>NC_092814.1:124156840-124756840 GCF_023375885.2 Dermacentor andersoni | reverse complement strand
GCGGCATTCATTTCACCAATGGGGACATTCCGTCCTAAAGTTTTGAGTTTTGGTTTGAAGAACGCGCCGTACTGCTTTTCAAGCCTCATGGATAAAGTGTTGCGGGGACAGCAAGAATTCGCTTTACCGTATCTAGACGACGTAGCGATATTCTCCGCATCCTGGCCTGAGCATATGGCGCACTTGCGGGCAGTGCTAACCCGCCTGCGCGATGCGGGCTTGACAGTCAAGGCTCCCAAGTGCCAGTTAGCACAGGCCGAGGTTGTCTACCTCGGACACGTGATTGGTCGGGGTCGTCGCCGCCCCTCTGAAATAAAGGTGGCCGCTGTGCGAGACTTCCCGCAACCGCGCACGAAGACCGATATTCGGTCGTTCTTAGGTGTCGCCGGCTACTATCAGAGGTACATCCCCAGGTACTCTGATATCGCGGCTCCCCTAACGGATGCTCTAAGAAAGACAGAGCCGCAAACAGTCGTCTGGGATGAGACAAAGGAAAGAGCTTTTAGCGCCCTAAAGAGCGCCCTTACAAGCCAACCTGTGCTACGATCGCCCGACTACACAAAAGGGTTCGTTGTTCAGTGTGATGCTAGTGAGCGAGGCATGGGCGTTGTACTGTGCCAACGGGAAAATGGAGAAGTAGAACACCCCGTCCTGTATGCTAGTCGTAAGCTGACGAGTCGTGAGCAGGCGTATAGCGCCACCGAGAAAGAGTGTGCGTGTATCGTGTGGGCCGTTCAGAAATTGTCATGTTACCTAGCTGGCTCGAGGTTTATCATTGAGACGGATCACTGCCCTCTCCAATGGCTGCAGACCATCTCTCCCAAAAATGGCCGCCTCCTGCGCTGGAGCCTCGCTTTGCAACAATATTCCTTTCAGGTGCGTTACAAAAAGGGGAGTCTCAACGGTAACGCCGATGGCTTAAGTCGAAGCCCCTAACGTGGGAATCAGCCTCAAAATTGCTTGTTACTGATGTTTTTCTTCCTGAGGCAGGATTTTTTAACTTATTGCTTTTGTGTAGTGTTTCAAAGTGATGATGTGCTTTCTAGTGCAATTTTCCGATTTGTGGACGCGTTCTGAGTGCTGCTAAACTACTGTAAGGAACTAGGCAGCAGTATAAAAGGGGAAAGAGCCTGGCAGGGCTTAGTGAGGGTTGTGCCGTGCTTGCTGACTGAGCGGTTGACTTTCAGGCGTGGTTCTAACGCTTGCCGGAAACGAGAACAAAAATGTCAACTCTCCCGAAGTCACTTTGCAGTGTCCTGTGTGCACCTGAACGTGAGAACGAGGCCTTCTCTGTGCGCTGCGCTCAAGAAACACCAAAGGACGCCCGACTTCGGTTATGAGCATCATCGAGCGACATCCCTCCGGACAGCGGATGCAGTCCCCTGACCATCGGGATCTCCTTCCCCCGGCGGGGCGGTCTGTTACGTTTCGCCTACAACGCGCGGTAATGCCGGCGCGGATGCAACGGACGCCGGGGCTTCGTTCAAAGCGGCGGACATTTTGGCCCGTTCGACGCCGCCGCAACGCCTCCCCGCCAAGCGTGTCCAGGCGTGTTTCAGTGCCACGTGTCTTCGTGTGTGCGTGTGTGTGTGTGTGCCCACGCTTGTCAAAGCGCGGCAGCCGGGGAGCGGAGCTCCCCAAGTGAGGTGCCAGGAGGTCTGTCCGTCGGCGGGTTGGCGATGCGTCACTACACTCGGCTCAACCTGTCTCTCGGCTCGACCGTGCGCGCCGTCGCGTGGGCTCATGCTCCGCCGTCGCGTGGGCTCATCCCGTGACCTTCCTTCTGGCCCGCGACGCCGAGAGTATAAGAGCAGCTGCCCCCGGACGCCAGGAGAGAGGCTCCGATTTCTTCTGTTGAGTTACGTGCTCTCCCGTCTCTCCACTTCGGTCGACCTGACCGGCCGCTCTTTTGCTATGTTAGAATAAACAAGTTGTTCTGTTACCAGTCTTCTCATGCTTTGCCGGGACCTTCGGATGCTTCCAGTGCCCCAGGCCGCCAGGCCAACGCTACCCTTGGGGCTTGCGACCCATCGGCAATAACGGGCGTCAGCACCGAGACCCCAACACTGGTAATGTTCGAGGTACCATTCTAGGCGTGCTAGACGACCCTCTCCATTAGTTTTCCGATGCAACTGGCAAGCACAGTTTGTCGGTATGATGCAATGTCTTCGGCTACTTGCCAGGCTTGAGCAGTGAAATTAAGTGACTGATCTTCCATTCCTGGGGAACCGTACCTGTCTGCCAGGAGCTGTTGAACAATAACAGGTGCACTTTCCGAGCCTCTTCGCCAGGATTACACAGGGCACGGTAGGTTATACCGTCGGGTCCTGGTGAGGATGAACGCTTGCACAAGGCAAGTGCAGCTGCGAGTTTGTCCATGGTAGGACTGTTCATGCCGGGGTTGCGTGAGATCGGTGAGTGGTCGAGCTTCGATGTTTCCAGCGAATCTAGTTTCGCCAGCAATCTTCCTACAGAAATTGTCAGTGACGCCAATCTCTCCGCATTGTTGGTGAAGAGCCAAAGACTTGAAAGGGTGGCGCTGATGAGTGTTTCCACGGAGACTACGAACAGTTCTTCTTATGTGACACATGGGTTTTCGTGGATCCAAAGACTCGCAAAATGACATCCACCTTTGCGATGCAAGTTTGTCCGTGCCACACTGAATTTTCTTTTGAGTTCTTGTGGCCAACCTCAAGTAATGTACAGACTTTGCACACCTGTACCTTCACTCTGCACGGCGACGAATTGCAGGAAGCTTCTCCAGCTCAATGTCGTATTCGGTGCGTGTAGATGCTCTCGGAAGCGAATACGTGGCAGCCCCTATGGCACCGTTTATGGTGTCCTCTAGGCTAGAGTACAAGTCATCACGACAACCGGGTTCAGCAATTATTTGAACATCGGCCAGTCGATACATTGAGTGACGCCGGCTAACTTGGAGCCCGTCAACCTCTCAATCCTAAGTGGGCAGGTGGTCACTTCCCCGCGTTTCAATATCCGGAAACCGCCTGACCTTTCTGATGAAGGAGCGTGAAACAATGGTGAGGCTCAGGCAACTACAGTAGACAGTTCCACGCAGAAAGGTGGGGCTTCCATCATTTAACAAACACAGTTCTTGTTCGGGGGCAAATGACACTAATCTTCTGCCCCTCGAGTTTATCTTGGAGCTTCCCCAGAGATAGTGGTGGGCATTAAAATCTCCAGTCATCACCAAAGGCTGCGGAGTCGCTGTCGTGATTCGCCGTAACTGCTCGCAGTCCAGCCGACTTGAGGGCGATATTTAGGCTCCGACTACTGTGAAAGTGAACTTGCCTATCTTCACTGTCAGACATACGTACTGGTTTTCTTGGTCAGGTGGCTCTGGATGATGGACATACATATGATCACGTCGTATGGAAACGACTATCTTGCTGCATTCTCCGTAGGTGGTGGACATGAAACACTCATACCCGGACAGTCTGATGTTAGATGATAGGGGATCGCAGATGAAGATAATAGGCAGGTTGCGAACGTAGTTCCCGCGCCTACTGGGGCGCCCCTCGCGGCGGCGAGCGCGGAACCGGCAGGATACGACCGGCCCGCTTCCGTTCGGAAAGCATGTGTGCGCACTGTTTCGCGCGTAGCTGTTGCCTTTTCTGAGCAATGCTGAAGTGCAACTCGAGCTGTTGAGTAGTGGGCTGCAACAGCACGTACACCAACTCACGAGGAACAAAGTTTTACAGGTTTCCAAGCCGACCGTATGAAGCAGAACGGCGTCAACACTGGATAGCGCTCGTCCGACGGCATAAGCTGTTTTATGTTCCGGCGTTATGCCAAGTGCGCTATAACGCTGAATTCTTTGCTTTTACATTAATGATGGCAGCAACGGGACACCTGCAGCCAGTGGCGTAGCTAGGTCGTCTGGCACCCGGGGCCCATAGGTCTTCTGTGCCCCCCCCCCCCCCCCCTCACCCGGGTTTATTCGAGGAAGGCGAGGATATCAACAATTTCCGTGTGTCTCCAGACGTATATGAACCTCCCCCCCCCCCCCACTGGCCCCTTGCACCCGGGGTCCACGCCCCCCCCCCCCCCCCCCCCTTTGCTACGCCACTGCCTGCAGTGCGTACCAGGATATGCAGCAAAGTATTTTGTCCCCACACTGTACCGCAGTAGAGCTGTGGAACTCTTTCCCAATCCTCTCCCATTCAAACAGCGCTAGGGCTTGCTGAGAGATTTGAGGGGTTGCAGCCGGCTGAGCTGGCATACACCCTTCTGCGCCCAGCATATCAACGAAGGGGCAGTTGAGATCACAAAATTTTTGACAACGTGGTTTATTGGAACCTCCTTTGCACGCACTGAAAAATCGCAACTAAAAGTATCGCACTTCCAGTAACTTGGGCGAAAATATTTTCCCAGCGTAATCTAACACAACTGGTAAGTTCATCGCTTTTTTTTGTGTTTGGGGAGAGCAACGTTAGAATACCTCTGGTAGGTCTTACGAGTCGTTCGTACGCCCCACGTTCTTGGATGAGATGTTTTGGATTCGTATTTGGCGTCCTGTATGTACAGGGAAACTACCGCGGCGTCCTTGCACTTCCCTGCGATGCCAGCACGGCAATCGCAGCTCCCCGCTAGGATTTGTCTGCTGTCGCCGATCTTCAAGAATCAATGTCGCCTATAATTTCATGCGTCCACACCGTAGATAACGAAGTAACTTACGCTGAGCTTCACGCATCTCGCTGGTGCATTATTTTTCGTTTGCGGAATAAACCTAGCAGTCACTTCCGATCAGTGCGAGGTCAACACTTCCCTCACGTCGTAGACGTGCCCCACTTCAAATAGACGACTTCCTTTCTCTAAATTCTTTCACGAAAAAAGCTATGAGGATCTTGTAATTCCCGAAACCCGGTTAAAATTAATATCGGCACGCTGTTTCGCGCCATCGCAGGACGCCAAACACGCAGCGCGGGTTGCTGACGCCGTGAGTAATCCTACCACATTCGCGCAACTATTCGTCAGATGGCGCTAGGGGTCGGAAAGACAGGGCGCCGCCTAGCACTTGCAACGTGCCCATGGGGAACTGATTCATGAACACAAACTATCGAAAGTCCTACATGCGTGACTGTAGTCCTCTGGCGTTCCACTGAAATATCGACGCGTTCCAGACCTCATTACGAAACGACGGCTTCTGGAGAGCCATGATTTCAACCAAGAGCGGCGAGTACTGGACTCAGTGTCCAGCACCTCTAGCGCGCTTTTGCGCAGACAAAGATTTCATTTTAAGTATAACACGAATGGCATTCCTGAGCGACTGTAGAATGTTGATGACCTGTACATCATCAACCAGTGTATCTTCAACCGTTGCCGAAGCCGTCGAAGTCGGTGCGTCTTGAGGTAACTTAACAGGGCGTTGTGCCCTCGTAGCTCCGGCCATTCTTCAGCACAGGCGAGCTTCACCGCTTTGTTTGCTTTCCGTCTATCTGGCTTGGTGGTGCTATCCGTTGATGCGGCAGTCTTTCTGACAGAAGATGGCATGTCACTACCTTGCAGCTGCGGTATTTCGTGAATGTTTTCGATGCAGATGCCGACGTCACCGAAGAGCGGCAGCAGCCTCTCGATGCGTTGAATTGTCCCGCACCATTCGTTTGAGGATCGCGAATTCCTTTCGCACCCGCGGGAAATCCTTTGATGAGGCCTTGTCAGCACCACTGCAGTTAAGGCACTTTAGAACATCTGTGCAGCAGACGTCTTCTGAATGGGACTCAGAGCACCACGGGCATACAACGTTGTTCACGCAGCCACCCTTTACGTGGCCATTCTTGCAACACTTGAAATACTAGAGGGGCTTCGGTACGAATGGTCGTACTGGATGGTGGACATGTCCCACTTTGACGTGGGAAGGAAGACTGTCTCCTTCAAACAAGATCCTCACACAGCGTGTGTTTCCCAGTCTGAAAGTCCTCCTAATGAAAGTGCCTTCTGTCGTTGGTTTGATCAGTATTGGCAAGTCGTCATTCGGTATGGCAACGTCGACGTCATAAATGACGCCCGCAGTACAATCACCGCCTGTAGGCATCATTGATTCGACCTTTATATTGTCGATCTCAGTTATATTGCTTTGTAGGGCGCTGCGATGTAACGCGTCAACTGCCAGGACATTTTTGCGCGAGTTTTCTCATGTCTTTCATCTCATTTAGTGCAATTTTCTCGAGCAACAGAGATAGGCCCTGTCTGTTTAGGAGCCGCAAATTGGTCGCCAGGTCCACGGGCATAAAGAGCGCAGTGTGCGGCCAGTACTGCGGTGCACTCTTCATGGCGGAAGCACTTGGCGACGAAGATGCCTGCAGTAGTCTTCTTTTTGCTGATCTACTCATCACGACTTTGAAGTGATAGTCCGACGAGTCGTAGCTGTCCGAGCATAACTCAGTGGCCTCGCTTCCTCTCACTTGACGTACTTCCACGTTTCTTAGACGTTATCCGACCTGACGGCTGCGCACCAGGAAGGTCCTCGGATATCTCTTCTTGCATTGCCGCAAGGTAGGAGTGGCAGCTCCCAGAAACGCAGAGAAACAAAGCGAAAAAGCAGTGGCAAATCTCGAAGTCATTTAGCATGAGACAGCAGTGTCTCGAAACGCTACAACACAGGCATATGCCGTAAAGATGGCAGTGAAATTTCTTCTCATCATTAAAAAAATGAAATTCTGGGGTTTCTGGTGCCGAAACCGCGATATAATTATGAGGCACGCTGTAGTGATGGGCTCCGAATTAATTTAAACCACCTGACGCAGTTTCTAACGTGCGCCTAAATTTAAGTAAAGGAGCGATTTTGCATTTTGACCCCTTTGAAATATAACCATCGCGGCCGGGACCGAACGTACGGCGTCGAGCAAAGCAGCGCAACACCGTAGACACTAAGCTACCGCAGCAGTTTTTTCTTGAAATCGTGTTAATGAGGCAATCATGACGTAAGGCTCGAGAAGTAATACTGTAATAAGGATTAAATTCACGCAGTGGCTGCTTGGTGGCTCAAACCGAAAATATCTTGGGCAATAGCGTTCTCTGTCTGCATGTAAGCGTTGTTGCAAAACATGCACGGGGTTCCGAACGTGCACGAAAATCGCTAGCAACTGGTTGCTCTCACAGTTCGTCTTGGTGAAAATCCTACCGCCAATGGTATGTGAGAAACGCGCAACCAAGTGCACAGTAGGGCAATACCTCATATACGAATGACCGCTTGTGAAGCATCGTAGTTGAAAATTACGATAATGTCTGTCACAAAATATCACTGTATGACGGTTGTCCCGGCAACGAAACATTTAGTTGTTGCAAAACATTAAGCCAATACGACTGAAGTTGCTGCCGCTATGTTAAACATGTTTATGCCTCTAGATTTTATGTGTAACATATTTAACAGGGATAGGCGGGCTAGTTGGTGGTCGATATTGGAATGCATCATGTAACCGCGAGAACAACAAAGGACAAAGAAGGAAACACACAGGACAGGCGCGGACACACAGGAAAGCCGCGCCTGTCCTGTGTGTTTCCTTCTTTGTCCTTTCTTGTTTGCGCGGTTACATGATGCATTCGAAGATTTTATGTCCTCTTCTTAAATTGGGAAAAGCCCGTTCCCAAACGAGAAACCGTTCTTCCACTGCACGTAACCAAGAAACGGAATGCTCATTTAAGGAGGAGTTAAGTGGACCCTGCGCAGACTAGCCAAGTACTTCGCTAATGGGTTGCGGAGAAAGCTGGAAGAAGCGACGTGCCGTTCTCTTGGGGCGCCGAGTTGCTTTTGGAAAGCTTCGTGACTGAAGGGAAACGAGTTTCCCCGCCTTATCCTCTCTTCCCACCCTATACTGTCTTCTCGCAACGCGTCTTTTCTCCTCAAAGCAGAGATAAGCCTCACAGCAACAGGGCTGCCTTGCGCGGGTATCCAGAATGAGCGTAGGAGGCGATAAGGAGGGTTCTTATTGGTCCAGACGTTGTCATCATTCGCGGACGCCATCGCTAAGCGTAGAGAGCTTATGAAGTATACCCTGCAACGCCGCCTGCGCAGCAGCGCAGCGGAGCTCCTTTATCGCTCTTCTTAATGGAATTAGGCGCTACCATAATGTCTAGCTCGGCAACGGACGTCGCTTGTCGTGGTCGTTTAGTCAAAGTCCAGCTGGCTCGCATTTGTATGAACAAGCAGTCGGGACACTCAAGTGTGGAGTACACAAGCTGCAATTTTTCAGCTCGAGAAGCAGATGACGAAATGTTAGCAGTTGAGGAAAATTTAGAGCTGTCTGACGTAATATACGGCGTTTATAAAACTCATTTCGTGCCTTTCACTGTCAGCCACTTAGCCAGAGCAGGACACCAGGAGTGTCGGTGTTTTTGCGGATGTGACGGGTAAGACGCCCCTTGTATATTGAGCAGATTTTCAATGCGCAGCTAAAGCATTCTAACGGCGCGATAATCGTAATCGCGTGATGTAACCTAAATAAAATGAAGATGAGTGTATTCATTCACGAAGTTATTCTTCAAAGTCCTTTCACCAAGTTGTGGCATTGCTAACAAACAATTGCGGCTCATATGTCGCATGGAGACGATCGTCTCCGCAATGTATTGCACCAATTTACCAAAAAAAAACGAAAAAAAAGCAGCTCAAAATTAAAACAAAAGCCCCCGCACTCTTCTCGAAGGACGCACCCGGCCCGGCCACGAGCGAGGTGACGTCACGCCCAATGCGCTTCTGCGTCACATGCATGCGGCCAGCAGTATAACGACAGGCAGCAGCAGTACCCGCCTCGGTAGCTCAGTGGCTTATGCATTGTTCTGCTGAACAAGATCTCGCGGGTTTCATTCACGGCCCCGGCGGTTGCTCTTGATTGGGGGTGGAATGCGAAAATGCTGGTGTACTAGATTTTGGTGCACGTTAAAGAACTACAGGAGGTCGAAGGTAATACGGAGACACCCCCCTGCGGCTTCTCATGGGCAATGTGCTGCTTTTTGACGCTGAATCCCTTGAATTAAGAGCCGCTGCGAGAACGGCTCGGTGATTCCTGCGAAAAGCAAAGCGCGCAGAGCCACCTGTGTAAACGCGCTGCCACTTGTTGTCCTTGGACGGTTACCTTGGATATAATGTTGTGTTCTTTGTTACGATGAACAGACAGCTGTTCTTAAGAACCGCCCTTAACGCACGAAGTGTTTTGCGAATGCAGGACTGGTGGAACCCGTATTTACAAAGCTTTTTGTTCCTAATTACTGTTTGCATTCGTCGGCCACCATTCGCTGATATGCCCGACATCATTATTAACTGGCATCGCCTCTTGCGAGCAGTGCTATTGTGAAACTATCTTTTTTGTGCATGTGAATTTGAGCCCAGATTGGGGGGGCGGGCGCAAAACTTAAGAATCGTTAATTCTTTGCCACGCTTTATTGATTACATGCAGCCGTGATTTGCAGTCGGCCCTGTTGCGAAGCATTCTTGCGCGCGAACGTCTCCTTGCGGCATCATTTGAAACTCTTCGAGTTTTGAAGGTAAACAGATGTGTGAACCCGGTGTCGAGAAAATCGTGTCCGAAGCACCGACAAACACAGGATGACTTGAAAAGAGGTAGCATGAAGCGGACACAGGGAAGGAGATGATAATATTATGCAAGGACAGACTGTAACAGGCCTATATGGGCGAATATTGAGTGGAAATAGTAGAGCAGAGTGTCTCGTCGGCGTCGCTTAAAGGCGCCCGCTTCCGTAATGGCCATTGCAGCGCAGAAGGCATGGTTTCGGTCTAGAACGAAGTGAACAGCGACCACGTTAATCAAAATGGATTGCCCGCTGGAGAATTCTGCCATATTCGGCTCCAAGTAATGCCGGGCTGCGCGCCACCGGTGACTGAATATGCACGAGATAGGTGCGAGATATGTGCCAGTCGTGTGGGACAGGTCAATTGTTGAAGGGAAATAAAATAACAGCTAAGAAGCACTCGCAACAACTCAGTGCCTGCGATGCCGTCTTACGTTTAAACCGCTTTCCTGCACACTAGAAAATTTGTGTTTTAGCAGAACCTCAGTAAATAGATAAATACGCATATATCGTAAGCTCATGAACGCACTACAGTGTACTAATCAATGGGCAGATGATACCATCTGTGTGATCATACAAATTCTTGTGTGTCATAATTGACAGAGACATCTCATGGAGCTCCCATCTATTGTACATGAAAAAACGTTTGACAGGCATCTGTCATCTTTCGAAGTTCCTCGCTGGAAAGAGCTGGGTAATGTCCACAAGCGCGATGCAGCAACTACATAGGGTACTCCCGGCTTTTTGTGGTACAGCTTGCCAGCATACACTAACACAAGTAAAACAGGCCTATGTACTACACAGTGTTCAGGCCCAGGCGCTCCGGATTTGTCTAGGTCTTCCTCAAAGTGCGTGAATGGCAGCAACTATTGCAATCACTAGAGACCACCTCATCAAGACCCCCATCGCGGTTGAAACATTAAGAGCGCACGTAAGGCACCTTGCCCAGACTCCTCGCCCCCATCTAGCCTTTCTATCTGCGGAGAGACCACGTGCCTCGTTCTGCCGAACGGTTTCCGCACATCGTGAGGCTATACTAGCTTGCTTCACGCCGGCCGGGAGACCTTCGACTCCTCCTTGACATCTAATTCAGCCAAACATCACCCTGATAATACCTAGCCTCCTATTATATGAGGAGTACCGAAATTACAACCGCATATTCTTAGCAAGCACTGCCAGAGACGAAGCTGAGGACAGTACAGAAGACGACGACGCTCGCTGATGTCGCGCGCCAATTTTTGGGTGGTATTAGGCTTTTCTAGGCATATTGGTTCATCTTCCTAATATTCTTGCGTCTGCTTCATCCTAGGCTGATGTCCAAAAACTCCCCCGGCAGCGATGTTTCTCCTTGAACAGCATCTATTCCGACAGACGAATTACCCCTGGATTTGTTTACCCGCAGTGGCGTGAGCAGCATCCCTGTGGCTCTGGTTCCTTCCAATGGAGGCTCTATACGATTGACCAACCCCTAGGCTATCCAGAAATCTCTCCGTGTTGCCACCTCTGCACCAGACCATCACATAAGTGCGACAGTTCGGCTGCGGAAGTCTCTTGTGCAGATCACCAGACCAGACCTGTGTCGCGGTTTTGCTTAAGTGCTCATCGTTCGCGTCACTGCCGGTGAGTGCCTTCATCCCTGCTCACCTCGCATGCACCAAGGGAATGGTCAGAGGTGTCGATGCTGATCTATCTCTATCAGAAACATTAGGGAGTTTGTCTGAGACTGGAGTAATTGCTGTTTATCGCTGCAATCGAGTGGTAGACAATAAGAGGGTCCCAACAGAATCGGTGATTGCAAAATTCGCAGGAACTTCCTGTCCATCAGAACTAAAGAGGTGGCCGCTTGTGTTCAGAGTTAAACCTCTGGCATCGCGTCTGCTACAATGCCGTAATTGCTGGCGATACGGCCATAGTAGTGCAGGATGCAAGTCTAGTCAGCATTGTTGCAAATGCGGGGAAGAGCACGATCAAAGCGATTGTAGTGCCCAAGATGAGCGATGCTGCCTCTGTGGCGGAAGTCACCCAGTCAATTATTTGAACTGCTCTGTTAGGGCTCAGGAATTTCAGGGGGTAGAAATAATTGACAGACGACGTTGCTCCAGGAAGGAGGCGGTAAGCATCGTTAAAGAAAGCGCGCTTGGTTATGCGGGTGTTAGTGGGAGGCAGACTCTTACCTCGGACGTATCACTAACAGCAGCTACAGAGGCCACTGTAGAAAAGGCAGTTACAAAAGCTATGGAATGGCTGGCAAGGAACCTTGGGGAATATATATCACAGGCCATCCCTAGTAACTTATCTCATTTGATGCAAGCTACCTGTCTTTGTGCTACAATGACCCAAACAGTTGATCCCACGCCACAAACCAGTGTTAGGCGTTCAGATACCCATCCTTCTAATGACGGTGTTGAACCTTTGACTTCCTCTTCCATACGGCCTGCCAATGATGATCTGATTAACACAGATTTGGAAATGACAGATGTGGAAGAAAACGCTCGAGCGTATAAAAGAACAATGTCACCAATCAATTATTCTTCCTCCGGTCCTCACTCAAAACCTAAGAAAAGTCAGCTCAGTGCTATACCAAAAGAAGGCATTCTACGGAAGGCTGTTTTGGCGGCGGCACTTTCTAAACCATAGGGTCGCTGAAAGTGCTTCAGTGGAACTGTTGCTCTTTATATTCAGCTTCAGTAGATTTAAATTGTCTAACTACTCAACTGAACCCTGATTTAATTCTTTTACATGAAACTTGGTTAAATTCTGCAAAGCATATTAAGAAAAAATTTTACAGATTTCGTCTAGACCGTCCTACGAGACGTGGCAGATTAATTACATTAATTTCGTCTCACATTTGCCATAAGGTCAACATTTCATTTCAACTTTATACTTCTGAGTGTGAAATCCTAGCGATACGGCTGGATCTCCCTGGATGTTGCCCCTTTATGATTGTAACTACATATTTTCCTTTTGGCGAACATGACACAGGCACACTGGATAGGGTTCTTATTTCTTGTGGGCGGGACATCTTACTGTCAAGTGACTTCAATTCTCACCATATATCATATGAATTAAGAACAGACTCGTGCGGCACCAGATTATGGAACTGGTCATTGGACAATGGGCTAACGTGTGTAAAATGCATATCTATTATGCTTGTGGTGGGTCGATCTTACTCTGCAATAGATCTTACATTCTCAGGCCCGAGTCTCTCCGTATCTTCTTGGTCCACTGTTGACTATGCGACAAGCAGTTATCATACTCCAGTAATTTTTGAAGTAGCACGCCCTATAGCGTTTATGAGTGATCAGGTGCGAACTTTCATTAATTACAATATTTTTTAAAAATGCTATCGAAATGTCCTCTCTTCTTTGTCTGATGCGTGCACTAAGCAAAAAACTACGATTATCTGTTCTGCTTTGGAAGGTTCTCGCAAAAAGTCTGAATTCGAGATTCGTGTAAGCAACAGAAATTCATATAGCCCTTGGTGGAATGAAGAATGCGCTCGTGATTATAGAAAGAGAAAAGCCGCTTGGACAAATTATTTCATAACCAGATTCCCCAAAATTGGAGCGTTTATAAACTTTTTCGAGCCGTCTTTAAACATACAGCTTCAAAAGCCAAAGACGAATACGACTGCAAGCATTTTGGCTTTCTAACAATAAAAATAAACACGCTTTATTCTGTTCTCTCCGCAGTAGAAAAGTTCTTCCGCGCACATTTAATATAGACTCCATAGTCTTAAGTGGTTTTGAAATGAAACAGTCACTAGAAGTAATCGCGAAGGGATTAGAAATTAGCGTTTTTTCAGTTTTGCCACATTGGTCCATCTTACGAAGGACGTCAGATTATTTTGTAGAAATTACCATGTTAGAATTGGCTGAAATCGGGAAGCGACTGCCAGATTCAGCTCCCGGAGCAGATGGCGTGGCCTCTGCCATGATCAAAATTTTACTTAAGGAAGCTCCAGATGACCTTTTAGCTATTTTAAATGACAATTAAATTTTCATGAATCCCGTCAGCATGGAAAATTGCAAAAATAATTCTAGTCTTTAAAAATCATGGGGAAGAATATACAATAGATAACATTAGACCAATCGCGCTAACCTCAAATTTGGTGAAATTAATTGAAAGAATACTATATGCCCGTATGCTAAAATTTGTAGACACCAAAGACTTGCTTAATTCCTGCCAAATTGGATTCCGACCATCATGTTCAATTTGGCATGCTCACTTGGACTTAGGGAGTAGAATAAAATTAGCACGGCGCCAAAGACAGATAGGTGTTATTGTGACACTAGACATCTCAAAAGCCTATAACAGAGTAGAATATGTAATTTTATTGCATATATTACGAAATCGAGGGTTTCCAAATTACCTTGTAAACTGGTTATGCGAATTTTTACATGGGCGGAAATTCTACTGCTCTCTAAGAGGCTTTTCTTCGAGCATACATAATCAATCAGGAGGTGTTCCTCAAGGAGCTGTCATTTCTCCATTAATATTTAACGTTCTGATGAGTTCCATTCCTCGGCATCCAGATGTACAAACATATATATACGCAGACGACATTGCTTTCTATGCATCAGACAGCGATATTCACTCCCTACATCATCGACTACAAAACCATCTCTACACCATAGAAAACTGGTTAAACAAGATTCACCTTTCACTTAACGTGAGAAAATGCTCAATATTGGTTTTCCCCCTAACAATCCCGTTACTATATCGCTATACTACCACCTAGAGACTATACCTCAAGTGGAGTCAGTGAAATACTTACGTGTAATCTATGACCGTTCTCTCAATTGGCTTGGCCATATTGACCACATAGTTAAAAAAGGAATGAGAGCACTTGGCAGGCTACGTAAGCTATGCAACAGACGGTCGGGAATGCGGAGAGTCCCACTACTAATGATTTATAAAATGTACGTGCGGCCCATTTTAGAAGTTGGATGTGTGCTCTTTTCTGCTGCGTCAGCTTATAAATTACGCACCCTTGTTCTGATTGAATGGGAAGCCCTGCGATTGTGCTGCGGATTACCGAAATTTGTGGCTAATAATGTATTACATCAAAAATTGAAATTGCCCTCAATATTGGGCAGATTACGGTTTCTGACGGTGCAAACATTCTTAAGTATGTACGAATCCCCTATCGGAAGTTTGGAAAACATATTCATTTCCCAGCCTGCACTATTTTTCGGAGTACACTGGCCCCGGTTTCATACACCACAGGTGGCCTTTCCACAAACATTCATTAACCCCTTAAAGGCACGTATTTGGTAGGTGCCACCTATTTGTGATATGCGAAAGAGTCTACAAATAATCTGTGATGACATCTACCCTAATAATGCAAAATTTATCTCAAAATATATTAAATGCACTATTGCAAGATCATTTATTGAGTTTAGGTATAAATACAGTCATCGCAACAGACGCCTCGCAGTGTGGAGAAAAATCTGGAATTGGCATTCTCGCTCCTGCTCTAGACTGGTCATTCTCAATCAGGATTCCGGACTACTTATCCTTATTTCAGGCTGAATTTCTAGCTGTAGTATTAGCCTTACGTAAGCTAAACTCATCGATATCGATGGTAGTGATAATAACAGATTCTTTATCTTTGTGTACATCGCTCACAACAAATAGTATTGCTAGCCTTTTACGTACACTTTATTTTCTAGTGCCTGACCACATAAATGTAATTAGATTACTTTGGGTGCCTGGTCATAGGGAATTATACATGAACGAGGTGGCTGACAGTCTCGCGAGAGTGGCCCTCAATGGCCCTGTACTATCATTACTTCCGGCATCATCTTACCTAACTTCTTCTAGATACAGGAGATATGCGATTTCTCTAGACTTTTTGAATCCAGCGATAGAAAATTTTTCAGAATATCGACACCTCCTATTCCCTTGCCACAAAAATTCCTTTCACACCGGAAAAACTGAAGTAATTTTTACCCGGTTAAGCTGTCGAACACCATTAGTAAACTTTTATCATCACTCAGCTGGTCTGGCACCCTCCCCTCTGTGCAGATTCTATGCAGTAGATGAAACTACCGATCATTTTTTCTTATTCTGCGGCCGTTTTTCTTCTTTAAGAAAAAACGTCTTAGACCCAACGTTTGCGCAGCTTGGTTTAAATTTCTCCATTTTAAATATCCTTTCTCTAGGAGCCTCCTCTCTTGGCAACTGCCACAGGGATGTCTGCTAAGCCGTGGAGGAATTCATACTTGTTTCAAGACGTTTTACTTAAGTTCTTCAAACAATATTTTTATCCGTTTCCACATGACACTTTAACCAGTTTTTGTACCGCCAAACCATGCAAATCTTGGCCAAATTTCCGCAGTGGGTACGCGCCACCGAAGAAGGAAATCCAATCCAATCCAATCGCGCGGGCTGGCTTCCATCTTGTATGCCTTGTTTGCGCGTGGACGCGTTGGAAATACTCTGTAAATATGTTTTAAGCCTCTCCTCTCCCCGTGACAATATATACCGACGGCTCCGTCCTACCGAACAGCTCTACAGCAGCTGTCGTCATTCCAGCAAAAGCCACGACTATATATGAAGTTGAAAACGTCTCACTTGACAACATCGACGGCAGTAGAACTTGCAGCGCTTCGAGTCCCACGACACTTTATTAATGACGGATCAACACACAAATGTTCCATTTTATGCGACTCAAAGACGGCACTGCAGTGTTTATTGTCAGCCTTAAGGCACGGTCCGCATGTGCAGTTGCTGTTCGAAATTACAGAGGCCACACATCACCTAAGTGAGAAACGACATGAAATAATTATTCAGTGGCTACCAAGTCACTGTAGTATCATCGGCCTTGAACGTGCCTATCAAGCTGCTCGTTCAGCTCATGCAGAAGACAACTGCCTATCGATCCCGCTGTCCAGGACGGATGCTGCAAGGATGCCGCGCCGACTTGCACACCAATGCACTACATCAGAGGAGAATGAATCACGTTTTATGCACGCCCGTTTATACATGCTGGATCCAACCTTAAGCCTCTGACTTCCACCAAGGCTTCCCCGAAGAGACGCGACCTCTTGTGCAGGCCATGATTGGGCGTCGCGTTCACCAATGCCTACGCGTTCCGCATAGGGATGGCCGACACCGCAGCATGTGGCGATTGCGGCGACGCGGAACCGATTCGGCATGTTCCTTGCCAGTGTCCGCAGTACAGTGTGCAGGGACAATCGATTTCCGTTGTGCGGAACCAGTTGGACAACCAGCTTCTGTCGGAAGAATTTTGCAACATCGACGCGACTTCACATCGCATCAGAAGGCCGTGCAAGCGCTACTGCGCTTCTTGGGATCGACCGGCCTGTGTGAACGCCTGTGATTGGAACGCTTTTTCCATTACCTGTTCCTGCTATTTTCTTCTTTAGTTTTTTTTTCTTTTTCTCTCTTCACCCTTTTTCCAATCCCTATATTCCCCACCCCCAGTTCTGGATAACAAACCGGAAACTCGCCTCTGCTTAACCTCCCAGCCTTCCCCCCCCCCTCTCTCTCTCTCTCTATGTATATATAAAGAAATATACATACTTTTTTTAATGGCGACAAAAGCTCTGTAGGCTACGTTTAAAATTATCACAATGAAGTTAAATCTTTTTTACGATGAGCGTATCGAGTAACATACTTTTAGAAAACGCGAATAAAAGTGAATAGAGAAATTCTAGACAAACATAAAGTAAAAATATAATCTAAACGCAACCTTTGCACCATAATTAAGGGTACAAAATTGTAATGTATAATTTCTAGGCAACATCATAGTCTGGCTATTGATCGGATCTACTTTGGCCATCAGTACCCTAGGCATACAAATTGTTCCGACGAAACAAGAAAGTTTAGTCCCTGCGGTTAAGCGTACCAGTTAATTGCTGCAGTAGTTGCATGAGATCGCAAAGATTATATGGCTGATGTTAAGCAGAAAATACTTCTTTTGTTCAGCATTGAATTTATTATCGTATCTTTTATTTCTGCCTGGAATATGTGGTCAATATCGTGCAACTTTAAATCTGATTTGACGTACGACTTTTGTGGCTCTGTATGGACGTGGACACGAGACGAACGTTTAGCACGCCTTCTGGGCATTATTTCCAGTGGTAAAAGCTTTAATTTCAATAGCTTTGGTGAACTAATATTGCCGCCACCATAGGGAATGAAATGCGACAGCACTTTGCAAAAAAAAAAAAAAAAACAGCGACAATTACGATACTTCCTATTACGAAACTTGAGCGCAGCTCTATACGTGTTTTTATTTCACGATATATTGGCTAGCGGACAATCTGTCTCGTGCGGCACGTTGCAAACGAAGCGAAGTGTGGCCCACTGGTAACGCGTGGGCGCGATTAACAGCAGCCGCCGCAGAAAGACCTGTACCACAGAGGTTTTTTGTTTTACCAACCCAAGGCTGTTTATGCAAATGACTGGGGGTACATTTACTACTACAAATGTGAATAACGCCCACTATTCACCATAAAGACGCGTAAACCCCCAAAATAGAAATGAAATATAGTGTATTTCACATCTACGCCTGTGAGATAGCGTACCAACACCGCGTGGCCCGTGCAACCAAGGCACACGGGCCACGCGGGGTTGTGTTACTCCGCCAGGCAATCACAGAAGCAAACAAAATCGTCGACATGTGGCCTTTTCAAAATGGCGTCGTACTTGATACCTCCGGAGTGCCTGCTGTTCTTCAAGAGTCTTCTCATCGGTGGAAGCAATGAGGTGTGCAACAGACATGGACAAAGTGTACGGAGTCTGAGCATTTCACTGTTTAAAAACATGCGGTGCAGTTCATTTCACTGCTGAACCCGTTTTACTCATGAAACTTCACTGCCAACTGAAGTGAAACCTGACAATGAATAGTTGCAGCGAAGGAAGCGTATTATTTCGATTAAATAAAGCATTAGGCTTTCGCATTTCCGTTATAATAGGCGAGAGAAAACATATGAAATTATGCACCAATAATTTTATTTTTGTGGTTACCGCCTTATTTGGGTAACAGGAAAAGTTTGATGCACGAATTATTTGCAGCCTCACGGAAAACAATGGCTGGCGGTTATGAGGGCGGGGCGAGGCTTCATTGCAGGCTGAAGTTGTATCCGACTATAGTAGCGCTTTTTGAATTAGCTCTGGAAGAATTATAGAAAAATCTATACTTGCGGAACAATCACATTTCCCTTGGATACCTCGTTTACGGCTCTACCAAGTGCCATAATTGACTTGTATTGTTATTCGGGAAGTTGCGTAACGATGCGTGGCCGCTAGTCCCGTACAACTGCATAGAGCGCAGGACGCTGCGATTCCAGACGTACTGCGCCTAATGCGGAAGGTTAGGAAAACACATAAGCACAGCAGTTAAATAGCTACGTCAGGCGGCGCGAATGATAACTGTCATTCAAAACACACGGAATTGTTCTCCACTTCCGGCGGCGTTTTCTCTACTGGTTCTTAAATAAAAAAAAATGTTGATTCATCAATAGTTTCATAACCAATGGTTATATATGTTAGTTTTCGCTTTGCCTTCCTGTTTGGCTGTTGCCTTGGCTCTCTGCCTTTGTAGATCGCTTAATTCCTCAACTCCTTGCGACCCTTGTTTCCATTTGCCAATTTTGACGAAAAGTGTTTTACAATTACGGAAATACCAGATGCGGTAGCGGGTGACAGTCGTATTCGTTATGGGTCTAAGGGTTATTACAGGGTTTGATGATGGACGCTGTCGCGCATTATGTTATTTTCCTCCTTATCGAACCCATATCGCGGGCATATGGTTCCGAGGATCTGCCAGCGTCGCGGCGAACCGTCACTCCAGGAAATAATGAAGCAAAAGGAAAAGTTAAACTCAACTGGCGTTTTCTCCGGCCGCAACTCGTTCCACACGCATACAGACCAGCCGACCCGGTAGGTGGGGTACATTGAGGCTGCAGGCAACGTCCGAAAAAGACCATGGCGGGTCAAGGCGACTTCGTTTAGGCCATTCCAGTCCTAAAAATCGGAAGGTGTTCAGCACCACATGGAAATGTGAGCGAGTTCTTGCTCTTAGCCGCCGGAGAAGCGCCGTGCCTGCGCGTGACTCGTCCAGTCTTAATAGCTGCGTCAGCAAGGCCTGAGATGCCAAGAGGCGGAGTGGAAGAGACTCTGCCTCATTAGTGACTATCTTGTCTGAAGCCGCCGTTGGAACTCCCATCGCCAAGCGAAGTCCCTTTCTGTGCACTGCCTCCAAGCGCTCGAATTGACTCGATGACGGTGATATCAGAGGGAGCTGATAGAGGATGCGGTTTGTTATCAGTGCAGCGTTCAGTTTAAGCATGGATGTAGGATTGTTTCCCCAACGTACACCTGCCAATCGACGAAGTGCGTTGACTCTTTGCACTGATGCAGCCACAACACTTTCGACCGCACCACGCCATAGTAGCTTGTTGTCGATGGTGACGCCCAGGAATCGAACTTGAGTTGCACGAAGAATTGAATGCCCTCTGATATTCAGCGTCAGACGTGTTGACTTGCGTCTCACTCCCGGGAAAAGCATGAAGGCAGATTTTTCTGCTGATAAAGATAGGCCAAGCGTCGATAAGTGGCGATCGATAGTGGAGATTGCGGCCTGGGCTATCCGGGCCAAACGTTTGTGTTGGTACCCTGAGATCCAAATGCAGATGTCATCTGCGTAGATGGGCATTTTAACTGCCGTCCGACCTACTTTCAGGGCATCTGGAAGGCTGGCCATGGCAACGTTAAAAAGCAGGGGAGATAGGACACTTCCTTGTGGGACGCCGAGGGAAATTCGTCGCTTCTCACTCATTATACTTCCGAGCTTAACTTGGACACATCGATCACTGAGAAATTCATGGACGAATCGAAGAGCATTTCCCGAGACGCCCATGGCTCGGAGTCCGTTGATGATGCCTGTATGAAGCACACAGTCCTATGCCTTGGCGACGTCCATAAAGATGGCGAGTGTGGAAAGGCCGTCTACGCGATGGTGCTCGATATGGCTTAGTAGATCCAAGACACTGTCCTGGGCACTCAACCATGGACGAAATCCGGTCATACATGATGGCAGTCTATTCCCTTACTCAAGATACCATGTTGACCTCGTACATATTAGTCTTTCCATCAACTTTGATACGCATGATGTTAGCGATACTGGCCGATATGAGGTGAGGTTTGCAGGATCCTTTCCGGACTTGAGCACTGGCACCACCCATGCTGTCTTCCACGCTTCTGGGATCTCTCCTGTGCTCCAGACGTGATTAAATATGTCCAGAAGGGCTCGTTTTCGTTCATATGGCAGATTTGTCAGCATCTGATTGCTGATCAAATCGGGACCCACAGCAAAGCGTCTTCTTAATTGGCTAAGTGCCAAATCCAACTCACGAAAGGTGAGCGGCGTATCCATGGTATGGAATGCTTCAGACAACAGAGGGTTCGATACTCCTGCTGATCTGCCAGATGTGTATACGTCTGCAAAATCTTCTGCAAGGGTTTGCAAATCTTTCCCTTGCTTTAAAGCAAGTGCTTCGAATGGTTTGTGTAGGCGAATCTTTCCGGATAGGCTATTCATTACTCCCCATATCCTTGTCATGGGAGTAAACGCCGATAAGCTCTCACAGAAAGCAGCCCATTGAACTCGTCTTAACCTTTTTGTGTGACGACGGATGACAGCGTTTATCCTGTTGTATTCAGTTTTCGCAGATGGATTTCCTGTTTTTCTCATTAGTTTTCGCTCCGCTCTCCTACGCGCTGCGCAGAGGTTCTTTAGTTTCAAATCAGGAGTAGGGAAGTGATCTGCCAGTTTAAACATTGAGGTAGCCACTCTTTTGCTCCGCAGCATATCTGCGAACAGCTCACCAGGGGATTCATCCAACGCTTTTCTGTATGTGTCCCAGCGCGTCACAGCACAGAATTGTCGCCCAGCAGTGTGAAATCCGGTGGTGAGATTTCAACTGCGGAAGCAAAGTTTATTGTGCTGGACCACTTGAGCACAGTGTTTCAAGGCCATCTACAAGTGTACACAGACGGTTCGGTGTGCGCACAAACAGATAGCTGTGCAGCGGCATTCTGCATACCATCCCTTGATGTGTCATGGTCTGGCCGACTGGATCGCGTAGTTTCCTCTACAACAGTAGAAAGCGCCGCAATCACCGCGGCTTTGCGGAAACTACGGGCCTTTTCTGCACGAGCTGTCGTGGTGCTGACGGATTCCAAGTCAGCATTACAGAGATTACATCGGGGCCTACCTCTAGATAAATTTTCAAGGCAGTCTCTGGCACTGATTGACGACCTAACCAGCAAAGGATTTAACATAAGGTTTCAGTGGATTCCATCACACGTAGGAATTGATGGAAACGAGGAAGCTGACGCCCTTGCACGCCTAGCGCTGACATGTGTCCCAAAAGTGAAAGCTCCAAAAGCTTTTCAAAACCCTAAGGCTGCAATCCGCCTTCACTTTAGAGAGATGCACAAGAATCCACACGAATCCTGTGTGACTCATGGATTCACACGCGAAGAAGTGACGCTTTTATACCGCATCAGGACCGACTCCGCGTACACCCCAGCTTGGTTATTCAAGACTGGGCTTCGCGCTTCCCCACTCTGTGTTGTCTTTGGTGACATTGGTGACATCGAACATTTCATTTGGCTATGCCCGCAGTTTGACACAGAAAGAAAAGCGATGGTCGACAACCTACAAAAGAGCGGTATTACGCACAGGACCTTTGAAGACGTTGTTTTCCCCGGAGGGCCCGCGGAATTCAGGAAGAGAGCGCAACGACTGCTGATAGCCTTCCTGCGAGACACGGGGCTCATCGACACCTGGTGACACACCCCTGATCTCAACTCGAAGGAGGATCAGGCGGAACAATTGCCGGCTGTGTATGCCAGGCTAAACCCGCCTGCTTCAACATCACCACCACCACCACCACCACCACCACCACCACCACCACCACCAGCCGACCCGGAACCAACTCCCTTTCCTGGTCCCTGGATCAGTCTAAACGAAGAAGGTTGAACTAACGAAGCAACCGCGATGCGCACGACCGTTGAATAGATGGTGACAACTGAATGCATCTCGAGTTAATCGCGCGGACACCGAATCGATGAGAAAACTGGCCTTCACACCCCAGGAGATGCCGATAAGTACCGCCATCCAAAAGGATCGAAAAAGGCAGCAAAATGTTGACCGCTGAATAGCTGTCAAATCTGAACATTGATTTGGCAGCGCTGTAGGAATGTGTGAGGAGTGGTGGCGCGGTCAGGGATGGGGGGGCCCGGCCCCCCTCCCCCCTGGGTACTTGCCTGGCCCCCACCCTCAAGTGGTGAAGTGAGGATAGGTGAGGGCGAGGGCGAGGAGGCACGGCGAGCGGACGTTGTGAGGTGAGGGCGAGGGAGAGTGACGGTGACGATGCGAGACTAAACGAGGAAAGCGCGATTATTGCTGAAGTGCAGAGAAGTCACTTGGATCGTAAGCGTAATGGGTTTGTGGTCCGAAGTTTTGAAACGCTCTGGCAGGAAGCTTCTCGAGCTGAGATGTACGTCGAAGCCTACTTGTAAATGACCTCAATCATAAATGGTGGTTGATCATGGTTATATTGCGCTCAGTTTTACAAACACGATATTAAGGAAGGACAGGACGTGGACGGACGTAGCGCATGAACGTTCCCCAACTAGCCCCCTTCATTGCTTTACTAAATGGTGGTTGATGTTAGCTGTAGCTAAACTTAGCGACGGACAGCTGTAGCAGCAACGAAAGTGGAAACAGTGGCGGCGACTTTGTGGTGTCACTTCTGCGTTTCTTGATTTTTGCACTGTTCAGCATACTCCTTTAACTGAAATAAACATTCTGGAATCCTCCACCTTTTCTTGCTCTGAGTAGATAGGGAAAAAAAGTGAGGTTTGAGGCTTTTCAGGCATGGATAGTGCTTGTTGACCAGTCAAGGCAACGTCAAAAAAGAAGAATAGAAAAAAAATATGTTAATATATCTAAAGCTTGGCTAAGCGTAGCCAAAACTGATTTGTTTTATGCTTCGGCTGGCGCTTGTCAACGGCGGTTGAGGGATTTATTTACAGTAAACACGCAGCTTAAGTGTTTAACTCACAGCCTCTATAACGTGGTGCTGTTGCGTTGATTCTCTCGAATAAGCGCGGCATGGTAGTTGATTAGTATTACAGGTAGTTTATTTGTGTCTAATCACGAACTCCCACAAGCTCTCTGTTTTCAAATCCCGCTAACTAGGGTGAAACTTTATCCATAAAAAGTAAACGCGGCTAGCGATTAGTTAGGAATATGCTAGCAACTCAGCATAGAACACATTCATGCTGCTGAGTCCATCGTTACACATTGTAGAACATGATGCTAAGCTTCAAGCCATTAACAGACATACGGCTGGAACAGTATTCGCTTCGCCTTTTTAGTGCATGCCGACGATAACGACGTACACGGTTTCCCTTCTTAAAACTGCGCCAGGGATGCGAGGGACACCGTAATGGTGGGATCCGGGTGATTTCTACCAAGTAGGCTGATGTAAGCTTATTTAAATGCCAGCGAAATGTAGTTATTACTAGGGATTTTTTTTTCACTTTTCCGCCAGCCGAAATGCAGCCGCTGTGGCATAACTGGAAGGCGTGACTTCATGCTCGGCTGGAAGAAGATTCGTTACTGCGCCACCACGGCTGGCATGCACACAGGTGAAATTCAGCCTTGTTAACACGTTCGCATCTTAAGTGATGACATTTCGTATTCCTACAATTTAACATTAACATTAGGCGAGTTAGCGTCTCGAAAACAAGAACGGAACCTCCGTTCATTAAGTGCTACAGCGACTCTTTTCTTAATTTTTGCACTTGTTCGGCATGTTTAACTGCGACCGTGCAGTGCTACATGCGTGTAAGGAGTAATGGGCTCTGTTAGATACGGACCCGTTTCCTGGCATCATTCGAGTTCCCCGACCACATCCAATCGCCGTTGCTCTCCAGTTAAGGGGCACAGAAGCGCGTCTAACACGTTCCTGGACCTGTAATACCCTAGTTACACGGGCACCTTAACCGCGGTTAAACTTCACCGTGGTTAACTCACTCAACCGTGGTTAACGCGAACCGTAGTCCGCCAGAATTACACGGGCTGTCCTGATCACAGGTTAATGATCTGATGACGCGTCACGTGATCTCTTGCATAAAGGCTTCATTTTGAATAATTTTTCTTCGATATTTGATCACAGTGCTTTAAAGATGCTAATTTTCAGCAAAACAATTGTCATATTTGAGAATTTTAACGTGTAAGACTGCGTTTTGCACGTGTAGGTTATTTATTTTCGATACTCCTGCTCTCATCTGGGAGCATGCCTGGTGGGCATACAGCTATATAAAAAATCAGGATTAGGGGTCAGAAAAGGGTAAATATAAAATAAAATTAAGTCCACTGAACGATAAGGTAAAAAAAAATCTTAATGAACAAATGAATGTTTCAACTAACATACATTGGTTACATAATTAAAGGAAGTATAACTTTACGCGAATGCACTTTGGGACTATACGCTTGCATTTACAAAAAAAAAAAAAGAATAAGAAAGGAAGAAAAGGCAGTGCTTTCAGGTGTTAATGTATGTACACGGAGATTTCACATAGCACAAATTATCGCAAAAAAGTACATGTTCAAAATACTGAAGTTATAAGTTTAAAAGCAGCGCCATCAAACTGGACAAGAAAGTGAGACGCACACAAACACACAGCGTTTCTGTGTGTCTGACTTGTCCAGTTTGATTGCGCTGTTCTTAAATTTTGAAGTTTGTGCTTAGCCGTCATCTCTGCGTAGAGGCGTACGTTTCGACTACTTGAGCGCTGAGCGGCCAGATTATCTTCCCAAATGCGTATCAGTGCCTCAGTTGTCGCGTCAGGCCAAATGATGTGTTTTTGTAAGATATCTGGGAAGCGCCAGCGCTGCACTCGGGAGAAGTACCGTCCGCCATTTTGCCCGTTTCCGAAACGTCGCTTACAATATACCGAGGTTGCCAAGCTCGGATGGCCGTCAACCCCGGTTAGCGGCCTAACCGCAGTTTTGCTTGCCATGTAACCACACTAACCGCGTTTAGCGATAATCGCGGTTACGTCAACCGCAGTTAAGGTCGCCCGAGTAACAGGGGTATAAGACAAGTTGGCGACCCCCACCTGAGGTGCCGCCCGTCGAGCTATTGTCTCCACCCCTGCTTGACTCTTCCCGAAAGTGCAACGGGAGCCTCGCACGGTTCCAGGTAGTTGATAATGGTCCCGAGCAAAGTTGTTTTGCAGCTTTGAAAGGTCGCTCGAAGAACAACCCATCTCCTCCAGCTGAGCGCTTGTAGATCAGGAGGCAACGCCGGTGACAAGTCACCCGTCCGACAGACGAGCCCTTGGAGCAACCCCATCTGCCGAATGTGACAGCACTTACACGGGCGCCTACCATTGGAGGAAAATGACGACACCTGATCGGGCTCGACGATTGGCCGAAAATGACGTGACCCCGAGACACCGAAGGGGTTAAAAGCGAGACAGGGAGCAGAGAGAAGCATTCCTCCATTCATTGATTTTTTTTCGTTTTTCTTGCCATGGGCCGCAGCGTCCGATTTGCTGCCGGCCGTCAATGACTTTATGACTGTTAATTACTTTGTGTTACTAATGTAAATAATGTAAATAAACCTTCAGTTTCATATCAAAATCCTCCTCAACGTCGGCCAACTACCGCACTCAACGGCAAGATGCAATAGCTCTAAGTAAATTCTTATTTTTGGACAAAGACAACATGTGACGTGCAACTACAACGGGCATTGAGGTAACGTTTGAATGTCGATAAAGTGGCTCAAATGGTCATGCACCAGAAGTACCGCCTAAGCCAGTTTTACAATACCAAGGAGTGAAGCATGATCGATCTACTACTAAACTAACACTTCTTGATAGAACGTTCAGTCGTGTAAAAATAGCGAACATTAGATGACGTTCGTAGATTATATTGATCCACACAGCCCCGAATCCATATATTTCTTTATTATTCTTACCCATTCAAGTGTCTAGTTCCTGAAGGAGCTAATCTAATTCCTCGAGCTGGTGGTTTTTCCAGTCGTCCGCCCAGCCTGACAAGATAGTGCCTGTTTGCGTTTTTTCTCACCTATGCGTGCGTCGAGTTAATCTCTAAGTTGCTCTTGATTATGCCTAAACACTCAATCAGAAGTACAAAGCGCAGGCTGAAGCGATTATGAGTTCTGGGCGTTGACCTGCATTCTATATTTACTCAGATTACCCAACTTTCAAGCACGTACGTTATTCGCAGATGCCTGAACGGCTGAAAAATATGATAGTGAGCAAGGCAGTAGCGAATGGTACAGTAGTCATGGTGCCGCAACACTTGGAATCTCGCTTAGACAGGCGAACTGTGAACCCGGGCCCTAGTGTCACCGAGAAAACGGTGTTTTGTTTTGTTTTCTATCGTACTTTTGACGGTAAGTACTTCTGTATAAAAGTAGTAGTTAGCATATTCCTATCCACACCGAACAGCACACTTGCCTCATAAGCAACGAGTGTGTTTGGACGCACCATGCTTTCAGCACTGTTTGCTTGCAGCATGACGGAGCTAACCCCGTCATGTATATTGCGGGGATAAGCCCGTCACATACTATTAAGAATCTCATTACGATTCCGGCATTGGCATAGTACGCGATGTTTATTCTCCAGTGCTCCTGGCGATCAAACGTACCCGCCGTGGTTGCTCAGTGGCTATGGTGTTGGGCTGCTGAGCACGAGGTCGCGGGATCGAATCCCGGCCACGGCGGCCGCATTTCGATGGGGGCGAAATGCGAAAACACCCGTGTGCTTAGATTTAGGTGCACGTTAAAGAACCCCAGGTGGTCGGAATTTCCGGAGTCCTCCACTACGGCGTGCCTCATAATCAGAAAGTGATTTTGGCACGTAAAACCCCACAATTAAATTAAATTAAATTGGCGATCAAACGTGACTGTCCAAGCGTGTCACAAGGTCTTCGTGAATTACGCATGCATGGAACTTGGAAATGCGCACCTCACTCTACCGATTGCGGAGACCGCGCTCTGCCTTGTTTCGCCGTTTGACTCCCACATTATAAAGTGCACTCTCTGCGGGTAACAAAAGAAAAAGAAATGGCGGCAGGTGCGGTGGTCTCTTCGCGAGCATCCTGGACGGCTTAATCTTTAAATCTTTACGTTTAGTGAATGCCCCTATAAGCAAAGTAATGTGGCACGCTTCGACAATTGGAATGACAGGGCAGGCAATCATATCTGTAAACTAAGCTCACGGGATGAGTAAATGGTTTATTTTGAATTGTAGCAAACCGAAGATATGAGCAGCATGGTAGCCTTTTCAGCGTGAAGGTGAGGGCGAGGGAGGGCGGGAAAATTCTTTATAGGTGAGGGCGAGGAACAGCTGGCAAATTTTTCATCGTAAGGGTGAGGTGAGAACGTGACTTGCGTCCTGAGGGTGAGGGAGGGAAACCAAAAATTAGGGCATCTGCCCACCTCTGGTCAAAAGGTACACGGAATTCCGAGGTTGGTGACAAACAGCTCAATTCACACACACAAAAAAAGAAAAAAACAAGGACAAGAAAACAAACGTAAGAAGTGACACAGAAAATAAACGTAAAACAATCAAACAAAGCTGCTTAGCGCTTGGCGGAATCTGTCAGGATTAGCAATACTGGCATTTGCGGCGGGAATGGGATTCCAGACACGAAGGTTTAGGTAGAAAGGAATGGGAATACGGTGTTTCCTTAAGGATTATGAACTCTTTAGTGGTAATCAAAGCGAGGTGATATGAAAGACGCAGGTTGAATTCATGAATATAAACTTTAGTCTGTGCTAGTCTATTTCTCTAATAGACGCGTGGGAGGAGGAGGAAGAGGAACTTTATTATTGCAGGAACCGTTGCGCGGTTTATTCCTGGGTGGTTCCCTCTGACAGGGTTCCACTGGCGATCGCGGCTCGCCGGGCCTGGTCGAGGGTCACCAGTTGGCTTCCCAGGTCCAGTTCGGAGAGTCTCGCCTCCCAAGACCACGTAGGGAGTGTGTGTGTTGTGATTCGTGGCGAAATTGCGTCGCCCGGACGGTCGGTGCATTCGTGTGTCATGTGCGCGAGTGTCGCTGTGTGGTTGCTACACCAGGGACATGTCCGAGACGTATACCTGTCTGCGGAGATGTGGGTATGTATGTACAAGTGTGAGTATGTGTTTGTTTGCAGGCGGCGCAAGTCCCTTGCCTGGAGTTTATTGAGAGCTTTGTGTGGGGCAGCGTATTGTGTTCTTCCGAGACGTTGGTCCTGTAGTATTTGTTGACTTGTCGTTAATAACTCGTGGGTCGCTCGTCCGTCTGTTGGAGGCTGAAGAACGGTGTGGTCTGCCGCTCGGCTAGTGAGACCTCGAGCTGCGCAGTCCGCCTCTTCGTTGCCCCGCAGGCCTTCGTGCCCGGGGCACCAGACGATACCGTGGGTCCATTCTAGTGAGCGACCCAGGATTTGAATGGCTTGTATAGGGAGTGTTCCATTCATGTATAAATGACACGCCGCTTGCGAGTCCGTAAGGACGCGGGCGGACCAAAGGTGAAGGCTCCTACACGGGTGCCAAACTCCAACTGTTTATTCGTTTATTCAAGACAGCAATATTATAGCCTGCAGCCACTGCATACATACGTACATACATACATACTCTGGAACTATGGACCACCTGGAGTTCTTTAACGTGCACCTAAATCTGGGTACACGGGTGTTTTCGCATTTCGCCCCCCCTCAAAATGCGGCCGCCGTAGCCCCGGTTTGATCCCGCGACCTCGTGCTTGGCAGCCCAACACCAGCATATATACATACATTAAAATTAGATTATGGTGTTTTACGTGCCAAAACCACTTTCTGATTATGAGGCACGCCGTAGTGGGGGACTCCGGAAATTTTGACCACCTGGAGTTCTTTAACGTGCACCTAAATCTAAGTACCACGGGTGTTTTCGCGTTTCGCCCCCATCGAAATGCGGCCGCCGTGGCCGGGATTCGATCCCGCGACCTTGTGCTCAGCAGCCCAGCACCATAGCCACTGAGCAACCACGGCGGGTTGCATACATACATACATACATACATACATACATACATACATACATACATTCATACATACATACATGCGTACATACATACATACATTCATACATACATACATGCGTACGTACGTACGTACGTACGTACATACATAGTCGCTGGTTGTATCCAACGCGATTTAAGCATGTGATTGTCATGATAGACCTGAAAGAAGTTCTGGCAGAGTTTATCTAGTATGACTATCTAAATATGCGAATAGCCGAAACCCGTTATGTATAAGGCGTGTCGGTCTGCTTCCTCGCGCTTCCGACGACCACCACGACGACGACGACGATGATCATTATTATGCTTTATTGGCATCCCTTTTGAAACGGCGTGGTGACGAGCAGTCACTAGCCTGCTTGGTTTAATCAGCTATACTGCACATGTTTTTCATTCGAGCATTTTCGTAAACATCTCCATTCTCATTTTTCTTTCATCAAAACTTCTCTATCTACCTTGTATCGCTACCTATGCCTGTAACGGATCCGGTCCTATCAATTTCTTCCATACTTTTTTTCCATCAGTGCTCTAAACGTCTCTTGCTTATCTCGACTGCTGACCAGTTAAAGCCTTCTGTCCACTTGAAATCAAAATGCTTCTAAAAAGTGTACGTTACCTACAGGTCTGACTGGGTGGATTCCTTCACATTCCATCAGTATGTGCTGAGTTGTCTCCGGATTTTTGCTGCAGCATACACATGCCTTTTGTTGCGAATATTTGCTCTGGTATGTTTTTGTCCTTAGGCAACCAGCTCGAGCCTCAAATAGCAAACACTTCCGGTTGTCTTATCGTGCATATATTTCCTTCTAATTTATTCCCATTTTTGTACATCTCCATGATCTTTTTCGTTTCCATTCTTTGCATCGCATTCGCTGTTTCGGTTTCTCTCACTTTTCTTTCTGATTACTCCTAGTTGTCTATCTACACTTTCAATTACCCTTTACTTTGTTGCCAACTTTCTTGACCTCTTCCTCCATTCTGTGCCCACGCTTTTCGTGTACAGATACTCGTGCACTTAGCCGCCCATTTATTTTGGTCCATGTTCGTGAGTCTTTCTTGAAAACTAATTTTTCTCTGCGCTTCTACGACTTCAAAAAGAGACCCATCCACTTGAAATCCAAGCGCTTCTGGAAGGTGTACGTTACCTCCGGGTCTCACTGGGTGGATTCCTTCGCATTCCATCAGGATGTACTGAGTGATCTCCGGATTTTTGCTGCAGCATACACATGCCTCTTGTTGGGAATATTTGCTCTGGTATGTTTTTGTCCTTAGGCCCGTGTCACGCTGCACTGCCTCACTTTTGGTTTTACCGTGGGCTCCCAAAGCCAAGAGACCTACCGATCTTTGGTTAACTTCCAACGCCGACAAGACGTCCGATTTGGTGCGCAGAATACCATTTTAGAACGTTAGCGCTGCCACCATTACTCCAATCCAGATTCCACGCGCCACCTCTTATTTATTGTGGCCCCAAAGTGTTCTATGTTTCATAATTGCTGCATTCCGTTTCCCCTTTATTTTCAGCTTCTATTGGTGGGTGGTTGAGTAAGTCTTTCTGTCGTTTATGTATACGCCGAGGCATTTGTACTGCTTGACTAAGGGTGTGACTTGCTGTTGATTTGACACCACGTAATTACTCTGGACACGATGCGCTTTCTGGCGGCGCTGCCCCGAAGTCCGCGCATAGCCAGTAACACATACACAGTGACCCAATCTGGCGTCAGAGATGCGCATTGAAGAGTGACACATACTCACTCGAACAGCCCGCATTTTCTTGACAGCACTATCTTCGGGATCGGCCCCCATTTCTGGTTAAATTGCTAGATAACCGTGAAAGTTAGACGGAAGAAAAGCTGGTCTAACAATGCCAAGAATGACATTCGCGTCCAAATTCTATTCGAATTAAAAGGCAGATGTGAGACAATTAGCTGCGCATGGAAAGGGAAGGAATATTCAGGCTAGATTTCATGGTAGTTACATTGGATGTTCGATGATAGTTGGACAGTATAAAACGTGCCGAGCGATTTTGAAACGCTTCGAACTTTTTGATAAGTGTTACCTGGCCGCGAACCCATGCCGATGAAACCTATTTAGCGTATGCCGATGAAGCGTATCTTATATTTAGAAATTTCAAGTTCTATCTCTCAAACGTAGTACCAATGGAAGGCGTTCGACATGAATGTCAGTAACAATGCTGTGGATAACACGATCGTCAGCAATAAGACAAATAGTTGAATTGATATCAGGTAAACCAGCAATAGAAATTAGGAAAAGTAGTTGGCTTAGAACAGAACCCGGAGGTATGCCTAAAATTATGGCTAACTTAGAAGAATTCATTTGTGAAGACAAACTTTGTGCGGTTAGAAATTCTTTGTATCCACTGGAGCAACATACTGGGCCAAAACGCAAGCAGTGTAATCTTAGGAGAAGCAGCCGATGGGTAAATATTGCTAATTCTATTGCAGAGCCTAAGAGGATGCAGTCAGTTTCCACACCTGTGTCAAGGGCCGAATTCAAGTCCTTAGTGAATATTAGAAGTTGCGTCTTGCATTAAAAAAAATTATGAAAGCTGTGTTGGGAGCTGCAGAAGAAATCATTTGAATCAAAGAAATGTGTGCATGTTTAAATTCATTTATTGCTTGTGATGTACTGTTTATTTGCGTAAATTCGAATGCAAACGTTTCCTTCTCCTTTTAAGTATTTCATCAGGATTTTATTTATTTATTATACATACTTTCAAGGCCTATTAGGCACAACAGCCAGGAGTGATGAAAATATACAATATTTGCAGTACAGGGCAAGAATAGAAAATCAAACTATAAGGCACTTTGAGTGCCGATCTTGAAGTTAGTGGTGTCATAAATTGAGACTGTGGAGGAGGGAAGGCGGTTACATTCAATGGCTGTTCTTCGCAAAAAGGAAGAATGGCACAACTTAGTTCGACAAGATGGCACTTCAATTTTGTGTTGATGGTCGATGCGAGACGAGATGTAACTTGGTGTGGCGGAAAGATTTTCTTTGAGAGAAGTGTTGAAGTAATATATTCTATGAAAAAGACAGAGACGAAAGTACCTGCGACGTAACCAAAGGTCAGGTAGATCTAGTGCTGTTTTCATGGACGTGACGCTAGAATGACGAGAATAATTTGAGAGAATGAAACGGGCGGCGCGGTTCTGAATGCTTTCAAGGGAAATGGCAAGATTGGCATGAGCAGGGTCCCACATGGCACAAGCATATTCTAATTTTCGACGGACGAGTGTTTTGTATAGAGTAAGCTTTAGTGAGGTGGGTGCTGATGCAATGTTTCGTCTCAAATAGCCTAACGTTGGGTCAGCATTATTAGGGGCATGTGCAACATGCATATTCTATGAGAGGTTGCTAGTAACATACAGGCCGAGATATTTATAGGAGATAACAACGGACAGGGTAGTACCGTTAATAGAATATGGGACTGCATCACAAGAGGAAGAGCTAGACGAGACGCGCATACTTTTGCATTTAGTTGTGTTAAGCTGCATTAGCCATTTGGTGCACCAGTTGGATGCGCTATCCAGGTCATCCTGTATAGCTTAGCAGAATCAGTAAGGTTAGTTATTTTGCGATAGATGAAACAATCCTCCGCGAACAGCCTAATAAATTAGAGGCACAGTCAGGAAGGTCATTAATGTAGATTAGAAAAAGCAATGGTCCGAGTACCGAGCCTTGTCGTACACCGGATGTTACGGAACAAGTTCTAGACGGAAATTCGTTAGCGGTTACATACTAGGTCCTGTTAAAGAGGAAATCCTTTAGCCATGCAAATACCTTGGGGTCAATATCAAGAAGTCCAGAAATACGCAGTCGCTGTCAATTTTCTCATCAATGTTGAACAAATCGTTCGTAAAAGAAAGGAGCTGCGCTTCACAGGAAAATAATTTTCTAAATCCATGCTGCACGTTGTTAAAGAAAGAGTTGGTCTCGAGAAAATTAATTATATGTGAATAAATTATATGCTCCAACATTTTACTTGGGAGACATGTTAACGAAATTGGACGGTAATTATTAGCGGAAAGGACGTCACCTGATTTATGAACCGGAACCACCTTTCCCACCTTCCAGTCTTTCGGTAAGGCAGAATGGTGTAAAGACTGGTAAAAAATATTCGACAAAATAATAGATGAAAACAATTCAGTGTATTTTAGCATTTTTGAGTTTGTGGAGTCAGGGCCACAAGACGAAGAAATTTTTAGATTGCCGATGCCCACCAAGTTTGCCGACGCCCACCCAGTCAAAAAAGATGGGATCCATACGCAGAAAATTTGCGTGTGATAAGAGTGGCACAGCAGTTGCAAGCGACTGCTGAAAAAATGAGGAAAAGGTGTCGTTCAAGATATCACAACACTCGTGAGGTAAGACAGTTACGTCAGACTGAATTAACTGCATGACATCCTGTTTAGTGTACTAGTGACAACGGACCAAAACTTTCGAGGGTTAGAAACCAGATAGGCTGGAAGAGTTTTGCTCAGAAAAGTTTGTCTGGCAATGGCTGATGCCGAATAAAATTCATCGGCAATGTGGCAATAATGGGATCAGTGATCAGGATGATTTGTAGCTTTGGCGCTGCGAAATACCCGCTTTTTCTTGTTGCGTGGGCGCTTTACCAAATTATTAAACCACGGTGAGCAGGGATTAGAAGGCACCCTTTTTTAGGCACGTAACGATGACTTACAGACAGAAGTTTATTTTTTACAGAAACCAGTTTTCATCTACATTTCGTTCGAAGGGCTCGAAGTAGTTTCTAATGAAAGACTCAAAGTCAGCAGTTATTGAAGAAACATCGGCTCTGTTATAATCTAGTATAATTTTTGAGCTCTTACTGCTAACGTGCGCCTTAAGAGTGACATGGATCATTAAATGGTCGCTTATTCCTTGGAGGGGAGAAAGCGAGTTGGGTGCAGTGGTAAGAAGAAGGTCGAATGTATTGGAAGAAGTCTGTGTAGAACGCGTGGGGTAGTATAAAAGTTGGATTAAATTAAAATCGTTGCAGAGGTTTAAAAATTCGAGAAAGTGCGGTGAACTTTGTTTAACAGTAACGGTGTCATTCGACCATACAACGTTCGGAAAATTGAAGTCTCCAAGTATAAACAAAGGCGACGTAGGGTAGCCAATTTTAAGATGAATTATTGCATCATGGAGTTCGTGACAAAAAGAAATAGAAGCAGCAGGCGGTCTATAACAGGCACAAAAAATAAACTCGCGGTTAGCAAGGATCACTCGTACACACACAAGTTCTAATGATGAAAGCAGCGGAATGTTTTGTGACACAAGAGCATGTTTGATAGCTATCAAGACTCCCCCCCCTGATCGAGTGCTGCGGTCATATCGGTTAAGATTATATGGGCTTTCGCAATCCAATATTTCACTGCTTATTTTTGCGGACAGCCACGTTTCATTAATAACAATATCAGCGGAACAAGAATCAATGGCTGACGACAAAGCTATACTTTTATTGAGTACACTTCGTGCATTAGTAAAGAGTATGGATACGTCTTGCGCTTTCTGGCGTGCAACAGATGGCTATGAGGAAACATTCAGCTGAGTGACTGTAGACTCAGTTACGGCCGCGTGCGCGTTTAGGAACGGATAAATTTCGCAGACGCTATCGGTGTCTGCACAGAAGGTATACGTTTTTCTGTTGATGATAACTTTGTTGTGACGAAGTGTGAAGGCTTGTTTGCTGGCGTTTCCAAAGTTGACAAGTTTTTTACGCAGTTGCCTCGTACTTTTACTGAAATCTTCGCCCACAGGTATACCTGAGCCTTTTAGCTTTGCCCTCTGGAAAAGGATACTCTGTTTAATCTTGCATGCAGAGAACATAATTATTTGGCGGGTCTTCGCACAAAAAGACTCCAAACTCTGCGCTCAAGATATAGCCGTGTCTGGAATTGAAATATTGAGATGCTATGAAAGTGTGTCGCGAACTCGGCTTTCAGATTCAGACCAAGTCTTTGTGGGACTATCAGCAATTCCGTAAAAAGTCTGATTATCCCTCTTTGATCGATCCTCAAGATCCTCAAGGCGAGAATTAAGGGCAATACTCTCATTTTCGACTGCTTCCTTGACTGCGTCGTCGATTTCAGCCATAGCTGGCGAGCTCTCAAAGTTATCAACAAATTATTGAACCTTAGTCAATGTGGCAGTTAAATCATATACGTTTTGGGCGAGCGCCTCTTGTTTTCGTTTCATATCAGCTAGAGCACCAATAAGCTCAGCGTGCCTCGAGTCGAATTTCGATGGCAGGTTGCTGATTGCTGCAATCAGTTTGTTATACTGTGGATCACTGAGAGGCCCAGGATTCACTTCAACATCGCCACAGACCAGTAACTTCTTCGCAACTAGCATGCAGCCATAAAAACAGTGGAAGAAAACACTTGGGCACGGGATAAGCAGAAAAAAAGAGTCATTCCATCGCTCACAAAAAAGTGACGGTTGTCTACCAGCCTGAAGTAGAACAGAAACGGGTTTGTGAGCGACGAACGCATTGCAGCCGCTATGCCGTGTCCACTGAAGGCGGGAGCTGGATCCTTGGTGCTTTTGTAATCTTCTGGCCGGACTGTCGGTGACGATGCCGCTGACCAGCCAGTGATGGGAGGGTCGCTGTTATCTAAGTAAGGTAGACAGCACATGCCATCATAGTCGAAAGTCGATGACGTAAACTGCGTCACCTGGTGAAGCTGCTGAAGCTTCGGATAGGGAAGGTGTGCCCAATAAGGTGACGAACTGCATGTAAACAGAAACGGGTTTGTGAGCGACGAACGCATTGCCTGCCACCGCTAACCCGTGCCCACCGAAGGCGGGAGCCGGATCCTTGGTGCTTTTTTAATCTTCTGGCCGGACTGTCGGTGACGATGCCGCTGACCAGCCAGTGATGGGAGGCACGCTGTTATCCAAGTAAGGTAGACAGCCCATGCCATCATAGTCGAAAGTCGATGACGTAAACTGCGTCACCGGTGAAGCTGCTGAAGCTTCGGATAGGGGAGGTGTGCCCAACCAAGGTGACGAACTGCATGTAAACCGAAACTGGTTTGTGAGCGACGAACGCATTGCCTGCCACCGCCATCCCGTGCCCACCGAAGGCGGGAGCCGGATCCTTGGTGCTTTCTTAATCTTCTGGCCGGACTGTCGGTGACGATGCCGCTGACCAGCCAGTGATGGGAGGCACGCTGTTATCCAAGTAAGGTAGACACCACATGCCATCACAGTCGAAAGTCGATGACGTAAATTGCGTCACCGGTGAAGCTGCTGAAGCTTCGGACAGGGGAGACGTGCCCGGCAAGGTGACGAACTGCATGTAGACCAGAAACGACTTTGTGAACGACGAACGCATTGCCGCCGCTATCCCGTGCCCACACATTTTGCTCGGCGTCACCGCACAAGAAGACACAAAATGGATCGGGCAAGACACTGCGGCATGAAAGCACAATGATACATAGGTCGTCTGATTGGAAACACTGAAAAGGTGGTAATAAACGGTGACTAATGCGCTCTATAATGAACAAGACGCATGAGCGCACATTCTGGTTGTGATTTAATGCCCACTGACTATAACATCTGCTGGACGCGTTTTTAAACGATCCGCCATGTGGTTAAGTGATGTCGCTGTGGCTGGGACGCTGCGCCGAAGAGGATAAAGCTGGAAGAACGCCTAGCGTTGTCGTCGTCATCCGGTAGCGGTGAAGCTGGTTGTGCGCTGAAAGGGTCCGCGGTAATCCCGGACTGGAAACACTGCAGGGCGCCGAGGGGAGAGAGAAAGGCAAAGGAAAGACAGGGAGGTTAACCAGAGATTATTTCCGGTTGGCTACCCTGTACTGTGGGAGGGGCTAGGAGATGCGATAGGGGTGAGAGAGAAAAGGACCATGTCAATACAGTTGGCGGCCCCAAGGAAGCCAAGATGCTGCGCAATGACGAATAATAAGCATGAGGGCAGCATTCTGGTTGGGCTTCGACGCCCACTCACAATACAATACATAACCCGCCGTGGTTGCTCAGTGGCTATGGTGTTGGGCTGCTGAGCACGAGGTCCTGGGATCGAATCCCGGCCGCGGCGGCCGCATTTCGATGGGGGCGAAATACGAAAATACCCGTGGTACTTAGATTTAAGTGCACGTTAAAGAACCCCAGGTGGTCGAAATTTCCGGAGTCCTCCACTACGGCGTGCCTCATAATCAGGAAGTGGTTTTGGCACGTTAAACCCCATAATTAAAAAAAATACAATACATATCTTTGTTGCGTATTGCAGACGTACATATAAGTGGGAATTTCGATGGACCTTACGGCATCTCCTTTGGAGCTATCTAATTTCATAATTAGGGCATTTTTCTGTACGTTGGTTTATCCGAAATGTTCATCAAACACATACCCCTTGGATTCACATATAAGCGTTTTGATTTTTTTCTGGAAAAAATGGCGATGGACTTGTCGAACGCTCCGAAGCGCCTCATGCAACTCTACAATGTGATGCGGTGCGGCAGGCTTCCAGCTACTTAGAACTGCGCGAGGAAGAAGTTCAAACGTTACGCTGTTCATATGCGCCTACCATGTCGTCTCGCCGGCTGCAACATTACCGAGAAACGGGACATGAGACGCCCGATACGCCTAGCTCACTCGGCCGGTGGGCGTAACTGAATTGGCAGCGCTGTTTAAAAAATTGAATATCTCCAAAAAACCACAGTTATTAGTTATGATTTGATTGATGTAAGAAAAGACCCACTTGGGAACATCTTTGGAAAGTTTGAGCTCTGTCGTAGTAACGGTCGAGGTGCCTGAGTAGTTTTTTTTTCTATGGGGACCTATGTAATCAAGCTGGCTCAGAAGCCTATAGCTTTTATTGCCACAGATCTCAAACTTTCTGCTGTTGCCGAACGGGTTCTTTTCATACATTGCGCTTTGAGTTCGATTGCGTTTATTGCGCTACCGGATATTATTTAAACTCCGTTTTTCTCTTTCTTTTCTTTTTTTTGTTCTTTCAGTTCGGCATTTAGGTAATTTGTTTTTTGCATCTAATGGCGTCATATATTATTAACATTGTACACATTGCACTTACGATTTGCCTTTTCGACCCCCCCCCCCCCCCCCATGTGATGCCCTAACGGGCCCTTAGGGCACTCAAATAAATAAAAATTAAAGATCAATCAAATCCGAACTGATAACAGTGTTTTTTAGATGTTCTATTTTTTAAACTGCGGTGCCCATTCAGTTAAAGCAGCTTCGAGCGGACGCCCACAGAGAGAGGGCAGGGCGCTAGGCGCCCCACGAGCTTCAGATGTTCTGTATTTCTGGCCATGATTGCCCTGGTCAGGTATCCACTGCACAATTGGCTAAGGCAATGTCCCCGGATAATGTTCCTGGGGCTCTTGTGAGCTCGTTCAGAATTCCGTGGGCTAAAACCGAGTTCGACAAGCTACTATTTACATTATCAACAATGACCATGCTGACTCAAAATCACATAAATAGCCATTTCCTCCTTCCTTATATTGAATTTATGTGCTTTAGCACCGACAATAGAATAAAAAAAAAACTTCGCTTAGATTGATGAAATCACCTAAGACAGCCTAAACACATGCCTTTGATTCCATTCTGGAATAATACCTGCGGACAGAGATAGAATAATTAGTTTGGCAAGAATCATACGTACATACATGAAAACTGGGCATTGGAAGTATACCTGGATTGGGACGCAAGTTGTTGGGCTATAAGCATGAACATTTCTCTTTAAGAGATAATTTCTTAAATGAAAGCTTTATCTTCGGTAGGCTAATAGGGTATGCCTGCATGGGATAATGCATAAAAATTAATTACTGCGAATTAACGATATTTCAAACCTAATAGCTCATCCAACAGCTAGCCTACCCTCCTGCACGCCAGATGCAGTACGAGCAGGCACGAAATAAGTGATGCAAATAAAGCAACACATGACAAAAAACGAGACAAGGAGGTTAGAACATTGTATTTCCCCACTGATACGTTGTTGACACTTCTTACTTATCGTCAATGAGCAACTTGTGCGAGTACCCTGGATCTTTTGTTGCCCGGCCCGTTTGTATGGCTTTCCCCTCTTTTTGCTACTTTTCTGTAATGTGACTGCAATGGACAAATCTTAATCTGCACGAGCACACGGCAGGCTGTGCAAAAGATTAACTCCGGCTGTGAAACCAAAAGGAACTTCGTCGCAGGCGACCCTAGCTACAGGGATCTAACGTGGTGGCGTCATCTGGTGACGCAGATATAGCGTCATCGTGCCTGCTAGTGCTCTTAATAAATCTTTGTCTGGCCACCACATCCGGTGCGCCCCAAGCGCGACCGAGAATTCTCTTCTGAAGTGAGGGAAGGGCCCCGTGCTGCCAGGGTTTAGCACTCACGCCTTTTATTTACATGTCTCATGCTGATTTACGACGCGTTATGCACCGAGTAAAAGAAAAATGGAAGGAAAAACAGGCCGGATAGGGCCGGAAGGACGCAGCGGTAGTCAACGGAGGCGGCTTCGTTTGTTGAGCTTGCTCCCGTCGTGTTTCCTAAATAGCCACTTGCCCTAAAGTCAAGACAGCTGGATGAAAAATTAGAAGTGTGAATGTTTGTTCCTGTACTAAAACAGCGGACCAGGGTGTAAGAGAGATGATAAATGAAGAACAAAATTCAGGCATTGACCATGGCCGATGCTTCTGCTGCGATTTCAAGCTTCTTAAATGGAAGCTGAAACACTTTTCGAAAAAAATGAGTTCTCTGCGGCATTCTACAGTTTTGAGTCCCCTGAACACGAATATCTGGTTCAGAAAGGGCGGAAACAAATGCAAGAGGCTGTTTTTCCAAGAAAACGCGCACCAGCGCCTCAGGGCATCGCGCGAATGCCGCTGTTGCCCGTGATTGGTCGGGGCCGCTGTGACGTCATTCGCGGCAGTCGCCGGTCGGCGCCGCCGTTTCAGAGCGTAGCACGCTGTTCTGTTCCGGCTTCATAGCTGAGTCAAAGTTGTACTTTATTCTATGGCTGAGTTGTAAGCATTATGGAACGTTCTCGCTGTCTCGGACAGCTTGTGTTTTCGCCGTACATGTTCGAACCGACAGCCGATACGGAAAACGATGGCGGCAACGACGATGTTGAGTGTGCCAACAGCGAGAGCGATGTGTGCACCTTCTCGCGCGTTGGAAATCTAAGCTGGTACGTATGTTTTTTTTTTTTTTTCATGCAGCAGCACGTTCCAATGACGGGAGAAAAAATGCGCTAAAGTGTCACTGGGAACTTGCTGCTGGAAGAATGCCGAAGCACTAACTTCTCATTAGATTGTAAACACGGGTGCAATTACGCGATGTCAAGCACCTTGCCGCTGCTTGTCTAAAGTCCCGTGGTTTTTTGCGTGTTGATACACGATCGCGAACATAAGTGCCGCGTTTGGCTACTTCAAGCTCTTCAACATTATCTGCCTGTGTCACACTGGCTGCTTCAAACTCTTCGATTGGTGATGGTAGTGGAACAGGTTCATCAGGGGCTCGGTTCTCTAGGTGCTCTGCTAGAACCTGAAAGAGTGCAAGGCATGGATGTCATGAATTTCAGCATATCATGCATATCAGCAAACATGACAACAGTTGGATTACTTCCAGTAATTGAAATACTTTTTCAGTAATTTATGTGATGGATTAGTTGTCTAGTGATTTAGCAATGTAAATTATTTGGTGTCTGTAATTTCATGGCTGAAGTAATTTATTAATTGCGTTAAATATGCACCAGTAAGTTGTGTACGGTACCAGAACGTTGGTAGTGTCGTGAGGTGTCGTGGAGGAACATGGGGGGGAGGGCATGAAATGTTGGCAAATGTATGTTACCTTGAAGAAAGGTTGGCGTCCCTTTAAACTTTGCTTTTTGCTTCTTGTATGCATGAAAACTTTTTGGAAGCAATCGTAAAGTAATAACATTTTTGAAAGCGGTAATCGGTAATGTTATTCGAATCGATGATTGTAATAAGAAAGTAATGAGTAATGTAATATAATTACTTTCGAATAATAATTTTGTCATGCCTGATACATAGCTAGTTCTCTAGGTACAAAGGCAAGAAAACATTTTTTGTGGAGCAGCGATGCCTGTATTGGGCTAGACGACGTCGAACGCTGACAATATCAATACCTCACAACGTTACTTCATTATTTGAGCCCGTTCGCCTTGCCACGGGCGCGGCTGTGCCGACGCTTGTTTTTGCGGCATTTCGCTGCTGGTAGCAAGCTGTGAATGCGAAATCTACGGAACGAAGTTTTTACACGTCGAGTTCAATTACTGTATCGCGAGCATGAAAATATTACCGTAACGCCTCATGCCGTGCGATTTGAACACGAATGCTGAACAGCTAAACCTGCGGGCACCGCGTGGTAGGACGAATAGCAAATGTCACGTAATGCACAAGCGTAACCCCGGTCGGTTATTTCACCGTATCAAAACAGCACCGAACAAACAGCCGTAGTACAGTGTTCCGTGACACAGCGGAGGGGAAAAACAGGATGAAAACCGCAAGCTGTTTGCACGCATGTGCATATTCCCGGCTGTGCCTCCACCTCGCCTCGTCAAAGGCCGCTGTAAGGCCGTTTGTTCGACACTCAGGTGATCATCTGTTTAAAACATTGCCCGTGTGCACATTAAAACCCTTACCTCACCCTTTCTTCTCTTGGCGAAGGCCGCTCTTGGAGGTGGCGAGGTGTTTGTCTTGTGGGAGAATATAGACGGAACAACTCTGGGCTTCAGTCGCGCCGATTTAATTGGAATACCGATTGCCCGCATCGTTGTCAAGCTCCGATGATAACCACTGTCGCGGAAATGCTCCGAGCACAGCACAGTTGATTTCGTCGGCACGAAATTATCTCTCCTCACCGCACGGACCCACTGCGCTGCAGGTTTCTTGTCCTTCGGGAACATGTGAAACACCACATCGTCGCGGCCGCCTGTGTTCGCATAGCCGAATGTGCACAGGACGAGGGCAGGTTAGGTGCCCTTGGCTGTAGGCATTCACGCAGCACAGAAAGGAAGCACAGTTCAGGAAAATCGCAAAACAAACGTCAGCGGCGGCATATCTCTCGTAGCGTCGTTTAGTAAAGCGCAAGACGGGAAGATACATGCGAGCACATGCCAGCACGCCGGTCTGGCAGTACGATCCCCGCGATTGACGTCACTCTTGCCGGTTCTCTCCTCTGGCAACCACCTCACCCGGCGCTCCGGGAAGCGACGGGGGCGTGTCCGCGGGGGGGATTTAGAAAGCTATTTCTGCCCCTTATATTAACAAAACAAAGGAAAAAATTTCGGAACCATAAATGAATAGGTCTGTTCTTCCCAACATCAGCAATTCATGGAAATTGAAAACCGCTTCAGCTTCCCTTTAACAGCGATGCAACGCATTCACCTCTACTACGAAGTCCGTTGTGCAGCATCCGGCTTCGGTCATCCTATAGACTACTCCGTCTACTACACTGAAACAAGACAAGAAGTTCACAAGATGTAGACTAGAAGTGATCGACAGTAGTTCTGTAAGCGCGCGCAGCCAACGTTTCGACAAAGGCAAACGCTCGTCCTCGTCAGGGCAGCAACTGATTTCCTTGGCAGCGTTTATAAATGTAACTGTCTCTTCTCGGGCGAGGATAATAAACCGGGTACGAAAGATGAAAGTAAGGGCTGGGTAAGGAAAGGGGGGAAATGATAAAAAGGAGGAAATGGTTGTGAGTGTAAAAAGAAGGCGAGAAGGAGGAGGAGGAGGTGGAGGCGATGGGTGCTGCAGGCTCTTCTAAGAAGTGTTGGTGAAAAAATATGCCCTACCGGAAATGAACCGTCACGTCTAAGCAGGCGTTGTCAATCCGGTCGTATTCGTTTTTCAAGAAAGCAAAACTATCCTTTTTAAGAGGTTTTAAGTAAACATCAAAACGTGCCAATAGGAAAAGAAAACGATGCCTACAGATACGAGCGTTTTGGAAAGTCGAGAGGGAAAGAAAGAATGTCAACTTTTCTTGCACAGCCCTCACTTTTTCGAAGCCGCTTAATTTCCTGGCCTCTGAGAGGGAGAGCGATCTGTATAAACGCTGCCAAGAAAATCAGTTGCTGTCCTGACGAAGATAAGTTCCACTCATCAAAATGTTAGCTCCAGGCTAAATATTCTCTTTTTTTCAGCCGCTCTACTACACTGGCCACATCACTTGCTGACATTGATTGCTCATGCTACGAGCCTATCTCAGCCAAGCCTTAGTGGGCTCAGAAGCGTGTTACAAGCTCCTCTTTAATCGAAAAATGCTCTGACGAAGACAAGTCTCCTTGTCGAAACATTGGCTTGAAACCACGTGCCTTCTTGGACCACTCATCATCTCAAGTTTCCATCTTCCGGTCAACTTCTGTCTTGTTTGAAGTTTCTCTTTGCTTATACAGGTAACCAAAGCCCAGCTCTGCAAACCGGAAGTTGAATCCTTTGGCGATAGGAGCGATTCGCAGGGTGGCCGCTTCCGGCGCATTGTGAGAATTCTGTGGTGAAGCCGGCGTGTACTTCACTCCCGTCTTGCTGCTCGCTTTTGTTCCCTCACCCTCTCAATCTCACCATTCAGCGTCTTCTATTGGTCTCCCTAATGAGTGCTAGAATTCCAGTTTTCTCTGCATAGCCCAGAGACTGCCGATGCAGCCTTTCAGCTTCAGACTTTCATGCTCCTTGGCCAGTATATCAAGGGGAACGAATTCACATGCCTTTTTTTCCTAACAAATCCAGCTTTTCTGGACAGGTACCAACTAGCGCCCCAAGCGGCCGCGGCACGAAGCTAGCGCGTTTTCAGTGGAACGAGCGGTTTTTTTGCGAATAATTAAAAGCGCAGGTTGATTATTGAAAAAGGCAGGTTACAGAAATGTTCTATAGAAGACAATCTACATGAGACAAATGCAGCATTCATTGTGTGGAAAGCTAGAATTTTGTTTCCAGAGCGGTTAAATATTCAGCCATGGAAGCATATAAAAACGACAAAAGCGTGTACTCGAATTGCGAGACGAAAAAGGGTAGCTGTGATAAAACTACGGCCTCTATTGGAATTAGCCGCTACAGCATATGTAGTCTGGAAACTTGGCTTTGTCTTTTTATTGGCGCGAGTATGCCCTACGGTGTAAATTTAATAAAGAGATACAGCTCTTTTTGTTGGATGAAGTCCAGGAGTGGCCGGTGCGGAGGTCCGTGCGTCCAGCGCGTTAAGTCAGGTGGTCGACCTGGGTGGTAGCCAAGGCTGGCCGCGTAGGTGGCGGGTGCGGGCGTCGTGAAGGCCGGAACAGGTCCCCACGAGGTGATCCAGCGTTGTCTCTGTGGCTGGGCAGTGACAAGGGGCAAACCAGTGGGGGACGACTCAGCTTTCGATTAATACCTATCTCGACTCTCTCCACATGGCGTAACACTGCTCCCAAAAGCGATCTTGAAGCACAGTCGTGCAAATTCACATAGTATCTTGATAAACCCAAGCGTATCATTGCGGGAACCTTGAAAGATGGCCGAGTGGTTCAATCGTTCGCCCCTGTCATTTCGCGTCATGTTGACAGCGGTTCAATACCGGGCTCCGTGATGATTTTTTTTAAGCCACATAGGATTTAGTTCCACATTCTCTCACTAGATGGCAGCAACACAAAACTCAAGATTTTGTTTCGTTTTTGGTTTTTCAGTGGTGCTCTTCTTCTTCCTAAAAGGTAGCAATATGGTGCTCATGTTTAAGTCAACATTTTTTAAATCAGATTGTATTCCTTAGACAACATCACAACAAGCATGCGCATGTCTGTGTTGCGTTAAAAAGGAAAAAAAATATCTATCGTGCCTTGCAGCATGGACATACTCAGCACTTCTGGAAATTGCGCCTTCACCATTCTGTGGAACTTCATGGCAATGCACATGCGTAACAGAATGGGCAAAATTTTAGAAACTCTTATTTCAATATATCGGTCAAGTATCAAAAGTTTCAACTCACTGCCCCGAGAGGTTAGTCCCTTCTAGCAACATATGCATTTATGGCACTTAGTCCAAATATTGGCGGTGCGTTAAAGAAGTATTTTGGTCAGGAAAAGCGGGTATGTCACACGAGAGGAGCAAATGGTTTTGCACCCTGTCGGCAGAGGGCATATTTACTAGAAGAAACGCCAAATTTAAACCGTAAAGGGATTTATTACAGCTGGAGTTTGAACGGTAATTGCAGATCGAGTGTCATTCAGTCTGTTTGCACGCGCATGTTTTTGTGAGGCACTAGGGAAGGAGAGGGATGTGTGTGCACGCCTTGAGCGTGCGTACGTGTCTACTTGCATTTGCGCATGCGCGCGTATATTGTCTCCGTATTTGAATCTTCGTGCGCACGAGCGCGTATATGCGCGCGCGAGCATACGAGCGTTTGTGTGTGCGTGCATTTCCGTGTGCATGCACGTGTGCGTACATTTTTGTGTGTGTGTGCATGCGGGCGAACATGTGTTGTATCTCTCTCTCTCTCTATCTCTCTCTCTCTCTCTGTGTGTGTTTGTGTAAGCGTGTGTCTGTAAGCGAGCGAGCATTTCCTTGCTGACACCTACACTCTCAAGCAAAATAGCACCCTTTTGCCACACAACGATAATCGTCATCTGTCTTGCCCGCATTTTCTTCCTTTAACGCGGCGAGCCCGGCACTTCCCAGAAACGAACGGCATGCGCGTTATCAGCATGACATAGCATTCCTGACAGGAAAGTACCGGGCGCGGTGTTTTAAAGAATGGAAACGCAAGCAAGGCAGATGTCGATTATTGTTGTGTGGCAGATATACGTCCCAAAGGGTGTACTTTTGCCTAAGAGTGTACTCTCCGGGACGAATGGGACACACGCTCTAAAAAAAGTTTGCACCCTTTGGGGTGTATCTCTGCCACACAGCGATAATCGTCATCTGCCTTGCTTGCGTTTCCTTTCTTGGAAACGCCGCGCCCGCTACTTTCCTGTCGGGAATGCTATGTCATGCTGATAACGCGCATGCCGTTCGTTACTGGAAAGTACCGGGCTCGCCGCACTAAAGAAAGGAAATGCGGGCAAGCCAGATGACGTTTATCGTTGTGTGGCAAGATACGACTCAAAGGGGGTAAACTTTTCTTAGAGTTCACTCTATTTAAACCCATTTTTAAATCTACGAGAGAAGAACGAATGACACTGGATTTATAGCATGATCTCTTTCTGAAAGCAAAATTAACGCAAAAAGAAAGCACCTGCGCCGTCAATATCGCCACCCCAGATTTCGTCACGATGGCACCATATGGCACCGTCACCACCGACACGGCTCCATGAGCAGCTACCGAGATGTTCACTTTCGTTATCTTCTTTCCCGCGGCGGCAGCGCATGGTATTGATGCCAGCGACGCGCTAAACCTGCACCATCGTTACGCATTTATCGCTTCTGCGACCAAGCAAACTTTCAGCTGCACACCTTCACTGCTATATTGACATTAAAAATTTAAACTCCTTGCCTTTGGAAAAACAACATGAATAAAAATATAAAACCGACTGGCCGCAAGGAACATGCTCACGGAGTCACACTATTGATGGCAATATCACAAAAGGCTAAGTGCGGTCAGGTTGACCTTACAGACCTGCTTTTTCTGCGTCAGTCACGCTTTCGGAGAGCGGTCAATTGCGAAATATTTGTTCGGATAGCTCTTACAGAAGCATGTTTAATCAAGATTTCTTCGCTCGGCAAGATAAGCTCGAGGACGAGATCCAAACTAGTTAATTGCTTTAGCCACCTAAGATCAATTACTGAAATGTCAATTAACGTAGCTTCGTTAACTACGCACACAACTTCTCAACTTACTCCGTATCTAGAGGTTACCTATCTGAACTATCGTATGATAAAATAATGTCACCAATATTTGTATTGATTTAACAGTTTTGTGTGGTGCACTTAAAAGCAGCCGGTACATTGATGGTGCAGTAGGTTTCTTAAAAAGCAAGTCTCAACGCTCGCGCAGGTTTTCTTGACGCAAATCAAGTTCATGAACTTAAGCACATGCGCCCAACCATGCACTTCTGCCTTTACAATCGATTCTCCTACATTATACAATAACAATTATACAATTCAATTACAACAATTATACATTATACAATTCTTATTTACATCAATGATCTGCCCAATAACATCTCATCCTGCATGCGTGTTTTCGCCGACGATTGTATATTATATCGACCAATTCGCAGCCTTGATGACCATCGCATTCTTCAAGAGGACCTTCATCTCGTTACCAAATGGTGTGAAGACTGGCAAATGAAACTTAACTCATCTAAATGCCAACTAATGACATTCACGCGAAAAACATCAACTCATAGGTTTTCCTATTATATAAACTCAAATATAGTATCTCGGGCATCAGCATATAAATACCTAGGCGTAAATCTTACACCGAGCCTTTCCTGGGCCTTTCACATTTCAAACATATGCGCAAACGCTTCTAAATCTCTTGGGTATATTCGTCGCAACTTGCGTAATTGCCCGTCTAACATTCGTAAATTGGCATTCATATCATTTGTACGCCCTCAGCTTGAGTTCGCGTCCCCTATATGGTCTCCCTACCATGAATACTTAATCCGCATGTTAGAAGCCATCCAAAACCGAGCTAGTCGATTTATTTCCCGAAATTACAGCTACCAGTCAAGCATTACCCAAATAAAACTCCACCTTTCCCTTCAATCACTGAGTAGCCGACGTGACATAGCACTCCTGTCCTTGCTCCATCGATATGTTTACCAAATCAAGCCATCAAACTTGCCACTGGAACGCGCGTCTTGCACATCACGACGACTTTATAATGATTTTAGCCTCACTCGCGTTTATGGCAACACTAACGCATTTAACTTCTCGGCTTTACCACGAGCGATTCGGTTATGGAATTCGCTTCCTAATAGCACTGTCGCTCAAATGAGCAATAATAAATTCAGACAACTACTAAACCTACAGTCATCATAACAAATATATTCATCTGTACATATGTCATGTCACATAATACGTCACTTTTTTTTCTTCTTGTTATTGTGGTTTCAATTTTTTTTGCTTTGTGTACTCGCGCTATGTATGTTATATTGCGCGAGTGTTACAGCGCTTTTTATGTTAGGGTGAATTGTACTTTTCATTCCTTTCCAGATAACTCTTTGTATTGATTTAGCGTTTCTTTTTTTACACTGTTTTGGAAGCCTGTGATCATTACAAACATTTATAGCTCTCACATTTTTTAGTGCTCATAGATCTGTTTCCTCTTGTCATTTGTTCATTGGCGCCCCCCTTACTCAATGCTCCCCTTGGGGCCTGTAAGGTACTTTGAAATAAATAAATAAATAAATAAGTACTTCAGCGCTACGGTACGTCACACAAGGTGTGCGAGAACATTGTGTGCGCTCCCAATTAGATTTCTGAGCGTTGCTGGCATCAGGCTCGGATTACTGGCGTCATTAGGAATAATAACAGCTGCATGGGGGAAAGCATTCGTTACATTTTTAGTACTTTGTAGCATATGGAGCAGCGCGGACATGTACGTTAGAACGAAAATATTGAAGTATTAAGACGAGGGTTTTGCTGGATATATTTTGGCTGTCTAATGTTAAGACATAAAGTAGAAGATAGCGGCTGCAGTTTCTGATAATTAATGCTGACATACGTGCAGTCACGTGAAATATGAGCTCCGACACAGTGCCCGTGGTGGAAGTGGCCCCTGTACTACAGGGCTACGTTGACACACGAAATGCTGGTTTGATAAATACCAGTAATCGGAAAGTGTTTAGCTCTTGACTTTTTAGTATGTCGGCGCCGCTGTGCAGTCTTGGGGTCCCTTTTTACCACGAGCACTATGTTTCGGCTAATATTTAAGGCCACTGTACATTATTTTTTTTATTTTTTGGGTGAGCTTTCTTTAGCGTCTAACGACTGTTGCAAAGTTGTCGCTTAGTTCAAAACACGCCTGCATGTATTTCTAATATCCAGCATGCTGTCGCGGATTCAATAGCGAAGGAGCGTTACCTTATCAGATTGCGCCTGTGAAGCGAATACTGGCGTGCATTCTCGATCATATTTGAGCGCACGAGATTGCGCTGCAATGTACGAGCATTCCAATCTGATGAAGCGATGCCTCGATCCGTAGATCAGATTCAGAGGAAGCATTGCTTTTCACTCAGCCATCGTTGGGCTGTGAGTGTTATATTTCCAGCACAAGCTTTTCTTATAATGAGTAATATTCATGGCTCACTCTTTTGGAACTGTCTTGTTCTTCACATCACTACAACGAGACAGTATAGACGTGCTACATTTTGATTGTGTGAATGCTGGGAAATGGACTAGGACTTTTTTTGCGTATGCGCTTACACATTTAACGCAATGCTTTATTATTCATAACTCTTTAATTTCGGAGGTTGTAAAGACAGCAACCTTATATTAAGGTGATCTTAATAATAAAGAAAATTTAAATACTTATTAGTCAGCTTTGATCTTATGGTGGGGAAGGAAATTTCAATAAAAATATTCTTGTTATAATTAAAAGCCTATCCGCTTGAAAACGTTTCACCTGAATTCTCCACTTTGCAAGCTGATACCGACTTGAAGGTGGTTCGTATCGTGGGCACTTCACATATGTCCAACCGTCAAACAAAGGGTTATTCCGAATGTTTCATTTCAGAAAGTCGTGCTATCCTCCTGCCTTTCACTCTGGTTTACAACCACGCATAAGACGAAGGTGCTGCGTAAAGAGCGTCGTTAGCACGAGGTTGCGGGAACGAATCCCGGCCACGGCAGCCGCGTTTCGATGGGGGTGAAGTGCGAAAACTCCCGTGTACTTAGATTTAAGCGCACTTTAAAGAACCCCAGGTGGTCGAAATTTACGGAGTCCGCCACTACGGCGTGGCTCATAGATGCCGTAGAGTAGAGCTTGTAGATGCCGCATGCTTGCTTGTTTATTAATATTATTTCTGAACATGTGTATGACCATTTCAGCATTTCGACTTTCAATTTTATTGTTCAAATTTTGTGCAAAGATTATTGGACTCTGTATGCATAAATGGTTAATGTTTGTATTTATTGAATGTGACTATTATATGTGTGTCTGTTGAAGATTTCCTGTACCACTCGTGTGCTATTGCTTGTAGGGGTTTTCTGGACACAGTCAAGCTGCGCAGGTAGCCTTTTGCCAAAAGACCCTCCAGTTGAACCTAGAAAATAAGATTATTATTATTATTATTATTATTATTATTATTATTATTATTATCTGATTGTTGTTTTGGCATGTACAGCCCCATAATTCTGCGAACACTTCTGCTGCGATGCGATGTGCCGTGTAAGGCAAGAGAATGCTCAGCCCTCTCATAGGTTATAAATAATGGCACACAACAACGCCTCAAGGAAACACGTCTCCCTGTGTGTTCTGTGTACTACGCAGACAAACAGCAGTGGTACACGTAAGGTAACATTTTCCATCAACTCGCTACTCTCGTATTGCACCGAACACTGAAGAAATGAAACATTCGCAGTGACCATCACCGCTAAATATCGTCAATCAAAGCAAACAGCACAGAGAGCTTCGCTTACATCTATTCCCACAGTGGGTGGGATCCGCATAATTTTCTAGACTCTTAAGTTAAATGCTTAATGATCGCGCTCATTAATGGAATAGTTATATTCGAAGTTGGAAAAAGGGGCTGTCGTGTCCACGGTAAATTTGATTTAAACGGCTTCAGTCCAATGGCCGTTGCGTGACTGCCCACTTTCTTGGGAATGTAGTAGCAAAAACGGGCTACAATTGATAGTGAATCCAGGAAGTTCATGAATGGCAAGAAGGCACAAGCTCGCAGACGGCCTCAGGAAAACAAAATGACTTCTTGAGTAGCATGAACAAGGAGCCGTGCTATGGTTTCGACGTCTATCAAAAATCCCCCAAAATATGAACAGAGGCCGAGAAAAATGCGGGCATCTTGGGAAAGATGAAACCGATGAAAATCTTAGGCCAGCACTAACCTAAATGTAAGGTTACCTTAAAGATAAAAAGCCATAACGTACGCTGGCAGGGTGGCCATATTTCTGAACAAATAAATTGGATGTTGAAAGAGTTCAGCTGAAATCCGATGGTACGACGTACGGCTAAAATGTCGGCAAGCGTTGAAGAGAGGTGCAATAGGTCCTATGACCGACGTCAGCGCCCGGCAACTGTCGGATGACTATACATGTAAGCGCGATGCTTAGTCGTCTGTCTTACGGGGTGAGTCCTTACAGGGTGAGACATGGGCCTGAAATTCGGGATGCGGACTCCCTCACATTAATTACAATGCACTCTATGGTGTCATTCTTCGAAAGCTGATACCAATTTTCGCGCAATGAGGATGCGAACAAATTGTCTCGTGTGCGGACTGTCGCCTTCCTCGAACTGCCAACGTTCCTTAATGATGTCCTCGACAGTGGCACAACGCCTGAATGCAAGTAAGTGCGAGCAGTTGTGCGCGAGCCCTTTGAATACGTGGGCAGCCTTTTTTCGGCGTTCGACACCTTCTAGTCTGCACTGCGGCTATATTATAATGGCAGAGCGGTAACATGGTAGACAATATGGTGAACAGACAAGTCTGGTGTATTACTGCCCAAGAATCTTAAATAGTCATCTTTCACGCACATGAATAACCGTGACAGAGCAGTGCTTTGACAACTAAATGCGAGTACTGTATATGTCATGCCCAAAGGTGTACCTGGCCTGGTGACCAGCAAATGTGACGTGATACTGTGAGCGGCTTCGGCCATAGCATGCTAATGACGACGACAAAGAAACAGTTCGCTCAATTATTGTGCCATTATTTTTGCCACAAGGTGCAAACTAACTTTTTCACGCACCCATCTTAATACATAAGCACATCTTTTCTCGATTTGCAGCTCCTGCGGTAGGGCATCAGCGTGGAAAGCAAGATTGCTGAGGGAATAATAGGAGGTACCTTAGCAAAACTGATAGGAGAAATTCAAAAGCCGACCACGACGGCGTCTCTCGTAGACGCTTCGCGACCTTGAGAAAGCTTTAGCTCGGGCCTCCTACCTAAATACATGGAAATTGAGAAATCGTTTTTCTCGGCAACCACAGCAACAAATTTGATGAGGTTTGTTGCATTTAAAAGAATAATTCGAAATATAGTTACGGTTATTCAAATTTTTTTATTTAGGTCGTCAGTTTTTTTAATAAACATTGGCTAAAATGGCATATTTTCAGATAACGGAAGTTTCTGTAACTCAGCAAACAAAAAGGATATCACAATTTCGTCAATTGCGCCTATATGTACATGTAAAGAGGACAAAATTGATATATTATACATGACTCTCAAACATATCACTAATTTGTGAGTACGAATTTTTCGAGACTCTTGCAAACAATGTAACAAATTCACATAAGATTTATTTATTTATTTATGTTTTTATTTATTTATTTATTTATTTGTGATACCCTCAAGGTACATAGCTGTACATTGCAGAGGGGAGGGGCGAGAATACATTCCAAGAGTAAAAAATACAGGATTAGTTCTAGGTATTCACAGTGCAGGGAACAAAAGAGATATGAAAAAAACTAGTAATGTATTCATAACAACCAAAAAAGAGACTTACATAATATGAAAATACAGAAAGTACACTTTATCAAGCAGACAATGTTCATTAATAAGCACATAATTATGAATTTGCCGCCATACATTATTTCATGTTGATTAGTGCATTCTTAAAAAGAGTGGGGTCGCTGACGCTTACTAATGATGTAGGTAGATTATTCCAGTTGATTGAAGTCCTAGGAAGGAATGATTGTGAACACGCGACGGTGTTATGACCGGGTACGTTAACGTTATGTAGTACGTGATCACGATGAGCCGAATAATAAGGTGGATCCAAAGGGGGCGAAGAGATGCGTTGTGGTAGTAGATTTTATGAAAAAGGGAAATGCGTGATTCCTTTCTGTGAAGAGATGATAATGCGATTTCAAGGGTACTCTTCATTAATGTACTACTAGCAGTACGATGGTAGTTAGCTAAGATGAAACGAACAGAGCGATCTTGCACTGATTCGATTTCGTTAATTAACGTGATCTGATGAGCATCCCAAACGGATGAGGCATATTCTAATTGGGGGTGGACGTAAGTTGTGTACAACAGCCGTTTTAATAAAACAGGTGCAAGAGAAAAATTTGTCCAAGTATCCTAAGGAGCGGTTAGCTTTAGATATTAGATATTGTGCATGCCGCTTCCAAGAAAGATTGCTAGTTATATGAATGCCAAGATAGCGTAGCATGTAACGGATTGAAGGGGGCAGTCATTGAGGGCGTAGGTAGGACAAGTTGTGCTAGAACAAGAAATTGGCATAGATTTGCATTTATTGATGTTAAATTCTATGCACCAAGTGATGCACCAATTGGACATGTTATTTAAATCAGATTGAAAGGTAGTTATATGAGAGGCAGTAGTTATTTTTCGATATATAACACAGTCGCCAGCGAATAAACAAATTTGTGAGGAAATGTTATCAGGTAAATCGTTAATATATATTAAAAATCAAAGAGGACCAAGGACAGACAGTTGTGGAACACCGGATTCAACTGGAGCCGCGTTAGATGTGGAGTCATTAGTTACAACAAATTGGGATATAAATCTGCATGTCGATATAAATCGACATGTCAAATTTATCCACTTTGGATGATCTCATGGATGCAGTTTACGGAACTGGATATTTAACATCCTCTTTAAAATGCAACAAATTTCATGGTTGTCCCACAAAAGCGTTTCTGCGTTTTAGATTTATTTTAATACGCTACATTGCAGTTAGGCCCGAGCTAAAACTGCCGCGAAGTTGTTCCGACGATTATCCTAGCCCATTGACTCTGCAGCACTAAAGAAAAAGAAATACAGAAAAAAAACGTGGCTGTCTTTCGGGAAGCCTTTCGGGAAGCGTGGAATCAAGCACAGCTGGGTTTGCCTCGTCGCGGCTAAACGTTCTTAGCATGACAAGTAATTTCCAGCCGGCGAGCGGCCACTCTTTATCAAAAACACTGAGAACGCCGGCGGGACGAGCTTTGTGGTGAAGATCAACGCACAGGGGTATCTCTTAATTTTATTTTTGTTTCATTGACGTCATCACTGCGTCACTGCGGAAAGTTTCAAAAGGTTAAGGTTAGTGCGCCATGTGGTGGCACTCCCGCGAACTAAACACTGATGCCCACAAAAGCTGGATACGTTGGCCGGCTGTTTTCGGTAAGAATAGGCCCTACGTCGCGACTGGCTGGCATCTCCTCTTGCGAACAATTCTACCGTAAGAACTTTTTTGTGATTACGGGTTAACGTGACCCATTCCCCCAACGTCTTTATTAACGCGAATTTGAAGAAGCTGACGCCTTTACTTGATACTTGCTACTCCGCGACGCAGGAGAGACACAAATGATGCATGCGCAAGGGAGATAACCCTATGCGTTCATGACTTCATGTGGCAATGGCAAGTACAAAATTGGAGGACACTTAAGCTTCGCCTTCAAGAGTGGAACGCGATAGCGTTATCGCACCCCGTTCGCACCGCCCACTCATTCGCTCGGCATGCTCTTGAGTCACACAAAGACGAAACGTGCGCCTGAGCAAGCAGAACGAACCAAAGAACTCGGGTGTCTCGGAGGGAGAAACGATCTACTTGAGCCAAATGTCGTGATCGGCACGGACAGCCGGGCGGCGACGCGCCCTGAAGGCGGACGCGATCATGGGGCTGACGTCTCGATGGGATCGTCCTCTATCTCGCTTGGGAGCACCCCGCAGACGCATGACTCCTCGCCAGCAGCACGGCACACATCGCAGGGGACGCTTTCCCACCAGACGCGCTACGGCGCAGCGATCAGGTCAGAGGCGTCCCGCATCGGACGCTGCACCTAGGAATCGCGCTGTGAGCGGAAAGAGGAGCCGCGCCACCTGTCAGGGCAGCGCCGTACATTGCGAGGAGGGGGTCTTCTGTGTTTGCCGCAAGATGGCTCTGCGTGCGCGCCAAGCGCAGAAATGTAGCGGAAACGTACTTCGCTACGCGTTTAACTGCGACTTCTGTAATTTACATGCTCCTAATTACCGATATACATCGCAGTATAACATTCTACGGTCTAGAGGCGCTTTTGTCTCGCTTTGAAGCATCGAACTCATGGCTGAGTGGTAGCGTCTCCGTCTCACACTCCAGAGACCCTGGTTTGATTCCCACCCAGCTCATCTTGCAAGTTGTTTTTATTTATGAATTGCCGTTCGCCATTTTTAGCTCATGGCCAACGCCGCCGACGCCGACGACACCAGCTTTTCTGCGACACGAGCTCCTTAACGCTTTCGTGTTGAAAGACGTCCTGGGACAAGTACCGGCCTAAGACGGTGACATCATTCGATGACTGGCTCCGTCAACGGTCTAATGTCAAAGAGATAATTAACTGTGGAGCTTTGCATTGTGAAGCTTTTACGGGGATCTGCACTTAGCGTGATCTCCCTTGCCCTCGCTCATTTCCTCAATTAGGCCTCGAGCTATTAAAATATATTACTATATTTCTGTCCAAGGATATAGCAGTGGCCACGCTAGCTGTTGTGTGCTCTTAGATGGTTGGTATACACTAAAGGCATGCTCAGCGCATTTCTTTCTACAATCTTTAGTGACATAAGGATGGCTTTAGAATCGCATTGACAGTTGACATTCCACATTTTCGAATATTTGGTCACAGTGGAACAAGATCTATACTATGATCGTTCAAGCTTGCATTGCAAGGTATGCGCATGAGTACGTTTCACTTGATTAGTGACCGCTTCGAGTGCTTGTCGCTAGGCCGAGTGAGCGAGTAAGTACAGAACTAGTTTTCTGCACTTTTCCTTCCGAAATAAGTATTTTCAGCTACAGGAGGAAGTGGTATTGCGGCACAGGGACTGTAGTTACTGAGCGATTAAGTGGAAAGTCAATATACTCTAACAATTAAATTCTGGAATGTTAGGTGCGAAAACCACGATATGATTATGAGGCACGCAGTAGTGGAGAAGTCCGGATTGAATTTGATTACTTGGGTTTCTTAACGTGCACCCAGTGCAAAATAGACGGCTGTTTTTGCATTTCTTCCACATCAAAATGCGGTTACTGCAGTCTGGATTTGAACCTACGACTTCGGGCTTAGCAGCGCAACACCAAGACCTATACGCCACCAAGGCGGATATATACTCTCTTACTTAAAATGGTAACGAAAATGTCACAAACTAAATACTTACGAGTTAAAGATCTCTGTGTGTAGATCAATTTTCTGCCGATGTGCTTCTCCTGAAGTTGAAGCAAAAATATGGCAAAAGAAACCATTCTCGGTGATTATCTAAATCAAGGCGAAGCCTTCCTCCGCTGTCCGTGGTGCAAAGCCTGAACGAGTTCACGTCCTCCCAGGGAAGCGCTCACTCGAGGACCGCTACATTCGTGGATCGCGACACCCTGACAACGTACGATCGGAACTAAAGGCACACGATCGGAACTAAACGCAGACGCTACATGCCGCACGAAATTCGTCTTCGACACAGTGCTTATGAAAGTACGCGTTCGCGTCCCGCAAGTGTCGGTTCTCCAATCGGCGCCGCTTGGTCTTGGTAGCCTGTTCAGCGGCCATTTGCTAGGCGTTCCGCTGTTCTTCGGCCGCGCATCGTTTGTATTGTCGCTGGCACTCCAGGGCCGTGCGTATCTCGTTGGCCCGTCGTTTCGCTTGCTTGCCTCACCGCTCGGGTACGCGTCGTACACTTCTGTAGTCTCGCAGAGCCTTCGTACTCTTTCGCACCTCTTCCACTTGATACTTTCGAGTGCCAATTCTTTTATGTGCAAGTACAGGCCGGCGCGCAACATAGCGCAGTTAGCGCAACCGAGCCACGTCTGTTTGTGGCGTGCACACCCGTACCGGTGAATGGAGCAAGGAGATCATGTGTGAAGCCAGTAGCGTTGTGATAGCGGGCGCGTGGAGCACGAAGGGGTCGAGCCAGTAGCGACCAGCGAGTGACCGTATTTGGTATGCTCGCACATCGGAGACAAACATGGTGACTTTGGCCATTGTGACCATTGCCGCACGACTGGCCACTCGAGGCACCTTGCGTGTATTCGCGGGCTTCTTTCACGCTCGGAAAAACACTTTTATGTAGCACGTGTTGAGCAACAGGAAGCTGTATCGGGAGTTTCTCATGTTGCTTTACAATTTTCTCATTGACACTATTCGTCTAAATATAATTATTGAGAAGCTGCTTAGTTAATTAAGACTAGTTATGTAATTAGGCGGAATGCAAAAAATAGTCTGAGTAACTCCAAGCGACGGCAAACAACACTACCTTGGTTCTGTCTAGCTACGTGGCATTTGCATACTTATAAATCTTGGTGCATGATAGTTGCGCCACCCTAACAATATCTTAACAATATCTTACAGATATTTTTAAGAGAACTATAACCTGAAGAGTCTCCAGGCTCAGAAGTGTATTCGTTCTGCATCCTTGGCGGGTGTTGACCACAGCAGCCGTCATCGGGCGTAAATTTTGTCAATATCGAGTGGCTCTATAATGATTGGTGTCAAGTCACTTCACGGGCAGCGCTACACCTCGCATCTCTTGCCAGCAGATCACTGTAGAGCTTGTCACGTCTGTGGTCCTAGAATAGTTGCCAAGTGAGACCAGAGGTCGCCCATTTATAGAAGCGTCCCGGCGTGACATCGGTTGGCGTATACAAATTAGGCCTAATTACCAACGAGGCCGAGCGCTAGAGCTCTGGAATGTGCGGTGCTTTATTCTGGGATGTGAGGTGCTTATTTTTAGTCGCGGTGGTGTCTGCGCAATGGACTGTGAACACTCAAGGGGAGGAAGCGCAGCAGTTCCGGTAAGGTGGCAATTAAGAGACTACTTTGTGTGTCAGCTCATGATCACCAGTAAACTAGGAGAAAGGAATTGTTCACAATTACCTTCGTTTACAGGTCCTACCAAAGGCCATGCAATTTCCACTTCCAAGCTCATTTGCGATTCTACCATTTCTGTTGTCTTGAGTAATTTTTGCCCTCTCACTTGTGATGTGTGACGTATTCACAGGACAAACAACTTATCTACAGCTTCAAAAGATATCCGGCCATATTCTGATATTCACAGTATTCCTGAACTCAGTGCACGTTCATTGGGTCAAGTCAGTGTAATTTAAGCGCTGTGCGAATAGCAGTTTTTTAAACCGAATAGAATAGTGCCAGAAGCGAATCGAATGTCAAATATTTTTCGAGTAGTTTGTGAACAAATAATGATGATTGTTATAAACGAATTTTCACATTCTTGTATTGACAACGTTAGACTGTTTCTGCATTGGGATGCACATTAACAAAGTACGCTTTACTAGAAGCATAAAGGCAGCATTAGGACTAAGTAAGCAGTTCGTTCGCAAGCTCACGGCTCTTCGGAGCATACCTGATCATGCACCAACGTATAAACTTCATGAAGGTACCGTTGCTGGCGAATCAACATGTGCGTATGCATTCGTGGCCAAACCGGAACGGAATGTCGTCTTCGGTGATGGCAGAGCTAAAAAAAGACACTGTTTCTGTAATTAGAAGGATCGCCGCCAGACGCTGTGCTATTGTGCAGGGTGTGCCAGCTAGATTTAGCCAGAGTTTAAAAATATGCGAATGCCACGTAGCTGAACAGAACCACGGTAATGTTGTTTGCCGTTGCTTGGAGATACTTAATGTATATTTTTCATTTCGCCTAATTAGATAATTAGTCTTTATTAATCAATCAACTTCTCAAATATTATAAATAGATGAAAAGTGTCAGTGAGAAAATTGTTGAGCGACATGAAAAACTACCGATACAGCTTTCTGTTGCTCAATACCTGCTACATAAAAGTGTTTTTCCGAGCGTGAAAGAAGCCCGTGAACACACGCAAAGTGCCTCGAGAGGCCAGTCACGCGGTAATCTTGCGTGCATTTGCGAGCTTCTTTCAGGCTTGGAAAAACACTTTTGTGTAGCAGGTATTGAGAAACACAAAGCTACGTACTTTTACTACGCATAAGAGCTTTGACGACATTACAGTGTTAAATATGGTAATACAATCTTGGTATACATCAGCATCATAGAGTTTCCTACAACAATCATGCAATAATTATTGTACGAAACTCTATTGCCAGCATGCATCGCCACGAAAGCCTGCACAGTTTCGTGCTCATAATCGTTCGTGGATGGAAGCAAACAACCTGTGACTTCACATTTTCATATTTCAATGACATCTTATGCAGCTTTTAAAACGTTTTCATTCGTGACCTACTGAATGCATAATATTCACCAACTAGTGTTTTGCCCCGCTACATGTAGTCGCGCTTCAATCGCGCGACCATAATTGATGTCGCTGCTCATTTGCTTGCAACCGCATTTCAGCTTCACTTTCGCGACCGCGTGAATAGACCTTGTTTTTTGTCTGACACTGCGCGCGGTACTTCCACGCCATGAACGACATGCGTGTCATCAGCGGGACATAGCATTTTTTGACAGGTAAGTAGCGAGCGCAGGGTTTTCAATAAAGAAAACCCAAGCAATACAGATGACGGTTATTGTTTTGTGACAAGATATGCTCCATAGGGTTCAAACTATTTTAGAGTGCACATTAAGGCATGTGACAAAAGCCACACTGTTTGAGTGGGTAGCGTTATTGTGCTTTCTTTGGCTTTCAGGAAGATGAACAACCTAAGCTTTTGGTCGTGCCTATGTGTTCGTTTTGCGCAACGTTTTACATGCATCTCATTGGTAATATGACGACAAGTTAGTAATGGTTTCAGAATTCAGAGTTTTAACTATCGGTATAGCTCGCGCGAGAAATTCTATGAGCGCGACCTAGACGCCACTTGTGAGATGGGCTCTCATAAATTGTGAACAGGTAACTTACTGTCGACAGAATTTCTATTGCAAATTATATATAATGTGGTGTAGTGTTGCAAGGAATTTGTTAATTGTTTGCAACAATAGCACCCTAGTCACATTGTGGCTGCTGTGCCACCTCCGCCACTTGAGATCACTTTGTCAGCGCCGAACTTGCATACATGGGATATGCGCTCCTCAAGGTTTAAGCTTTAATCCTTAAGTCTGTGACGTGCACTTATACAAGGTATAGGCTCATATGCTTCAGCCCTATAAAAAGTGAGCCATATATGCGATGCGTATGGCGCAAGAGCATGTTATCACGGAGAAGGGGCAAGGCTTCTTTGTAACGCTAGCGATGGTGGACATGAAACTCTTAAAACTCTTCGGTGCCCAATTTTACCCCCTGTCTTGAGCAATGGCACGTGCTCGTACAAAGGTTTCTGAGTGGCTCTTTTGGGCTACATTGAAATGTGTGTCCATGATGACTGACCAGGTGTAACTCACGGTACTTCACAGCTGTCTCAGGTGACCAGAGCGCTGTAATAATAAATAATAAACTCTTCTATTATTTGTATAAAACCTAATACATTCATCAGGCCTGCCAAAGCCACATTGGGCTTGACTGCCAGAGCGTGACAGGCAGCATACAAACTGTTACAATAAGGCTGTTCGTTCAGCATAACTCCGTACTTGTATACATGCATAGCCCATCAGAAGGTGCACAGTTTTCGCACTTTCTAAGGGGCATTCCAGGTGCTTTGCTGCGTAGATGTCTAGGTGCAAGATGATCATGCACGCACGGATGACTCTGAAAAAGAAGAGACAAAAATCAAGGATAGCGCGCTGCAACCAGACGAGGTAGCGAAAATGCGTCAGTCCCGAATTCGTAAGTCGTCGTTAGCGGAAAGTGCTTCAGGCGAGCGAAGCGATGACAGAGGCTGTGTTCGGCTGGCACCGCGCAAGAAATGTAGCGGGCATGCGGCTGTAGCGGTGGGTATAGACACGCTTGACGAGTTCGTAGAAGTTGGCGCATTAAGGTCTGCGTGGCTGCTCCGTCATTAAAATCCCAAATCATCATCAGTTCGTAGAGCACGTGGGCAGGGAGAAATGCATTGCGTTGCATAATCCTTCATCAGCGTGAGGCATCGTCAGCGCCGTCAACGCGGCGAGATTACGGACTAGATGGAACGCGAGGCGCCGTAGCGAGCGCCCGCGCGCGAGCATTATCACGCGCGTGGGTGCCATCGAAAGGGCGACTGGTGCCTTTTCTGCGGGAAAAAGAGGGGTGCGTGCGCTGCTTCTCACGAGGGAACTGCAGCGCCGCAGGAGATATTGACACCTGGAAGTGCGCGGGGCGTGCATATTTTCTCTGCTTTCGTGTTGCCCTCATGGCCTCTCCTTTGTTTCCGGCACGTTCCGTGCATGGCCCGCGCGAGCGTTTTCAGGGCTGAGAGCAAGAGCGATCAAGTGTAGCGTAAACTCGTGTGTCGAAGCGTCTCTAATTACGTGTTTGCGGGCGGCTGAGTTCTGTTAGCCCACCTGGTTATAGGATGGCGCGGGGAGCACGGCACGGTAAAACCAAAAGTGCTGGAACGGCCGGGATCAGGCTCCTCTCTCCACGCGAACTGTAGATGCACATGCCTTAAGCGAGCTTATGAGAGCGAGAACACTGTGGGGCGGAGGACGAAGAAATGAGCGATTGGAGAGCAAAGGATGGCGTAAAAAAATCTTTTCTTGTCACGACACGAACCGGAAACACAACGCTCGGATAAGTGCGGATCGGACAAACGGAAAAACATTAAAAAATATTGTGTCCTGCGCAGAGCCGTGGGAATCGGTAAATCGTGGTATCGCAGAGAACATCAGCATGTATTGACATACCGAAGCTCGTACTCTGATGGTGTGCAGTGAAAAGGGACGTTGTATGTGCATGGCAAAGATTTCTTTCTATTATTGCGAGAGGCAGAAGTCCTTTTGACCACCATCTCTACTGAGCTCCGCTTTTGTTCATTGGCACTGTGAAATAAGTCCAACTGCGTCACCAAGTAAGCATAAATTTCATAACAAACCCGCCGGACAGAGCCCGAGCAGTAATCTGAATCGATGAAAGACACACGAACATCGCCGAATTTGGAAAGCTGCATTAAAATTATAGATGGAAGCACAACGCAATCAATAATAAGAAAGAGACTGCAGTGAGCTCTTTATATTCTGAGTTCTGAAAAGCCGTGTCGCTTATAGAAGTATATTAGGTGGATTCTCTCTACGTCCGAACAGTCTGCGATTACGTGCGTTGTAAACATGCGTTTTCTGCGTACTCTATGCAGCGACCTCATCCCACAATAGCGAACATGCCTTTGGCATTTCAACCTTCTTAAGTTCCCTCTTTTTCTAGCCTGTTGGCTTGAGCATGGTTTGCGGCAGTTGGTGTTGGAACATGCCTATTAGACTTTGCCATAACAGTAGCCGGCATGCGAGTGTCCCAAAAGCCCAGAAAGTGATGCGTGCATCACTCGAGTTCCTGAAGTTGACAGACCTTAATGAGCGACTGCAGTTTAGATGTGCACATCCGAACGATGAGACGGCCTCATTGTTTTCTACTCATTTCTTTCTTTTCAACCCCTAACTCCCACGAGCACATCATAATTGGATTTCTCCGCTCATTGTGCGCATGCGCGAGAAGCAGTGATTGCGAGGGAGAAATGTGGGGACTTTCGGTCCTTGAGACTTCTCTTCACCTAGGTACTACGGGGAAGAAAGTTGTTAGCTTCGTTTGTCCCTATCGAGCTGGCAGACAGAATGCGTGGCTGGCAAGGCGTAGAAGCCGTGTGCGAGGTGAGTTTGTTGCTTTTTTGTTGCGACGGTAGCATATTAAATTTTTATAGTCCGAGGGGGATACGTTTGGAAGTGAGGTGTCTTCTTGGATGACTTTAGTGGCAAAGCATTACATCATGCCGATGCATTGTTCATTAGTGTCGTTGAGCAAGGTCAGCATACCGCACACTTCAGGCGATTCGCGGGAACGGAAACAGCTTATGAATTCGACTGCCGTGCCGATGCGAGTTTGTTGCTTTTTTTTTTGCGGCGGTAGCTAATTCTGGTAGTCGTAGGAGGAGGATACGTTGGACGTGAGACGTTTTCTCGGGTGACTTTAATGGCAAAGCATTGCGTCGTGCCGATGCATTGTTCATTAGTTTTGTTGAGCATACCACACACTTCAGGGGAATCGTGGGAACGGAAACAGTTTATGAATTCAACTGCCGTGCCGATGCATTAGTTCTTAATGTAACTGAGCATACAACACACTTGGAGATTCGTGGAAATGGAGCATTTTGTACTCCGTATGTGAAAGTACTAAAACTTGCGTCGCCATGCAATCTGAGCAATCGTTGTGAGAGCTGTACAGCCACACTGGCAAAACACTACGTACGCCCTGCGGATGAATACGGAACAAATGTATGCTAAAGAAAAATGGTCGTCATGCAATTTCATAGCAGTAGTTGTACCGTAACACTGATATTGGCTACGTGGCGCAGATTCGTAGCGATTCTGAGGTGCTTGTGCGCAAGGGTAATTAATGAAAGAGCGCGTATTACTAAGTGCGGTAAAGAGCGCTGCGGACTCTGCTGCCGTTGATGATTTGGCGTGAGTCGTCTTTAATTTTATAGTTGTAACTTTCGCTGGTATCACAATTGCCGCAGCGGAGCTGTTTTGCAGGACAGGTACATCAGTGTACATATGCGTAGAGTCACGGTAGTTCTCGTACAAAAGTAGTAACGTGAGCTGTTTAAGGGCTGGCGATGATAGATCAGCATTTTTCGTGATGCCAGGTATTGTCAGGTTGATTTTTGGCTGAGCGAGGCACCATGGGGGAATCGAAGTTCTCGCAGCAGGAGTGAAACAAGCTGGCAATGATTCACCATGTGCGGTTACCATTTGGCTGAAAGAGGTACGTGGTCAGTCCGCTGGTAGAGAGGCTAGATGGTGTCGAGAAGTCCTGGCAAGATGCCTTATATGGGTCCTGAGTGCTTCAATTTCAATGTAGGTATTGACAACGTGATCTCTAGCGGTCGCTATAGTCGCCACTGTTGATGCACTCTGAGGGAGGCCTAGACATCCGGAGCGCTTGAGCCTGAACACTGTGTATTGTACGTAGATTCGCTTTGCTTGTGTTTGTTATTGCTGGCAAGCCCACAGAAAGCCGAGGGAAAGCACCCTGTATAGTCGTAGCATAGCACTTGTCGACATTACCCATGTCTTGCCAGTGAAAAACTTAGAGGTGGCACATATTGGTTAATCGTTTTTTCACGTATGATACTTGAGAGCTCCATGACAATCCCTGTTGGTTATGAGACCTAGAAACTTGTAAGATCGAACATATAGTATTCTTTGGCCATTTATTATTATGCTGTAGTTTGTCACGGTTTTGCGCGTAAATGGCACTAGTGCGCATTTCTCGGAGGAAATTTCCAGGCCGCAATTACAGAGGTAGGCAGGAGTTTGGGTGGCCGCTCTCTGAAATCTCGCTCACGACTGTAGGCGTGTTACTGCAGACGTCCATATGCAGATGTCATCTGCGTACATTGATAGCCTGACTGCCAGGCACTGGTGTAGGGGACAGCACTGGGGTGGGAGATACAGGGGTTTTAAAGACTCAGAAGAGCAGCAAAGCTGCAGCACAACACACAGGGTTAGACAAGTGTACATGTATTTCTTTTCATCATTTGGTAATGGTAGTGGCGAAAACCTTGTGATTACTGTGATATATACTGATCGGTTTGGTTACATATATATATATATATATATATATATATATATATATATATATATATATATATATATATATATATATATATATATATATAATAAAGGAATACATAGCCGTCGACAGCTGAACGCCTGTTTTCCTCTGTTAGGCTCAACCACATTGTGCGAGTCTTTCACTGTTTTTTTGCGTGAAATCCAAGTAATCTTTAAGAGCCCCTCAATTGTGGCGGGTGCTTTTTCCGTATGAAAGATTTCACGAAGCCACGTACGTCGTCTGCGCTGTAGGCCACAGCACCCGATCCGAGCAGCTCTTGTCTAAGGGTTGTGCACGCGGCGCTTTCTTCTGTGCCTCGCTTTTGAAGCATTGGCTGATTCTTCGTTCCTTGAAAGTTGGCACTTTAGTAGATGTGTCTGTGGACCAGACTGAGCTGTGGTAGCACCCGATAGTTGGATTGGCATGGTATTTCCTTATCCGGGGTTCGCTACACGGCAGTCGCTTTCGCAGCCAGCAGACTTGACAATTAGCAATGCATGAACGGATATTGCTCTACATTTTTGGCGAATAAAAGTGTCCTCGTGCTTTGCGGAACATTGCTCGCTGCCCATGTGATCGCCTTCCTGGGTGGCATGGATGACCTGTAAAACGTTCGAGCGCATAATGTGCAGGTAGGGTGTACGAGAAGATATTGCTCCTCTCTCTCTCACTCTTCTCCCAATGGCTAACGTGGAAAAATATCAATTAAAATTGAAAAATGTGGTTTTACGCGCCAGAACAACGATCTGATTATGAGGCATGTCGTAGTGGGAGACTAGAGATTAATTTGGACATCCTGGGGTTCTTTGACGAGCACGTAAATCTCAATATATGGGTGTTTTCAAATTTCGCCTACATAGAAGTGTGGCGGCCGTGGCCGTGATTGAATCCTGCGACCTCGTGCTTTGCACCGCAACACCAAAGCCACTAAGTAAGCACTGGCGCGTTGCGGAGAAGGGCGTCGCGGGGGAAAAATTTTGTGTCCCCGCATGGGTCGGTGAAAAATGCAATGGTCGTCTTCAAGTCTATATTTTTGTGCTGAGATTCGGACGCAATTCGCTTGCAGACTGTGATTGGATGACAGGCTGCATTGAGAGACGTGGCCTTCCTTCTCGTTCTGTGACTTGGCAATGCCAATATTGTTACGTGGGAAGATGCAGACGAGAAGCTGTATACAGGTATATTTACAAACGAATACGCTGTACTTGGCCAAAAGGCAGCAGCCCGCGCTAACCTCTAATCGTCGTCGTCCTTTTCAAAACACTGGCCTCTTCGTCATCGCAAATACTGGTACGTAGCACTACCCCCGGTGGCAAAAACGCCGTCCCGGAGCAACTAAAGGTCGGGCTGGGAAGCAGTGTAGTACGCCTTAAACCTACTGACCAGCACGACATCACTGCATGCCTGAGTGGAGGGTGACGCAGAAGTGACAGGAGCAATTTCGTAGGTCACTGTAGTAAACTGGCGCAGCACGCGGTAGGGCCCCGTCTAGTCGGGAAAGAAGCTTCTCAGAAAGTACGACATGACGAGAGGGTAACCATAGGAGCACGAGCGCCCCAGGCGAAAACTGTGCGTCACGGTGGCGGGCGTTGTACAGACGCTGCTAAGTAGTTTGCGGTGCCGTCAGTCGAGCACGGGCAAGCTGGCTTGCATGGTCGGCCAGGGTTATGGCGTCGCGCGCATACTCGCTTGTTGAGGTCGCAGCCGGAGGAAGTGCAGTATCAAGGTCGGTTCGCGACCGTAGAATATATAAAATTCAGAAAAATCTGGCGGTGCGATGGCCAGAACAATTATAGGTAAGTGTGACATAAGTAAGGGCAATGTCCCAGTCATGGTGGTCGTTCGAAGGGTACATGGACAGCATATCTCTGAGAGTACGGCTCACCTGCTCCGTCAGTCCATTGGTTTGAGAATGGTATCAGGTGGTCATCTTGTATTGAGTGAAGCAGGAACGCATAATGTCGGCGATAACTTTCGACAAAAAAGTAACTACCACTGTCAGCAAGAAGCTGTCGGGGGGCGTCATGAAACAAGATAATGTCCTGCAAGAGAAAGTCAGCGACATCAGTGGCGCGACTGGTCGGGGAGGGCCTGTGTGATGGCGCATGGGGTGGCGTAATCACTTGCAACGGCTACCCACTTGTTCCCAGAATATGACGTGGGAAAAGGGCCAAGGAGGTGTAATCCAACACAGAATGGTTCCTTCATGGGTCATCGGCTGGAGATGATCGACAGATAGCACCAGACGCGTTTTCCAATGCTGAAAGGAATCACAGGCAGCAGCATAGCTTCGGATGGAGCGAACGAGACCGGGCCAATAGAAGCGGCGGCGCATGCGGTCGTACGTGCGAGATACCCCAAGTTGTCCAGCAGTGGGTGTGTCCAGCAGTGGGTACGTCATGGAACTCAAAGAGCACAGTCCGTCATTGATTTTTGGGCACGACAAGAAGATCAGATCCGCCAAGGACGAAGTTCCTTTGGTACAAAATACCACACTGAAGTACATGTCGGCGAATAGAGGCGTCAGTAGATGATGAGTGCAGACGCTCGATGAGTGCTCGCAGCGATAGGTCCCGGTACTGCTCATCGGCGATGTTAGTGAAGGCAGACAAAGAGAAAATTCCCTTAACGGTGCTACGGTCACTGTACGGGGCGACGTCAGGCTTGTCGACCCGGTAGCGAGGCAGTCAACCAGTGCCCTTATGGAGACGGCCAGGTTTGCAGATAACAGAATACAAATGTTCTCGTAGGCGTAACGCCCAGTGGCCAAATCGTCCTCTAGGATCTTTCAGGGAGCATAACCAGCAAAGGGCGTGATGGTCTGTGACGAATGAAAGGGGTAGCCCATTAAAGTATGGGCGGAACTTCGCAGCTGCCCAAACTAGCGCCAGACGCTCACCCTCAGTGAGGGAATAGCTGCGCTCGGAGGTTGAGAGGAGCCTGCTGGCGCAAGCGATAGCACGGTCATTGCCGCGCTTACATTGTGCTAGCGCTATGCCGATTCTGTGACTACTGGCATCGGTACGGACTTTGGCAGGTGCAGAAGGATCAGAATGGGCCAGAACGGGCGGCGTTGCGAGAAGGTCGATTACATGCGAGAACGCAGAGACCTCGTTATCGCCCCACTTGAAAGGGGCGTCTTTCTTCAAAAGCTCGGTTAGTGGTCGTGTTATGGCTGATTCTTCACGAAGCGGCGGAAGTATGCGCTAAGGCCGATGAAGCTGCGCATCCTTGACACACTTCGGAACAGGAAAGTGTGTAACACCATGAATTTTGCCTGGTCCGGTTGCATTCCATTTGCATCAACGAGATGTCTAAGCACGCTGATCTGGCGGTTGTCAAAGTGGCACTTTGGTGCGTTGAGTTGCAGACCGGCTTGACGAAAAACGTCAAGGTCTGCTGAGAGGCGCTCGAGGTGCTTCACGAATGTTGGGGAGAATACTATAATCTCGTTCAGGTAGCACAGGCATGTGGACCATTTTAAAGCGTGAAGAAGGGAGTCCATCATGCACTGAAATGTGGCCGAAGTGTTACATAGACCGAATGTCATCACTTTGAATTGATCAAGGCATTAAGGTGTTACAAAGGCGGTCTTCTCGTGGTCTAGATCGTCCACAGCAATCCACCAGTAGCTGGGGCGAAGATCAATAGATGAGAAATAGCGAGCACCATGGGGGCTGTCAAGGGCGTCATCAATGCGCGGTAGGGGATACACGTCCTTTCCTGTAACTCTGTTGAGGTGCCGATAATCCACGTAAACTTGCCATGTCACGCCTTTCTTTTCGACAATGACAACAGGTGACGCCCATGAACTACAGGACTGTTCAGTAATGTTCTTGGCTAGCATTTTGCGAACATATGGATGAATAACTCGACGCTCAGCAAGCGACACTCTATACGGGCGGCGATGAATAGGAGGGGCTCGCTTGTGTTTATGCGATGTCTAACAGCTGTAGTATGAGCCAAAGGATGATCATTAAAGTCAAATATATCGCGGTATGAAAACAGAACGTGGTAGAGCTCATGAGCATGCTCGGATGGCTAGTGGGGCGCAACGATTTCTGTAAGTCGGCAATGGTACAAGTTGCAGGCTGTGATGGTGGAGTAGGGTCAGTTGAACTGTTGTCTGCTACAATAGATGCTAATTAGGGACTCTCGATTGAGCAGAGCTGGGCCAGAGACATCCCACGTGGCAGCGCTTGTGTTGACAAGCCAAAATTGATCACTGGCGGGCAGAGTCGATCCGCCGTAATAGATAAAACTGTATGAGCTGCTGTGATATCATGTGTAAGGAGAACGTCTTGCATGACAGTCGCGATGCTGTGACCAGTGGCGCAGATAGGTCGTTTGGCACCGGGGGCCCATAGGTCTTCTGTCACGCCTTTTCCCTCTTCCCCAGATATAGTCAGGAAGGCCAGGATATCGAAAATTTCCGAGGAAGGAGGGGGGGAAGATGTTTCAGCACCAGCATAACCGTCTTGGATGCCGCGCATGTCCCCCCTCCCCCTCTTCGCTTTCGTTCCCAGAGATCGCGAATGTAGCAGGTATACACGCTGTTTTATTTTCTGCGCCATATAACACAGGGTGCTGCACTGATAACCTGTGATAAGCGCATTTACACATCTGCTGTCGGACTGTAAGGCTCGGCAGCAAACAGATGCGGCATTGTGGAAAATATGGCTCATAAGTTAAAAAGAAATATTTTATTTAAGTTTTAATTAGCGATTTTAGAGGCAATATTGCTTTTCAAAATTCAAGCCCGTCAGTCATCTGTTGCCCAACAACTTCACAAAAATCGTCATAAGTACTACGCCGTGCAGTATTTTCGATGTGGGCAGCCCTGAACCCACACGAAAATTAAATAGCGTGTCAGTGACGCTGATCTCACCACCCTATTAGAAAACGCTACCGCTTCCCTGATGTACGGGCGCCAATGCTATGACAATTACGAGTTATTTTCATTGTGATCCGTAAAGCCTTTCTTTATTTGCTGCTATTGGTAAACGTGATCGGAGCTGCGGTACCGCCGGAAGGTTGGGAACAGAATAGAACACGCTTCGTGTCGATTCCTGGCGTCATGCAAAAAAGAGAAGGTTGCGATGAAGCCCATGTCAGCGAAAGCTTGCGCTACTGTTTGTCTGCACTCCGAATGACGAGGATAGACAAATATACGTCACTGGTGCACTTTTTCATATTTCTTTCGGTACTGCCATACTGGGCCACCCGCAGCGCCAAAGTACTGCAGTCCGTTCGCATCTCTAAACGGCCGAGCTTGTGAACTTTGCACCGTCGCTCTCGGGCGCGCTCGTTCAGCGTCCACAGGGGCATCTCCTCTTGCTACTGTTTTTGTTCGTCTTCGCAGCACGGTCTGAACGCAAGAGTGACCGAAGTGCCACATTGCCAGACTGTATGTTTAGAGACGCCCGCTCCGAGCATGAGCGCACCACACAAGCGCAACGCACATGAAACGTTCCGCTAAGGCAAGTATACTTTAGCGACCACTTATTATCACGAACAAAATCTTTTACCACGCACATTCGTGCCATTATTACGTATGTTGATAAAGCTGCATTCGACAATTCTGCGGCACTAGGCATCTGGTACATTGGGTACATGAGCTGGGGCTGCCGGCTACCGGGGAATTCTTTACTATGTCCGCCCAGTCCAGCCGGCGGAAAAGGGGGAGTCTTCAGACATATATGACAGCCCCCCCCCAAGTTGGCACCTGGCACCCAGGGCACACCCCCCCCCCCTTCCCCCTGTTACTACGCCACTGGCTGTGACCGTCGGGCACTGGTGGGGATGGCACAAAGTCAACGTAAGTCAGTGCCGAAGGTGGCAAGCTAACGAAGTCTACGGAACTGAGGCGACTGGGCGGTGGGTCAGCAGGATCCAAAACAAGCATGATCTGAAGCGAAGCCGCTAAAGAGACGATGGAAGAAGAAGGAACACACACACACACAGGCGCCCTGTGTGTGTGTCTGTGTGTGTGTGTGTATATATGCGTGTGTGTGTGTGTTCCGTCTTCGTCCATCGTCTTTTTAGCGCCTTCACTTTAGATCATGCTTAACCAACACGCCCAACTATCCATCCTAACGTCCAAAACAAGCAGATCAAGGCGGAGAGCACTGGCTGAACAGTCTATGAAAGCAGAATGCGCAGAGAGGAAGTCCAGGCAGCGACTGATGTCTTGGGGACAGCGGGTGATGTGACGAGTGAGAATCTACTTACAAGTATATTTACAAAAAGAGGAAGTGTGCGTGGTGGTGCGCGGTGGCGTTGCCCATGAGGCGAGCGCGCGCTGGTGTGCGGACTCGGACGGGTCGGCGGAACGAGCACGGGCGGGCGACGACTCGCGAGGAAAGGTTCCAGTGCCAGCCGAGACGGCTACCACATCGGTAGCCGTCTCGGTGGACCGCCTTGGAGCCTGTTCCTGGAACACGACTGGGTCAACGCATGAGCGGCTATCGGTCCGTTCGGGCAACCGTCTGAGGCTAATCGGGACAAGGGAACGGCTTCGGCGTCTGACGGTCCGCCCTGTTGGTCATACCTGTGGTCCTGCCCGAGAGCCGCCGCCGCAACCGCACCAGCGCTGCAGCACACGTGGCCGTCAGCAGTACTGACGACCGTGTACGTGGGCCGGAGCCAGAGGAGCTCGCCGCCAGCGCGCCAGTCACGCTCCACGAGCTCAGGGCGGTGAGTGTCTTTGCCATCCCCGGTGCCGGAACGCGGCAGCATCGCCTGACGTTACGGCCGTGGTCGTTCGACTTACCGTAGGGACCTCGCCGTGGTATTGCGAGTGGGTGAGTCGCCTGTCGAGTGAGAAAGGACGCTTCAAGACAGCGTACTCTATCATGTAGCCACGGACGATTCGAGGCGCACCGCAAAGCCGGTTGTAAGTTTGTCTAAGTGTTGTATGTGTTCAAGGGTTTTTTGTGCGCTTGTTATTGCCGTATGCGCCCTGATATGAAGCACATAAAGGCAGTGTCTGTTCACCACGTCTTCCTCACTGTGTGTTGAGCCCCTGAGCCTACGAACCTTCTATCACAGTGATCACGATGAAGAGAACGATAGTGGAGCGATCGGCGAAGGAGACTGGGGCGCCACATATATATACCAATGAGGGGATCTGTTCCGCCGTCAGTTACAAGGACAACAGGCATCGTGGCAGGTGTTATTATTTTCTTCAGGCGGTTAAGAAGGTCAACGCTGATGACACATAAATATGCCCCAGTGTCTATAAGAGCATATACAGGAACGCCGTCGACTTGCACTTCAAGAAAGTTCATACGAGTGGGCAGCGTCAGCAGAGGATTTGGCGGCGCCGGGAGCAATGCAGCGTCACCTCGAGGCCCTGCATCGCCTAGTTTTCCGGCTGGGAGCGTCCATGGGAAGTTGGCTAATATGAGCGACGGGGCTGGGGCGAGCGAGATTGTCGGTGTTGGGGCGAAGGCGACCGGGAATAGGGGCGGTTCGGTGCAGGAGATTCAGTGCCGGCATTATCGGACGGTGCAATATAGGGACGAGAAGGGCCGGCCGCTTAGGCGAGAGTAGCCAGTATAGGTGGTCTGGGCCGGGGAACTCCAACGACTGCGACAGTCGCGAGAAATTTACCCTATTGAACGGCAGTGAAAAAAATAGGCTTGTCGTCAGCAGGGCACCATTTAGACCGGTTGAGTAAACGTGCTGGGTAATAAGATGTGGGACGGGGTGGAATCGAAGAATCCGGGTGGGCGTCAGGGCAATGGGCCGGGCATACAGTGTGAAGACCTATGTTGGCGAACTCTTGGTGGACAACTGCCTGAATTAGGGAAACCGTGACTGCCGGTGTGTTAAGAGGAGCTGTATTCGAAGGCAGCCGCATAGGCGGTCTCAGCTCTCGCCGGACGATCCGGGTAACATTGCCAGTTTTGTTGGGACGGGGAGCTTCGGCAGAAGATGTCGACGAGATGTCGAAGATGTCCGCCATGTTTGGTGGACGGGCAAACCGTTGATCAATACGTCGGCATTTTGCGAGTTCCAGGTGGCGGCACTCTCATAACTTCATCCACAGTCGCCACGTTGTTGAAGACAAGCAAGTTGAAGGCGTCATCGACGATACCTTTGAGGATGGGGGGGTAACCTTGTCTGGCTCAGTTATGTGGGCGTCAACTTTGCGGCATAGACCCAAGCCGTTTGGCATGTGCGTGACGTAGGGCTCTGTTGACGTCTGTACGCGGCTGGATAACGCCTTCTTCGCATTGATTTGGTGACTGTAAGGATTGCCGAACAAGTCTCGCAGCTTTTGTTTCAGCGTATCCCAACTGCTGAGCTCATCTTCGTGAATCCATACTCGAGGTGTGCTACCGAGGTAAAATACTATGTTGGCGAGCATGAAAGTAGGGTCCGATGGGTTATTGGTGCTGACGCGCTCGCACAGGCTGATACAAACCTCCTACGTCTTCCCCATCTTTTCCCGACAATACGCCAGGATCACTGGGAGCGGAGAGATCGATATAGGTCGTCGGAGTGGAAGTAGGTGTCGTAGCCGGTTGAGTCGAGCTGTCGTCTCTGGGAGCCATGACGGAAGGCTCGACGTACCGTCTACTGCGAAGCTGCGTGACGAGGACAGGGAACGTCCACCTCCACCAAATATGTTGCGTGGGAAGACGCAGACGAGAATCTATTTACAAGTATATTTACAAATGAATACACTACACTTGGCCAAAAGGCAACAGCCCACGCTAGCCTCCAATCGTCGTCGTCGTGTTCACACCACCGGACTCTTCGTCATTGTAAATACTGGTTCGTAGCAACATGTTTGTAGACCTCTGTCTCGCAGTGACTGGTAATCGATGACAAAATATTCATAACGAAAGATGGCCCCTCCGGATTGTCAGTTTGCAAGGATGCTGGATATAGAAGCACGGAGCTGGAACGATCGGTGGGAGATTGTGAGTTGTGCATTATAAAAAGTCAAGTAGTCGACTCGATTGTGGTTGTGGTGAAATTGTGCGGAGTCTGCGGAATCTTTACATAGAGGCTTGCCACAGGAGCATCCACAACCTTGGCTACGTGGTGAATGCGGCTTTCTTGTGCTGGGTGAGCCGGCATAGCGACAGCCTGACAGCCACTTCCGCTCTCTTGCAACTCGGTAGCTCTACGGTTAAATGCTCCCACTATTGTGTCTGGATAACTTGAAGCAAAACGCGAAAGAGCACGCAGGGCGACAGAGGAGACGAAGACGCATCGTTGGGCTATCACAATGGTAGCCTGTACGGAATCCAAAAATCCATCCAGGACGTTCTGTCTAACCGCAGAAGGTCAGGTCAGGCTGCATGCGCCGACGAGCCTGAATTTGTTCTAAATGTAGACTATGGCGTCTTCAGACGCAGCTTGTTGTCGATCACTCATTTGCATAAATCGCTCCTCCTATGCCGATGAGAGGTTCGGTACAGCCGGGAGCAGCAATGTAGACTAGTCCAGCCATGACCCCTACGTGCCTGACCTTCGTCCTACTTCATGTTTCGGCGTGGCGCCTCGAAGCCTTCCGTCGGCAAGCTATTGTTTTACACCGTCGATCCAACCCAAGGTTTCGGCAATATGCAGCCGCTGCCCAGAATCATCTGGAAATCTATGATTTTCCAGAAGCACGGAGTGAGACAGGGACGGCAGCAGACCATGCGCCGCAGTGGACGCGTGGGTAGTGGATTCAAGCCGCTGTGACAATGTGGACGTGGCCCGAGCGATATGTGCAATGCTTCCTGGCAGGCACGTACCCAAGGGGAGGCCCGCCCCCCCCCCCCCCCCCCCCCGTATTTAAGACGCATGCCCTCCGCCTCCCCGCCCACGCCACCACATTCTGCCCACACCACGCTCACACACATTCTTAAAGCGCCGCCAAATCAATGTTGAGGCTTGACAGCTATTCGGCGGTCAACATTTTGCTGCCTTTCTCACTCATTTTGGATGGCGGCAGTTATTGGCGTCTCCTGGGATGTGATGGCCAGTTTTCCTCGTCAATTCGGTGCCCGCGCGATTAACTCGAGATGCATTTAGTTGTCACCGTCTATTCAAAGGTCACGCCCATCGTTGTTGCTTCGTAAATTCAACCTTCTTCGTTTAGACTTATCCAGGGGCCAGGAAAGGGACTTAGTTCGTGGTCAGCTGGTCTATATGCACGTGGAGCGAGTTGCGGCCAGAGAAAATGCCAATTGCCTTTAACTTTTCTTTTTGTTTCATTATTTCCTCGAGTGACGGCTCGCCGCGACGCTGACAGATCCTCGGAACCATATACCCGTGATATGGGTTAGACAAGGTGGAAAATAAAATGATGCGAGACAGCATCCATCATCAATCCTTGCAATAACCCTTAAACTCATAGGCAATATGACTGTCAACCGTTAACTCATCTCGTCTTTCCCTAATTCTACAGCTCTTCTGGTGCAAAATTGCCAACTGGAGACAATAGTCGCAAGGATTCGAGAAATTAAGTGATCTACTAAGGGAGAGAGCCAAGGCAACAGCCAAACAGGAAGGAAAAGCGAAAATTAACAAATGTAACCACTGTTTATAAAAATATTGTTACGGGGTTAAAAACAGTCAGACGTGTATTTACAGAATATTTACAATCATTAGAGCAGCTGATAAGATGGTAGACAGCGCGCGAAGACCAGAACATCGTCTTCTTCCGACGATGATTAAAACATCTTCGTCAGCGTGTCAGAATATTTATGGATCGAAATCTTTTTATTTAAAAAGGAAGTAGAGAAAACGCCGCCGGAAGTGGAGGACAATTCCGTGTGTTCTGAATGACGCTTGTACAGTTATCATTCGAGCCACTTAACGTTGCCACTTCTCTGCTCTGCTTATGTAGATGTTTTTCTAACATTCGGCGGTGGGCGCAGTACGAGTAGAATCGCAGCTTCCTGCGCCATACGCGGTTGTACGCGACTGGCGGGCACGCATCGTTAGGTAGCTTCCCAAATAACAATACGAGTCGGTTGTGGCACTTGCTAGAGCAGTAAACGAGTGATCCAAAACAACTGTGATTGTTCCACAAATATATGTTTCTGTATATTTCTTCCAGAGCTAATTAAAAGAGAGAGAGAGGGAGAGAGAATGAACTTTTATACTGAGCCCTTAGTAACGGTTGGTGCGCGCTGGCATCAGATGGGGTGGAACCTTCTTCTCAGGTCCCATATGTGTCCAGCAGTTCCTGGCCCCTAGCCGCCAGCGCGAGCTGGGTCGGTAGGTCGGGGCTGGACAACAAGGTCTCCCATCGCTCGGGGGGTTGGTGCTGGGGAGGGTGGGGGGTAGGGATTGGGGTGGGGGGGTTCTTAAGCTTAGTGCACTCTGCAAGGATGTGTGCTAGAGTACCTTTTGATCGTCTGCAAAACGGGCATGAAGTGTCATGCTCTGTTGGGAACATCTTGTGCAAGAGCACGGGATGCGCTAGCGACCCCGCTTGCGTGCGTCGTACGATCGTTTGCTGCATTCGGCTGAGTTGCGGATGCGGACGGGGAAGCCTACATCTGCCGCTTCTGTACATAAAGAAACGCTGCTTTAGTCGGATACAACTTAAGAGGAAGCTTTAGCTCGGGCCCAACTCCGACGCGGCCTATTCAAATACATGTAAAACGCAAAAACGTTTTTCTGAGATAAGCCGTGGACCGATTTCAATGAAGTTTGTTGCATTTGAGAGAGACAGTTAAATTATAGTGTCTTTAGGAAGCATAATTTCGATTTAGGGCCTGAATTTTGTTAAAAAGATTTTCAAATATTCGACAGTATGAAAAAAATAGAAGCACAAAGTTTACAAATCCACAGCTCTGCATCAGGAACAGATATCGCAGTTCTGTAAACGGCATCCGTTAGACCGTTCAAAGCGGACAAATTTTATATGTCATTTTACACTTTATGTGAATTTGTTACATTATTTACAAGGGTTCTGCAAAAGCTGTATTTCCATATTACTAAATTTTTTTTTATTCATGCGTAACATATCAATTTTGTACGCTTTAGATGTACTATTAGGTGCAATTCACAGAATTGTGATATCATTTCTCGTTGCCGAAAGACAGAGCTGCAAACTTGATAGCCTCATTTTCTGAAAATTTGCGATTTCTGCCAATTTTTATTAAAACGTTGAGAATCTAAAGGAAAAATTCGAAGCCAGGCGGAACAGACGGAAACGCTACCAAGGAAAGCGTATAAGACGGCACTACATCTGCCAAGAAACACGCCCAACGATAAACTGTTACAGATGGGCCTAAGCAACACCTTCGAAGATATCGCGGAAGCGCAGCTCAATGCACAGATCGCCAGGCTCCAGCAGACCGCCACCGGCCGCAAGCTCCTAAAAAGAATAGGGCATAACACAGACGGAATACAGGATCGGGCAGCTAGCATCCCAGACAGCGTTCGCCAGACACTGGAGATTAGCCCCCTACCGAGAAACATGGACCCGAATCTCTACGCCGTCAGAAGGCAGGCACGAGCAGATAACGTCTAACGAAACCTAGCCACACTAGAAAACACAGTATACACAGACGCGGCCGTATACTCATGGGACCGCAACACTAGAATGTTTAGAGTCGAGGCAGCAGTGGTAGGCCGCACGGGAGAAACAATTAGCTGCGCGACCCTGAGAAACTGCACGGTAACGGAGGGGGAAGAAGTCGCCGGAGCTCTAGCGGCGGCTAAAGGTTACCGCAGGAACAAATCTCTGATAATTCTAAGACTCCAAAGCAACATGCAGGAACTACACACAAGGCAGGGTTAGTAAGGCAGCACTGAGAATCCTCCTCGAAACAGAGCATCCTAACAAAAACATAAAACATAGGATCTTCTGGATACCGGCACACACCGGGATAGAGGGCAACTCAAGGGTGGACAGCCTAGTTCGCGAACTCACGCACCGAGCAGGGCAGTCGGAAACCCTAGAGGGTTTCCCTCTAGGGTTAACGGTGGAGCCGACGTATGCAGAAATACTTAACCACTACAGAGGAAGGAGACTTAAATACCCCCACCCCACACATCGCTCACACAACACGAGGCAGTCAGCTGGCGAAGTCTGCGAGCAGGTACGTTCTTCAACCTGCACACACTACACAAATTGTTCCCTACCCAGTACAAAGATACATATCCGTGGTGCGCGGCAACCCCCACGTTATACCACATCACGTGGGAATGCAAGCGTAATTTCGCATTCCATAAAGTAAATAACCCAAGTGCAGAAAAATGGGAGGGTCTGCTTACCAGAAGCGAGCTCGCAGCCCAACGGGCAATTGTGCAGCACGCCTGCGAGGCAGCAAATCTCAGCGGTGCCCTGGAATAGGGGCGCTGACCTTGTGAAGCGGCCAGGACTCAAGACATGAAGACACCGGCCCACCGCCACTCTCTCTGAGATATAGAGCATTAAAGTTTTTCCATTCCATTCCATTCCTTGAAACGCAACAAACCTTGTCAAATTTGGTGCAGTGGTTGCTGAGAAAAATCAATTCTCCTTTTACATTACATGTATTTATATAGAAGCACCCGAGCTAAAGCTTCCACTTAAGTCTGCAATGAAGCCCTGCCCACGCCCTCATAACCGCCAGCCACTGCTCCTCCGCGAGGCTGCAAATAATTCGTACTTCAAACTTCTTCTGTTACCCAAATAAGGCGGTAACTACAAAAATAAAATTATTAGCGCGTAATTTTATACCGTTCCCCTCGCCTATTATATTGGAATGGCGAATGCCTAATTCATTATTGAACTGAAATAACACGCTCGCTTCGCTACAACTATTCGTTGTGAAGTTTCACTTCAGTTGGCAGTGAAGTTTCATGAGTAAAACGGGTTCAGCAGTGAAATGTACTGCGCAGCAGATTTTGAAGAGTTAAATGCTCAGACTCCATGCATTTTGTCGATGTCTGTTGTACACCTCATTGCTTCCGCCGATGAAAAGACTCTTGAAGAACAGCAGACGCTCCGGAGGTATCAAGTACGACACCATTTTGAAAAGGCCGCATGACGACGATTTTGCTTGCTTCTGTGATTGGCTGGCGGAGTAACACAACTCCGCGCGGTCCGTGTGCCTTTGTTGTCAACTGATGTTTTTTTAAAGTTTTATTCTACTCAAGTAATCTTTATGTTACACGTTCGCTTCTGTACTTGTTCTTCGAAGTGTTTTTCCTGCGCTTCTTTCCTACGCGAGTCTATTTGACGTGGTTCTTTGTTTGCCAAGTAAGGGAGAGGCGTATCGCACAGGCGTACCTGTAAAATATACCTTATTTCATTTCTCTTTTGTGGGTTTACGCGTTTTTATGGCGAATGGTGGGCGTTATTCACATTTGTACTAGTAAAGGTACCCCCCCCCCCCCGCCTCATTTGCACAGAAAAGTTACCTTGGGTTGGGCCCCCCCGAAAAAAATCCTAGGTACGTGCCTGCTTCCTGGAACCAAACCAACCGAGGAGCCATTTAACGATGTCCTTGCGAATTCCGGTGCTTGCGTTAGCCGCAGGATCCAGGCGTGGAGAACAGCATTCTTGGAGATCCGTGAACTGGATCCAGGGCAACGCCACGACTCCCGTTGCACAGTAGTTAAATCTGCATCGCCTTAAACCTTCATCGAATGCGCGATTGTAAATTTTATTTATTTATTTATTTGTTGGTTTGTTTGTTTATTTATACAATACTGCTAGGCTCCAGATGAGGCTGTATGCAGGTGTGGGGGACATAAAAAAACAGAACAAAGTGTTCAAGCATAAAAGAAATCAAGGCACAACAAGTGTGTTACACAAACCAGCAAGAAGTTAAGAAACGCGCTCATAAGAATAACTGCTACAACGTTTTGTCAAAAAAGAAAAAGAAGAACAAGTAAAGCACATGCACTGCGTTTGAAGCACTGGCAATTGCAACTGACTGCAAAAATGAATACAACTGAAGCGCTTGTACAAATATATCTGTAGTTGGGCATTCCACAATGCCGGCTGGTAGTTGCTTCCATTCACGAATTGTCTTTGGAAAGAAATAATTTGCGAATGTTTTAGTATATGGCAGGAATATTCCCTTATTTTTTTATTATGATGCGATCGGGTAGTTCGTCTGGACACTGGCTCTATGTATGTGTGTTTTTGTATACCAAGTTTATCGTGGAATAACAAATGCATGTACGTTAATCGGTCACATTGGCGCCGCTTTTGTGAGCAACCTAGACCTGCATTTTTTACCAGAGCACTCGCAGAAGTGCGCCAACTATATAAACGGCATACAAACCTAACCGCTTTTTTTAGACAGATTCTAGCTTATGTTGACTCGAGTGTACGGATCCCAAACAATTGATCCGTATTCTTACAGGGCGAACTAAAGTCTATGTTATAACTTAACCTCGTGTGTGCACTGTCGCAGGGTTCTTCTTGAGTAGCCAAGCTTCCGAATAGCTCTCTTCCCAACTTCCGATATGTGCTCATTCCAGCTTAGATCATATGTTATAATTACACTCGGATATTCAGAGCTGTTTACCACTGTGACAGGGTTACCACCTATGCAGTATGAGAAACTTAACGGCTGTTGCTTCCGGGTTATGGCCATCGCAACTGATTTTTAAGATGTTTATTGTCATTTGCCAATCTGAGCACCACGTTGCAATTTCTCTAAAGCATTATTAAGTACAATCTGGTCGCTGGAATTGTGAATGTCGTGGTAGATTATGCAGTCGTCAGCATATAGCTTAATTTGACGCGTAGATTGTGAAGTACGTTATTAATAAAGACCAAAAAAGAACAGAGGCCCGATAACAGATCCTTATGGGATGTCCGACTTAACAGGTGCAGGAGCAGAGGCCTCTTGATCGACTCTCACACACTGGCTTGGACCACACAAATAAGCTTTGATCCATGCAAGGAGTGAATTATTTTTTTAACAGTGGTTTTAGTTTTAAAAGAAGCTTACGGTTGAAGACGCGATCAAAGGCTTTTTTGAAATATAAAAATAGAATGTCGATTTGGCTTTGAATGTCAATTGCTGCGGAGAAATCGGGAATTAGCTCTAAGAGAGGCTGTCACAGCAGAAAGTCCTCTTCGGAGCCCATGTTGCCTGTGGCCGATAATGTTATTATTTGCAATAAATGTCGAAATATGATTGAAAATAATATGCTCAGGGATCTTACAACATGTACACAACAATGATATTGGCATATAAGGCGAAAGTAAGGATGAGTCATCTGCTTCAGGTATGGGTACTGTTTTGCTACATTTCCAATCAAAGGGAACATCTGCTTTTGATAATGAAAGGTTGAACATAATATGTGAATATTTACTGCACCATTCGGCGTACCTGACGAGGAAGGCATTAGGTATACCGTGAGTACCTGCAGATTTTTAGGTGTCACTGTTTAGCAGAAGCGACAAAAGGCCCTGTTCAGATACAACAACATTGTTAACTGGCTGACACTGGACCAATGGGTTGAAATGTGGCGTTCTACCATCATCATTTGTGGATACATAACAAAAACATTGATTAAAGGCTGCAGCAACTTGCGGTTCTGGTGTTACCGTTTCGCCATTGATACATAACTTGTATGTTGTTTACTTTTTAGAACATCAATGCCGATAGAATTTTCTGCTGCCGTGAGCAGGAAGTTTTTCATGGTAACGTGGAAATAGTAGTCCTTGTTTCTCTTAATACAGTCCTTTACCTGCGTACGTAATAATGCAAGCTTAGTTTTGTTAGCCGCCGAAGGTGACAACCGGTTTCGCTTTCTCACCTTTTTTTTTTTTTTTTTTTTGGAGAAAGAAACAGATATTCGGCCAGGAAACGCATTTCCCTAGTTATAAATGAATCCTGTTGACTGAAAACAAAGGAACTGCACTGTAATTTCAATGAGGCATATTCCAAGACACAGTTATTGCTAAGGTCACCTTTTCTAAAAGATAGTAAGTGAGCTCTAAGCAAACGAAAGTGATTAGCTTTTATAATTTCTGTCAACATATCAGGACTGTTGCGAGAGTAGCAATGGCGAAATTTTTTTTCGAAAACACAATTGTGTTGTTTACAGGATCGCAGTGTTTCTATGTACTACCTAGTAAACAACATGGAAGCACAAGCTTCTGGCTGGGTGAAAGTCCTGATCAATTTGTTTTCTTTACATAAGCCATGCTTTGTCCTGTAAGCTCACCTTTCGTAAAAGATAGTAAGTGGGCTCTAAGCAAACGAAATTGATTGCTTTTTATCATTTCTGTCAACATCTCAGGACTGTTGCGAGAGTAACAATGGTGAAATTTCTTTCGAAAGTACAATTGTGTTGTTTACATGATCGCAATGTTTCTATGTACTACCTAGCTAGTAAACAACATGGAAGCAGAAGCTTCTGGCTGGGTGAAAGTCCTGCTCAATTTCTTTTCTTTAGATAAGCCATTCTTTGTACTTTCAGAAGAAGCTGAGAACAGGGACAGTGCATACTTCCTTCTTCTTAATTGGGCAGAGGTCGTGCGACAGCCTGTACTTAAGGCCCGCGAGCCCCAGAGTGAAAGAGAGTGCGGCGATTGATACCTAATGAAACGCTCGGCAGCTAATGAAGGATTAGCTCGTAGGAGGGAAGCGACAGCGCAAGGCATTGGACGCAACGCAGCATCTTCGTTCATCTTCAAATGGATGAATGATGACGGCGTTATGCTTCGACCAATATTGACTTGTGCACCCGTTCAAAAGAAAGCAGGAAAAGAATTTGGCTTCACTCAGCAGCTTCCCGGCATTCTTTGGCTTGTTTCACCGAGGCTGCGAGACATTTCAAAAATACACTCTAAGCGAGATAAGAACTGCCGCGAACTTGTAAGAACGAGCACACCCCGCGTGCTTTCGAGCGACGTGATTGCTTGTGCCGGTTTTCATCCATTTCTCACAGGTTGGAAGCGCTGGGCCGTTACCGGCCGGTAAACGCTTTGTTGCGGCCTCTTCGGGGACCGGTTATCGCAGCGCTCAAGGCTCTGTGCGCATTACCCTTGCGACGCGCCCGTCTCAGGGTCGCGAGTGCGAGATCGGCCGCGCCAAAAGCACACGTGGCAGCAAAATATGGGGGCGGGTTAGTGCGGCAGGACCTCTCCTGCGCGCTCCTTGCGTGCCTTATAAGTTAATATGCAGCCCTAACGCTTTATTAGGCAATAACGCCAGCGCCGCGGACATCCTCGGTGGAGCCGGGCGCAACTCGGCGCCCCGGTGTTAATTACTGCTGCCTGCGAAGGTGAGTTGTTGGCCCAGCGTGGGTGCTCGGCAGGGGCTGATGCTGCTGCTTCTACGCCTGGCGCCCGGTTGCCGGCGAGACCGTGTTGCTGGAAGAAGTTAACTTAATTAAGGCGCCACGAAAACAAGGCGACGCGTAACGGTCTCCACGAGAACTCTCGCGTGTTTCCAGTGCTGCAGAACGTGTTGCGCTGGAGGACCGACTACGTTGGAGCCCTTGTTACCTGGAAAGTGCTTCTCTGCTTCGCAGCGCGCGCCGAGACGAGGCGTGCGCACAGCAAATTTTTTTAGATTTCAACACGGCGCCGATGAGTGTACAGCATAGCGAGTCGGTAAAGAGACCCCCTCGGGGAATGGCCAGCCTTGTCCCTTTAATGTTACCCAGACAGCGCCTTAAGTCTATACATCCAATTTTCATTGCATACGCGGAAAACAAATCTACTTCTGTTTGTATGAGGTAAACACAAAAGAAGGTAGCAAGATGATGAGGAAGAAAGAAATGATGCTTCCGGGGGAAAATTACTGTGTTCCGGGAAGTAGAACAACAATCTTTCTCGAAGTTGCTAAAATTTCACAATACGGTAAGAGTAACGCAGATGATTGACATACTAGCGTGTTATTGCAGACGCGTGTAAACTATTTCACTTCTTTTTATGCCTTTGTCTATGTGAAGTTATGAGAATTAGCTCCTCTGCAATTTCTAAATGGTGTCCACTCAGCGAGGTATGAAAGTAACAGGTACGAAGTGCAGTACCCTTGCTGAAACAAGTTCTTGTTCAGACGCACACTCTCTTTTCTGTTCCACAGAGAATCAAGCAAAAGCTTCTACTGTGGTGTTTCGTTTGAGTGACCTGAGATGTGTCATCGGCGGCTAATGTAATACGAGGAATAATGATGTTGTTAGATTATGTTGTTCCCTCCGCAGTGGCTTGGCGGCTGTGGAGTTCTTTTGCTGGGCACAAAGTTTCAGGGTCAATACCTGGCCCCGGCAGCCAAACTCTGATGGTGTCGCAATGCAAAAACGCGCGTGTTCTTAGATTAAGGTGTTCGTCAAAGAACCATAGGTTGTCGAAATTAAGCATGCGTCCCCTTTATGGTGTCTTTCATAGCCAGAGTGCTGCTTTGGAACATTAAAGGCCATGAATCTATTACCTTATATGGTACTGACATGGTGGAAGTGTACGAGAGTGTTTCAAACAGTAGCGACAATGTGATTGCATTCACTGAAACAAGCACACCAGAATCATGAAATTGACGAACATGAAATTAATCTTTAAAAATAGCGTTGGCACTATATAATGTTGTTGCCAGATGTGTCTTGTTCTAATATTAAAAAAGAAGGGTAGACAGAGAAACAAAGCACTCCATTTGTTTGTCTCTAAATTTTCTTAGCTGTTGTACTGCATGTGCATGTATTGGTGCGCTTCAAGCTGCCATTAAGATCTGCCAACTCGCCCAGCCCAGTTCTGCTATTCTAGAATCAACGCGAGCTTCATTGACGGCTTTGTAAGTTATGATGACCCATGCGTATAGACCGGACGTACTTACACAGGGTCCGTCGTGGATCCGATTGACATCGACTGCGCTGCCAGTATGTCCACTATTGCTGCCGCGTTCTTTGGTGGGCAGAATAAGTTCACCCGACAATCAGTTTTCTTCTCCTGAGCTTTTCTCCTGCCAGCCTGCCTGCCAGCCAGCCTACCAGCACCCTCTCTGTCACGTGCCAATATTAGTCAGCATGCTTTGAATTGTGTATTTTTTTAACATACGCATTTGCTTAGAAGCTTTAGTGCAACCATCGCTCGATCTGGGGCAAACGCTGTATTTAAAAGACAAGAAAATGTGGGGGAAGAATAACTTGCGAGGTTTGACATGCCGAAACAAAACAAGATTAACGTGCGCCCAAAGCATAGTACACTGGCATATTTACATTTCGGCCATGATTTCTGCCCCATCTAAATGAGACCACCGCGGTGTCGAATCAAACCCGTCACCTCCTCCTCAGCAGCGCTACGCCATAAACACTGATAAACTGCGACGGTAATATGGAAAATGGTTAAAGCACGACATTCAGCGTGCAGAGACGAAGGAACAGAGTCCTTTCACTTGTTAGAAGTGTTCATCTTCAGTTGGAGGCATTTGCTAACACCTTAAGTTTGCCATCGCGATTGCTCGGTGCCGAACCCGATCAATTATGGGGTTTTACGTGCCAGAACCACGACCTGATTATGAGGAACGCCGTAGTGGGGAACTCCTGAATAACTTGGGCCACCAGGGGTTATTCAACCTGCACCTAAATCTAAGTACGCGGGTGTCGAAATCCAAATGCTGCCCTATCGAAATGCGGCCACCGTGGCAGGGATCCGATCATGCGACCTCGTGCTTAGCAGCACAACACCTTAGCCACTAAGGAAACACGGTGAATTCCGATTGCAGTGTATACCTACTGAACTGCGGAAACTAACCGAGAAGAATGCTGGACACGATACTTCACCCCTCGTCCGTTTTTTTTTATTTTTTAATGCGCGTGCTACACCCCACGTAGGCATGTCGAAACAACTAGTCTGTTAGCCGATCTGGGTAGAAAAGCCAATGTGAATCTTGATAGAAATCCGGCGTAATAATAATAATAATAATAATAATAATAATAATAATAATAATAATAATAATAATAATAATAATAATAATAAAAAGAGTTCTCTCCCGAGAAATAGTTTTTCAAGCAGAGCGGCCTACTTGCCTTATTCTAGGTAAATGTTCATTCAATCTTCGGCCGTTACTGCACTTTAGAGCAACTTACAGCTAAGCGCTTCTTCTTCAATGTAAACATGTCATCCTGCCTATAAACGTCAACCGCAGCATTCCTTGTTCGTTCCGAGAGAAAGATACAAAAGGCCGTAGCCCTATTCAATAACATGATTTTTTTAATTTACTTTGTGGTCGTCTTTACGCAAAGCTGAGCAGTGGCTCGCACATCCTTTATGTGTCAATCTCCTTCTTTTTCTTCTATTTTCTATGGAAATAAATATTCCGCCTTAAACCCTGAATCAAGTACGTACGCTAAGGGGCCTGCGATTTTCTCTACCGCTTTCACAGGAGCTGGAAAGTCGGAGCAGGCAGCTGTCTTAAATGCGAATAGGTACATTAAGAAGCAAGACAGTGAAAAAAAATAGCTAAAACGTCATGCAAATGTGTAAAATGTTCCGGATATGCCGCAAAGATTAATGATGACGGAGAAAAAGCTTCACGTGAAGACGTAGGCTCTCATCATTTGTATTCTGCTCTTCGACCGCTGTGTACTTGCGCTGTGCAGTCACGGTACTGTACTTACTACTAAATTATGTATGCACTACATTGCACGCCGCACTCGAAAATTCACAAATTAAATAGTTTTCCAATAAAAAAATCAGTAGGAACTTGCGCTACAGCTTCTAGCTGCACAACTCAGGTAGCGCTCAGTTATTTAAATCTATCTTGGCGGTGTCGTAACGCTTGCCGAGTCGTTTGAACAGGCTGGCCCAACCCATCCATTTGTATAAAGTGCCAACCCCGAGCCAGCGTGTTCAAAACTTGCGGAGTCACCTCAGCACGCTGCTTCGCACAATCATCCGAACGCATACTACCTTAAGATAAATAGTCGCCGGAAAGGCACATCGACTCTGCCAATAATAACGCAAATCCCGACGTAACGTCCGCTGGTTAAGAAGGAAAATAAAGTCGTTGTTTTTACTTGAGGGCTTGGTCATGGCAGCTAGGGTGAGAAAGCGCAACTTCATCAACAATATTGCGCCCATGAGTCTTCGGGAGAAGCCGCATTGGAGACACGCACGGCCTCGGGGCAAAACTTTGCGAGCTGGTGCAGCTGGCATCGCCGCTTTTGTCTCCATTGATTCCGAAGGCGCAGCCGTGCGTGCGTGCTTTCTCGCCGAGAGCGTCAGAGGAAGTCGGCTGGCTGCAGATCTGTTTGAGGTTGTATTCAGGCGGCCCCTTGTGCTTTTGAAGGCTGTCGCGTATAGCCAGGAAGCCCGGCTGCCTGTCACGCTGGATATTGAAAAACTGTTTCAGGATGGCCCGATAGGGGGAGCGCATTGAAAGCGAATGCGACCCCGGCGAGAGAGCAACGTGCGGAAGGAATTGATCCGGGACGCGCCGCTGAAGGCGCGTCCAAGAAACGCGTCGAACCGTGCAAACAGGTTGAGCCCGCTGTCTGCCTTGTTGGCTCTCTTGCTGGCACGCCCGCTGGCTGCTCACTGGGTTGAATGTCTCGAGCTGCCGGGTTTTTTTCCTTCGCCCCGTTTCAAATTGCGCCGCTTTCTATCAGGCGACCGTCGGGCCAGCCTCAGCCACCGGCCGTGCGACACGGGCGTCAGCTCCCGTCCGTCGCCGGCGCGAACAACAAGCTCTGCGCTTCAATTCCTCCCGTCTGCTGTGCGCTCTCTGCCCGCTTATTTTGGCCCTGTTTCGTTCTTGGGGAAGAAGGGAGAAAAAGTTACGTTTCAGTGAACAATATCCTTATTTTCGAAGTAGATCAAGGAATTTTGAAAAGAAAAGAAAAGAACGAAAGAAAGAAAGCGCTTGGATAAGGAGGGATTTCCTTTTGAAAAGAAAGTGCCGGAAGAAGTTGCACACGTAGCAATAACAGCGAGCAGCACGCGACTGCCAACCTTAGTGCGGCATTTTTTTTTTATAAATCTCTCTGCTGTTGTGGCCGCGAAATATGAAGAACAAGTCCGGTCTTGCGCTGTGTAGTGTGTTTTCTAAGCTTTGAGTGAAGAAAGGGTGCCATGTTGATAACGAAGACTTGAGACCTTTGTTATGCGTACATTTAGTTGCAGGTAATTAGAGCGAGATTGAAGCCTCGCAGCTTTGCTATGTTGCTCGGACAGAGAGAAAAAAAGGAAAGGCGAGAGGTTAACCAGAAAATAGTTAGATTTGCAGCCGTGAAAATGCTGGAAGGGGAGAAAGGAACTTAGATAGGTAGGGATGAAAAAAGGAAGAGATGAGTGCAAGGAAAGCGAAACTGACGCGCACAATTTGGGCGCACACTTTTGTAGTACCACGCGAGAACATGAGACATCGGGTTTTATCAATGCGGCCGTAACAAGAAATAACGGTGTCCTCTCCCCCCTTTCTGTCTCCCCTTTCTTACTATAACATAGTATATTATATTATAAATTATATTATATACTGTAATATAGAATATAATAGCCCCCCCCCCTATCTTTCTTTAATATACAAGCAAACCAAATCACGCTTGAAGAACCTACAAAACTAAGACCCCCAACTGCAATATAAGAAAATAATATTATTAAACATATATGCCAGCCATAAAGTCGGTTGAATGCTGTTCTCAAAACACGTCTGTGTCTCTCGTATCGGGGGAAACAATTATAATTAAGAGATGTTATGAGTTTTCGCGCGAGTGCCGACACTCGCAACAAGGCGAAAGTGAGAGGCGTATGCGGTAAAGAAAACGCCCTGTGTGTGATTCAGACCTTTAGCGATCGATCACAGAGTCGCTGTCGTGGCTGTCATCGACGGGAAACACAAGTGCGCATCCACTTTATATAAAAGACAGTTGTCTGATGTGCCATGAAAACATGACTGTTGCCTCAATCACTTCCAGACTTCATCCGCAACCATAATTCGCTTCCCCATAGGGGGAGCACCTTATCAGCATGTTGGAAGCTGTTTAGAATAGAGCAGCCAGATTCTTCTGACGTAAGCACGGCCGCCTTTCTAGCATTATCCGAATAAAAACAAAAGCCATTTCTTTTCAGTCAGTAGAAATTCGCCTCGCTGCGTGATCGCTCTTCTATGTTTGTGTCACAGGTACAAAATTTTATATAACTAAACCTCGCCATCTGACGAATCATGCACCTGTGAGCACGTCACGACGCCTTCACAACACGCTCAATTTCATGCGCATTCATGGTCAAACGCCGGAATTTAAGTCATCATCACTGCGCCCCCCCCCCCTCCCCGCGCTATTGCACATTAGAACAATCTTCTGGGCCACACGCATCGCGTCCATGTCAAACCGTGAAACATTTCGCGATAACCGGAATACGCTCTTTGATAACGTTGTAGAATGATGTTCTACTGTACCATATGTTACCTCTGTTTTGCTCCATTTTCATGTGATGCTAACTTTTTTTTCTGTTCTGTAGAAACCGTTAACCACCCTTACTCCACTCCCTTCAATGGCTCTATAAGGTATTGTCAATAAATATATAAATACGTACAATGAAGAAAAGTACAAAGTTTCAATAAATTGCCTCATTTGAGGGCGAATATTAGGTTTAGATGGCTACACATTTCGAGAGATTAAGCCAAAAATTGAACTAGGTGGCGCAAGCGACCACCCAGTTACAAAGGAGATGCTCCTACTATTCACGCAGGACAGGTCTGCGCGTGTTCCTGGTGTGCTCTCAGAACAGCGCACGTAGCACCGCCCAATGGGAGAGTGTATCGCGGTGAGTAGCGCGCCCTGTCTGTTCTTCCCGCTCTATAATTGCGCTAAACTAACAGTTTCTTAGCAAGGAAACTTGTTTTGATTACGTTTTTGTACTTACAGCACCGTCTGTAGCGCTTTCGTCTCTGGCTTTGTCCAGAGAAGTCATGGATTGCGGTGTTTTCTAACAAAATGCATTGGCAAGCCCGAGGAAGAAAAGCCATCTTCGAGTATTTCTACGACTACGTGCCCCTAAAATCGGCGTTTTTCGGATTTATCCAAAAACGCAGAGTCTTAATTATACGCCACAGGTGATAAGAAAAAAGCTAAAGAAAATGTGAGGAGTAGTAGTACTAGTGTTCTATGATTGTTGATGTATTGAAACCAGAATGACTTAAGGAAAGATAATCACTTGGCCTTTTGTATGAACAGGGAAAGACATGCAATCCTTCATTGATGCACTAGACGCCCGTGCGGAAGGTAGAAATTTTGATGGAGTAGTCATTTTCCGCGGTAAGAAAGGGGAGGGAGAGAGGGGGGGGAGAGGACCGTTATTTCTTGTTACAGCCACATTGATTAACCACGAACGAACACTGTGGTGGCGTTAATCGGGACAGATTTGATGTATGAAATTTACAGAGGCCTTTATGCTGCGGTGTTCATTGAATGCCGTATAACTAAAGCATTACATTTAAATACTGCATGGCATTATCTTCTTTTGGGCAGCAGATGTACAGGTATACAGATAATTTTATCACTAACATCCATCAGTGTGCCTTCACATTCGCGAGCTAATTAAAAAAATTTCTGCTGTGTGGAAGAAACAGCGCTCATAGTCGCATCACGTTTGAGCATTATAGTCATAAATAGACTGCTTATGACAGGCGCTTTACAGCCAATCAAACGTGTTTGCTTCAGTAGATTATGCAGGGAGGCATGCAAACAGTCTTGTTTATTTGCTGTTAATATTTCCTGGGCCGTAATATCTGATCATTCACTTCTATAAAAAAAAAAAAAAAACCTGATTGATTTAAAACACGCCCGTAAGGGGGTGGCTGAATTTATTCACATCTTTTAACCACGTTTCTTTTCGGCGCTTTTGTGTCCCTTGTTGGTTAAGATTAAGACCAGTTTTTGTTGGCATTAAACTATTAGACGAATTGAAATGGATAAAGCAGCATATCGGCTAATTATAACAGCCAGATAGTCTAAGTAAAGAGAAGAGGGAAAAAATTGGCGACAGCAACAGTCGCTTTCACGAATTTCGCAAGCACCGATCATGGCGGCTGCAATTGTTGCATCTACGAGCGCCTAGTGCAAGAATGAATTATTCTTGGCATAGGATTATTGAGTCCAGCTCACTAAAAACGAAGTAAAACGAACTATAGAAACTGTTTTCGTCAAACGTTTTTGTGTTTCAACTCGCTACCTTATCAAAGCAAAAATTAAGCAAGCATGTACGTCGGTGACCTGTCCGACGATTCACGTTATTGATATTGGTTCTCCGTCCGAGCCGTAGGTGAGATTTTGCAGGGGAATTCTGCACCACCGAATATCGAAAAACTGACCGCACGATGAGCCCGGCGGCATATTTGCTGCAGTTGCGCAAGCAAGATCACACCATGTGAAACAGGATGTTCTTTGAATTTACAGAAGGCATTGACTCTTCCGGGAGAACGGTAATGCAAAATCCTATGAAACGGCATACGGGTTGCCCATATATATATATCCGCGGTACTAACATATTGGACCTGGTTTTAACAACCGCACCAGAGACTACTGGTCCGATTTCTTACATAGAAGGACTTAGCGACCACAAGCTCCTTAATTTCCATATTTTTTACAGGTTGAGCGACTAAGACTATTCGGGAATATAACCGTGGTAGTTACGATAGATTCAACAGCGAACTAGAAGCTTTTCATAACGAACCTTTTCTGCCGTCGTTTGCCTCACAGACCGTGAATGAGAATTGGGTTCTTTGTAAGCAAAAAAATATTAGAATTAGTTGACAAGTATGTGCCGCTAATCTCTATATCGAATGATAAAATTAACCCTTGGTTTACTAAACAACTTCAGATATTACGAAATAAAAGGAAACGTTTCTACAATACTGCGAAACGTAAGAATGCTGCGTCCTACTGGGATAAATACAAAGATTGCTTAGACGTTTATTGTGAAGCATTAGGCGCAGCTAAGAAGAAATATAATTCGCAGGACTTGGCCTCACTTATTAGAAATAATCCTAAAACATTCTGGCAAATAATTTCTCCCTATAATAAGTCTACTAACCGCATTACAATGCGCGATTCAAAACAATCTCCGCTTTCTGATGAAGGTTCTGCTGTTTGCATATTTCGCGTCTGTTTTTACATAGTAGGATTGTTCCAATGTGTCAGTTGTTCCTGAACAACCCTCCCTTTTCATGGCTCCAATCACCATCGCAGCCAAAAGTATCGCGAACCTCATCACGAATCTTAAAGTTTCTACTTCATCTGACATTGATCACATAAATTATAATATACTTAAGGATACTACTGATATTTCTAGTCTCTTTCTGTGTCTCCTCTTTAACCAGTCTTTATCATCAGGTGAGCTGCCTAAGGACTGGAAGATTGGTACGGTAGTTCCCCTATTTAAATCCAGCGACAAGTACACGCCCTGTAATTATCGACCCATTTGACTAACATGCATATGCTGCAGATTACTTGGAACATATTATGGCTTCTCATATCTACGATCACCTGAAATCAAATAACTTTTTCTTCCCTAATCAGCATGGCTTCAGAAAACGCTACTCATGTGACACTCATTCGAATTCACGACTGACCTTCACTTTAACATGAACACTGACGATCAAACCGATTGCCTCTTTCTTGACTTCGCTAAGGCGTTCGATACTGTACCTCATTGCCGTTTGATTTCCAAATTGTCTGCCCTTCGTATTGATTAATTAAAACTCTTTTGGCTACGTATCGTCTTGTCTTCGCGTCAGCAATTTACATTGGTCCACAACATTTCGTCTAACCTTTGCGACGTCAGGTCCGGTGTCCCCGAAGGCAGTGTGCTAGGCCCATTACTCTTCTTAATATACGTCAGGTTCTTGCCCGCTAACCTTTCCTGCTCAGTTAGGTTATTCGCTGACTACTGCGTCATTCACCGCAATATTAAATGTTTCGATGATCATTTTACTCTTCGAAATGACCTTGAACTAACCCATAGATGGTTCGTAACTTGGCAGCTGTCCCTTAACGCCTCCAAATGCAAGTACAGGAAAAAAAAAAAAAAGAACAGAGCATTTGGCCAGTGCCTCATTGGTAAACTGCCACGATTTTTTTTTGTGTGTGTACGATCATATTACATAGCGGGTTCCGTTCCTTCACCTCTTCAAGAATCGAGTACAATATTGGGTAAGTATTCCAAGCAAATTAATTGCTTGGAATGTTTGGAAAGTTTTTGCTTGCCCTTACTGGGGGAAGATTGAGACCAGGTTTTGTGATCAGTAGGCTGTTTCCCGCCCTCAACGGCATGTACAGGATAATAAATGTAGTCACATCAGCCTCGCAAGATTGTTTGCAAAATATGTGCTTTCACTGTATATATTTTTTTGATATCAGACTGGCATGCGTCCAATACGCGATATAAAAGAAGCAGTTACATAGGTTCGTGTACTGAGGACAGTACGGTGCACTTGAACGAGTCGCAAACGTAACCGTTTTAGTGTGGCTTGTATGTAATATCTTTTTCGTATCTGTGGCCTTTATTATTTGCGCATCTCTATGAGAAACGGAGTAGCCGGTGTGAATTATAGGTGCCAACACCTCCTAAGCATCCTACAAAAAAATATTATAAGCTTCCGAATGCTAAGCTTGCTAGTCGAGTAGCTAGCCAGGCTTACTGTACTGGACTTAAGTTTTACTTGAGAAGCAGGCGGTGCGTTTTTCAAAGTCACCATCCATGGAGTTTCGATCAGGCAAGATTTGCGTTTACAAAACTTAGAGGTTAGGTGTTCTTTTTTTTTCGTTTTCACTTAGTTACGGAGGGAATTTTTCTTTCTTCATTTTTGTGCCGGTCACCTTTCTTGAATTTCTTCGGCATACGGGCTTTTATTTCTTCAGGTTTCGCCGATATGCTCTTGTTTACATTTTTCATTCTCGTATTTTCTCGGCATGAAACAGGTTCTCACGAAAGGATTCCTAGCCGCTCATTTCTCTGCAACCTTTTTTTTCCTTTCATATTTTCGTTTTTCACCTCCGAGCTCACGCCCGTCTTCTGCCCGACGAAGAGCTCCGTCAACGCCGTTTCATCGCCACGTCAGCCCGATGGAAATGGAGCGAATGTCGGTCCGCGCTTCTGGTCGTCTGGTCGTGTTTCAAGTGATGGATAGCCATTTAGAATTACAGAGCCAGTGTTAGCTTTTATTTAGCTTTTGTCTTTCCCACGCACTTGATGCACATTTGGTCTCTTATAAAGAAAATAAAAAGAGCAAATACTTTTTTTATTACGGCTCATAGCAAGTTAGTGGAGTTATTCGGTCTCTTCCCGATGACAGGATATGCGAAAGAAATAATGGAGAAAATAATTTTTAGATGTGTGCGAATATTCGAAACTTTCGAATAACGAATCGATCAGTGTCCTATTCAATTCGGTCTTCGAATCTAATAGTCACTATTCGGCAATGCGAATATTTTTCGAATACTTTTCGAATATATCAGAATCCAACTGCGCCCAAATAAACTTAAAGTTGGAGCAAAAGTACGGTAAATTTTCACCCCCGTGGGCATAGTGTACACACACAAAGCACGATAACTTATAGTGGGGCAGGTTACGTTACTTAGGTAGCCATATTTTAGAGGCTATACAGCGATAATTCGCACTCTCTGAAGAGCCCTGTGCATGCGAAGGATCTACTTGTTTGCTCCTAATGCTCCACTTGTAATTTTAATAAACGACCCTTCATAACAGAAAGCTGCTAACTTTGCGAATACTGGGATGTGAGCATCGTATAATAAGGATTGGGATAACGGCTGTTTATTCTTTGGCAACTGTTAGAAAAGTATTCGGCATTCGGTTCGATTCGATTCACTCTTGGCATTATTGGATGCGTATTCGATTCGGTCTCAAAAATTGCTATTCGCACACCCCTAATAGATTTACTAGCCCCTGCCATCGGCCCAGTGCAGTACCAGTAGAACGGGTATGGAGTGCTAACATTACTTCACGTGGTGTTAAATGTCGTTCCACGAGTGCACCCAACGGTATATAAAGCTTAATAAATGTAGTCGCATCGGTCTTGCAAGAATGTTTGCAAAATGTGCGCTTCCACTGCATTTTGTCATATCAGACTGGCACGCGTGGTTCAATACCCAGTTCAGTAAACAAGCAGTTACGTAGATTTATGTGCGGAGGAGAACAATAGGGTACACATGAACGAGTCGTAAACATAACCGTTAAAATAAATTATTCCCGATACCTGTGGTATGATTGTCAGATGTTGCCACTGTACGCAAAAGGCTGCGATTTACTTGGATAGAACCACTCAGCTTCATTCGGCGCCAACAGAGCCGAAGAACTTGCGCATTTTTACCTTTCAACATTTCGCCGTATCTCTGTCTTCATTCCCTTGCTCTTTTTCTGTTTTTTGATGCTTTGACATGTTAATGAGTACAGATATGTCTCTGCAGAGCCCAGCGTGTCAGGTGAGCTCCGCTTCAGCTTCAGCCCGTCGGGCTGCAATGATGCGCGCGGTGAAGCGGTAGCTCCCAAAGGTCGCTTTAAGTGCTCTCTTTACTGACACAGATAGTACGAGCCAATACTAAGGGGATACATCAGGGAGACACATTAGGCGTCTCACTGGTCACGTATTTCCGATTGTATACTTCTCGCGTGAATAAGGAAATGAATCGCGGGCAGCGCCAGGCACAGCAGCCACACATCGCGGAAACACTTTCGAATCAGCCATGCGCAATGCAGATACTCTGACTGAGGCCATCAGCGATCATCTTGCGCGGTTTTCGAGTGAAACTGGATTCACACAATAGACGAATTCTAGATTTCTAGCGCGTACGAGCCGAGTACGTCGCGGTTCAGTGCCATCGAATCGCTCTCTGCGCAAGCGCGTTGGAGGTGTGTTGCTTACGGCACATTTTTTTTTTTTTTTTTTTTTGTATAGCTCAGCGACGTCACAGTCGTCAGCGAATTGAATCATATATCCCGTTCGCCGTGTGAACCTCGCTTTAGTGACGCTGCAAGGCCAGAGTGGCGCTATTCCGGACAGTGTGAAATTTTGACATATTGTCGAATTCGCCACCTTGAGAGCTCCAATTGGTAACAAGGCAGTATACTCTGTCTATATATGGTTGGCTCAAAACGCCATTTTTGCAGAATTAGACAACATGACGAAAATTCACAGCGTCCAAAATATCACCCCGGCATACTACGCGTTGTCTCTTGTGCGCACCATACAGAAACCGTCTGCAGCGTTTTCCTCACCTAGTCAGCTTGCACAGGCAAGCAATAGAGCCATGCGCCTTCGGTGCTTCTTACTTTGCTTCTTCAACTCATGAATTCCCCCCCCTCTCTCTCTCTTTATGTCTGGGACACTATAAAAATAAAATGCGTTCGCAGTGGTACAGGAAAATGGACATAAGCGAAAGCTGGTCGTTACAACCGCTACCTCTATGCCACACGATGAGTGTGAGGCCGCCGAGTAATCAATGCTGTCATGATACGTATGCAGTGCATTTGCGCACGAGAGGTCAAACTAGTTTGGACAAAGATCCAGGGTATTGGTGCTGTGCAAATCAGCGAGCCATGAACCGTCGCTGTTTATCGTTCTGGAATAAAAATTTCAGGGGTAACTAAACACCGTCTGCTGCACTGTTCTGGTGCTTTTTCTCAATATTACTGCGGGATAAAATTGGTGTGTAACGTGTAACTGGCAGATCAGATGTTGGACTATGACAACTGCGCCACCTGTTCGCCAAGTTTCCGCAGGCGTCGATTAATCTCTATCGGCGCCTTTTACGTCTACCTAAGTGCACTTCTGTGAGTAACGACGTGGTAATCAATTTTTTCCCGATATAGTGAAAAAACCCATAAAGAAGACGCTGCAGAATAAAGCTGTTTGCAGCGCCCGTCAGTCAACGTCGCCATGGCGAGCGACATTGTGTTCCAGTAGCCGCATTCATGGGACCTGCAAGAAACGTAGCAGAAAATAGCGTTCACTACAGCGTACACATTCAGAAACGTCCGTATACCTGCTGTAAAACTAGACGGCTTACGCTAGCTAAATTTAATGGTTTTTATATATGTGCAATTCAATCTCGATCGAAATATGAGAATGTGCTTGGTTATACGCCAGCCAACTTAATCGAACCGTCTGGTGGTTTTGTTGCGGTGCAGTCTTTTGAATTTACTTAGTGCACTTATTAGATCGATGGCGGAAGTTCCGTGTGGCAGAGAAGGAAGACCGCAGCCAGTGTAGATGAGGTAGGACATGTCTCACAGCGAAGACAAGGCACCAGGGGCTATTCGAATGCATTAGCTAAATGTATTGCAATTGTTCCGTACATGCACCTGTGAACATGCATATTGATTTCGAGTAGGCATTTCCATTTAAACAAGCTGTTACTTTTTTTCGGACTTGAATGAGCAGTCAGATCGGCCATTTATACATTTTGTAATATGTGACACCAGCTGTGGCGTTTTTTTCTTTTTTTTTTTTTTGCTCAAAGCAACAATTGTATCGGCAACATGAAACAGGAGCCCATGTACTACTCGACGTTTTTTTTCTCGTCTCCTTTCCTATAGTTTGTTTCTCACAAAACGGATAAAAGAAGAAACAAAAGAGTCGCAGTTTTGCCCGAAAGGCGAAGCATCGATTGCGAGAGGAAAATATTAGAAGGCTAAATAGAAGGCTAGACGAAGTAAGGATAGTAGTGTTATCGGCCGTATACACTTGTAAACATTCGTTTAATAACTACATTGCTTACTAACTAACGCATGGTGTCATCGCGCACTGGCAAACATGAACACATAACACTCGATGACCGCGGACACTCGCTGCCAAAACGCTGGTGGTGAGGAAGCGCCGCAGCAGCAGCGAGCGAAGTGACTTTCGTGCTGTCTATCGCTTCAACGCAAACTGAGCAGCGACAACACAGCGCGCACAAAGATATGAGCCACCTGTAGATCGCTTTTAAGACAGGGCGCGCGCGACCGCGCGTGGCCGCGCAAAGTACGCAGTCGCTGCCAGAGTTCAACGCCGCCCTCCCTCCCTTTCGCGCTGCTTCCCGCTCTGCCTCCCCGCTTTCTGCCCGTGCACGCACGAAATTGAGCCGTGATTGTCAATTCCCCTTGCGCGTGGTCGTGAAATACGCAGTTGCTGCCGGAGAACAACGCCGCCCCCTCCCTCTCTTCCATCCCCCCATGGCCTTTCGCGCGACGGAAGACAGCGCGTTTCCTCTCAGCGTTCTTCCCTTGCACGAGCGTACAGCATACGGTATTGTCGTCCTTGGACTTTATACGGAACATCACGGTGACGCGTAATCTGAAGGGGAAAAAATGTTACTCGAGTGTCTATACAATCGCTATCGCAATAAAAAAATCCGATGTAACGGGGCGTCCACGCTTCGACTCGTGCGCAAACTGCTCATCGAGGCCAATTTATTCGCTCGACATCCTCGTGCAGAAAAGTCGTGGCTCCAAGTGGCGATAGCTTCCCGTCATTCCTGTTTGCTTTGCCTCGAGTTTCTCCGGCTCGCGGCCCATAAGGCGGCGGCCCGAGCTCCCATATCGTGGCAGCAAGCGCTCCACTAACTCTCGCAGCGGGCTTCAGACCTGGATGGGCGCTAAGCCCTTCCATTTCCCACGACCTTCGGCCCTTAATGCGGATAAGGCTTCCCCGGAAGATCGCGCTGCATTAGGACTGCCTCCGAATTGATTCCGCACGTCAACCACCGCCTCTGCACCGCCAGCTGGGACGGCGATCGTTTATTTTGGTCCTTCTTGCAACTCAGACAAGGTCTTCTTTTTCTTCGTCTTCTCCCTTCTTGCCCCCAGTCATCGGCACTTCAGAAGACTCGCTTTTTTTGGCTATACTTCGTCAGTTTCTTGACTTCTTCCTTTTTTCCTTTCTTTCTTTCTTTCTTTCTTTCTTTCTTTCTTTCTTTCTTTCTTTCTTTCTTTATTTATTTATTTCTCGGACGTCAGTTCCTTGTCCTTCCAACTAAAGTTGTGGTCGTCTCTCTTCCCTGTGGGGAGTATCTCCTGCGAACTCTTTCCCTTGTGTGCGCGTCTGCCAACACGCTTCGTCTCGTTCCTGATGAGCGATTAGGGATGACGAGAAAAAGGAAACTGTTCGTCTTGCCCAGTCACTGGGGAAGCCAGAAAGTAGAAGATACCCGGCTCGTGATACAGATAATGAGATTGCCCACGTCATATAAAAACATCGCCTGCCACTCTGCCGCGGTAGCTCTTAGAGGTGTTGACCCCGGATACCCCATTTGAGGAACCAAAGGCGGTGGCGAGGTGGGCAGGCCGGTAGAACCACCCATTCGAAATCAGCAAGAGAGCGCAGGAGACACCTTTTAGTTGGAAGACAAACAAACAAACAAAAGAGCAACAATCGAGAGACAGAGACAACAAATAGACAGCATATGAGCAAACATGATATTGCGTATTTATCTTGCGAGAAGTAAGGGAAGATGTAGACTTTTGCTGTTTGCGAGAAACCCTGCACTCGGACTAAGTGCCTTAGTCTACAATATTCTAATATATACAGTTTTCTCGCAGAAAATCGAACATATCAGGGGAGATAGACAGCCCATATCTAAGCTTATAAAAATTGTCAATCACTTATATGTGGCGCGCTATTGCAAAGAAAGCTTTTTCTGTTTCATCGAAAAGCAAACCTTGCAGTTAAGGAAAAAAATCGCTCCTGGATCAGACACTAAGGCAATACTAGGTCTCGATCTAACTGAGGCCTTTAACACCGTCACGCACAAGGCCATACTACAAAATCTCCAAAAGCTGGATGTAGGACGTAAAACATACGCGTACATCAAAGACTTCTTGACAGATCGTACCGCAAAGATTTCAATTGGAGAAACCAAATCGGACGCGCTCAAGCTAGGTAAAAGGGCTACCCCGCAGGGTTCAGTCCTATTTCCCTTTCTATTCAACGTGGCAATGATCGGTCTTCCTGCGAGACTCGAAAAGATAAAAGGACTCGGACACAGCCTCTACGCGGACGACATCACCCTTTGGGTGGCGGGTGGAAGCGATGGGCATGTGGAAGAGATCCTTCAAACAGCAGTAAACACGGTGGAAGACTACATCAAAGACAAGGGACTGAGATGCTCCTCGCAAAAATCAGAACTTCTGCTCTATAGGCCCACATTCCGGGGTCTAAAAAGCATTAGGGAAAGGCAGGGCATTGTGGTCACAGTAGAAGGCACCACGATACCGATAGTGGAGAGCCTGAGAATACTGGGACTCCGCATATCCGAAAACGGCCATAACGGAGAAACCATTAGACTACTTGATAATAGTGTTCAACAAACAATCAGACTAATAAAGCGGATATCCAACAGGCACTATGGCATTAAAGAGCACAATCTCATCCGATTAGTAGAAACATTCGTAATCAGTCGTATTGTATATGTGGTTCCTTACCTCAAGCTCTACGCTGCGGAGAAAGCCAAGATAGACTGCATTATTAGAAGGGCGTATAAGCAAGCCTTGGGACTTCCGGCAAATACGTCAAACGAGAAATTCTTGGCGCTCGGCGTGCACAACACATTAGACGAACTTATTGAGGCCCAGAGAGTAGCGCAGTATGAAAGGCTTACACAGAGTTTGACGGGGAGACACATCTTAGATGACATCGGAATAATCTACGAAGCACAGCACGGAGTGCGGAGAGACATCCCAAGGAAAATAAGGGAACATCTATCAATACCCCCAATCCCCAGAAACATGCACCCGGAGTTTCACCAAGATCGAAGAAACGCACGAGCGAGAGCTCTCCACAAAAGATTCCGTAGTGCCAGGGACGTGGTCTATGTGGACGCGGCGGAGTACGCAAATGGACAGAGTATGTCGATAGTTGCTACGAGTCTAGAGGGTGACTGCAGAGTTAGTGGGACGGTAAAAACATGGAAGGCAGAGGTGGCTGAGGAAGCTGCCTTAGCACTGGCAATAGCCTCCACGGAAGCTAACATCGTAGTAAGCGACTGCAAGACAGCCGTCAAGAACTATGCAAAAGGAAGAATCTCGCCGGAAGCACTGAGAATTTTAAACAACTTTCGTGAAGATCGCGACATTCACATTATATGGGCACCCGCACACTCCTCCCTTCCCGGGAACGAAACAGCGCACAACCCATGGCTCGAGAACTGACAGGCCGAGCAGGTGACACGCAACAAATACTGGGAACGGAGAGAGACCGGATGACCAGCTTTCACGAGATCACCAAACACTATAAATTGGGAAGGGCCCATTTCCCCCCGGCACACTCCTCGTTAAATAGACGGCAAGCGACGGCATGGCGCCTCTTACAAACAGATACATATCCGAACCCGGTGGCCTACCACCGCTACTACCCGGACCTTTACACGGATAGATGTAGATTCTGTGAAGAAAGGGCGGACCTACAACATATGGTTTGGGCTTGTCCTCGTACACCCATACAGAATAAAATAATTAAGACCAGAGAGCAGTGGGAGACCGCGTTGCTCAGCTGTGCACCGGAAGACCAACTCAAGGCAATCCAGCAGGCCGAAGATACCGCCAGGGCCCAAGGGCTCGAGGCCGTCATTTAGGTAGAGGCCTAGGTCTCAAATCTGCTGTGCACAAATAAAGTTTATTCCTCCTCCTCCTCCTCCTCCTGGATCAGATATATTTAACTGTAATTTTTCAGCCTATCTTGCCAAAATAAATTTAAAAGTTTTTTTTAGAACTTTGAGGAGGAGGAGGAGGACGGAGGTTTAGACGAGGAGAAAGGAAGAGAAGTAGTAAAATATTGAATATCGGTGTAGTCCTTTCGAGCAGGGTGTGAGACCGGGCTAGTTCGTATTCCATGATGAAGTGACTAGCGCAGGAGTGGACACGGGGCACAAAAGGGCGACAAGGACAAGCGCAACTTCCAACTGGTGTTTATTACAAAAAAGGCTATGAATATATACTCTCGCGCACTTGATCGCAATCAGTTGCACACGTGCAAGACAACATGGTTATCACAAGCATACAAGAGCGCACCATGGCGGGGACAGGGCTTAAGGAGGTCTCCCACAGACAGTCCCCAGGAATGCAAATTCTTTAGCGGTCAATGATATGGATGGTTTGCTGACGCAGTTGCCTTCTGCGATAGCCGCTGTCTCAATGATGAGTCTGGTGTCTTCCAGCCCGTGGCTTGCTATTATTTCTGTTTTTTCGAAGAGCGGCTGACATTTGCATTGGGAGCAATGGATCCCAAGGTAACCTTCTCTCTCTTTTTGAACTTTCTGATTGTGTTCCTGTAGTCTCACTTTTAAGCACCTTTCCCGTTTGTGCCACGTAACGCTGTCCGCAGGAAAGAGGTATGCTATACACTACTCCTCTTGAGCATTCGACGAAGCCCTCTCTAAGCACAATGTTGCATGATTATCATTGCCTGCTGACAGGGCTGGTTTTTACGCATAACTGAGATAACTTGTGGGGCGCGGAAAAAACGGCAGGAACTCCCGCCCTTTGGCCAATTTTCTTTAGTTTATGCGAGATGGCGTGGATGTATGGGATGGCTGCTGGATTCCTGCGAACAGCATCACGTGGGTCGGGAGGGGCAGCACAAGGTTGCAACTTCCCACGCAGCGTATCTGAAACAATGAGGCTGCTGGGATAGCCAACAGCCTTCAAACGAGCTATCTGCGAGTTGAAGCTCTCTTGTACTGAGTGGTAACAGGATTTTAGCAAGGCGTTTTTCAAGCATGCCTGAATAATGCCATGTTTTACCAATTTACTATGGGCTGATGCAAAAGGCAGCAGGGGTTTTTTATTTTTAGCGCGGGGCTCATATTTCCAACAGATGTGCTCGCCTAAAAAGGACAACTTCAAATCGAGAAACGTTAAGGCACCATTCTCAGGACGTTCGTGCGTGGCGGCGAGAGGTTGAGTCGCTAAATGTTAAAAGCATGATGCACATATACAGGGATGGATTTGGTCGTACGCAGTCTTTTTTATACGCCACTATGACGGGCCTGCTAATATTAGACTTTTTTTAGAATTGTTATGCCTACACGTGTTAGGTCGTTAACAAGTTTGTTACGACTTGGGATATTAATTTAGCTGTTGTGAACTGTACAAAAGTTTATCTTGCGTTGTATGATTTATCTTGCAGCGTCTATTAAGCCTGTCCGAATAAAACAAAGAAGCGATGTTTATGCAAAAAAAGAGGTGAGGCGTGCAAACAGGACACAAGAGTAGAGAAGTGGACAACACGAACGCCGACTATCAACTGACTATCAACTATACATTGCTATATGTATGTTCCGCGCTAGAACCATGTCGTGGTTTAGTCGTAATCGTGTCGCCCCATTGGAAGTTCAAATGATGTGCGGCTTCCTCCAACCATCAACTGGGCATGCAAGGAGGATTGGAGCTATTCTTTCCGCTGAATCATGGCGCCAAGTTAGGTTATATCAGGAGTGTTTAAAGGTCCGTTGCGCGGCCCTGGGAGAAGGACGCCATTAGAACCGCCCCTACACCGATTGGAATAGGTTAGCCGTGCAAAACGCGGACTTCCTGTGGAGGATGAAACTTCCGGAGCTTCAACAAAGTAAGAGGAAACACCTTTCTAATAATTCACCGTCAAATAACGTACTGGTCCTTGGAGACGCCATCGTAAGTGATACCCATAGAAAAACCCATTGCTTTAGGCCATAAGCACTGTTTTAAGCCTAACATAAAACCCGTTGACGTTTTAAGCATACCGCGCTGCATAACCAGGTTCGTCCCGAAAAAACGCTCGCGCTGTATTTCAGATTGCATTGCTAGCATTACATAATCAAATTCTCATTTTAAGACGTCTGACCCTGTCCGACCGTTAGTTAATTACCTTGGGGAGCATAAACTTAGACCAATAATATCTGAGAAGGAAGGTTATTTCGTAATTATGCCAGATGACGTGTTTTCAGAAAAAGCGATTTCAGCCATAGAAAATAATTTACAGCCAGTAAAACTTAAGCCTTCGGCAGTTAAGCAACGTGCGGTTGACCTTCTGTCTAGACATAATCTTGATAGGGTTGTATCTAATGTCAAGAAAGCAAAATCCCCCACCTTAGAACAGTTTTTCTCGGCGAAGACCCATAAGCAAGAAATTCCTTTTCGTACTATAGTGTCAGAGAAAGGGACGTGGCAGGTCTGTGTCGCTAGTTACCTACAGAACTGCATAGCTTCACTAGCTTTTACAGACTCCTTTTGCTTGCGTAATTCTCAGGCACTAGTTCAGTATTTAAGAGAGGAAAATCCGGGTGATTGCACAGCTTTTAGTATGGATATCCAAGACCTGTATTATTCCTTGCCTCATGACGGGTTGCTAAATTCCGTAAATGAGTGCATTAAAGAACAATTGCAAGAGTCGGCTTCCATTGACAGATGCGGTGTTTCCACCGGAGCTTTTCTAGAAATTATTTCAATGTACTTGAAGTCGACGCTGATTGGGTGGAGAGATGGCATTTTTCTGCAGAAATCAGGCGTTTGTATTGGCTCAAAGGTTGCCGCTATTCTTAGCAATATTTACCTGCGTAAGGTTGACAGCTGCTCAGAGAAAACCTTTGGTGATAGCGTTGTCAAGATATTTCGTTACGTTGATGATTACCTGATTTTCTGCAATAGGGAAGAATTCGATACCACTGCTACCTGAGTAAGTGGGCAATTTAAACTTTATCGAGGAGGATTAAAGTTTACCAAGGTATTTCCTCAGCGACGCGTAATTCAGTTTCTTGACATTTCCTTGGTCTTCGAACAAAATCACGTTTGATGGCAGTACTCCCCAAGATCTTCGAAACCGTTGATAAACTTTCAATCCAAGCATTCCAAAGAAGTAAAAAACGGAATTGCCACGTCTTGCCTTTAGTCTTTTCTCACCAGATCCTGCATGCATAAAATGAGCACCAGTTTTAATGCGGAGGTGCGGCGCCTATAGAAGCAGGTTATCCTAGTGTAGCATGGCTGCTGTGGCTGAGCGCCTAAAGAAGTCGGTTTCGAGGCGGACGGACGTGATTACAGAAAGCAGTAATAGCAAAAAAAGAGTAGTGGCTATTCCGTACATTCATTCAGTGTCGCACAGCCTTAAAAATGTTGCAAGTAGATGTGATGTTAATGTTGCTTTCACTGCTCCCAATAAGCTAGGTAAGATATGCGCTGCCATGGAGAGGAAAAAGGAGCAGGTAAAAGGCAAAAAAAGAACAGATATTTGTTCAGTGAAGCACAATGAGAACAACAGGTTTACTGACTGTCGTATGAGTGTGGTTTATAAAATTCCCCTTAGCTGTGGCCAGTTCTACGTAGGGCAAACGGGGCGGTGTATCAATCAGAGGCTAATGGAACATAAAAGGTTGTTAACCGGTGGATCGCCTTCTAATCTTTCCGTACATTGCCAAGATTGTAACTGCTCGCCAGAGTTAGATGAATGCGCGATATTGTACAGGCATAAGAACGAAGATACGCGTCCTATGGTAGGGGCTTGGCATATCTATAACGGTGGAAATGCGTGCGTGAGTCAGCCTTCGATTACTTTACATAAGGAAGAGATTAAGTGCTTTAACAGTTATCTCTCACGTAGACCGACACATGTACCCGACTGACACGTGGTGATACCATTCCTGAGCTTGCGCAGATGAGTTTTGTGTCTTCTTTGTTTTTTCGCCTCAGTGCTCCCTGCAGTTGATAGTCGGCGTTCGTGTTGTCCACTGCAGGCCTCACCTCTTTTTTGCTAATGAATCCTTACCAACTAGCTCAGCTTTCTGTCGTTCGAAGCGATGTTTCCTCGCCTGTGCAGCCCTCCTGATCATACATTCTCGTTCGCTACGTTCTGTCCGACCGCGCTCAAAAAAGGTTCTCTTGAAAACATTTCGAGGTACATCGAACACGCGGAAACTCGTGTTCTGATGAGTGAGAAAGATGGAAAAAATATATATATATATATATATATATATATATATATATATATATATATATATATATATATATATATATATATATATGGACATCCTGGGACGTAGGATAGGTAAGGTCGGTAAGGTAGGAAAAGTAGGGCAGGGAGAGAGCAAGTGAGAAGAAAGAAAAGGTTTGGAGCTTAACGTGACGCATATCCGGTTCGGTACCCTGCATAGGTGGAAAGGATACAGGAGGGACAGACAGAGAGAATTAAGGCGAGAAAAACAGCAGTAGTAGTGCGCACACGTAATGGTGCACGCTGGGCGTGTAAACGGTCGCAGAGGCCTGTAGATTTGAAGAACCACACAGTAATGCTCTCATTGCTTTCTCCGCTAGCGACGCGCACGGCCATGGTGCAAGGATCTTCGCTTCTGAAAATGGGTCTTGAGCCTCGACGGTAGCTGAGGTCAACAGACAGTTTCTAAATAAAGCAATATTAAAGGGGTCGTGGGAAACCAAGCCTCCAGTACATTATTCATTGAAGCTGGGACTCAAACAAGCTCTCGGAAATAAACATTTTGAACACAGGCTCTTAAGATCCAACGACGTAACGCATTTTCCTTTTTATGGGTTGTGGCCGTTCACGGGGGGGGGGGTCATTGGTCCCTGCACTGTTGATACGACTAGGCGGCATATCGTTAAAAAGACATCACAACAAGTCTTCTCTTTCGAAAAGGATGATGGCACGTAGCATCGCTTTCATTTTTTCTTATTTGCGGCAACTTGGAGTTAACGGCGATTACAGTGGTTAGTAGGATGAATCGCGTGAGCTTAATGGCATACTAAATCTATAGACATAATACTATGATCTGAATGGTAGAAAATGATTCGTGGACGATGCTTTGCAAATTTTTTTGTGAAGTATAATTTGCCCCTGCAATTTACAAACTGTCTTCATTACTTTAATTTTGCTTGCTGTAACGTGTAATGGTGGCTGCGTCTCAACGATTGACACAACCTTCCTCTAGACAGGTCGTCTGTTCGACTGCGGGGACAGTGATTGAATTGTGGCGAGAATGATGAAAAAAAAAAGAGGGTGAGTCAACAGAGGTTGACATCGAAGAAAAACAAGGTCTTGGGCACGCGCATTAGTGTGCGACGTTGTTACCACTGCTTGCGGTCACTTTAAAAACGTCCGCGCGATATCGCTTGTCTTGCATTCCGTCGTATCTGCATAGTGCTTCGGAATAACGGCGTTCTTGATTCCTGACTAGCGAGGGCTGGGAAATAAATTGCGGCCGTTTGGATTATCACAATACTGCATCTGATGAAGGCAGGCCGCGTTTGCTGTATCTTGGACGATTGCCCGGTTTTAATGTCGGACACGGAGCTGACCAAACAAACACGCCAAACAAGGCATTCCCGCAGTTTGATATAAATGCTGTTTACCCGCTGGCAATCCATCATATCCACAGCCCGGCTTCATTAGGCGGTATGCATGGAAGCGGCATTTTGATATGAATGTCACAACTACTGAAAGGCAAACAATTTCGTCCCCACCATTATGAGTTGAAGGTTATGACGAAGCTACAAGGCGAATACAAAGCGCCTTTTAGAAAATGACAATGCGAGCGCTTTCTGCTTCCACTCAATTAAAATGCAATTGCAGACGTAGTCTGTTCACTTCAATAGCTTTAGAAGCTTCCCATGCAACGTAGATATTACTTACACTTAGTTGTTCCTGAAATCATAGTTTTTCTTTCACTCCAAAGAAAAGTTATGTGTAGTCAGCTGCAGGAAATGCGGCCTGGTTTTGAGCCCGCCCACTTCTGGGATTCGCGTTCGTTATCTCTTTCAACGAATACGGCGTCACCGTGACGACGGCCACCTGCAGTCCGTACACGAATATATATTGTGCCATGGAGCATGTGCGCGCGAGAAGACGTGAGCGCTGCGAAAGGACATGGGCGCGGCGGTAGTTCGCGAAAGCCAGGTTCCATTAGGCCACAGACGTCAGTTTTTGTCAAATTTACTGCTGTAATTCGCGCCGTACTTCTCTCTGCATACACCTCTCCCCATGGAAGACGACGAAGTGTGTCTAGTTGAGCGGTGCTTTCCGGTCTCCTGCGGATTTTCTGTTTTTCCGGAGTTTATTTGCGGTGCATCGGTCCTCCCGCCGGCAGTCATGGAAGCGGACACTGCCCAGATCGCTCTTCACCTGGCCTCGCGTTCCGCGGTGCCATCGCTGAGGCGTAACATTCAGCAGCCCGATACTGCCAGTGACAGCACGGAACTCTACTCGGCCAGCGGAGAAGACTCCGAAAACTGCTTCGAATCCGTGCGAAGCCGCAAGGTGGAGCGGAGGAGCCTCAGGACACCTTCGTCTTCAAGTACGTCCACAGTACAGAATACGACCCGTCCTCGAGCCCCCGCCATATTCTTCATGCCGTTGGTTCTCTCGGACAATCTGCACCTTCTGAATAGGCAAGCTGTCTCCACCTTCCTTGAAAGATTAGTACCAAATGAGATAACCGATATAAGAATTAACACTCGCAAGAACATACTCGCCGTAGATGTCGTGCATTCAACCGCTTTTCACATCTTGCGTACAACAACCGATTTGAACGGGATCAGAGTGCGCTCCCACATTCGAGTCGACAAGGATACAGCAACACGCGTCGTCTATGACGTAGAGGTTCCAATACCGAATGACCGCTTGATTATCCTATTCAAGACAGCCACTCCTGATGCTACCATAATGCAGCTATCTCGGATTGGAAATTCACGGTGTGTGAAGACAGTCTTCAAGGGCGACACCGTACCATCTAATGTCAAGGTGGGCCATTTTGCCACCCTGTAAAACCGTTCATTCCGAAACCTTTGCAGTGCCACAAGTGTTTTCGGCTGGGCCACGTTAGAAGTGTTCGTAATAAGGTGGCAGTATGTGCATGCTACGCAGAGTCCTACACCACGGTATCCTGCCAAGCAACTGTATTTAAGTGCAGAAACTGCAAAGGATCGCACGAAGCCACGTCGAGAAATTGCCCCCGAATAAAGAAGGAGTGGAGCATACTTTAGGAGATAGTAAGGGAAGTCTCTATGCACCGGGAAGCAGCCATTTCTGTGAAAAAACGAAGCTCTCGCCGCCACCGCCGACGTTCGTGAAAGAACGCCATAGGCCCCCACAGCGCCAACTTAGTCCGGCAGCCTCATAATCTCGAGTTCTGGAACAGCAGTGATTGCGCGAGACCAGACGGAACGTTATGAATGACAAAGAAGCCCAGAAAAGGGCTTATGACGTTGTTTGGCCTGCACTGCCAAAGCACGCCCACCTGCTGAGCTTGAGCGGCGTACATCGCCTTCATCGAACGTAGCTCCTGCTTCCGACAAGTTGCCTGAACAGGATATGCAGGTGGTTATATTCATGAAGTCGTTAATGGCTGCGATTCGCACACTTTTGGGACATGCCCAAACTTTGACTGCTCTACGCGCTTTACAAGCACTGGGTGCTCTCGTTTCTGTGCTTGAAAGCTTGCATTGGAAACATCACTCTCCCACTTCTCCACATGCGACCGTTTCAAGAAGTCAAGAGTACCTCAATTCTTCAGTGGAATGCGAGAGGCCTGAAATCACGTATTTCCGATTTTCGTCAATTTGTATATCTAAATCGGTTCCCGGTGCTGATCATCTGTGAATCAAACGTGACAAACATCCTCAGACTATCAGGATACAATGCTTTTGTTTCCGCCACATGTGACAAAAGCAGCAAGGTCCTTATTCATGTTCGCAAGCAGCTCACCTACGGGTCCCAGGCCGTGCCTCCCCACGACAACAAGCAGCATATGTGCCTTAGCGTAAAGAAGAGGCTCTCCTTCACACTCATCGCAACCTACATTTCCCGATCAAGTTGTTTAATTTTAATACTCATCACCCAATTTAGGGAAGTAGAAGAACCAATTTGAGAGGCAGGACTCTTGTATCGTTTGCTTCGGATCATGACCCCTGCCTTTTGAATGACACAGCCCAACATTCATGAAAGAGTCATCGTACAGCAGCTGCCTAGACCTAACTTTGGTGTCACGATGCCTTACTTCGAGCGTCTACCAGTTTAATGACTTGGAAACACGCGGAAGTGACCATGTTCCTACTTACGTTGCCATCAAAGGTATGTCTTCCCCTATGGTCTCTCGAACAATTGATTGGCTCGCATTTCAAGCCTCTGTGAACTCCGAACAAGGGTGGCCTTGCACGTAGCATAGAGCTTGTGATTGCAGACGCGATGCTTGCTGCAACGTGCTTCTTCTCATGGTCGGGTAGTCGCACGTACTTTGACATTGAATTAGAAAGGCTTCGTGAAGTACGTCGGCGTGCCGAGAGAAGAGAAGAAGTACAAAGTCGAGTCCAGACTTTAGGGAGGCCAGGCGCAAGCAGAAGAAAATACGTAGTCGCATGGACAAATTAGACAGCGAACGAGGCAATCCTTCTATTACTCCTTATAGTCACGCTAGAGAGAGAGAAAGGGAGAGAGAGAGAGATAAGTCGTAAGGGAAAGGCAGGGAGGTTAACCAGGGTCAGCCCGGTAGGCCACCATGCACTGGGGAGGCGGGAAAGGGGATTGAAAGAGGAGAAGGAAGAAAGAAGGTCACAATCTCCACCGTTACGCACACAAGCGTGCACCACGAAAAGCTCTCTCTCGCATACGGTCAACTTGCCAGGGTCTTCGCTCTTCTCCTCAGCAGCGCCACCCATTTAAGGCACTGGCTCTCCACCAAGGCTGTCGAGAAGTCGATGTTGGAGAAGACTTGTGAGGCGATTGCAGGTGGCAGGTACTAACGGATCTTGAATTGTAGGAAGTTCCCTTTGTGCAAGTTTCGGCATTGGACGTACCTTCTTATATGGAAGAACTGGAGGCTGCTGTAGCTATTTGCAGGCGCTCCTCTTCATCGGGACCTGACAACATCACGTAGGCTGTTCTCCGCCACATTGACCATGAAGCACGAGAGATCCTGTTGCGATCTAAACGTCTCATGTAGTGACGGTGCTGTTCCCTCTGAGTGGAAGCGTAGCAATTTTATCCCAATCTTAAAGCAAGCAAAGCCTCTCTGTCAACTGACATCATATCGACCTATTGCTCTCGCCAGCTGTGTTGGCAAGTTGATGGAAAGGATGATCCTGAGGCGCCTCGAGTGGTTTCTTGAACATTACAATGCTTATCCAGACACGATGACAGTCTTTCAACGTGGTCGTTTGTCAGTCGACAACGTCATTGATCTTGTGTGTTCGATTCAACAAGAGAAGTAATCAAAAGGACTATCTGTAACGCTATATTTAGATGTGAGCAGCGCTTATGATAATGTTTCTCCTGAAGCCATCTTTGGCGCACTCGTGGCTACTGCAATCGGAGGCCGCGCTTTTCGGTGGATTCCCAGCTACCTGACCCAAAGGAGCTTCTTTGTATTCAATGAGGATTGTCAAACTGCCGACCACTACACCAGCCGTGGAGTTCCACAAGGTGGCGTTTTGAGCCCTGTTTTGTTCAACCTTGCTTTGATTAAGCTGGCGGAATTCCTGCTACAGTCTGTCAGTCTCTCTATTTACTCAGAGGACATCTGCATCTGGGCTTCAGGAGTAACTCGCCCACAGGTTCGCGGAAGGTTACAAAAGGCTGCAATGATGACGTCTACTTATATTCAAAAACAAGGTCTCAGAGTTTCAACAGAAAACTGCGAATAAGTCGCCTTCACGCGAAAATCGATGACCATTAATACCCGGTGTCTATTAATGGCCAGCCTATCTTGTACAAGAGAACTCATCGATTGTTACGGATCATTGTCGACCTCGACCTCCCCTGGAGCCCCCATGTATCCTACCTAAGGAAGAGACTCCTCTCGATCAGTCATCTTTTCAAGGCGATTGCTGCAAAAACATGGGTACCGCCAGTGTGTTCTATGCTTCAACTGTACAAAGCGCTCTTCATCGGCTTCTTGCTTTACAGCGCTCCGGTGCTGTCAAGCAGCCGGAGGACAAATCCCAGATTGCTTGAAAGAATTCAAGCTCAAGCGCTTAGAACATTACGAAGGATTACGAAGAAGGCCGATTATCCAAGAATGGTACTGAAACAAACGGCACTGCTTTTGTTCAGTGATACATATGGGGATCAGAGGCAGATTTATACAACGGCCCAGTGTTTACCGGCTCGACAGCTGCGTTGTCCTTCTGGCTATGCTAATGACTATCCAGTTCAAACTGACTCATATGGCATGACCGGCAACAGATTTGCTGCCCCGTATGCTGCGACCTCGAAAGTGGGTCATATTTTTCGACTCAAATGCAGTACTTCAGAATTTGCAATTTGCTGTACATTGCAAGACTCATGACCAGCTGGCAGATAAGATAAGAGAAGACCACCATCAAGCTCTTGATGAAGGGTATGACTACATGTATTAGTGGTTGCCTCGACACGTCGGCATTGCTGGCAATGACTACGTTGACGATGTCACCCGGTCTGCCCATAAAGAAAACAGGATGGTCCCGATCCTCCTATCCAGAACTGACGCTGCTAGGAAATCTCATTTTCGGGCTAGAACGTTGGCACAAATTTATTGGTCTTCTAAACTCTTTATGTGTCGTCTGCGCAAATTGGATCCTTTTTTGAAGACACAATCTGTCTTCACGAATTTTTTCGACATTGTTGTGCCGCGTTTGGCTCGGTGTAGCATTTACAAAGGCTTATTCGTTCGTTCTTGAAATGGGTGAAACGCCTGTGTGCGACTCTTGCGGAATCGAATGGAGCATTAAACACCTTTTGTGCAATTGTTCCCGTGGCGATGCCCAGCGCCACCCTCTTCGCAAGGCATAAAACCGGTTGTACTCAAGACCGTTTTCAGAAGCAAAGATTCTTGGACCATGGCCGTGCGCGTCGCTGGCGCAGACATGCCAGCTATCGCTTGTACTTGGCATTAATCACATGAAGACAATGTCCAACGTACAAAGTGCTTCGCTCCTGCGTCTGCATGCAGTGGATGCTCATCTACTTTAGACATGCCCTGGGACAGAGGCAATCCGCGAAAGTGTAGCTAGGGGTGTGAAATCGAGAAGTGACCAATTCGAAGACTATGAACGATGGCTCATGAACAATACATATGTAAGCTTATTTTGCAGTGTCTGCATAAAACGGGCCTACATGCTTATATTTAATATCATTTGGCCGTTAAGCTGCATGTCAACCCAAGCAAACAAAAGAATATGAAAGCAGTGGCAGCATTACTGCCGTTCGTAAAGTCTACAGGCCTCTGCGATTGCTCATAGACTCAATGTGCATCTTCACACGTAAACGCATCTAGTGTTCTTTCTGGCTGGTCCTTTATGTTTTCGAAATTTTATCTCCGTCCTTCTGTGCAGGGTAGCAAACTGGACATGTGCCTGGTTAACCTTCCTGCTTTTCCTCTGTTCTGTCTTCTCCTCTCGTTATACTCTCCCTGTCTTGTGTTTCAAGCGTTGGACAAAGGACCTGCATCTATGGTGAACAAACCCATTCTATTCTCGCGGTAGTCTTTTCCGTTTCCTGATAGAGATCCGATGTCCATTCTGGAGTACTAGACACGTCAAACCAACTCGCAAATGTGCGCGTTCAAAAAATAGGTACGCACCCAAGGTACGCACCCAAGTTTGTCACAAAAGTGTGTGGCTGCCCGACTCATTTTAGCTATTTCTATTTTTTTATCATGGGACACAATTGGCGACACAGTTAAAGGTCTCACATTCTGAGTTTTTTTTTTTTTTGTCAGAATACGACAGCTTGGCTAATTTGTCTTCCAGTGGCACCTAGTCAAAATGGCGTCGTCTTCTCCATGGTATTACTTGGCATGTGCTTAGCAAATGACTAAATGCAAAATTTCTGCACGCTGTTTCTGTAATAAGCATGTGACGCCCCCTCGGGCATAATTTTCGTTGGCCCGCCAGGCTCGTTGGCCCGCCAGGCTCGCTAGCCTGTCAGGCTCGGTGGCCTGCCAGGCTCGGTAGGCAACATTGGTCACCGCACCCAATAAACACCGACGAGAACAGCTGCTCGGCGGTCAGTCATCGTTCATCACCACCACGCTGAGGAGCGTGCCTAACGGAGGATGCCTCGAGCCCTCCCTCGTTCACGAACCCGGATGGATCGCGGCACTGGCGCCGAGTACCCACGGATCGTTCCACGCCGCCGCGAGCGGCGAAACGCCGCCCCTGTACCGCCCCTGTACGGATGGCTCGAGCCGTCCCAGGGAGATGGGTCCGGCTGGCCAATTTACGAGGAACGAGTCCACGTGTTCTTTCGGGAAAACGACACACCCGAGGCCAAACAGCGGGACATTTTCCAGCCAGCTCTTCAGTCTCCTGCTCGACCTTCTCAAGCCAGCCATGCCGCATGTTAAGATGCTGGGTAAGCTGCTCGCCATACTACGCTCGCATTTCAACCCAACACCGTCCACACTAGTGGAGCGTTTCCGCTTCAACAACCAAAGCCGCCGGGAAGGAGAGACCCTCGGGCAGTTTGTTGCTGTGCTACAAGGGTTTGCGAGTGCCTGTGTTTTCGGGGACCAGCTGGGCTCGCTGCTCAGGGACCGTTTCGTCTGCGGCATCGACAACCCTACCATGCAGACGCGACTCCTGGAGCTTCCCGACCCCTCGCTGGACGACGTCGTGAAGGCAGCGCTGGCAATGGAAGCTGCCGTCAAGAACGCCGGTGAGATTGCCCGTGCGACTGGCTCACCGTCGGCCGAATCGGCGGTCAACAAATTGGCAACAAAGGGCAGTACCTGCGGTCGCTGTGGTGGTGCCCATTCCCCCTCACAATGCGAGTTCTCTCAAGCACAATGCTTCACGTGTCGGAAAACTGGGCACCTAGAACGGCTATGCCGAAGGGGGAGGACGAACTACGTACAGCAGCAGCAGCCTGGTTCAAGCCCAGGTACCACACAAGCCCGCGGCCAGAGTAGCTGTCGCAAGGGTACGCGGCGGGGACGTGCGGCAGCAGGCTCGAGTTCTTCCGCGGCCAGGCTCCATGTCATGGCCGAGGACCCGCCGATTTTCGACATGTGGCACACAGGCATTGTACCGTCGTCTGTTCCGCCGTACATGCTGACCGTAGAAATCTGCGGGCACCCCATTTCCATGGAGCTGGACACAGGGGCCAGCGTATCAGTAATGGCCGGGACTCTTCAAGCGTACATTCCCCGACGTGTCCGTCGAGGCTTCGGGCGTGATGCTGCGCAGCTACTCCGGGCAGCTCTCCTAGGTCCAGCGTCAGGCCGAGGTCAACGTTCGCTTTGGCGACATGGAGGCAACCCTTCCCCTTTACTTAACCAAGGGGTCATCGCCAACGCTGCTGCGCCGAAACTGTATTCATGCACTGGGCGTTCGTCTGCCAGAGTACCAGGAAGCCAGCCTGCATGCGGTGAAAGACGTCCCCAGCCTCCTAACCGAGTTCAAGTCCCTGTTCCAGTCAGGGGTGGGCACATTCGCCGGCACCACGGCTGGCATCTATGTACCGAAGGAGCCCGGCCACGCTTTTTCAAGCCTCGCCCACTGCCGTTCGCCCAGAAGGACGGGGTCACCCAGGAGCTGCAACGGTTACAGCGAGAGGGCATCCTGGTGCCCGTCAATACGTCTGAATGGGCCACTTCCATCGTACCAGTCCTCAAGTGAGACGGCAGTGTCGGTATCTGTGGAGATTTCAAGGTTACCATCAACCCCTTCGCTACCGCCGAGAAGTACCCGCTGTCCCGGATAGAAGATCTCTGGTCAGCATTGTTCGGTGGACAGAAGTTTACCAAGCTCGACCTCAGAGATGCTTACCAGTAGCTGGTGCTCCAGGATGCCTCCCGGAGGCATGTCACAATATCGACAACTTTGGGGCTGTTCCAGTACATGCGCTTGCCGTTTTGCGTGGCCTCAGCCCCTGCCATATTTCAGAGGGAGATGGACAACCTCTTCAGGGGCATGCGGCACGTGGCGGTGTACTTGGATGACATCCTGGTTACTGGCAGCGACGACGGAGACCACCTGCAAAAGCGGTGCAACGTCCTGGCACGACAGGACGCCGGCCTCAAGCTCAAGCTGGAAAAATGCATTTTCCTGGCCCCCAGTGTTGAGTACTTGGGACATGTCATTTCTTAGGCTGGCCTAGCCCCACCTCCCCTCGAAGTTGATGCTGTGCTCAAGGCGCCTAAGTCCCAGAACAAGAAGGAGCTTCAGAGCTACCTCGGCCTCATCAACTTCTACAGGAGTTTTCTGCCGAACCTGTCGGAGCATCTACAGCCGCTCCATCTTCTGCTTCGAGATGGTCAGCAATGGGTCTGCAAGAAGGAGCAGGACCGGGGCTTCCAGCGCAGCAAGGAGCTAATCACCAAGGCTCCAGTGCTAGTACACTTCGATCCTGCCAAGCCTGTCGTCTTGGCTGTAGATGCGTCGCCGTACGGCGTGGGAGCCGTCCTGGCCCACCGGGACAAGGATCGCCAAGAACGCCCTGTGTCTTTGCTTCTCGTCGGCTTCATGCTGCCGACCAACGCTACAGCCAGCTGGACAAGGAAGGCCCGGCCCTCATGTTCGGTGTCGAACGCTTGCACCAGTATATGTGGGGCCGGAAGTTCGACGCTGTCACGGACCACAAGCCGCTGTTGGGGCTGCTTCGGCCTCACAAGGCAGTTCCCGCGCAGGCATCGCTTCGAGTGGTACGCTGGGCCTTGAGGTGGCAGCTTACAGTTACCAGCTGGTTCACCGTCCGGGAAAGGACCTGGGACCTGCTGATGCCCTGAGCCGCCTGCCCCTGCCAGAGGTACCTGAAGCTGTTCCAGAACCTGCTGAAATGTTCATGCTGGAGTACGCGTACCCGGAGGTACTCTCCAGATCGGCGGTATTGCAAGCGACCCAGTCCTGTCTCAGGTGGTCAAGGCGGTGTCCCGTGGGGAGGAATCCGTTCAGCAGGCCTATAGCCACAAGGCCACCGAGCTGAGTTTGCAGCAGGGCTGCCTACTGTGGGGTTACAGGGTGGTGATCCCACAATGTCTCCGCTCCAGGGTCCTGCAGTTGCTGCACGCAGATCATCCTGGCGTGGAAAAGACCAAGATGGTGGCCCTGTCCCATGTTTGGTGACCTGGCCTGGACCGGGACATCGCTCACATGGTGCAGATCTGCGAACACTGCCAGGAGTCTCACGTCATGTGGAAATCGCCCCCTGGCCGTTCCCACAGAGAACCAGGTTCCACCTACATGTGGATCTTGGGGGGTCCTTCAAAGGCCGTTACTTCCTGGTGGGGATGGATGCCTTTTCGAAGTGGGTGGAGGTTGTACCTGTCACCACTCCATCAGCAGGCGCGCCCATTGCAGCGCTACGACAGGTCTTCGCCGCCCAGGAGTTGCTGGACGTCATCGTGTCCGACAATGGTCCTGCTTTCGCCAGCACAGAGTACCTGGCCTAGCTGACAAAGAACGGAATCCGCCGGATGATGGTTCCGCCGTACCACCCTGCTTCAAACGGTGCAGCTGAGCGCGTGGTGCAAACAATCAAGGACAAGCTCAAGAAGAGCCAGACTGGGGATTTCCGGACACAGATTGCCCCCATGCTGTTTCAGTACCGGACCACGCCCGACGATGTCACTGGCCGTGCCCCCTGTGAGCTCCTGCTGGGTCGGATGGTCAAGACACCCCTGGACGTCTTGTATCCGGACCTCCGATCCACAGTGCTCCTGAAGTAGCTGAAGCAGTAGCTGGCTGTTGACCAAGGGTGCCGTCCCAGGCCTTTGCCGGAGTTGGGAGCTCCAGTTTGGGCGAGGAACCTCTGTCCTGGCCCACGCTGGTCCGCCGGACAGGTGGTGTCTCCTGCCAGCACCTCATCGCTGCTCGTCTGCATGCCAGATTGGGCCACGTGGCAGAGACACGCCGACCATGTTAGACCTCGCCTCGGGACCTGGCCAGCATCCTCCACTGCCACTTCAGAGTTTCAGCCCACAGGAGGACTAGCGGCAACACCAGTCGCTTCCAGCGGAGCACCGCCCACCTCGGAGGCGGCAAGCGTTGCCAGTGGTGCGGCGCCCGTTGGGCCGGTGTCGAGCCGGGCACCACTCACAAGGCCGACCACTGCGGACCCTCCGGATGGCCCAGGCGGATTATTCGACGGCGGAGGCCACCGGACCGTTACTCGCCTGGATAACAGGCACTGTCGACTTGGCTAGGGTGGAGGCAGAGCCTCGTACTTTGAACTTGAACGTTTTTTTTTTTTGTTGTCTACAAATCAACTGGGGGTAAGGGGGTATAACAAGCATGTGACGCCCCCTCAGGCATAATCTTCGTTGGCCCGCCAGGCTCGGTGGCCTTCCAGGCTCGGTAGGCAACATTGGTCACCGTACCCAATAAACACCGACGAGCACAGCTGCTCGGCGGTCAGTCATCGTTCATCACCGCCATGCTGCGGAGCGTCTGCCTAACGGAGGGTGCCTCGAGCCCTCCCTCGTTCACGAACCCGGACGGATCGTGACAGTTTCATGTCCGTTTCCTTTTCCTTTGCGTCACATTCAGCTTGGAAAGCGCAACGAGCGCTCGCATGCAACGGGTATCTTGAGAAAGATGTTTGTAGAGCGCCTGGTAAAATAGTTTCAAATGTTTTCCGCGGATTATTCCGTACTTTAACCGCACTATTGGAGAAAAGTCGATCTCCGGAAAAAGATATGATTTCTGGGATTGCGCTGAAAATATATGCGTGTGTGCATGTTTTCTTTTCTCTTACCAAGATCCTCTTCCATGCGCACAGTCGCACCGCCAAACAGGCTGCCGTGTAAACAAAGAATTAACACAAACGTACATGCGCAAGCACTCTGGCTTGATGAAAACTGTAATTCGTTGCTCTAGACCCGCTTGTCCAGCAGTATTTGTAGAATGTTTACTATGTCGTACACGAGTCTAACGGGGAATATTTTTGAAGCTTTTCACAGCTCAACAGCATCCTTCAGACACTTTGTTTCTGTGTCTTCAATTGCGCTCCGTGGAAACAAAATAGATCCACTTATACGTACCAGATACTCGCAATTCAATAGCGTACGTCGTAGCTTTGTGCCCGTAATCCAATTGACACACAATTTGTCATTGGTTCTTTCAGTAGCTTACATCGGAACCGGGCTCAAATTCACGAAAAAAAGATAATCTCATGCTGGACGTTTTTCTAAGAGCAGGTGTCAAACAATTGATCGTGGTGTTGAACATATTGTTTGTGAAGGCGGTCGTCCAATGGCAAACAGTTCTTACGGACAGCAGTACATGGCTTTGTGAATTTGGGCAGAGTTGTTTATATTGGCTGCTCGTAGTGCCGTGCCTCTGGCGTCGGAACGTGCGGGCGTGTGTGTGTATGCGCGCGTATATTTCAACTCCGCGCAGTGGATATGGAAATGAGAAAGTCCGACGCATCTACTGTCGAGGTTTTAAAGAAGTGCGCTAAAGCACGCGAAATGTGGCGCGCCTGTAGTCGCGTGGTACTTTTCCGTGTTCTGCCGGCTTTCTTTAACGCTTGGAAAAAACTTTTATCTAGCAGCTATGGAGCAACAGAAAAATAAATTGGCAATTTTTCTTGATGGCTTGCCAATTTCTGTTCTACATTTAGCTCTGATTATAATGTTTGAGAAGTTAATTAATTATAACTTATCTAACTTGGCAAAATCTAAAAAATAGTCTGATTTGCTCCAGGCGACGGCAAACAGTACTTTAGTACTGTTACGTGGCACTCGAATGTTTTAAAGCTTTGGCACAAGTTACGTGGGTCAGCCTGTTATCTCTCTTTCAGAGTACAGCTACGATCGGCCATTGTCAAATATCATTGCTTCGTTGGACTTAAGGAATTGCTAACACGAGGGCATTAGCAGGATGAAAAGACCTTTGGAGGGACTTAACAAGTTCGGTATTTGCATGCTTTCTAGTACCGGAATTTGTCGACTCCGAAAAAAGAAGTGTCGCTATCGAACGCCTGGTAAAAACAAACTCCATTAGCCATTTAGCTTTGCCAGGTTCCATCTAGTATAAACCGAGGCTGAAACCATTCATTTGTGTTTGGTGCATTATTTACCACTGAAAAATACAATTTTGTTCGACAATGGGATAGTAGTGAAACTATGGATCAACCCATACTGTCAGTATGTAGAACTACGGCTCTTGTCAGAATACTGCATGAATTCATTTAACAAGCAAAAACCGCTAAATGATCAACGTATGCCGCACAAATGTGCCGCAAAGGGCAGAACTATTTTGTTTCAGCAGTCTTCAAAGCAGTACGAAGTAATGTACACATGTGAAAGGGAATTACATATCAGTTAAAATCATGATGTACTACTGGTATAGAACGAAAGAGGCTACTGTAGTGGTCACCGCTAGGCGTTGGCCCACGATAAGCGAGCGCGCATGATTTAAGATTATATGTTAGCGAGCGAGCGAATAGCATGGGTGCTCGGAGATGGTTCTTCGGCGCGTTCGTTCGGTTACCGGCGCGCGCGATTGGCCTACTCCGCGCTGACGTCGCCAGCCACGGGGCGCGGCCACGTTTTTGGTGACGTCAAAATAGAGAGTTTTAGAATAGGGGCCCCAAATGTTTTGGGGCCCCAAAGAAATAGCGCGGAAGCCACTGCGCATGCGCGAGATGCAAACTGCGTTTGGGTTTTGCGTTGGGAACGCTATTTCACCGATTTAGCGGGAGCCCAAATAGCGGCCCCAAAAACTTTGCGTCAGCAAACATGGCGGCACCCATCGAAGCGACGGCTCTAACCTAGCACTAAACTAGGTTCGATTCGTGGTAACGCGTGAAGTTCGCAAGCTAAGAGAAGTGACTGCGGTTATCGCTTTCTATCAACTAGCGTGTGTTATGAATATTGAGTCATTAGACGCCGCTGATTTCGAATTCGCTTGTGGATTTTATGGCTCGTAGGCCTAACACGGCTAAGCTTGGCTGGTGAAGGCACGTAAAGTTGGTTTGCTCGAAACTGAGCGCAAGTAATTGTTTCCTGCTTACAGAGTAACCTCCAAATTGTAATTAAACGCGAATACACGCAAGTCAAAATTACTATTTCTATCATAAAATGGTATATCTTATTTAATTATTTCTAATAGCTTTTATTTGACGCCGTAGTGGCGCTGTCAGCGCAAGACGCTACCTGCGAACGTAAAACCCTATTCTAAAACTCTTCACTCCTTCGTGCCCCAACGCTAACACTCGCAAAGCTCTTTGGGGCCCCAAACTATTGGGGCCCCTATTCTAAAACTCTCTAATGACGACCAGGCACGTACCCAAGGGGGGGCCCGGGGGGGCCCGGGCCCCCCCCGAAATCAAGTGGCATACCCCCCCCCCTCCCCACCCACGCCACCACTCCTCAAACATTCCTAAAACGCCGCCAGATCAATGTTGAGACTTGGCAGCTGCTCATCGGTCAGCATTATGCTGCCTTTTTCACTCCTTTTAGATGGCGGTAGTTATCGGCATCTCTTGTAATGTGAAGGACGGTTTTCTCATAGATTCCGCACCCGCGCGATTAACTCGATATGCATTCAGTTGTCACCATCTATTCAACCGTCACGCGCATAGCTGTTGCTTTTGTTAGTTCAACCTTCTTTGTTTAGGCTGATCCTGGGACCAGGAGAGGGATGCGGCTGTTACTCAGCTGGTCTGTACTCTCATGGAACGAATTGCGGCCGGAGAAAACGCCAGTTGCGTTTAACTTATCCATTTGCTTCATTATTTCCTCGCGTTACGGCTCGCCGCGACGCTGACAGATGCGCCGGAAGCGCTGCCCGGAACCATATACACGTGATATGGGTTAGATAAAGTGGGAAATAAAATAATGTGAAAGAGCGTCCATCATGAAACCCTGAAATAACCCTTAAACCCATAAGCAAGATGACTGTCGCCCGTTACCTCGTCTGTTTTTCCCTAATTGTATAGCACTTTTCGTGCAAAATTGGCAACAGGATACAAAAAATCGCAAGGAGTTGAGAAATTAAGCGATCTACTAAGGGAGAGAGCCAAGGCAACAACCAAACTGCAAGCAAAAGCGAATAATAAAAAAGTTAACCGTTGTTTATGAGAATATTTATGGATCAACATCTTTTTATTTACAAAGGAAATAGAGAAAACGCCGCCGGAAGTAGAGAACAATTGCTTGTTTTGAATGACGCTTCTACAGTTATCGGTCGAACCGCCTCACGTAGCCGCTTCTCTGCTGTGCTTATGTGGGTGTTTTTCTAACCTTTCGCGGTGAGCGCAGTACGTCTAGAATCGCAGAGTCCTGCGCTCTACGCGGTTGTATGGGACTGGTGGCCGCACAGCGTTACGCAATTAGCGGGACTGTCAAAACTGATCAACAAGGCGAAAATAACTGATATTCGAAACTATAACATGAGAAAGACTGAAGAAGCCGTAAAAAATGAACGCAGGCTGAAATCAGTAAAAAACAAACCTGGCATAGGACAAACCATGATGTATGCACTAAAAGATAAGAAGGATAATATCATCAGCAATCTCGAAGATATAGTAAAAGCAGCGGAAAAATTCTAAGCTGACCTGTATACAGTACCCAGAGGAGTCACGATACCTCACTTAGACACAGTAATGAACAGGATGCAGAAACTCTCCTACAACTAGCGATGAGGTCAGAAGGGCCCTGCAAGACATGAAACGATGAAGAGCGGGAGGAGAAGGTGGAATAACAGTCGATTTAATCAAAGATGGAGGAGACATAATGCTTGGAAAACTGGCGGCTCTTTATACCAAGTGTCTATCGACTGCAAGGGTCCCAGAAAACTGGAAGAATGCAGACGTTCTATTAATCTACAAAAAAGGAGACGTTGAAGAACTGAAAAATTATGGGACCATTAGCTTGCTCCCGGTATTATATAAAATATTTACCAAAATAATCTCCAATAGAATAAGGGCAACACTGGATTTTGTCAACCAAGGGAACAGGCTGGCTTCAGGAAGAGATACCTTACAGTGGATCACATCCATGTCATCAATCAGGTTATCGCGAAATCTGCAGAGTACAATAAGCCTCTCTATGTGGCTTATATAGATTACGAAAAGGCATTTGATTCAGTAGAGATACCAGCAATCGTAGAGGCACTACGTAATCAAGGAGTAGAGAACACTTACGTAAAAAGCTTGGAAAATATTGCTACATGCGTGTGGTATTTGTTTGTTTGAACGAGGCGCGTAGGCGCCATCACTCCAGAAAAGAGGAGGAAGAACGAACTGGGCTCGCGCTGTGAATCTAACCGGTCAACGCTGCAACCGTTGTTGTAAATATAATCTGTAAATAGTTTCTCGTCTTACTGACTCGTCCTTCGCGTAAGAATATTTACAGAGGTTCTACAGCTACCTTAATTCTACACAAGAAAAGCAGGGAGATACTTATAGAGAAAGGGGTCAGACAGGGAGACACACTTTCTCCAAAGCTATTCACTGCGTGCTTAGAATTCAAGCTATTAAACTGGGAAGGCTTAGGAGTGAAGATCGACGGCAAATATCTCAGCAACCTTCGGTTTGCCGATGACATTGTTCTATTCAACAACAATGCAGACGAGTTACAACAAATGATTGGCGACCTTAACAAAGAGAGTGTAAGAGTGGGGTTGAATATTAATATGCAGAAGATTAAGATAATGATAAATAGCCGGGCAAAGGAACAAGAGATCAGGATCGCCAGTCGGCCACTAGAGACTGTGAAGGAGTACGTTTACCTAGGTCAATTAATCACAGGGAACCCTGATCATGAGAAGGAAATTCACAGAAGAATAGAAATAGGTTGGATCGCATACGGCAGACATTGCCAGCTGTTGACTGGAAGCTTACCATTATCATTGAAAAGGAAGGTGTACAATCAGTGCATTTTGCCAGTGCTGACATATGGGACTGAGACTTCAGAGCAAGTTAAGGACCGCGCAAAGAGCGATCGAACGAAGATTGCTAGGCATAACATTGAGAGAGAAAGAGAGCGGTTTGGATCAGAGAGCGAACGGGTATAGACGATATTCTAATTGACATCAAGAGGAAAAACTGTAGCTGGGCAGGTCATGTAATGCGCCGGTTAGATAACCGTTGGACCATTAGGGTTACAGAATGGGTACCAAGATAAGGGAAACGCAATCGAGGACGACAAAACACTAGGTGGAGCGATGAAATTAGGAAATTCGCGGGCGCTAGTTGGAATCGGTTGGCGCAGGACAGGGGTAATTGGAGATCGCAGGGAGAGAGGCCTTCGTCCTGCAGTGGACAAAGAACAGGCTGATGATGATGATGATGATGATGATGATGATGATGATGATGATGATGATGATGGAGGTGGTGGGCCCCCCCCGAAAAAAAATCCTGGGTACGTGCCTGAATGACGACACGCTCCTGTCAATCATCGTCCCACCGAGCATTTCGTCTGCTAGGCGCCGAACCCGACGGGAGCTGGGAAGTTTGGAGCGATCATACGGCTTCGCATGGCGCTTCTGGTGGATTGGATTGGATCCAACAGGCGGCTGCGGCATGGCACGTTTGAATCCAATCCATAGTTTAATTCGAGAAAATGGCGCTTCCGTTGGGAACTTAGGTTGTTGCGCTGGCGTTTCTAGAGGAAGGAGGAGAGCGGGTGGCGGTGCAAAACGCGTTTGAAGAAATGGCAGAAAGTGAATTTCGGCGTCGTTTTTGTTTCTCGAAACAAATAATTCGTTTGTTGTACAGAGAAATCGACCCCATCATTGGTGCCAGCGAGCCACTGGAATGTTATCGCTGCCTCTTGAAAAGTGCGCCACTCTTCCCGTCGTGTTTTTTCCTTTTTTCTTCTCGCTGTGCGCGACACCACCTAGGGATGACGCAAAGAAACTAATAGTTATAAATTGCAGTAGTCACACGTACTACTATTTGAAAACGTCTTTGGGCTTGAGAAGAAAAAATACATTTTTTTAGATAGAGATTTCATTCATTTGGAAGACGAGAAACATTTCGTTTTGTAGTATACTGTCTGCAAGCAGACGACAAACGACGGAAGTAAACTTCCGGGGAGGTCACCGCTTCCTGATTCGCTGCTCTCCCCGCCCCGCTGTCACAAATTTTGCATACTGCAACTTTGTGACGTTGCAGCAACTGAACAGAACGCGTATCAAACAAAATATCTTCGATCGCGCCCCATGATAACAAAAGTGCATCCTCCAGCAAACGTCGGTACGGGTCGTCTCTGCCTCGCCCCCACCTACGCTACACTACTTCATGAACTAAATATGGCACTTTATACCACCTTTACATGATACAGTCACGCATGGTACAGCTGATACATTCAAGCTCTGGCTGAAGGCTCTTTTTTCCTCGTCGAAAATAAAGGATGTGTTAAAACTCACCTTGGTTTTAAAAGAAAGGATTTTCACTAAACAGTTTTTGACGAAATGTGGCGCAACAGCAAAAAAAAAAATTCTTCCTTAAAATGCTGACTAGGTAGGTGGTGGTTGTTGTGATTTATAGTTGCAGATACAGGCGGCATAAAGATTATGCAGATCCAATGCGCATATTGGAATATATGCGAAGCGAAGCTTGATGAAGTGGCTAATTATAAGCTATAAAACTAAATGTAATGCGTACAAGTGTCTTTAGTGTCATCTTATACAACGTTTAATCTCGTGCAATGCTTATGCACCACAGATGTCCCAATTTTAATTTCACGCAATGTTTTACAACGAAGCTGTCGGTCTCTCGGTGGTCGGCATTTTTCGTGTCCGCGTCCGTTAAGGCTCACTCACACTAGGCCGGCCCGACACTGATTTCGGCCTGCTGACTGTGGCGACCGCGTTTTTTACCTGCTTGTTGGCACCTCCGTCACACTGTACCGACGCCGAGCTCTCCGCCAACCGTCGGGAGATTTACGGCGCCGGTACAATGCGACCGAGGCGCCAACACGAAGGACAAAACGCTGTCGCCGACAGTTGGCAGACCGAAATCGGTGTCGGGTCGGCCTAGTGTGAGTGAGCCTTTAGCAAAAATGTCTGCCAATCTTGGTGGCAGTGCAGGCCACGAGCAGTGGCTCGTACCCCCGTAAGGCAAAAGCTTCAAGCACTCAGCAAAGCGAAGCGAACAGTGCATGTATTATTTGGAATCACGCGTACAACATACAGAACAGCATGCGTTTCAATAAAGAACATGCACAAAACAAGCATCTGAACCACATAATTGATGATAAGGCGCTCCTGATAACAATGTGAAGCTGGTAGCGCTCCTCGCATTAGTTTCCCGGTAAAGATTACTGTTGGGCAAGCCGCCGCGGCAATGGCAGCCTGTGACGTGGGGTGTGACGTCCCTAGCCTTTCGTACATAAAATAACCAGCCTAGCAACTGATTTCAAAGTTGTTGCAGCACCGTTATGGGCGGCGGCGTGCTGTCAAGAAAGAAACGAAGTGGTAAGGGTCAGAGAATGGAATCTATCAGAGAATGGAATCTGTTACACAAGAGGTTCTGATTGTACGACCCTCGATTCTTTTTTGTCTAAGCTGTCTGACCATATCTTTGTTGCTACGTGATGAAATGTGGTTTTTACATTATGTTCTATTGTCACCAAGAATGTACATTGTCATATCGCTGTACGTGTGTATGAATAAGCTTGTTTTTAAACCAAAGCCAAGGCCTTCGTTAAGGCTAGCAGTATGTACCAAATAAATAAATAAATGAATAGGTAGGTTAACCAAGGACATGCCCGGTTGGCTACCCTACACTTGGGGAGGGAGGAAGGAGAAGAACCACTACTCCCATCACTACCATTGCTCTAAATTATCATTACTACCATTACTCTAAAGCAATAAAGCATTGCGTACCCCCCTCAGCAGTTGTAGTGGCGGTTTCTAACAGCTTTTCTTGACATCCACTTTCGGAGGGCCGGGATGGCGAGTCAATTTTATGCACTACAATATGTATACACCGTCCACAAGCTATACCAAAATACAAACAAGAGTCCATGCGAATGCACACTGCGAGGCGCCGACGCAGAGATGTCACGAGAATAAAGGCGATTTCCTCGGCCTCAAGTGCTACGCTCACGTGCTACGCGACCTGACGCTCTCAACGATTGCTTCAAAGAGCTAGTTGGCGTTGCAACGGGAGAAGAGTACGTGTGATAGTGGCCGCAGTGGTTAGAGCATCTCGGGAAGCGGAGCTTTCTTTGCCAACCATCCCGGACATTTATGACCGTGGCCGCTGTTCCCCCGTTGCCCTGCGTGGAAGGGCCAAAGACGGCAGCCATTTACTATTTAGAGCAAATGGGGGCCATGTAATGGGTCGACGTGTGCCGAAACGTTTGAAGTGCGTACGTAAAATTGGGCGCTTTAAAAATAAATGCCGAATACAGGCGTGTAGTTTGTTTTCCAAATCGTCATCGTGAACTATGCGAAGCGCGTTGCTTATACTTCGTTGAAGTAAGAGGCATGTTGCGGCTGACGTAAGATAAATGTTTATTGTGTGTAGTTTTAACCCGATAGCACTAAGTGCCCCGTGTAGAAGAAAGCTCCAGTGTCGTCGGCGGCGGCGTTGACCGCTAGAGAAGAGTTATCCCGAACCACGCAGGCATAGGCGTTTTTTTTTTATTGACAAGAAAATTAGGAGAGGTTGGGCGCCTTTATGGTGGCACCGGCTACTCCTTGTCACTTGGCGAAGGAAACAAACTTGCGTAAAAAAGGAAAATAGCGACACAAAATATGACACTCAGTAGAACACTGGATTAATAAGAAATATACAGTCCAACAGTACATGAATCGCCAAGTTTTGTGCATGAGTTCAGTACTCGTACGCATATATAAAGTCAGATATTTTGAACAGCCAAGACACACAACACATGTAATACACTGCAAGTACAGAACAGAATTATACATATTGCGTAAAAGTTGCTATCACCACATAAACCAATTCTGAACCACCAACAACATTTATGTTACTCGTTTAGCGTATTCGGATCATGTGAAGCTTAATATTTTCCCAACATGTTGGTGTCCTCTAAAAACTTTTTCTGGAGGCCCGCAGTTGGCCATGGGCCAAGTATCTTTTTTAGAGTGAATGGTCTCCTGTCTAATATCAACAAGTTTGCTTGAAGTACCCCTCTTTGTGGATAGTATTATGTGCACTCGAGGAGAAGACGATGGACATCTTCGTCTGGGTCGCCACAAGAACACTGTGGACTAGAGACACGTTTTATCCTGTACAAGAAGTGTTTCGTAAATGCAGTACCAAGACGCAAGCGGTGTATCAACGTTTCAAATTTTCTGTTGTCTCTTAGATTTTCCGGCATTGATACGTTTATACGTCGGTCTATAAAGTATAACTCGAATTTTTACTTTGCTGATCAAACCACGTAGTTTGGCTGAGGCGACAAGAAATCTGTCTCAGGATCAGACAGACTTCACTACACAATAGGGGAAGATTGGTTGTCTCTGCGTTATTGTGCGCCCGATTCGCAGCTGCGTCCGCTGCAGTATTGCCAGGAATATTGCAGTGCCCAGGTATCCACTGAAATGCAATTACGTGGTTCATTGCGCTTGCTTTTGTAAGTCTTTCAGCGTCTCATACAATAGCAAAGTGTTCAAAGAATTTTTCTTATTACTCTGTAGTAATGTGAGAGCGGCTTGCGAATCGCTAAAGATAACCCATTTTTTCGAATGCTTTTCTGATGTTATGAAACGCAAAGCACACAGGATTGCAAACAGTTCTGCCACGGTGGAAGATGTCTCTCAGGATAATTTAAATGTTTGCTCTAGCGCTAAATGTGGAATGACGAATGCTGAAGTCGAGGAATTTTTATGACACGAACCATCTGTATAAACGTGGTTGTACTGGGGATATGAGAAGTAAATTTGGAAGAGTGCCAGTTGTTGTGCGCCTACTATGAACATGCCTCTCTGAGATATAATCCCGTCAAACAATCATTCTATTTTAGGACATGTTAACATCCAGGGAGGATAACTAACATCCACTTTGATAATTAAAATCCTGGTAATAATGCTTTATGTTCTTGAACATCGTGAATTTTGCTTTTGTTTCTTTCGGTAAGCGTGAGGTTTAATGGATGCTTCTCGTGTTGGGTTGAGATGCGATAAGTATATCGGCATGTTTCAACCGTTCGTATGACTGGAAATGCTGGGTGATGAGCTTAAGGAATTACTAAAGAACTCGAGGTAGCCCGTGGAACCCCAAGACACACTCGTAGCCCCCTTGCTAGTAAACGTTTAAGACGTTCCTCAGAAGTTTGCAATAAACCATGGAGAATAGGTGCCGAGTAAGCATTTTTTTGTTTTATGAATGCGTTATGAACTTGTAGTAGTGAAGAGATTGATCCCCCCCGTTGTGCCAGCTAGTCCCCGAAGTATGTTTATTACAGCATTGGTCTGCTTTTCAATTGCGCGGATGTGTGATGCACATGTTAGCTGGCTGTCAAGAATAATTCCAAGAAATTTAGGTTCTTTCACAAACATCAAAATTTCCCCATTAGGCGTAAGTTGGAAATTATTCAACTGTCGTCTAGTGAAAGGAAGTACGGATGTCTTTGCGTATTAAAGACTCATGCCTCTTTCTTTTAAAAAGGTGTCCATACTATCACGACCCTCTTGCAGCGTTGTTTGAAGAGGACCATATGCAGATGTCATCTGCGTACAGAGAATACTGCAGACCAGACGGCAGTGTTTGTGACAAGGCTGTCATTGTATCGTCAGGTCGCGCATGCGCTCCTGGAATGGCCCCTTCCGATTAGACTGATCAACGAAGCCCGTGTCTGTTATCGGGCAGTCAACCAAAGCTATATATACCTGTAATCGTCCATGAATAGAACACACTTCTTGTTCTTGTTGCCTCCATGCTGGTGGTCGTCACTGCGCACCGGAACATGGTGTCCGAAGTGGGATACGAACAGATGCCCACATACGGGGACCAGAATTCAGAAGAATTCAGACCAGAATCTCTACTTCAACAGGCACCAATTCCTTGCGGTGTTCCCTGACAGCCCCAGCGGTTGCGGCGGCTTCACTAAATCCATCTTGTCGGCTCACTGAGACGCCCGTCTTTCGATGCGTTACTGCTTGCACAAATCTATCCCACTTCTGAATATGGAATTCCTATGGAAGTCTGCACCGATAACGGTCCGCAGTTCTCATCCCATGAATTTGCCCTGTTCGCATCTAGATACGACTTCAAACACGTGACGTCAAGTCCAAGGTTCCCGCAGTCTAATGGTCTCGCCGAGAAGGGTGTCCAAATCGTCAAAAGGATCAGGAAGAAAACAAATGAAACGAGGGGGGACTTCTGGCTGGGTCTACTCTGCTATCGTTCGGTCCCTCTTGAAAAAGGCCGCTCCCCAGGAGAATTGCTTCAGGGCAGAAGGTTGCGTACGCGGCTGCCAGACTTCTGGCCGTGCTCCAGGAAGCAAGCACTTAGGCGCTCGGAACAGCCATGACACAGTTGAATAAAAACGGACTTAGAACACTGCCCTGCGGAACGTCTTGCGTGATGCTGTGAAAATTACTCTCTCATTCGATTGTTTGCATAAATAGTTTTCTATCTTTCAAGAAATTTGATACCCATCGCAGTGTTCAACCGTGTAGGCCAAGCTCTAACATATCAGCAAGGCCGTGTATGTGACTTACAGTGTCGAATGCTCTTTGAATGTCTAAGAATACTGCTACTGTCAAATTTCCACAAATTCGTTCATGTTCGACGCATGTGGTAATGTCTAATACTGCATCCATTGTACACCGATTTTGTCGAAAACCGGTCATGTAGTTGGAAAACACATTTGTATGTTCACACTACCATTGCAGTCAACTCATTTCGAATCATTTTCTCCATTAGTTTGGAAAAACAGCTTGTGAGACTGACGGGTCGGTAGTAGTCAAGACAAAGGGAATTCTTTTCTGGTTTTAGTACTAGAATTACCCGAGCTAATTTCCATGAATCTGGAAGAGTCTCTCTTATACAGATATCATTAAATATCTCCAAAAGAGATATTCTTATTACTGGACCTAGGCTCTTTAACATCACATACGTAACACCATCTGGGCCTGCGGTTGCCTTTGTACGGCATGACGAAAGAGCACATTTCAAATCATTTAATCTAAACTCACAGTAAAGTTGAGGATGTTGTGACATAAAGCACGCACGAACCTTCTGTTCTGCTAGTGTTGTCGAACTTGTAAATTGTAGGCAAGTAAACGGAATTCTTGGTCTGGATATAAGTTGACAGAATTCGTCAGCAACAGATGTTTCCGGAATGCTTCGAGCTACCGCAATGGCTCGGAAGGGATGGCTCTGGGTGATTGGACCGCTAAAAGGTCTAAAATTAAATTATGGGGTATTACGTGCCAAAACCACTTTCTGATTATGAGGCACGCCGTAATGGATGACTCTGGAAACTTCGACCACCTGGGGTTCTTTAACGTGCGCCTAAATCTAAGTACACGGGTGCTTTCGCATTTCACCCCTACCGCCGCTAAAAGGTCTGACAACTGACCATATTCTGGCAACTGGAGTAAACGGGGACAACGACGCGCAGTGCTCTCGCCATCTTCTCGTACCTAATTTTTGTAAGCGTCTGCACGAAGTTGACTGAACTTTCTGTGCCATCTTGTAGTCATGCAGCTTTTCACTGCGGTGGTAAGCCCGTTCTGCACGTCTTCTAATTGCTCTTATACATTCATATTCCCCATCGACTGCAGCGTATTCATTTGGAACAATGACTTGCTTTGTGCTGATCTTGTAAGACTCACACAATATGTTTGCAAAACTTGGAAAGTTCGGGTTTTCGCGCAATGAGTTACTTAACTGGTGACGAAAACTTTGCCAATTAGTATATTTTGAGCAGCGCCGGGTCCCCTCACTCTGTATGAGGCGATGTTTTACCAGGATCGGAAAATGATCACTACCGTGCGTTTCTTTGTCCATTGACCATTCAACGCCATGAAGAAGGTCTTGTGAGCAGAGCGTAACATCTATAGAGCTTGAGTAACGAAACCCCCGCAAGAACGTTGGAGAGCTGTCATTTAACACGATCAGATTACTTTTTTCTGCGGCAGACTCTATGATGCTTCCCAGGGAATCGTTATATTTACTGCCCCAGATGACGATATGTGCGTTGAAGTCCCCACAAACCAGCACATGCGAGTTCGCGATACCAAACACATTCACCAAGCTGTCTACTGATATTTTGCTAGAACATTGTAGATAAAGACTGATCACTGTGACGCTTGTATTTCTAAAATATATCTTACATGCTACGAACTCCGGTATATTTAAATCGCTCGACTGTATTAAATAGGACGGCAGGTCTTTTCTCACGCATAACATCGCTCTGCTACATCCAGCAATGCGCGATGATTTATATATAACATAGCTTGAAAGACGAAAGTCATCTCGTACGCCTGCCTCCTGTATACATAAAACAGGAAAGTCATGTTGAGCTAGTAGTTTGCGAAAATCAGCTGACTTATTTGAAGGCTATTAGCATTCCACTGAAATACGAAAACATTGTTGTACCGATTGTTCATTGTAAGCCTGCCGTGGAGCTGTTGGTTGTTGCGGAAGCACCAATGATTCCATAGAAAGCACTTCTTTTACCTCTGGTAGGTTGTTTGCGTGTGGAATGGCACTGAGAATTGCACGCAGAGCTGTGAATAGCATGGGCAGGATCATCTGTGCCACTGTTGAAGACGCGTAATCACCAAACGACGCTGAAGCTCCATGTGTGCTCGAAGCAGGTCGCTGAAGAATTGACTGAGATGGTCGCTGGGATGACTGGTGTGGTTGAGACGAATGATGAGGTAGTCGCTCAGGTGTTATATGAGGTTGTTGTGTCAATGGCAGAGGGCGCTGCTGAGAAGGTAGGCGAATTTCACTCGAAGCCTAGGCAAGATGGGTAGTATTCTCTGAAGGTGGATCGTGTCGCTCGCTGTCGGAACGTTGTCGACCTGAGTGATTTAGAGCTGCAGAATAGCTCATATTGACCCCTTGCTCTTTTTCTTTGTTGGGAGTTAGAGGCGCGCATCTTACAGCATCAAGGTTGGGTGGGGGCGCATTACGAGGAGGCAGCCTTCCGTGTTTCAACTCATGTCTACGTAACCAAATGCGGGCAGCTCTGCTCTGAGGGCACCCTGAGTAGGAAGCTGTATGGTTTCCGCCACAGTTGGCACACTTTGGCTGACATACAGACTTGCACTCTGAATGGTTGTGGTCTTCTGAGCATATCTTGCAGCGACGTGGACTGCGGCACTTCTTCGATAAATGTCCAAATCTCTGGCAGTTGTAGCATCTCAGAGGAGGGCCATGACATTCTTCTACAGGATGACTCGTGAAACCTAAATGCACTCGTTGCGGCATTGGTTTGTCTTCTCTGAAATCGAGAATGACGGTTCTCAGAGGGCGTGATTCTACCGCTCCGCTCCGTCTTCTTGGCGATTGTAGCGCGCCTGGCGACGGACAGATGTCACGTCAAAATCCTTCAGGAAGTCAACCAGTTGTTCTTCCCTCGCTCAACTCAGCTATACTCAACTGGCACATAACATATCTTGCCAACATTCTTGGTATAAGATGCCGGAATGAATGGCTTGACTCCCAAACCAGCCACTTCGCTCATCGACAGTAGATGTCTTGCAGATGAGACTGAAGTAACGTTGACAGAGAAACTTCCATCTCTATTCACGCGGAATGACTGTACCTTTTCATTTGCCGCGGAAACAATTTCCGACGCAGTGCGGTTTGGATTCACTTGCCAGAAGTTGTGTCCTTCCTGTGAGGGTTGAAAAACAACTGGAATTCCCTCAGGCCGCTTCTTTTTATACGTTACCAAGGAGAACGGCGTTTCATCGCAGTCTATGTCATCATCTTCACTTAGATCATAGGTAGATGTCCTGACGTCGTCAAACCGTGGTTTTTTGGCTTCACTCTCGCTTGTCTCAGCCATATTCACTGAAGGTGCGCTGGAAGGTAGGGCAGCGTTGAAAACTAGCGTCGCCGGCTTGATGACATTAGGCGCGTGTTGTGGCACTTCCGAGTGCGACGCCGATTCTGCGGCACTCATGCGCATAGGAACCCGCTGTCGGATATATGGCGCGTGCCGGTGTTCTTTGCTGCCTACCGCCGTGGTAGGCGTACAGATGCGCTGCGGAGCGCAGCAAAACCACGCGATATTGTGCGTGATCTTCAGCACATAGGTATCCCATGGGATGTCTGTTCTCTCTGGACAACAGCGAAGTCTCAACACAGCACTGATTCTTCGAAGAAAACAGAAAACAATATCTCACCGAAGAAGCAGCGGCCGCTCGGAGGGAGCTTCTTCTTCCGGCATAGGCGTTACTGAACTAATTGAATCTCTAAAAGTAAAATACGTCAGAAAATTCGCAAAGTACGACTTACACATAACCTACAGACATGACAGCGTCGGATTATAATTTGAATATACGAGAAAACGTAATTCTCTTGCGCGGAAACTCAACCACAAAACCCTTTTCCAGCTTCCGTTTTGGTCTCTCTTAGTGGCCGCAGACGCTGGGTGTGGACAGGGAGACCTAATGAGTGGGTTGTTGTCTTTAGCTTAATGAAGTGTGTTAGAGACATGTACTGATGTATACATGAGTAATTATTAATATCATAATTATAAATGAGGTAATTATGCAACATTAATGTCGAACGGGAATCGATAAAGCTATTGCGTTCCACTCTTAAAGGTGAAGATTGAGCGTCCTCCAAGTCTCTTCATTACCGTCTTTGTTAAAATTTACTAATTAAAGCCTTCCAGAGCGTCATACTGCCGTTACCCGCAATGTGCCCCAGAGTGCCAAAAGAACTTCGCATGACACTAAATTCAAATTCGGTGAAAATGCGGGACATTTTTAGTGTAATGGGAGGCGAAGCATACACTTATCTGGCATAATTAGAAGCGCTGAAAAAATGAGTGAAGCATCGTTTTTTAACCTGTATTGATTCGTTTCATGAGAGAGAGAGAGAGAGAGAAATAGAAGAGAGGAAAAGGCAGGGAGGATAACCAGATGCACTTCCGGATGGACTCGTATTTTGTTTCCGTGGTGTCCTCGGTGAATGAAACGAGACACCTTGTTTAGATTTGGTAACAAAAAGGGGAAAGTTATGAGTAATCTGTAGGCGAAGTTCGAATTATGTAATTTAATTGCAGCTTTTGCAATAAATTACGCATGGAAGCGCTCCGGAGCGTTATGAGTGTGTTTTACGAGCGGCGCAAAATTTAGTCCGTTGTCCTGGCCTACTATATAGCAATGCCACCCCGCTCAAACTTAAGAAAAGGAGGGGGGGGGGGGGACGCCATGAAAAATCATTATGCAAAGCTAAATGCATGTGCATCCAATAGAAGATTTGCAAAAAGAAATTCTTAAGCATGTGTTTGAAAGTGTCACACTGTCTTTATCTGCAATGCTTCCCAGAGTCATAAAAAAACCGTAACAATCACCACGTTCAAATGCGAAGGGAATGGGGGCCATGTTAATTGTAATGCATGGCGAAACTAACTTTTTAGCTTTATTAGAAGCGTTGAAAAGCATTTCTGAACCCTTGCCTTTTCCCTCTTTTCATGCGTTATGTGAGGTTCGTTGTCAGTTTCCCCTGTGTCCTCGGTGAACTAAACCAGGCATCCTACATATATTTGGTGAAAATAAGGAGTAGATTAGGGTCATATGGAGGCAATGTTCAAAGTGTGTGAGTTAATTGCTGCCTCTGCAACGAATTACTTATGCAAGCACGCCATAGCATTATAAGCCTGTTTTACGAACGGCGCAGAATTTAACCCGCTTCCCTAGAGGAACTATAAATGCCACCAAGATCAAATTGAGTGTACTTGAAGGTGGCATTATGGCTAACGCTATCGCAAAGTAAAGACTGCGTGGATAAATTACTGCCTTTGTAAAACATTTTTTTAATTACTCGAAAGCTGCAGGCAAGGTTTCAAATGCGCGAGCAATGTGCGCGTAACGCTTTAAAATATATGGCTCAGTTGATGAAATTCTTGCAACTGCTCAAAATTATTGTGGCGACTGTTCGAAAGAAACGGCTTCGGTTGTGATTGTGCAAGATCCCACAAGTCTGCTTGCTTTTTTTTTTCCCATGACTATAGTACCCTACAAAAAAATGTTGTGACGTGAAAGGAAAGATTTAAACACTGTGCGCCCTATCCGTGACCCCACACCTGCATGGTGGAAATAGGTTCCTCGTCTTTTATGCTGTTCATTAGTGGCCATAACTCGCGCCGGTTTCCTTGTCCTTTTTTTTTTTTTTCGTGTAGCAAAAGCACAACAACGCTATTTCTCCGCAGCGTTGTTTTCTGCACGTGATGACCCTGCAGGAAACCAAAGACCCAAGTTAAACGTCCACCACACAAACGTATACTTCGTGTATTGATTTTTGAACTGTTGTTGGCGGTGTGCTTCGGAAATAATGCTGCCGCGCAGGAAGAAAGTTGTCCCCACTGATAGGCTACGGATTTGTTAGCGCTGCCTCTGCCGACTTTCTTTACTGGGAGTTGGAGCACACCACGAGTCCGGAAGCCAGCATGGTCGCCGGAGGAACGCACTTGACCCGAGTCCCAATTAAATCGACAAAGCCACGCTTTCCGGAAGAGTGCACGCCACTTGGGCAGGACTCGAGGGCCACTTCTTTCTCGGAAGCCGCTGCAGCGATGGCGCGCAGGAACTCAAGTGGCGATGCGCTATATTTTTCTGTTTTGACGATCGTTTTCTTTCTCCTGTTTTTGGTTATATATTACGCGTACTTTCCTCTTCTTCGCCCAGACTTTTTGCTCGTTGAAGTACAACCTGATTAAAATTTTAGTCTCGCTTTGAGGATGTTTTAAGTTCATCAGCCCGTTTCAGCCAAGCCCTCCCATAGCCAAGTTCCGTTTCGGCAGCCTCGAATCGTCTCGCCAATCCAGCGCAGCCTCACCGGTATAGTCTCATCAAACATTCACTAGACATCGCGGAAGCGTGACGAACATCGGAGGCCGAATTCACAAGGATTTTGCTTGTAAGTAGTGCTGTTTGCCATTGATTGATTGATTGATTGAGTGAGTGAGTGAGTGAGTGAGTGAGTGAGTGAGTGAGTGAGTGAGTGAGTGAGTGAGTGAGTGAGTGAGTGAGTGAGTGAGTGAGTGAGTGAGTGAGTGAGTGAGTGAGTGAGCGAGAGAGCTTAACGTCCCAAAGCAACACCACCATGGGGCTATGAGGAACGCTACAGTGGAGGGCTCCATATTAATTTTTGACCACCTCGTCAATCGTCATACCAGCGAAAGCTACAACAATCAAATTTAAGACGACCCACGCGACAACATCGACGGCAGCAGAGCTCGCAGTGCTCTTTACTGCCCTTCATCACATTGGTGATGAACCACCACACAAGTGGACAATATTCTGCGATTCGAAGGCGGCACAGCAGTCTCTACTGTCACCTTTACGACGCGGACCGCACGAACAACTAATATTCCATATTACAGAGACGTTACAACATATAAGTGACGCAGGCCATGAAATAACCTTCCAGTGGCTTCCAAGTCACTGCGGGATTATCGGCAATGAACGGGCGGATCACGCTGCCCGCTCAGCCCATTCTGAGGAGCGCCACGTCCCAATTCCTCTTTCTAGAACTGACGCAGCACGGAAGCTCCGCCTACTTGCTCGGCAGTGCACCGCGTCGCAATGGAATGAGCCACATTTAAGAAATACGCGACTGTACTCACTCGATCCCACACTAAGTCTTCGAGCGCCATCCCAGCTTCGCCGTAGAGACGCCACGCTTTTATATCGACTTTGGTTGGGCGTCGCCTTTACCAAAGCCTATGCATTCTGCATAGGGATGACCGACAGCCCAACCTGTGACCACTGCGGCCATGAAGAATCAATTGGCCATATTCTGTGCGCCTGCCCGCAGTACAGTCCACAGAGGGCATGCCTTCGCCACGAACTTGACCAACTAGACGACCAACCGCTATTCGAAACAAGAATTCTACAACATCGAAAGGACCTACCGTCACAGAAGAAGGCCGTGCAAGCGCTATTGCGCTTTTTGCGATCTACCGGCCTATGTGAGCGACTTTAACTGGAACGCCTTTTGTGTGTGTGTCTCCACGTGTGCATGTTTTTTTTTTCTTTTCCTTTTTTTAGCGTTTTCCTTTCTGTTATCTTTCTAACCCCTATCCCCCATCCCCAGTGTAGGGTAGCAAACCGGAGACTCATATCTGGGTAACCTCCCTGCCTTTCCTCTTTATTCTCTCTCTCTTTTGACCACCTGGTTTTTTTTTTTAACGTGCACCTGTATGCACAGGAGCGTTTTCTATTTTTTTTCGCTTTCAGCTTTTATCGGAATGCGACTGAGAATCGAATCTGCGACCTCGTGCACAGCAGCAGGGTGTTTGCCATTGGTCGGCCGCATTCGCTATGGTGTACACGTAAAATATGTCCTGCATCCCGATGGGCTGACACCTCTTTTTACGAGCAATCCTAGCGCAATATCTTTCTTGTGAATACGGGTCCAATACACGCAAGAACTGTTTGTGCAACACGCATTCTGGCCTCATATGGACCGCAGCCACTTCCCGAAAGCAATCTGACTGATGGAAAAAAAAAAAAAAAACACGGCTCAAGCGGCCTGGCAGCAATTCCCGTTGTTATTATTATTATTATTTTTAACTTTATATGTACCGATATTTGAGAGCGTCGATCACTGGACGCGATCACGTATCTCTGGATGCACCGCGTTGACGCGGAAGATACCCGCTTGCAGTTGTTCAACAAATCCTAGGCTGCTAAATTCAATAAAAAATTCACCGACGATTATGACACTCCCTAATTCGAATCTTGAGCGCAGCGCAGCGGCTTAGGTGTTTTCAGTTCGCGATATATTGTGGCAAAGAATTTGATTCTGAACGACAGGGTCCTCTCGGAAGCGGCGCTGAGGCTCGGCTCGGGCAGCTCGTTTAGCAGCAGCGGCAGGCGAACCATTTACACCGATCCCGTCGCTCATTGTTCAGAAAGAAAGCGTGAACACGGGAACGCGTGGCTTACGCGGATAGCGCTCTCCAGCGGCGGCGGCGCAGGCGAAGTAGCGCATGCGCAGTGGGTCCGAAGCACAAGCCAGCGTTTTGTTGCCATTAGAGTGTACTAGACAATGATCAAGTGGGGCCCAACAGCGCTCTCCCGCTGAGGCACTGCTTGTGGAAAAATTTTGCGAGGGCGCTGCGAGCGAACTGGATTGGGGCGGAGACGCGCTTCGCGGCATATTCAATGTAATTTCGCTGCGGGCCCTGAGACCGATTGTGCGCGTACGCTCTGATGATAGTGCTTTATTTTCACTGCAAATTTATATTGACACCTTTCCACTGCGTATAGCGTATACATATCTGAGGCATGGGTTATACAACATGACGTCTTCAATTTTGCTCTCGTTGTCAAGTGCGTCGTCTGCTAGCGAGCGCGCGTTCGTTGCACGGGCGCTGGCGGACGCCCAGCTTTCTCGCAAAAAGTCTCTGTAGCAAGATTTTTTTTGTGGTTTTACTTGCATTGGTGCGCCCTTGACTCTTGTAGGCCGGTACCGATTGCAGTTTTAGCCAGGTGAAGTGCTGCTTTTAACATTGTTTTCTAAATGTAACACGTATTTTTTGCCACAGAGGCCGCCTATCTGCAACATGGAACTACGTAAGAAAACTTTATTGATATCGTGTCATTTGACGCGCGCTTCTTGTTGGTGGAATACTGATCAGGGCCAACAATCAAGGAAAACAACACTACAGTGAAATAAACCGGGTTCATTAACTGCGTATCGGAAAGAAATGCAGATGACAAATACACTTCTAGGTAAACCTAAGGGTACATAGACATATATATCCACGACATATATGCAAGAGGAAGATTATCAAATATTCTAAATGCACTGTTTGAAGAAGAGAGAACTCCCGACCAGAAAAAGCGTGTTTTAAAAGCTGCACCAACCCCAGGGAAATCAATCGACTTTCCGAGTAAAGGAATCAAGGCAATTATTGGACGTTAATATGAACGACAGGTTTAGGGACAAGATATTGCCTATGTACTCAGACCGAATCGGGGAGACAGGGAAGTCTTTACCATAGTAATCTCCGTGGTTTGACTGGCGGTCTCCTTCAACGTGCCAGCAGCGAAATGAAGTAGAAACATATAGTCTAATCGAATGGTATTTGCTATTCAGATCGTATTCGACTTGAGAATTCACCACTGAAAAATTATTGAATAGCCGTTTGCGTTCGAATGTGACGAATAACAGCACTTTCGAACTCTCGAAGGTGAGGGGCCGATGCAAGTGAGGACTCTTATTCCGAATGATGATGCTGCTCGAGAGTCGTGGCTGTTGCGCAGAGGCGCACCTGTTCATTAGAGAATTAACGCACGGGTGCTAATCGGTACTGCTGAACAGGTTCCTAGCTCTGATTCAATATAAACGCCCCGTTTTGGGACAGCCTGTAAATCTGCAAACTTGATTCAGGCAAGGAAAACATTTTTTTGACAGTCTTACCATGTGGGCAAGACTGCAACCCATTAAACGTGGGTGCCCAATGTGGAACCACACTTCTTCAACGAACACAGCAAATCTAGAAACATCTCTACGTGTATTTGAGTCATGCCGTTCCTTTAATTGCTTCATTATTCTCCTTATGATAGGGCACCGGATAACTGAAAGCAACCGTTTATAATACAGAAGAAGTTTAGTTGAGCGGACGTAGAGTCGGGAACGGCATTAAATTTAGGTATGAAATATAAGATAAGCGTAACATGTTTTTCTCAGAAATCAGACTCGAGAATAATTTCATTCGTTTACACCCCTAGAAAAAAGTCGAAGGACGCAGCTACTTTCTTTTCTTTCTTTTTTTTAAATTAAACAAATTCTAGCGTTTTACGTCTGGCGATATGCTTATGAGGCACCCTGTTCAGTTCTCACCACCTGGGGTTCTTTAACGTGCACCTAAACAGAATTACACGAGTGTTTTTCCATTTCGCTCCCATCGAATCCGTCCCATGACCCATCGGACCCGTGAGCTCGAGTTTACCAGCGCAATGCCATATCCACCTAATAGCGAAGGTGTTAAGGGCTACTTTCCCCACTATCGCGTCCGCGTGTAGAAAAAATCCCGAAGATAGGGCAATGCCAGGCCGACCTGCGGCGGAGGTGATGCATGCGCATACGTGGGCCGATCCCGAAGATGGGTGGACCGATGGATGGATGGATGGACGGATGGACGGACGGACGGACGGATGGACGGACGGACGGACGGACGGACGGACGGACGGACGGACGGACGGACGGACGGACGGACGGATGGATGGATGGATGGATGGATGGATGGATGGATGGATGGATGGATGGATGGATGGATGTTTTGAGCGTCCTCTTTGGAACGAGGCGGTGGTTTGAGCCACGAAGCTCTTGGTATTATACTGTCTAATGTCCTACATAGCCTAAAGAAGAAAAAAAAAAGAAAAAAAAAACACGATGAGTTCCCATACTAAAATTTTTTGACCCCCTATTGTGAACTTTGTTTTTGTACGCCTCCGTTTTTTTTTTTTTTTTGTCGTTTCCCTACTTTTCTTTCACCAATCTTCCAATCGCCCCTTAATAATCTCTATTGCGGGCATGTTTAGTTTCCCCCTGCTCTCCCTGAACCCACGGGCTTCAAATATACCAGTGGTGCATAAGTCGACTGCGGGGCAGACATTTTTCACATTCTAATAAAATATGCGCCATCGTTTCCCTAGCTTTAACGCAGCAAGCACACTCTTCTTCTTCGTTGTTATATTTCGCTTTATAGGTGCGTGTTCTAAGGCATCCCGATCTCGCTTCGAAAAGTAATGAGCTTCTCTTTGAGTTATAAATTGTTTCTTTCCTGATTTCGTTTTTTTTTCCTCTTAAGTAGTTACTCATGGCAGGTTTCTTTTCCATTGCCGCCACCCATGAGATTATTTCAGTCTCTCTGACTTTCCGCTTGATGTCCTTTGGTGATGTGTTCCTCACCCAACATGCCGCATACTTGCTGGTAAGCTTCCTAGTTCTTTTCCTACATTGGGAATCAATGCTCTTCCTGTACAAATACCTCAACACTCTCCCAGCCCGTTTCCTTTCTTCCATATTCCTCAGTCATTCTTCATAATCAATTTTACTGTGAGCTTCCCTCACTTCAAAGCTTGTCCAGCCCATATAACCCTGCACAGCTTCATTTGTAGCCTTCCCGTGAGCGCACAATGCGAGGCGTCCCACTGACCTTTGGTTGCCATCGAGTCCTGATTGTACCCCCGATTTCAAGCAACAATATAGTACAATACCGGGCCGACCCGCTGCGGAAGCGCAGTTCGCCATTAAGGGGCCCACACGCACAGCTTCGCTGGTCATCCTTCTTCACAGAGTGGAAGGGAACTGACTTTTGTTGTTCTGGTTAAGCATGGACTGGACAAAAAATTTCACACGGCTTAGGGGCCAAAGATTAGCATATATAATGGCTACGTACCTAAAACTGTTTTCGGCGCCTGAGTGCCGACCGCAATAAAAGAATCCGTGCCAGTTACTCCGCGTTCTGTTACGCGAGGAAGACGAAAACATGAATGGAATGTTGCACTGCAGTTTCTTTTCTTTTCTTTATAAGAATATTTATCGTAAATCTGAGTACAGCATGGCCGCCGCATGGTGCCGATATGTTTTATTTGTTTGAAGCGGCAAGCAGGAAGTTTACATATGTATTTTTTTTCCGTCTGCGTTTCGCAAGACCGACTGATGAAAAACTATATGTGCAAAAATACGCACGAGAGATACATACTGCTTGAAGAACAAGAAAAATATTTGTTCTCCAAAGGGAACTGCACAATAACACTGTAGAATGAAAACCGACACGGCGGCCGCAATGCACGCGCAGTCACTGAGAGGCACTAAAAATCAATAAAATTAAATTAAAAAGAAAGAAAAGCATCTATTCCTAAGGCATAAATACATGTTATATCCAATTATAAACACCATTTGAGCGGTGTGATCGTAAACAGTAGCGCGCTAAACAGTACGAACCACCCCGCCGAGCAGAATCGCCAGCAGTTTCCAACGGCGCGACCTTAATGCGGCCCAATCCACTTCAGTCGCAGCGCCGCCACAGTATTTTTCGTCGTCCCGCGCCTCACTGCAAGGCATCAGCCGCCCCAGCCGCTCCTCTCACTCAACTGTATTCTAGTACACTCTAGTTTCCAGATATGGTATCGGTGGACGCACTAACCGCATGCCGGTTCGCCGCCGTGAAGCACGTCTCCTGCGGTACTCGGCGTTCCTCCTTGTTCTTTCGTCATACTCTCTTCCTCAGCTTTCCTCCTCATGCTGCCGCTGCACCCTCCTCCTCCGCTTTCCCCCTCATGCTCTCTTCGCTATATCCGACGTTTATCTCCCGCTGCGCTCCGCGTTCACTCTTTCGTCCTTCGCTGTGCTCGTTGGCTCGGTTACGCCGAGAGACACCGACACTTAACGCAGGAAACAGGCGATTTTTACCAGAAACGGCGCGGCGCCCGTCTCGCGAGCAAGCCTTTTGTCACAATACCAGTTTTCCGATCGGCGCGCGCCAATGCGATCACGATCAAAACATTTGGAAACACTCACGAGCGGCGAGAGCGGCAACCAACGGTGGAGCGCCTTGAGCTGTGACGTTAAGATCACGTAGGAGGGGCGCGGCCGAAGTGCGGGCGATGCGGGGAACTCACCCGCTCAAGCAGACGGTTCTAGCAAGCGAGATTTGTAGCAGAGAACGTCCGCTGCCAGTTTGCAATGTCTCCCACCGTTTTCAACGAGCTGTTCATCACTCAAGTTGTGCAGGGCCCATTTGTTTGAGATGCTAAAACGGAGGATTTTCGCCACAAAGAGGAGAATTCTATGGGAAGAAATTACGAACTGAAGCTGAAGGTACTCGTCGTCGCAAGTGACGCATACTTCCATAAAGTAAAAGCCGGCGTCGCTCGATTTGGCTATGTCCGTTCGTGCCTCAGAAGTGCCGCTTGTTTCGATGTGTCGTTTTCCAGTTCCATTCTATGGGGCCAAATTGTCCGCAAGGCTGTTTTCTTCTTCCTGATTCTTTTTTCCCGGACAGATGGGTCCGGACAGACGGAACGAAACGGCAGTCCACACTTTTCGTTCGCAGCCAATGTAGACGTGTTTTTTTTTTTTTTTTACTTCTATACAACTCCGAGCTAGCGTGTTCGTAGTTTTGATGATTGGTCTTGTTTCTTTAGTTAAAAGGTCACGTACCCCGAGCTCTACGAGGGCCGCCGCCTTTCTACTCGAATGCCTAGAGGCGAAAAGGGATGCAAGGTTCTTTGAAAGCGGTCCATAGGCTTCTTGCAACCGGGTGGCCGAGATGGCGCCCGAACGTCTTGCGGCAGTCGAAAACAAGAGCCATTGGCAGACGCGCACGTGTTTCAAGACCAAATCGCGGAAATACTAACCAACCCATTCCTTTCCTTCCGTATGACTAATTATGTGTGCGTGTACTGTATAGCAAGACTTTTAAGCTGTCGCCTATAAAGAGCTAAAAGGGACATAAATGTGAATGAGAAAGTTGTATTAGCAGTTCGACTCACAGTATTCTTATTTTCTGCAAAGCTCGCAAGCGCGAAAGTGGAGCACCAACTTGATACACCGATGAAACCCGCAGCTCAAGCGCGCAAAAACAACGAAATACGGAGCAAGGCGCAGCTATTGAAGGCCTCTGAAACCCGCGGCTCACGGGCGCTTTCCCCAAGCAACACTGTGCATCACAGCGGCACGCGTCGCTCCATAACTACTAGGGTCCCTCGAATATACCAAAGGAAGCATGTGAAGCGAAATTACGTCTGCGCACCGCGGTCACCGCTGCGTCGTCGCTCACATTTAAAACATTGCATTGACCATGTTCGGAAGAGCTGCGCTCTAAAATAGCGTATTCCGCACGCGATGCTCCTGATGCCAGGAGTTGACCTCTGACCCCGTTCTTCCTGATCAAGTGCACTACCACGTGGGCCATTAACTCAAGCGCGCCAGTGCTGTCTCCTAGGAGGAAAAAATGCGCAACACATGGCCCCGAAGGACGAACATGTAACGAATTCAAGATAGAAAGGCCGTCATGATAGTGGCGCCACAGAAAAAGAGTTCGACAGATCAAAACGTTTAGTAGCTAGCATGTGGAACTCCGTCAGGAGAGCTCGAACCTGTACGAATCTTAAAGTTTTCCGAACGCAATCATTATCTGTCTACAAAGGCTCTGGACGGCTTCCGGTTTCCACTTTTGCCCAGTGACATAGCGCGCTCATTTTGCGGACAAAAAAGGCAATTGTGAACGACAGTAGTGGGGAAAAAAATGAAAGATTCAGAAGCCTGCAGTTTTTCAACACTTTTACACTGTAGCAAATCACAATTTTATATATCAGTATTAGAGTAATGTACACGAAAAAAAAAATATGAACAACAGTTTTGAGGCACAGAGCGCCTCTCTCTTATTTGAAAACGAAAAAAGAAAAAGCTTCCCCTAAATTGAAGAAAATTGACATCATGCTTTTTTTTTCCTCGAAAAAGCAGACTAATACGTTATGTCACCAGCATTTTCTTTCGGCTGCAGGCACTCTGCTACAACGATGCCTGCGAAACTGTCTATATTTCATTTGGTTATAGCAGCTCGGACCGACGTTAGATGTCGAGCGAACTCTCCCTGGTGGCATTGCTGTTTTTATTATTTCATCATCATCATCAGCAGCCTGGTTATGCCCACTGCAGGGCAAAGGCCTCTCCCATACTTCTCCAACTACCCCGGTCATGTACTAATTGTGGCCATGTTGTCCCTGCAAACTTCTTAATCTCTTCCGCCCACCTAACTTTCTGCCGCCCTCTACTACGCTTTCCTTCCCTTGGAATCCATTCCGTAAATCTTAGTGACCATCGGTTATCTTCCCTCCTCATTACGTGTCCTGCCCATGCCCATTTCTTTTTCTTGATTTCAACTAAGATATCATTAACTCGCGTTTGTTCCCTCACCCAATCTGCTCTTTTCTTATCCCTTAACGTTACACCTATCATTCTTCTTTCCATAGCTCGTTGCGTCGTCCTCAATTTAAGTAGAACCCTTTTCGTAAGCCTCCAGGTTTCTGCCCCGTACGTGAGTACTGGTAAGACACAGCTGTTATAAACTTTTCTCTTGAGGGATAATGGCAACCTGCTGTTCATGATCTGAGAATGCCTGCCAAACGCACCCCAGCCCATTCTTATTCTTCTGATTATTTCAGTCTCATGATTCGGATCCGCAGTCACTACCTGTCCTAAGTAGATGTATTCCCTTACCACTTCCAGTGCCTCACTACCTATTGTAAACTGCTGTTCCCTTCCGAGACTGTTAAACATTACTTTAGTTTTCTGCAGATTAATTTTTAGACCCACCCTTCGGCTTTGCCTCTCCAGGTCAGTGAGCATGCATTGCAGTTGGTCCCCTGAGTTACTAAGCAAGGCAATATCATCAGCGAATCGCAAGTTACTAAGGTATTCTCCGTTAACTCTTATCCCCAGCTCTTCCCAATCCAGGTCTCTGAATACCTCCTGTAAACACGCTGTGAATAGCATCGGAGAGATCGTATCTCCCTGCCTGACGCCTTTCTTTATTGGGATTTTGTTGCTTTCTTTATGGAGGACTACGGTGGCTGTGGAGCCGCTATAGATATCTTTCAGTATTTTTACATACGGCTTGTCTACACCCTGATTCCGCAATGCCTCCATGACTGCTGAGGTTTCGACTAAATCAAACGCTTTCTCGTAATCAATGAAAGCTATATATAAAGGTTGGTTATATTCCGCACATTTTTCTATCACCTGATTGATAGTGTGAATATGGTCTATTGTTGAGTAGCCTTTAGGAATCCTGCCTGGTCCTTTGGTTGACGGAAGTCTAAGGTGTTCCTGATTCTATTTGCAATTACCTTAGTAAATACTTTGTAGGCAACGGACAGTAAACTGATCGGTCTATAATTTTTCAAGTCTTTGGCGTCCCCTTTCTTATGGATTAGGATTATGTTAGAGTTTTTCCAAGATTCCGGTACGCTCGAAGTCATGAGGCATTGCGTATGCAGGGTGGCCAGTTTCTCTAAAAAAATCTGCCCACCATCCTTCAACAAATCTGCTGTTACCTGATCCTCCCCAGCTGCCTTCCCGCTTTGCATAGCTCCCAAGGCTTTCTTTACTTCTTCCGGTGTTACCTGCGGGATTTCCAATTCCTCTAGACTATTCTCTCTTCCATGATCGTCGTGGGTGCCACTGGTACTGCACAGATCTCTCTAGAACTCCTCAGCCATTTGAACTATCTCATCCATATTATTAATGATATTGCCGGCTTTGTCTCTTAACGCATACATCTGAGTCTTGCCAATTCCTAGTTTCTTCTTCACTGCTTTTAGGCTTCCTCCGTTCCTGATAGCATGTTCAATTCTATCCATATTATACTTCCTTATGTAAGCTGTCTTACGCTTGTTGATTAACTTCGAAAGTTCTGCCAGTTCTAGTCTAGCTGTAGGGTTAGAGGCTTTCATACATTAGCGTTTCTTGATCAGATATTTCGTCTCCTGCGATACCTTACTGGTATCCTGTCTAACGGAGTTACCACCGACTTCTATTGCACACTCCTTAATGATGCCCACAAGATTGTCGTTCATTGCTTCAACACTAAGGTCCTCTTCCTGAGTCAAAGCCGTATACCTGTTCTGTAGCTTGATCTGGAATTCCTCTATTTTCCCTCTTACCGCTAATTCATTGATCGACTTCTTATGTACCAGTTGCTCCTGTTCCCTCCTCAGGTCTAGATTAATTCGAGTTCTTACCATCCTATGGTCACTGCAGCGCACCTTGCTGAGCACGTCCACATCTTGTATAATTCCAGGGTTAGCGCAGAGTATGAATTCTATTTCATTTCTAGTCTCGCCGTTCGGGCTCCTCCACGTCCACTTTCGGCTATCCCGCTTGCGGAAGAAGGTATTCATTATCCGCATATTATTCTGTTCCGCAAACTCTACTAATAACTCTCCCCTGCTATTCCTAGTGCCTATGCCATATTCCCCCACTCCCTTGTCTCCAGCCTGCTTCTTGCCTACCCTGGCATTGAAGTCGTCCATCAGTATATTGTATTTTGTTTTGACTTTACCCATCGCCGATTCCACGTCTTCATAGAAGCTTTCGACTTCCTGGTCATCATGACTGGATGTAGGGGCGTAGACCTGTATAACCTTCATTTTGTACCTCTTATTAAGTTTCACAACAAGACCTGCCACCCTCTCGTTAATGCTATAGAATTCCTGTATGTTACCAGCTATGTTCTTATTAATCAGGAATCCGACTCCTAGTTCTCGTCTCTCCGCTAAGCCCCGGTAGCACAGGACGTGGCCGCTTTTTAGCACTGTATATGCTTCTTTTGGCCTCCTAACTTCCCTATTATATCCCATTTACTGCCCTCTAATTCCTCCTATAGCACTGCTAGACTCGCTTCACTAGATAACGTTCTAGCGTTAAACGTTGCCAGGTTCATATTCCAATGGCGGCCTGTCCGGAGCCAGGGATTCTGAGCACCCTCTGCAGCGTCGCAGGTCTGACTGCCGCCGTGGTCAGTTGCTTCGCAGCTGCTGGGGACTGAGGGCCGGGGTTTGATTGTTGTGTTCATATAGGAGGTTGTGGCCAAGTACTGCACCAGGGTGGCCAATCCTGCTCTGGTGAGGGAGTGCGTTTCCGGTTCTGGTCACCGGGATCAGGCCACACTCCAGGCCTGTTTATGCAATTTTATCAACACGCGGATTTTTTTTTAATCCGGTGGAAAATTGCGCGGCACCGGGATTTGAACCACGGACCTCTTGCACGCGAGGCGGGTGTTCTACCTCTACGCCACGGCTGCACCCCTTTTTTATTATTTGCTTCACTGTAATTTTCTTCATTCATTTATTGGTTTATTTACAACATTTATGACTGTTAATTTATTTGTTTGTTTATTGCTTGACTGCACACAGAGTAATACAGAAGCCGCAATACGCTCCCTTTATATCCCTCCCCAGGATACCATGTCTGAATTGAGCTACCCATTCACTTTCTGGGGTATTTATGTCATCTACTGGAATTCACCCTGGGAGTGTTAGCCAGAGCCACCACCCTTCGTAAGAGCATAGGACGCGTAATGCGAAGACGTAGGTTCGTAGTCCAGCTGCAGCCAGTTGTTTTTCATCCACTTTCATTTCCGTTTACTTGTAGTTTCAATAATTCAATGAAGAACTGCAGACGATTTCTCCTATGCAAATCCTTAACATGACTAAAAAAAATCGGGCCCCTCGGTTTTCTTTGTCTTCTGGTTCGTATATATATATATATATATATATATATATATATGTGTGTGTGTGTGTGTGTGTGTGTGTGTGCATTGGCATGTGTACTTGTTTGTCTTTTCCGGGTGACCGCTTTTCACCGTCTGACACCGTCGCACAGCGCAGGACGCGCCTGCATGTATCCGAAGTTTCTCGAATGTTACCGATGGCTCCTTTTTGCTATCTGTTGTCAACGAACCTTGTGTAATCTGATTTCATGTATGCGCGACGCGAATGGTGTAGCACTTTATGGAAGACGCGCGGGCACCGGCGATTACTCTGGAACCTTCGATGACTGATGCAGAAAAGCCGACGCGCTTGACCCGCAGACCAGATTTCGACGATCGCCGACTGTGTTCACCGTTATCGCCGTTCTTGAACGGTAGCCTGTTTTTCAGGGCACAAATTCGCCCAATAAAACGCTAGTTTCGTAACTCCCAGTTTTGGTGCTTTCGTCACCGTCACTGCCACGTGACAATACATGTATATATATATATATATATATGCGCGCGGGGTACATGCCCGTACCCTGCAACGCAGTGCTAGTGTACGGGGGCTTGCCGTACCTAATTTATGTGTTGCCGCTCGGAATGTCCGGAAACCTTCTTCGCAGTTATTGACCGACAGCGATGCTGCTTACCAATTCTATCCAATAGAAATCAACGCACGCAACGCGGTATGCCGCCAAGCTATCCATTCTGTCCACCGGTATAGTGCGAAAGAATCCAAAACTTCATATAAAAAATGATCTGACTTCTTTTTTTTATAAATTTGCCTGGAGTAAACAAAATCTGTGAAAAACACATACTTGGACACCGTTCTACTTAATACATTCCTGGGAATGCGGAATATCTACAGTTCCGCAGAAATGAGGGGAATAAGTGTATGCTGGTCGATTCGGAGACCGTTGTGTATTGTTGGTACACTGATGTATGCTTTTCTTTTTTGTTTTCGCTTCTGTTTCTTCTAAAGGCGTTTTCAAGAGGTATCATATCATGTTCCGAGAGTGCACCGGTACAGCTTATACTGCGTATTCTTTTGTGTTTGCTCACGTCCCTGATCAATGGGAACGAACTTAAGTAGATCTTCCAGAGCGACAGCCTGAATACAGATGCAGTTAAAATATGCCCGAAAGACCGTGATTAAATCACGTGAGTTCGGCAGAAGACTTGGAAAGGTGAATCGAAGGGGGAAATTGAATTTTCGCTGGCCTTTCTCAAAAAAAAAAAAAAAAAACGATACAGAAGCTGAAGTAAATTTGCAGTTTCGCGTCAAGCTTTCACAATCACATCACACGAACAGGCATCCTGCTATCATGTATCTTGTGTAGTTTTTCAAAGAGGACATTCCAGCTGCATTCATATTTTATGAAGTTCTGTGAAAGGAAAGCTTAATGCAGAGCTGAGGCGAGTTCACCGTAGCATCTCCGAAGTTTTTTTTTCATTTTTTTTTTCGGAAAGCAGTGAACAATTCGCAGTAGCACGAAACGTTCGTAAACCTCATAAGTAGTTTCCTTGACAATTCCAACCATGCCTCTTCTTTCTTTTTCAATTAGCTTTCTCGCTTATAAAAGGCCTTACAGAATCGAGACAGACACAAAGCACAAAAATTTGGAAAAGGTGTTTACAATTTTGAAGGGTAGGTTGTCTTTTTTTTACCATAAATCGAGTGGAAGCAATGGAGCTAACAGTACTCACTGCACCTTACTGCAAGATCTGTTAATCTTGAAGTAAATAAAAAGTTCAGAGGGAAGTGGGTTATACTGAAGGGGGCAATAATAATGACAAGTGCATAACAAACGCAGCTTTGATGGCTACCATTGCATTCAAATAAATTGTGGTTGGTACTTTTTCCCACAGCCGAGGAAAGGTCGTTTCACTTATAAGAGCGCGGTAAGGAAGAATCGGTAAATAAATGTTAATATTAGAAGTATTGAAGCGAACATCGAAACGCTCGCGAGACGCGGTGATGTACTGCGTGTTACTACGACGACTCAGCCCTAAAGGTCGTCTCTAAACTCATTATTAGCCCCAATGCATAATGACGTTACTCACGTTACAGTTTACGGTAAGAGTTAAGCTATTTATGCTGCAAACTTATCGGCCATCACTAGGTCCAAATAAGTTCGCACTTAATAACTTTTCACACTGGAGTGCGAGACAAAACACGCTTAGGCTAACTATATTCTTAGAGTCATTTTCTGATCTGTTGAAGGTATGAATTATTTTTCTCAGCCTCTGCATTTTTCTCAAAAACCGTATTAATATTATTTTTTCTAAAGGAAGAAAAACCACGGGACATTATGCGTGAAATTGCCCAGTCATGCCATCAAGAAGCCGGGTGGTTTTAGCGCCAGAACGTGAACTGCAATTTCAAATGACCGGAGAGGTTCGTCGTGAGAAAAAATAAATGAATAAGTAAAAGCAAGGTATATGAAAGACGGCCACAGGACCATGGGGGCGGAGGGGGGGGGGGTAGGAGGGGGAGGGAGTGTTAAGAGGCAGCACATGTCAGACTTTCCTTTGTTTCAGGCGCGGTGCTGCTACTGCATGCTTTTTTTCACCTCAGTCGCTGAAGAGCTTGGTCAGATGAGCGTTTCCGCATATATTAGAGAGGTCTAGCGGCATAAGCCTTGTTAGCAACGCCGTTGAGGTGAATCCGAGCTTTTGCTTTTTTGCTTTTGGCAAAACGGGCGTCTTGAGACATAAGCTCTTATTTGCATGGTCGTAGCTGTGGCGCTTTGCGGCACCACAGCTGTGCTCACCTGTTAAGTCTAGCAGAGCGCCATTTCTGAATGACGAGGCGTGAAGACTCGTTTTGACATGTAACGACTTCTTTAAGCTTAAGGGAAAAAAAGTGTGGGAGGCGCGGGGGAGGGTAGTGGCGCAAGGAGGAATCTTTTAGAGTGAACAAATTTTCGCTGCACAAGAAAGTTTATGTCACACTTCGTAGACTTCCTTTTGTTATTTACATTCGGTATATATGTACGGATAAAAGCGATTAATGATGGTCGCATATAACCATGATCGCGTTTACTCTTTTCTTTTTTCGCGCTTCGTGTTCATAGAAATGGCTTCCTCCTGAGAATCTGCATTTACTAACGATTTGTGATATTGAAATGAAACCATCACATATTCTTTAAAGGCAGAAAGAAGCAGAGAGAATCGATAAGGCAAAAACATGAATGTGAAGCAGGCTAAGCCTGGTTGGCTGCCTTGCAGTAGGAAAAGAAGAGAAAGCCGACGAAAAGAGGGGAAACGGAGAAGTTGGTAGCAGGCACACACGCCCAAACATTCGCCGCCCCTCATTCACAAGCTGTCACATATAGGCTGGTGAGTCTTAGGAAATGCAGCAGGTGTTTTTGGGTGGTTTTGAACATCGCAGACGCAAGAGGCAATGCATATCGAATGGATACAGAATAAGGATGACAGTGCGCGTTTATATTGTAATATCAAGAAGCAATTTTAGACGCATAGCACATAAATGTTTCTACAATCATAGAAGGTTCTTGAGAGTTAGCTCGGTATTCTTTAACAATTTCATATCGGAAGCATCTACACATTTCTCCAGCGCCGAGCTGCTTTGTCATTTCGCGCAAGTCTCGTCAGCCCGAGGGCATCGGATTAGTCTCGGTCCAGAGCACGCAACGTTCCCAACATTATGTCAGTCGTATGCAGTGGTTCGCCGCACTTAACATAATCTCTTTCTTTGATGCACTTGATGACGGCGGCTCTGCTCTGCAGTGCAAGTAGGCTTTGAAATAGTTACGTGCGTATTCGATGGCGCCATTGTGCAGATCCTGGCCGGAAACTGTGAAAGAAAAATTACCGATAAGTGGGACCGAAGTCATGAAACTTTTTTGTATGCAATACTTTTTTCCCATCAGCTTGCCTCCATCGATAATAACATGATCGCTATTCCAATTTGTAGGCACCTGTTATTATCAAACATCGCATATCACGAATTGCCTTGGGAATGCGGGCTCTACATTTCAAAACAAATAAATCCGCAATAATGTAGTTTCGAGAGTACCTTAAGGAATAGACATGGGGATGCGGCGATGTTGTACAGCTTGAATTTACTACCGCTGATAGCCTTTTACTGCATAGTGCGCTCAAGGCTTCATCGCGGCGTCAGAGACAGGTGGTGGTGCTGCATGAAATTATCATCCTCATGTTGCCATTATGACGGTACCTGTCGTAAGAAATGCATAATAGACGAATATATATATATATATATATAGTCATATGATGAGAAGCCAACAAACACTGACACCAAGGACAACATAGGAGAAATTACTTGTGTTTTTAAAAAATGAAATAAAGAAACGATAAATTAATGGAAAATAAAGTGGATGAAAAAACAACTTGCCGCAGGTGGGAACCGAACCCACAACCTTCGCATTTCGCGTGCGATGCTCTACCAATTGAGCTACCGCGGCGCTGTTTCCCCATCCACTTTCTTGGGTATTTATGTGTTCTAATAGAACCCTGGGAGTGTTAGCCAGCGCCATCACTCACATACCATGGCGGCGGACGTGGAACGTCTTTCTTGCCGCAGGCGTCACGAGAACGTGATCTTTTTGGGCGAAGGCAACTGGTCAATAAACCCACACATGCTACCTGAAGGCATCAATGTTGCCGGATTCGAGACCCTCGTTATGTAATAAACGAGAAGAGAGGGGGTTAACCGAGGGTCCCGATTTTTATTAGTCATATGATGAGAAGCCAACAAACACTGACACCAAGGACAACATAGGGGAAATTACTTGTGTTTTTTTTTTTGTGTTTACTTGTGTTGTTTAAAAACACAAGTAATTTCCCCTATGTTGTCCTTGGTGTCAGTGTTTGTTGGCTTCTCATCATATGACTAATAAAAATCGGGACCCTCGGTTAACCCCCTCTCTTCTCGTTTATATATATATATATATATATATATATATATATATATATATATATATATATATATATTGTAAGCACTTATGCGGACTTCATCTTCATCTGTACAAAGTCATCATCAATCATCGGGTCGTGTTCGTTTTGCATCGGCGCCATTTTTCCTTCTTGGCATAAAGCGTCGTCTCGACCGTGGTATTTCAAGTGGTAGAGGCGCTTTAAGATCCCTTCGACCTCAATCCACTTCATTATCTCTCCTGGAGCTACGTTCGGGACGCCGCTTACGCCAAGAGGCCGCCATGTCGCAAGACCAGACCGCAGCATCCACCATCTCGGTTCAAGTGCCAGCCACCCCCAATCCCAGCCCTGCCAACAACTGGTATCGCGATCCTGAGATCCTCTCTGGCTTGCCTGGTGAGGACGTTGAAGACTGGCTCGACAACTACGATCTTGTCAGCGAATACAGCAACTGGAACGAGACATCGAGATTAAACAACGTGCCATTTTACGTCTCTCAAGTAGCCAAGACATGGTTCCTGAATCATGAGAGAGACTTCCGTGATTGGTCGTCTTTCAGGGAGCAGCTACGGCGGATTTTCGGTACACCCACGGTTCGTTCGGAAGTTGCGAAAAAGAGGCTGTCTGAGCGCGTCCAGCATTATGGCGAGTCGTATACCTCGTACATTGAGGACATCCTCGCGCTTTGCCGCCGTGTCGACAGTGCCATGCCAGAACCTGATCGCGTGCGACACCTTCTTAAGATTATCGGATCTACTGCTTTCAACGCACTCGCCGCTCAAAACCCTTCGACGGTGTCGGACGTCGTCTCCGTCTGTCAGCGCCTCGACGCCCTGCAATCAATCCGCTTGCAACCGGACTTTTCCGACAACCCCCTGGCAAACAGTATTGAGCTCCGGTCTATCATTCGAGCCATAATTCGTGAGGAATTGCAAGCGCATGGCTCACCCCCTTGCAGCAGCGCTCACGTCCAACCTGCTTCTACTGACCTGCGCGGTATTATTAAGGAGGAATTGGCCTCCCTGCACAACGCCCAGCATACCAACGCTTCTCCTTGCCCACAACCGGCTTCTTACGCCCAGGTTGCTGCACTGCCAGCCGCGCCGTCTCCAATCACACCACCTGCGCCTGTTCACGATCACCTGGCACATTTAGTCACCCGAGCTCCGAACCCACCTTACTACTCTGCGTGGCGTTCGTCGAGGCCTATTTGCTACTACTACGGCTTTCGAGGACATATCTCCCGGTTTTGCCGACGCCGCCAGCAAGACGAACGTCGTGGTTACGCGGCCTTTGAACGCGATGAGCCACCTCCTCGCGTTTACCGCACTTATGACGATAATCCTCCCGTTCGCCGATCTCCATCTCCGGCCGACTTCTCCAACACCGCACTCAACACACGTGCCTCGAGACGCCGCTCCCCATCGCCACTCCGACGTTCTGTTCCGCCACTTCGACCTCTCTCCCAACTCCATGTCCAGCGACCGGAAAACTAACCAGTGCAGTTTTGGAGGGAAAACTGCATCGCCGCGAAGTGCTCCAAGTCCTCCTGAACGTCCTTCGAACATGTTATTGGTGTCTGTGGAGGGTGTGCCTTTGTTAGCTCTGATTGACACGGGAGCTACTATATCTGTTATGCGTGCGGACCTGTGCTCTCGTCTGCGGAAAGTGAAGATGCCTTATATTGGATCATCCCTGATTGGGGCTAATGGAGCAATAATTCGACCATCAGCCCAATGTACAGCACGCGTCTTCATTGATGGTATCTGTCATCACATTAAGTTTGCGATTTTATTCCCGTGCGCTCATGAACTAATTTTAGGTTGGGACTTTCTCTCGTCAGCGTCCGCTTTAATCTCTTGCCGTCAACGTGTAGTCCATATGACCGAGACAGTTCATTGCAGCGGGAGTGCCGATGAGCCACGACTGCGTTTTCTCACTGCTGCCGATTCTGTACTGCCTCCCGGCCACGAGCAAGTCATAAGTCTCTCTTCTAGGGACATCACCAATGGCGACGTGTTCATCACTCCTTACGGTCGCTGTCTTGCCCGTGGGATTGTCTTCGCTTCCTGCCTGGTGCGGTTCAAAGAAAGCTCTGCGTTAATCATCGCTTTAAACGCGACCACTGAGACAATCCTCCTACCTCAAGGCTCCGCAGTGACCTGTTATATGGATACCCAACCAGTCTCCCTGCTTCCTCTTGCCGCCTCGCAAGCTCTTCCTCAACAGGACAAATCTGCTTCATCTGCCCTTGCTTCCATGATAAGTCCTGACCTTACTGCTGCTCAACATGAAGCGTTGCTAAAATTGCTTGCGAAGCACCAGGCCTCCTTTGATATGGATACTTTGTCACTCGGACAGACCTGCGTTACCTTCCATCGTATCGACACCGTTGGCCAGACTATTGTACGCCGTCGTCCCTACCGAGTCTCTTTGGCCGAACGCAAAATCATCGAGGAGAACGTCGCCGATATGCTAAAAAGAAACGTCATACGTCCCTCCGCCAGTGCTTGGTCATCACCCGTCGTTTTAGTGCAGAAGAAGGATGGATCGGTACGATTTTGTGTTGACTACCGTGCGCTAAACAAGATCACCCGTAAGGATGTATATCCAATGCCCCGTATCGACGACGCCCTTGATTCGTTGCAAGGCGCGCAATACTTTTCCAGCCTTGATCTTCGCTGTGGATATTGGCAAATTCCAATGCACGAAGCGGACAAAGTAAAGACCGCCTTTTCTACTCCGGATGGTCTTTATGAGTTTAATGTAATGCCTTTCGGTCTATGCAATGCTCCCGCCACATTTGAAAGAATGATCGACACTGTTCTTCGCGGCCTCAAGTGGAAAACTTGTCTATGTTACCTCGACGACATCGTCGTGTTTTCCTCGACTTTCACTGACCATCTGCAACGCTTAGATGAAGTGCTCACATGCCTTTCTAATGCCGGGCTTCAACTAAACACGAGGAAGTGCCGTTTCACTAGCACAACGATTAAAGTCCTGGGTCATCTCGTTAGCAAAGACGGCATCCAGCCCGATCCTGATAAAATTGCCGCGGTGCTCAACTTTCCACGCCCACTTCGTGCAAAAGAACTGCGCAGCTTCATTGGACTCGCCTTTCGAGTCCAATTCGACGTTTTATCCGGAACTTTGCCAGCATTGCCTCGCCTCTCCACAAGCTCCTTGCTAGTTCCAGTTCCTTCGATTGGAACGATCAGTGTGAAGCCGCGTTCCAAGAACTCAAGCGCGCACTAACATCCCCACCTGTTCTTTGTCATTTTGATGACAAGGCGCCCACATTAGTGCATACTGACGCCAGCGGTCACGGAATTGGTGCCGTACTGCTGCAGCGCGACCACGAATTTTGCGAAAAGGTTGTTGCATATGCAAGCCGCACTCTCACTTCCGCGGAAAAGAAGTACTCGATAACCGAACAAGAGTGTTTGGCTGTTGTCTGGTCCATTCAGAAATTTCGTCCATATCTCCACGGTCGACATTTCACGGTTGTGACCGACCACCATGCCCTATGTTGGTTGTCGACGATCAAAAACTTGTCCGGGCGCCTTGGCCGCTGGATACTCCGATTACAAGCACATGATTTCAATTTCATATATAAGTCCGGACGGAAGCACCAAGATGCCGATGCTCTTTCACGATGCCCATTACCACCATCATCGGAGCACATCACATCACCTTGTCAAATTGGCCGCACGGAGGACGCTTCGTCTATTACACCGATTTCTTCCTTGACTTCATCAAACCGCCTTTCAGTGCTTTCCACTCACCAGCGCGCCGATTCCTATTGCCATGGTATCATCAATCGCCTTAGCGGTGTTTCATCTCCACCCAATGCTAGGCTACGGAAACAGCTCAAACTGTTCAAGTTTTAAGACGACGTGCTCTACCGGTACGTTTTTCACCCGGAAGGCCATCGATGGGTTCCCGTTCTACCGCGCTCTCTTCGCGCTGCAGTTCTGCAGGCCTCACACGATGACCCTACGTCAGGCCACTTGGGTTACCACAAAACACACGAGCGCATACGCAGCCATTTCTATTGGCCAGGCCTTTCCACGAGCATAGCTAGATATGTTGCCTCGTGCACGCTTTGCCAACACCGTAAGCGACCTACTACTGCTCCAGTCGGGACCCTACAACCACTTTCTTGTCCAGCACAACCCTTCTCTGTCGTCGGCATTGACCTTTTCGGGCCACTCCCACCTACTCCAGACGGCAACCGATGGATCGTCACTGCTGTTGACCATTTGACCCTGTACGCTGAAACAGCCTCAATACGCTCAGGAGCTGCCTCAGAAGTAGCGGCCTTCTTCTTGCAGGCTGTCTACTTACGTCACGGGGCGCCTCACGTTCTTTTGAGCGACCGAGGCAAGGCATTTCTTTCAAGCACTCTTAATCAAGTTCTGCAAGCGTCCAACACCGTGCACAAGACAACGTCTAGCTACCACCCTCAAGCCAACGGCCTAACAGAGCGATTTCATCGCACGCTGTGTGACATGCTATCCATGTATATTGAACCTGATCATCGTAACTGGAATGCGATTCTCCCATTTGTAACATTTGCGTACAACACGTCTGTTCAACGAACCACCGGATACTCTCCGTTTTTCTTAGTATACGGCCGCCACCCAACCTCATCACTCGACGTTTCTTTCTTCTCTGGCCCCGTCAACGCTTCACCATTCATTTGCGACCAGTTTGTGTTTCGTCTTGCCCAATGTCGTCGTCGCGCCCGTATGAACACTGCAGCCAGCCAAGACGATCGCAAACATCGGTACGATGCCTCTCATCGCGTCGTTTCCTACCGCCCTGGTGACGATGTGCTCCTATGGACCCCAGCACGAACACCCGGTTTATGTGAGAAGCTTGAGTCTCGATATCTTGGCCCCTACAAAGTCATAGAGCAGACCTCGCCGGTGAACTATCGCGTTACACCTGTTGAGGCCCCAACCGACCGACGCTGCCGCGGAACAGAAATCGTGCACGTTTCTCGCCTGAAGCCCTTTCATCTCCGTTCCACTGTCTATTGTGCGGCCAGGCTGGCCGCTTCCGTCCACGGGGGAAGTTAGTGTAAGCATTTATGCGGACTTCATCTTCATCTGTGCAAAGTTATCATCAATCATCGGCTCGTGTTCGTTTTGCATCGGCGCCATTTTACCGTCTTGGAATAAAGCGTCGTCTCGACCGTGGTATTTCAATATATATATATATATATATATATATATATATATATATATATATATATATATATATATATATATATATATATATATATATTCTGCCGCGGCTCTTCCCCCACGCTGTTCACATGCTGTCAATCCGCGCACACCATACCACACACACTTCGCGCCACCCGCGTCTTCCTTCCCCTCTTGCCTAGGGAGCCTACATGCGCGGCCCGCTTTTTGGGGGTAGGGGGTAGGGGTGCCAAAGCATTGTAATTTATTTACTGGGATGCAATAAAAACGATCTTTGGAAATAAGCTCGACAGAGAAACTTGTAAACAACCAAGAAACCTGCGCCGCAACTCCTGCTTACATTGCAACGACACATTCAAGTGGGGTGGAATTAATATGCATGCCTGTGTCCCCCCCCCCCCCCCCCTTCTTTTTTTGCATGGCAGGCGAGCCGCGATGATACAGTTCCGCATATTAAGCCGTTATAAAATATTTGAAAAACTCGAATATGAATTCATTGAGTTGTTTGAAACAAACGCACTTGATTCATATTCCTGATTAAAATTATTTACGCACCGCTATTTATAGTTTGTATAGAGGACAAATTAGTATGATTTTGCGGAAACAGTAAGGTACAGAGTGAGAATTGGCAGGAAAATATTGGGCTGCTAGGCGTATGCCAGCGAAGTGCGAGTAGTCTGAAGAAGTAACAGGGTCCGAATTCTGTGAGCATTCTCCTCTTCCACCCGCCGTGGTTGCTCAGTGGCTATGGTGTTGGGCTGCTGAGCACGAGGTCGCGGGATTGAATCCCGGCTACTGCGCGGCCGCATTTCGATGGGGGCGAAATGCGAAAACACCCGTGTGCTTCGATTTAGGTGCACGTTAAAGAACCCCAGGTGGTCGAAATTTCCGGATTCCTCCACTACGGCATGCCTCATCATCAGAAAGTGGTTTTGGCACGTAAAACCCCATAATCTTTTTCTCCTCTTCCATTTTTCTTCATATTTCTTATCATCCGCCCCGACGACCGATGGGTGCGCAGCGTCGTGATTTCCTATGAGGAACAGGGGAAATTGTGAAACTTTAAGGGAACTCTCACCAAAATACGGCTCCAGACGAATGAAGCACTGTAATGTACAAGGCAATCAAGCAAAGACATTTTTCATTTTTACGGTTCCAGTCTTTCTGGTGGAAGTAAGACAAGTTTTTGCAGCGCATCTTGCGAAATCTGCGCGCCTCATTAAGCAGATCAATGGAAAGGCATGAACGCGTTCGTGTCAACGCTCAGGCCACATTCGTGCTATGCTGGCAGACAATCTGCTATGCACTGCGATCGGCGATTCTCGTCGGCATCCAGCTGGTTATAACGTAGCAGCGATGCTTGCACAGGGCGCCGATTGGCAATAGGGAGGCGGGCGTATGCCGTTTGTAATTGTTGTTCCATCGTGGTTCAGCGCACGTCCTGCAAACCAAGTTCTGTTTCTCTCATTTTCTTTTTCTTTTTTTGCTTGGTGATAAACTGCGTGGCACAGGCGGCGATCACAAGCCAGCGGTCACGAGCCGCGCCACCCTTTTGGTCGGCCATGGAGTGAATCGAAGGGACTGAAAGGGGGGGGGTGGAAGAGGGGACGGGAGGGGGGAGCAGTAGAGCAATCCTCCCAGCCTCGGCAAACGACGCCCGAACCAGAGGCAGAAGTCAGGCGAGAAAGTTTCCGCCGGGAGGCGGCCGCCGTTATTCAGGTGGAGAATGCGGCGAGTGGCATTTCCATCGAAAGCCGATATTGTTTCGCACCAAGGCTAGTTTTGTGTGCGTACGCGCCGACAGGCGTTCTATTTGTCTAAACGCGCGAGCGCCGGAGTGTTTGCGCGTTTGCGGGAAGGCGAGCCAATGCGCCCGCGGTACCCCTCCTCCCCGTCTCAACACTTTGCGCAGGCCATGAAACGCGACACGTGCAGGCACGCCTGGCGGGCCAGACCTTCGAGCTTTGTTCTGGGTTGCCGCTTGCTTGCATTTGGGATGGAATAAGCGCCGCGGTTGCCTTTTGTGGGCGCCTAATTTTTCCGTCTGTGGCAGTGATAAGCGAGTTAAAAGTTAACTTTGTGGCGCATAAGAGTAAAGCGAACAGGTCGGGTGCACACCAACGACGTATTTTAATTTTGTTTTCTCTCTTACGAGCACGAGTGGATAATAATTGCAATGTTTCAAACTCGCAAGGTGAAAGTAACCATTTGCCGCCGACGTAGCGCTCTTACCTACACTACGGGTGCCGCTCATTTGTCTTCCAACCTAAAGCCTGCTGTATTAAGTGACATTAGAGTGAGAAATCGCTTGAGCCAGGGTGATCAGAATAGCACGCCTGTCTTTCTCTGGGGCTATTTTATTTCGTCCCTTTAAACTACTGCGTATCGTACTTATGTGGCGCTCAAGTTGGTTTCTCTGATTTAATCTGCTCCTGCTCTGTCCCACAGAATCGGAAGGAAAGACGGGCCTTGGAACGCTATTTTTTTTCTTTACTGATGAAGACGTGGCAGAAAGTTCCTTGAATGACAAAAGACGCAGGCGCTATAAGAAAGATTGGGGACCGAGGATGGGGTGAAGCCCTCTGGAGCAGCAAACCTATCGAAGATGAATTGATCGCACAAAAGAATTAATTTAAAGTTGGACCGAGGAGAATCCCGCGCGAACGAAATTGATTTCGATATCTGTATTACTGACGCAGCGCCGACTTCTTTCTGCGACGCGAGAAAAAAAGAGACAGCAGAAGAGCCAGCGTAGGAATTCGGAGGCTCCCAGCTGTTTCTTCGCGACACGGCGCATGAATAAGAAGAGAAACCAAAGCGTATCTTCGGTAAGATAAAGGAGACACACAAGCGCACAAACATTATTCTGCGGGACGAAAGAGGCGCGCCGCCGAGTCTTAGGAGGGGCGACGCGGGAGAAGGGCAGCGGTGGAAAGAGAGAGGGGCGAGCGCAGTGAGGGGACCGCTCACGCTTCTCGGTACACGACTGGATCCTTGTGCGCCCGGTGCTCGATTGTCGGAACAAATTTATTTCTCAAACCACTACTCCCCAACCTGGGCGAGGTTGGGAAGGCCCGTATCCCGAGCAGCGAATGGCGACTACGAAAAAGGCACGGGGTGAAACGGAATTACATGCAGCGAATTAAAGCCTGCAGAATGGCAGCGGACGGTCTGAATAAGTCGCGCAACGCCTCCTCCTTTTCCTGCAACGTAGTTTCCTCTGACGGGTGCATTAGTTCATTCTTTTCTTGAAACAGCGGCAATGAGTAACGGTGGTTTCTCGCACTGGGCTACACTGATCGTCCGATAGCGTCGAAGGTGAAGTGAATTCGCACTTATTGCCGTTATTGGCATCCCCACTAAGGCCGAGAAAAAAAGGAAGGGAAAGATAAGGAGAAAGATGGGGGAGAGGATTCCGCAAGGTGCGTTACATTCCTTTGCTCCTTCCATCTCGTCGTTACTTAACTGTTATGAGAAAACGCTCGTACTGCAGTCATTTTTCAGTGTGTACTATTGAAAAGGTGCTACCGCTAGAATTTGTTTTAGTAACTTTCTCTAACCAACGACCACACTTCTACGAATTTCACCATTGCTCAGGTCTTATACGTCCAAAGAGTTTTGGGCATGTCGGTAAATTGGATGGGGACATAAAATACGGTTGGAAATAACAATCTTACTTTCAGCCTCTGTTTACGAAAGCTGAAACAGAACATTCGCGATAATTTGCACATGCTGCAGATAGTGCTGTTTTAGACGTAATATACAAAAGAGAGATGAAGAAGAGACGCGCCTACTTATAAATGAAGTGTTTTGAATGTTATATCCAAATTTAAGTGTATCCTTAGGGGGAAAAAGAAAACCGCATATCACTCTATGTTTCACCTCAACCATCACGAATGTTCTGGACTGTCTCGTTTGAAACCTGAATAACCGCGATGAGATTTGATATGCTGCAGATGACTTATGTGGACTTTACTTTTCCTCTTCTCAAAATGACTAATGCCGCCAGTTTTGTCACTGAAAACGACCACGGCTCCAGACTCATGCCCAAAGCATCACATTAACTGTTGTAACATCGAAGTGACTAAAGGGTTAAGTAAAAGCTTTTGAAACTGAGGTGGCATAAAAGCCAAGATTTTCGAACTAGAAGTTCAAAACTTATACAACTCGTGGCTTTCGCATATTAAGGGGCGAAACATGAAACCTTTGTACCTTATGCGAGGAACCCTTCATGCTTCCGAGCCTTGTGGGGACTCTGGAGTCCACCAGGAAAATCGGAAAGTTTCCTTAATCCTTGCTCAACAACAGTGCTCTTATGTGAGGAGAGGAGCGCGTATAATACGCTTGAGGCCTGGAATAACTGCGAAATGGACAAATAAGATCATTGCAAGTAAAAAAAAAATTAATCGCAACGCCTCTTCTGTGTAAAGTTTCTTTCTAGAGTGCTTAGGTTTCTTTTGCTAGTCTAACAAAGAAAAACACGATGGTAACTAGGCAATTTATCTGTATCTGGCAAAAAGCTAGCGGTTACTGTTGGCTGCATGGCTGGCTGGTCCAAGCAGGAAATTTGTTTTCTGTACATCATTTGTTACATTATTCTAGCTAGGAAGCGTTTTGTACTGCGGCATACACGTATATAGAACACCTTGACAAATGCTCCCAATAAGTGAGGCCATAATAACCAAAATAAGCTCTATGCCGGTATTCACTTATCTCCACTTTCACATTAGAGTGTTTCCTTATTGACTGGCACTCTGACGGCCATTACTTTCGTTGGCGATCGCCGTGATAACAGCACGATGGCAGCGACAAAATGCAATAGCGGGTCGCACTGCCCTGCCGGAATTGCCCAGGCGGATCGTAGGGTGCACGCGCTCCATGCCGCCGTGCCCGTGAGAAAATACGGATCTATTAGGGAGAGCAAATAATGCTCCGGCACACCTTTTGTGATGTACCGTGGCGCTGAGGTGTTTCTTGTACAATTTAGGAGAATACATTGTAAAGACGGAGGTGCACGGTTGGGTGCATGTGCTCTAAGTTCATCAGCTTGAATTGCGTCAGGACAACCTGTCCAAACCCTCGGGCTTATCGGCGCAACGTGAAAGTCACTGCTTTAGGGTGGGTAGAGCTGGAAGGCGTGAAAACCGGCCTCTCCAAGCTTGTCGGGATGCCCGATCACTTCAACGTGGCACTGTCGACGGGGGAGGGGGGGGGGCGCAACTGGAGAACAGTGAATTAGGGTCTGATTTATCTTGCATGGGTAATTGGCAAATCGCGCAACAGAAGAAAGAGAGAGAGAGGAAGGCAAAGGAAAGACAGGGACGTTAACCAGAGATTATTTCCGGTTGGCTACCCTGTACTGGAGGAGGGGCAAGAGGATGCGATAGGTGAGAGAGAGAAAAGGATAAAAAAAATTTAAAACAATATTGAAAACCTACACACACACACACGCACGTACTGTACACACAAACTGTTTCGGTGGGCACTGTCACGCAGCCCGCAAAGGCATTCCTAGTGCTACGCAGTGTCACCGTACAATCCTACGTCACACAGTGCACAGTCACAGTTTGTCAGATAGTCCCGTGTCTTTTAAGTACCGCAGCAACGCCTTCATAGCGGATCGCGCTGATGTTTGCGTGGGCCAGTTGCCAAGGATCTTGTTTTCTGTCATTGGGCGCTTGTCCAGTTTGTCTAGGGTGGCTGAGAGGATTGCTCTTTGCTGTCAGAACAGAAGGTCCCTGGACTGATGTATGATGTCGACATTCTGCCACTAGCGGTCAATGCATGTGATTTAGACACTTGCGAGTATTTGTGGCAACGCAGCGACAAACCTAGGCTTTACGTTTAGCACAGAGAAATAGGTAATTATGATCTTTAATGAAAAGACGAATAATTACATGGTGTCAATTCAACAGCAAGTCATATGTATGGTCAAACCATCTATATACCTATGCGTATATACAGGGTGTCCCACGTAGCTTGAGCCAAACATTAAAGATATGCAAATGCAACATAGCTGAACAGACTCAAGATAATGTTGTTTGCCATCGATTGGAGATACTCAGATTATGTTTTTTTCATTTGGTTTAATTAGCTAATTACCCTTAATTAATTAATCAACTTCTCAGATATTATAATTCGGTGAAAAGTGTCAATGAGAAAATTGTATAGCAACACGAAAATTCCCGATACAGCTTTCTCTTGTTAAATACATGCTACATAAAAGTGTTTTTGCGAACGTGAAAGGAGCCCACAGATACACGCAATATTGCCGCGCGATTGGCCGCTCGAGGCACTTTACGTGTATTCGTGGCTTTTTTCCACTTTCGGAACAACACTTTTATGTAGCCGAGCAACAAAAAGCTGTATCGGGAGTTTTTCATGTTGCTCTACGATTTTCTCATTGATACTTTTCATATATATATAATACTTGAGAAGTTGATTAATTAAGACTAATTATTTCATTAGCTGGAATAAAAAGAATATCTCAGTATGTCCAAGCGACGGCAAACAGCACTGCCTCCGTTCTGTCCAGCTACGTTGCATTGACATATTTTTAATGCTTGGCTCAAGTTATGTGGGCAACCTTGTATAAACGGATAGGTATTTACATTGTTTCACTATGGGTATGACTTGCTGTTGAATTGACACCATGTAATTATTCGTCTTTTCAATAGAGATCATAATTTACTATTTCTCTGTGCTAAATAAACTTAAGGCCTAGGTTTGTCGCTGCGCTGCCACAAATATACAGAGTCCACGTGAGAGAGAGGGTGATTAGGGAGATGAAGAGGCGCTATGTTGTGCAGCAATGAATGAATGAATGAATGAATGAATGAATGAATGAATGAATGAATGAATGAAATGGAGTACCGAGCACCGGGAGAAGCACGTCTTAGAACATTGCGAAAGAGGCGAGGGACATCAAGGGAAAAAAAGTGAAGAGTCCTGGTGGCAGGCGGAGTCCCAATTAATGGTCTAGAGAATACAAGAGGGCGTTGGTGAAATCAATTGAATTCAAGTGTAGATGCGTCATGTGGCGAGCAGACGATTGCAGTCGCCACCCAACATCCATCCTTTGCAGTGGTACAGGCGCCCGCAGTTCATGGTAATAAACGCCTCCTGTGTACCATTCTTGGCAATTATTTTGTCATCGGCCGTACCTCGTTGCGTACTTCTTAGCGGCAGGCGCTGTGAATTACCACTCCGTTGTCGTGACAACTTACAACTTAGAGAACGAGTCGTACTTTTGACTTTTGCGACTGTGGGAATACTAACAATATGGGTTCAGCGAAACGCTATTCTAAAGAGGTAGTTTGGAATAGCGTATCTCGGCTTAGATACGTAGGAGAGATACGTTACATATGTTAAACTTAAGCAACTCTACCGCATGTTACTGTGAGCGTCCATTCAGAATTGAGTTTACGGCATGGGAACGCCAGCATAATAAGACGTTAGAAGACAGTATGCTGTCTTGGGTATCCTCACAAACTTATCCAAGTCATCAAAATGCATTAGGAACCATCCTGTCGTTTCTAGGTCGACGCGCCTCGTTATATCTACGGAGGCTGGACACAACGTCTGAAGCTCCACGCTCGGCTCCAGGAGCCCAGTATTAACCGCTTGGATGGCAGACTGCGCTCGGAGGAAAATGTCTCGGGAACTTGTCCTAAGTACTAATAGATGCTCAAGGCCACAAAGACGAACTGTGCTTCTCGAAAACGACTGCAAACTGTATACGAACGCTTACAACTGTTAGCGGTCATTGCTATTGAAGTTTGTCCACTCTGGCTATCCCTTCACTATTCTTGTTATCTGTATCTTTTTGCTTATCTTTCCCTCGTTTTTCCTCTAGTTGGTATCAGCGTGCAAAGGAGTAACTCAAATGAATCGTTTCGAAGTGGACAGACTTAAATATGCTAAGGATATTTTTGTTGAATTGTATGTATAATCATAAGGAAATGTATGTATAATCATACAACCTTGACTCGTAAGAGGAGAGGGGCACCTATACTTTGGGGTTGTCTGTGCCGTACAAACGAAAGACGGAATTATGTTATCCACTGTCTATATATATTCAGGTACACCCAAGTGTGGTATCGAGAAGTTCATGACCACGCACTTTGCATTGGTTATCCGCGATGACACTACCCTTGTGATCACCATTGGAGACTTCAATGTGGTCATTTCAAAACCAGAAAACAAATGGTTCACTGAGTTTGTGCAAGAAAAATTTGTTTTGAAATTTTACACCAATCCATGTAACTCAATTAAGTCACAACGGTTGTGTATAGATTCTATTTTGGCCAAGGATCTGTCTAAGGTTGTAACCGGAAAAACCCGTATATATCACAGCAATCACAAGGCTATCGTTACTGCCATTACCAAATGGTGAAAATAAATACATGATCCCTTGTCTAACCCTGTGTGATGTGCTATAGCTTAGCTGGTCATCAATCTTCACAGAGTGGAATGGATCCTATATTTTTTTTCTTTTTGCGCCGGTTTCGCTTTCAGAAAGTTATAATGGTATAAAGGCAATGCCATTCGTTCTTGTCTCTGTGGATATGCATGAGATTCAAGTAACCTCTACATCCGCGTCGTGCTTGCTTAGTGTCTGTGGTGTTGAGCTGCTAAGCACGAGGTCGCGGGATCAAATCCCGGCCACGGTGGCCGCATTTCGGTAGGGGCGGAATGCGAAAACACCCGTGTACTTAAATTTAGGTGCAAGTTAAAGAGCCCCAGGTGGTCGAAATTATTCCGGAGTGTCCCAGTACGGTGTGCCGCCTCATAATCAGATTGGGATTTTGACACGTAAAAATCCCATGATTTTAATGTCTATATTTCATTTGCATCCGAAAGTAGGTGCAAGTAAGGAAATGCTAGCTTCTCCCGCACACCTATCTCTCTCTCTCTCTCAAGCATACAGTCGCACTGATGACAGGCACGTTTGCCCCCATCCCCATTTACACGCGCCCACGCATGTACACACGAAGAAAAATGTGCGCACGCACGCACACGGAAATGAACGCATACACAAACGCGCGTATTCTCCCAGACGTATAAACGCGCCCGTGCGCACGCAGATTCAAATACGGAGACACAAGCACAGGCAAACACACAAACTCAGTACACGCGCATGCACGCTCAAGACGTGCACACGCATATGCCCTCCCTCTCCCTCCCTGCTGCCTCTCAACACGCTACTGCGTGCAGAGTGAATCACACTTGCTCTGCAATTACAGTTCCAACGCCATCTCTAATAAATCGCCTTACGGTTTAAAGTTCGTGCTTCTTGAAGTCAATAGGGCTATATCTTTATCTACACTGGCTACAAGAGTGTAGTTAGTGTAGGAAGTCGCCATTTTTTACTTGGCGTAGCATAGTTTGGCTCCGCCTACCTACACGCAGTCATTTTTTTTGCGCTACGGCGCAGCGATCACTTGCGAGGCGCCCCGCATAGGACTTTGCACCCACCAATCACGCGGTGAGCGTCGAGCAACGCAGCGTTCGGCGCGGCAACGAAACGTGCGCCTGAGCAAGCGGAACGAACCAAAGAACTCGGTGTCTCGGAGGGGGAAACGATCTACGCCAGCCAAACGTCGTGATCGGCACGGGCAGAGAGATATATAGATAGTGATCCAAAGAAAGGAAGGACGCTTGATTCTGCAACCCGTGAGAGAGCACGGCGAAGCGTCGTCAGGGGAGAGGGAGTCGGGGCCGCGACGCGCCTCGCACCGCTCTCCGCACAGCCCCAATGCGCGCGTGGCGCGCCACCTGTCGGGGCAGCGCCGTACATTGAAAGGAGGGGGTCTTCTGTGTTTGCCGCAAGATGGCTCTGCGTGTGCGGAAAGCGCAGAAGAAATGTAGCGGAAACGTACTTCGCTACTCGTGTAACTGCAACTTCTGAAAGTTACATGCTCATAATTACCTATATACACCGCAGTATAACTTTCTACGGCACGTTTCTAAGACAACACCGCATTCACTAGAGGCGCTTTTGTACCGCTTTGAAGCATCGAACTCGTGGCTGAGTGGCAGCGTCTCCGCCTCACACTCCGGAGACCCTGGTTCGATTCCCACGCAGCCCATGTTGCAAGTTGTTTTTATTTATAAATTGCCTGCCGGGATTTTTCGCTCACGGCCAACGCCGCGGACGCCGACACTGACGACACCGGCTTTTCTGCGACACGAGCTCCTTAACGCTATCGCGTTAAAATGTCGTCGCATCGCACACCAGTTGATCCGTCTTCAAAATACGGCTGCTACTTCTTCGTGCGAAGACTTTCGCTCTGCCATCAGCCGTCAACACCTGAAAGCCTCGTCCGTATAGTTCGCCGGAAGATCGGAGCCGCGGCACCGGTTGGCTTCCAGACCTCTTCGAACTATTCTCGACCGACGATTTCCCTTGTGCAGTCTGTTGTGCGCGACGAGTTGGCGAACCTTGGAATTCAGTCTCTCTATTCCGTCAACCGAAGGGGTACCTACATTTTCCCACGATCTCTCCTTCGAGGGGGCCAGTACCCCTGTCGGCTTTTTCGCAACCCAGGGGAATGGCGAACATCCGATGACCGGCCGATATGCATCAAGTGCCAGCGCGTTGGCCACATTTCCCGCCACTGCCACAATGCGTGGACGTCATGCCAATATCAGTCTGCGCTCCAACCTTACCACCACCCGCCAGGTACTTTTCTATCACCACAAGATTCCACAGAGCCATACAACTCTACGCAGGCGTCCTCATCTACACGGCAGAGTCGTTCACCCTCACCGCGACGACCCCTGTCTCGCTCACCCACTATTGGCCGTTCTGCGTTCCCCCTGTACCTGCACTCTAGGGAAACTGGCGGTTGCAGCTTCGAGAGGTGACGCTGCTAGAACGACCGGGATTGAAATTGCTCTGCTGACGTTACCGACGGAAAGGAATTTACTTGATGCGACGTAGGTGGTGTCCCTGTTGCTGCTCGGCTTGTTACAGGCATGCATCTATGTGATGTGCGACCAGCTTCGTAGACAGCTCACTTACGTCCTGACCCCTGCGGCATCCTGTCTTGTGCGAGTCGCCAGCGGAAGAACAGTGCCCACAATAGGAATGTGTGCCGTTCGTGTTGGTGTCTCTGGCCGCCAAACATCTGTTTTGTTTACTGTTCTTTAAGAGTATCCCCATGACATTATTCTAGGCCTTGATTTCCTATCCGCTCACTCCGTCCTTATCTACTGCTCCGCTGGACTTCTTCATCTTGATTTACTTTGTCCTGACTCTACTGAGGAAGTTCCCAGCAGGCTCTTTTTCGCTGAGCACATTCGACTCGCCCCACGAGCCATGACCAGCGTCCTGCTTTATACAGCTCCACCTGTGCCTGATGGTGACTGTGTTGTGTCTCCTCTCGCGGAAGTACTGCTTGCTCATTACGTTGCTCTTCCGCAAACCGTCGTCAATATCATCAACAACTCTACCAGCTTTCATCTCGTCAACTTCGGAATCAGTGACCATGTCCTACCACAGGGCATAGCCTTAGGTACGTTGTCTTATTCCTCCCAAGTTTGCCTGTTTTCAGCCTCGACTGCTTATATTATGTAGTCTCCCGTTGACTCTTCTTAGCCAGCTGTCCTTCCTCAGCTCACCAACGTTATTGCTCCCGAACATCTGCGTCACCACGCCTATTACTTATGCCAGCTGCTCTCCGCGTTCAGCGACACTTTTGACCTGGGTCGCCCTTTAGGCCAGACCTCTCTCACGACACACCATGCTGACATGGGTGACGCACACCCTATTCACAGACGACCGTACCATCGGTCCTGGCATGAACGACAAGTCATTAAAACGGAGGTTGAGAAGATTCTCTCTCGATGAATGGTTGAAAAATCATCCAGTCCTTAGGCGTCCCCTGTCGTTCTAGTTAAAAAGGACGCCAGCTGGTACTTCTGCGTGGGTTACCGGCACCTCAACAAGATCACCAAGAAAGACGTTTATCCTCTACCACGCGTTGACGACGCCCTCTGCTGCTTCCACGGTGCGAAGTACTTTTCTTCCATCGACCTTGGTTTCGGTTACTGGCAGACTGCGTCGACGACACGGACCGACAGAAAACCGCCTTTATAACACCCGATGGCTTATACAAGTTCGCATTGGTACCATTCGGCTTATGTAATGCTCCATCTACTTTTGAATGCATGATGGACACACTCCTTCATAACCTCAAGTGGTACATCTGCATTTGTTACTTAGATGACGCCGTCGTTATTGCTCCTACATTTGCCACGCGCCAGGACTGCCTCTCTCTTGTTCTTTCTGCTTTTCCCAATGCTGGCCTTCAACTTAATTAGTCTAAATGTCACTTCGGACGCCTCTATATTACTATTTTCGGTCATCTTGTTGATTCATCTGGTGTGTGTCCAGACCCGGGGAAAGCTCGTGCCGTACAGAAGTTTCCCGTGCCAACATGGGCTAAAGATGTCCGGAGCTTCGTGTGCTTGTTCTGGTACTTCGGCCGCTTCATGCACAATTTTGCGGAGGTCACCCGCCCTCTGCTCTTCCGAAGGCAGACGCTTCATTTTCTTGGGGAACTGAACAAGCAACTGCTGTCTCGAAGCTTATCTCTCTCCTTCCATCTCCATTCCTTCTTGCGCACCTCGACCAGACTGCTCCAAGAGAAGTCCGCACTGATGCCAGTGGTGATGGAAATGGTGCCATTTTTTACCAACGTCAACGACGCCACGACCGCGTCATTGCCTACGCCAGCCGTCTGCTTTCTCCAGCTGAGCGGAATTATTTCATTACTGAACGTGAGTGCCTTGTCCTTCTCTAGGCAGTGGCGAAATCTCGCTTTTACCTATGTGGTCGGCCCTTTACATTCACCACAGACCACCATGCGCTCTGCTGGCTTTCGTCCCTCAAAGACCCTACCGATCGCTTAGGTCACTGGACGCTACGCCTACAGGAATACTCGTACACAGTCGCTTACAAGTCCGACCGTTTATACCAAGATGCCGACTGCTTGTACCACCACCAAGACGACCTTCCTGCGACCTACGCTTCTGCTCTGTATTATTGCTATCTGCTTAGCTGACCTCGCTACCGAACAGCGCCGAGATCCAAGCATACGTGGTATCATGGAAAAGTTCACAACTAGGTCATGTGATCCTTCTCTGGGCATGTTCCTACTCAAGGACAGCACTTTATATCGGCGTAGCATATAGCCCAGTGGATCTGAGATGGTGCTGGCCATTCCCCGGCATGTTCACACCACTGTTCTGTCCAAGCTGCACGATCTACCAACTTTTGGTCACCTCAGGGAATCAGTACATACGACCGTGTCCGACGATGATTCTTTCGGCCTGATCTGTACCGATCTGTCCGCCGCTACGTCGCCTCTTGTGAGTTATGTCAACGCCAGAAGAAGCCATCTGTGATCACTGCTAGTTTACTCCTACCTCTTGGCGGTCCTATTGAACCGTTCTATCGCGTTGGTGTAGACCTCTTGGCACCTTTCCTCACATCTGACTGATGCAACAAGTGGATTGCTGGCGCAACAGATTATACAACTTGGTTCGCGGTCACCAGAGCCCTTACAACGGACGTAGCCTACTTCCTGTTGCACAACGTCATTGTTCATCATAGTGCTCCTCGTGAACTTCCTACTGACAGGGGTCACTCCTTCCTCTTTGCAGTTGTGGGCGACTTCCTCCGTTCTTATTCTACCAAGCACAAATTTACTAATGCATGCAATCCGCAGACGAATGGTCTTACGGAGGGGCTTAATCGAACAATAACACACATGCTCTTCATGTATGTTTCTGTTGACCATCGTGACTGGAATACTGCTCTCCCGTTTGTCATAATCGCGTACAATTCATCACGCCACGACACACGTTACTCGCCATTTTATTTGTTGTGCGGCCGAGATCCAGTATTACTTTTTAATACAATAGTGCCTACCGCTCAAGAGTCCATGTCTCAGTATACAAGCGATGTCATTGCTCGAGCCCAAGAAACACGCCAAGTTGCTCACCGTAGTCTTTGTGCTTCTTAGGACAAGCGGAAAAGCATTTGTGACAGTAGTCACCGGGACGCCGATTATATTCCCGGGGATCTTGTCTCTCTGTGATCTCCTACCCGCCGTTTCGGCCTCTCGGATAAACTGATGTCCCTCTACTCCGGCCCTTACCGGGTCCTCTGTCAGGTAACCAACGTAACCTACGAGATGTCTCCAGTCGCACCTACTACTCGCTCCATCCAGACTTCCCATCACGTCGTTCAGGTCAGCCGCCTTAAACGCTACCAGTCCTTTTCAGCCTAAAACACAGCGGGACGGCGTTTCCACGATAAGTGGAAATATGTTGCGTAGCTCTGAACAAAGCTGAGGAAGATGCGCACGAACTTAGGCCTGAAGAAGTGAACGCTTCAATGACTAGCCTGCTGTAGGCTTGGCTTTGCCAATTACTGTAAATTACTGTGCATTCTGTAAATAAAAAAATAAATTATGGGGTTTTACGTGCCAAGACCACGATCAGATTATGCGGCACGGCGTAGTGGGGGAATCTAGAAAATTTCGACCACCTGGGCATCTTTAACGTACACCTAAATCTATGTACACGTGTCTCTTCGCATTTCGCCCCCATCGAGCTGAGGCCGCCATAATGTAAATACGCTACCCGACTTGCTTCTTCTCCAAGCAAAATTATTCTAAACCTTACTGAACGGGAAGCTATAGCTCCTACATGGGAAATGAGCAATCCTTTCTTCTTAGAACCAACCGCAATTCATGAGTTATGTTGAACCTAAAAGGAACAGTTAAAATGAGATTTTAAAAAGTGAATTTTTCTTTAGCTTCCACTTTTCTTAAATTCTAGAAAAATTCGAAATTTCAAGGAACAATACTTGAAGTATACGACTCCGTACCTCAGCAGCTAAAAACGATATCGGAATTCTGTAAGCTGCACCTACTATTTCATTTAATGCGGACAAAAATGATATATCATATGCCACCTTGAAATACACTACTAACTCCTGAATATGGCATTCGCGAAATCTTTGCAGGCATTGTAACAACTTCACATAAGTTATGAATTCATAGATCCAATTTGTCCGAATAAGATACTCCAAAGGATGCAGTTTTGAGCGATGACAAATCAATTTTTATCCGAACAAACGGATTGGTATACTTCGTACTTATTTTTTTTTCAGGTTTATCGATTTCCGATAATTCTTGTCAATAATGCCATGGCCGAAATCAAAATTATTATTGCAGCGATCACTGTGGTCTAACATTCTCTCTTGAATGCAACAATTCTCATTCAGATCGGTGGAGCTGTTGAGCGATTTTCCCATAAAATCATTTATGCATTTTACATGTATTTCAGCAGCCGGCATCGAAGAAGGGCCCGAGCTAAAGCTTCGTCTTATTGAATCACACCCGTTCTATAAGAAACCCACGAAACATACCGCTGACTATACGGAAGCCCGCGGCCGCAGTCGTGCACAAATAATGAGAAAAAACAATGAAGAAAGGAAACCCAACGCAAGCTTTACGGGAGCCGTTATCTCGGCCAGGCATCTCACCCGGAATGCCGACGATCTGTCTGACAAGGTGTCTAGGAAAATCGTCGATTCATTGCAAGTCGAGCAAGTAGCAGGTTGTCTTCAAGATAAGGCTGATACATAAGCGCGCTTGTTTCCAAGTGCCGAGGTGAAGCAACAGTCTCAGGGTGTGCTTCTTTTTATTATGTTTTCTTTATTTGTGCGTCATGGCATACGTCACGTCAATCTTTAAGGTCGATACGCCACGTGGTGGCGAAAAAAGGAACTAAACGCGTGTCCAGAATTCCTGGGTATGCCAGAAAAACAAAACGGCTGCAGTTATTCAGAAGATGCGTAGTCATCCGCCAAAGAAAACGGTGAGTACATTTCTCACTAGTGTTGTCCGCAGACTCACCGCGGACCTGTCGCGAACTATGGAAACTGAAAAAGCGAGCTGACAAGGTCAGTGTTCCTTCGTCTAGACATACCATCAGGCTTGACATGCATGGAGGACCGGACTGCGGCTCAATACGTCATGTGATGGCCGGATCACGCTTCGCCCGCCTACTCAAGACGAACCGAAAGAGTTGGACCCGTTAACCGACAGTGTGGCACAATTACTCTCCTCAGTCGACAAACCACAGGCTGCAGTTAGTGACATCAATATTTATTTGTATAATTACATACTTTGCGTCAGAGAAAGTGATTTGCTGACACTTTTTCGGCTTTTACCACCACTCCGTTCTTTCAATTTCAGACCCATCGATTCGCTGTGCTCATATTGCTTCGAACATATACGTTCACGAAAAATTGGAGCCGTAGCAGCTCAATGAAAGAAATTTCGTTAAATAATACAAAAATGTTTACTTTTCTGACCAAACACCGTGCGTGTTCCAGAGCTATGCAATGCGTCGCCGGTGCTAGAGCCGCCCTGTAGTAAAAAAGTAAGTCAGCATGTCTTCGCCTGCGTGGTCCGAGCCCCGGCGCGGTCCTAACAAATAACAGAAGCGCCGGGTCTCGTGATGCTAGGCCAGCGAGCTAAAACTGTGATTTAGTTCGTCGCGTGTATGTAGCTTACCAGTCACCTGACGCAGACATCTTGCGCACCACTGCTTTCTCCCTTATGCTATGCTATAACGTAGCATGCGACTGTTTATAGACTTTGCGTGCACCTTCAAGTGTGCGCGCAAGTACGTAGTGCTCTCTGTATTATCTCCTTTCTCTCTTTTCAACGTATTATTTCCTTCTCCAGTGCAGGTTAGCGAACCAGACGTGCTCGTCTGGCTAGCCTCCTTGAATTTCCTTTCTTCTCTCTCTCTCTCTGGACCTGTATTCGCAAAAAGAAATAAAAAGAAAAGGTAACATTTCTTTTAAGAGCACGTGCTGCAGCCAATGGTGACGTTGGACAAATTATTAGCGAAGGCGGCCAACGAATGGGAAATAGCACTTACGAACAAGAAGCTTCATATGTTCGGTCCCTAGTTATCAATGGCAGCGAAGTGGACTCCGCAGCACACGCCTATATATACACTGATCAATTAGGGCGTTTCATTCATCGAGAATAATAAACAGATGGTCATAAAACGCGCTGCTACTCAGTCATTTCAGGAGCGTGTGAGGCAAGTGTCGCAGGTCTTTCTTCTCCACGGCCATAAGTTTATGCATGTACATGTACACCAAATTCATACGTCTTCTGGACAGCCGCTACCAAGCAAACGGACGGGTAAGGCGCGTTTCCGAAGAACCGCCTAATGAGGGGCCAGCTGCGTCTGTCCGTTTGCCGACGCCGGTCAATGCGACAACAAACGACAACGTCAAATGCGCTCGTTTATCAGCTGGCGCGGCCTGAGCGCCGTTGTAGCTCCGGCGCTTGATTAATAACGAGCCAGCCGCTTCCGGCTCTCCAACGCACCGCCGTGGGGCGGCCGTGCCTCGACCGCAAACCGATTCTTTGGAATGAGCGAATTCGCGTGTACACGCGTGACGTCGCTGCGAGAGACAGTACGTAGCCTGCGCGCATTGTGCGGCGCGCAGGTCGCGCGAGCGCTTCGCCGCGTGCCGCTCGCTCTATGCGGCCGGCGTCGGTCCCGTTTACGGCAAGCGATGCACAAACATCCCCTCCTTTGTCGCTAATTAGACCGCGGCGTGCGTTCGCCACCACTGTAGCGTATGCAAAAGGGAGCTCTGTCGCAGCCTACTAATTAGAGATCCGATTCGGCTTCGTCTTGTTTTGACCCAGAAAGAGGGAGAGGTGCCGCGAGGTTACAGTCTTTTCAATTACTAGAGTGTTTCGCTAAAAGCCTGCGTGGGAATGTTCGTCCGACTGCTTTGGATCACACGGTGGGCATGGCGCGCGCCAGCCGAGATATGGAGGTGATACTCATTTCGCTGGTGTTCTGCGGATTGTCGGCATCTTATGTTCTCACAACTTACAGCGACTTGTTATTGCTTTCATTAAGCCACGTTCCTGCTGCTTCGCGTGCAGAGCAATGTTTCAGTGGAAAGCGCGTTGGCCGAGCATGATGCCTTATTACTGCGACATCAGTTAGAAGCTAAGCTGGGTTTGCTATGTTTTTACTTAACCGTTTTCCCGCCTACCGGGGTACTAAGTAGTCCATGGTCGAAGGTTAGCTCATCGGGCTGCTGTGCTGAGGCAACAGGGTTCTAAACCAACCACCGGACCAACCTGGATCACGGAGTATGTGCCAGTGTGTACATACGTGCCACTCTTCAACGGACCGTTTGCTTGCCCACTTGCGCCACTGTAGATGCGGGGCTGGGTAGGTACCGCAGTTCGAATAAACTCTTTGACGCCGACTTAGAGCACTGTTTATGGGCCACTGGGTCTCTTCTGGTCTTCAATTAACCGCTTTGATACAAACTTGGGTTACTGGTAAGGTGCCACTAGGTGCGTGACAGTATCATCATCATAATCATAATCATCATCATAATCATTAAAGGTGCGGCATCTGGCTGTGATATTCTGTTGCAGCTAAAGTAGTGAGTGAGTTGAGAGCCTGTGAAATCCCTCGCCTGCAGATTTTTTTGCGTTAACTACTAAAACATGAACCATTGGAATAGCTCAGTTTCTCAAGGGAAGGCGGGTTAAGTGTTGCGAAACGCCAAAAATAAATCGCATCGCGAAGTAATATAGCTATGTGAAATGACTCTGTTTTTAAGCTTTGAAGTGATTCTGGAGAGTATCAAGAGTTTTCACAACGATATCGAGACGCTCTTAATTCACCAAAAAACACAACCTACTATGTTGCACATGCTCGAGTGAACTCTTTTTAATGGAGAGTTCACTCGAGATCTAGCTATTCTGTGGGTATTCTGTGCATTATTACACAGGACCATTTATCACAAAAATGTTAATATAGTACTGCGTCTACTAAAAAGGTATATTTAAAATATGTTCCCTTTCTAGTGCAGATGACTCACTGACCACGGTATAATTTTTGTATTCTAAAGGGATGCTTGTTTATTAATTTTGGGCAAAACAAAGGGGCGTGGTGTATAATGCCACCGTGGTTGCTTAGTGGCTATGGTGTTGGGCTGCTAAGACCGAGGCCGCGGGATCGAATCCCGCCCACGGCAGCCGCATTCCGATAGGGGCGAAATGCGAAAACACCCGTGGTAGTTAGATTTAGGGGAATGTTAAAGAGCCCCAGGTGGTCCAAATTTCCGGAGTCCCCTACTACAACGTGCTCCATAATCAGAAAGTGGTTTTGGCACCTAAAACCTCATGATTTAATTTTTTTTAGCTCTTGGTACCCCTTACCTCGATTTATACTTCCTAGCACGCCTATCACGCATTACTTAAGTGTCGTTCATTCTCTCTAAGGCTGTGCGAAGAATGCTTTTTGAGACCTAATCAAATACTAAAAGAATAGTTTCAGAAGCGGATCGAATGGTATGGTGCCAGAACTGAATGGAATCAAATATGAAATGATATCAACAATTAAGCACTAAAATAAAAAAAAATATCTGGTGACATCATTAGAAAGGTTCTAATTCGTCTTCGTCATTACAATGTCCAATAAAAAGAATGCGTAATATACATATGGAGCGCTAGAATTAACTAAGCAGTTGTTTCGCAAACTCATGGTTCTTCAGATCAGATGCGGCCATGCATTATCACATACAAGTAAGTTTAGAAAGGTGGCCTTGTTAGCCACTGAATATCTGTGTTTATATACCGTCGCGACCAAATCAGAAATGCGGGCTGTGTGCAGCCAGTGGCAGAGATTTTCTCTAGGTCGTATAGGAGGAGTAGATTTTAATGAAGAGAAAGGAGGAGAGGTCGGCCTGGAGAGCGTGTCTCTAGCCTGCTACTCCTCACTGGGGAAAGGGGAAGTGGGAAATACAGGGAAAGGTAGGTGGCGAGTGATTATGTTATGATACAATGAGATACTATATACACGTTGTCCAATATGCGGGTGCGCACTGAAGACGCAATACACGTAAGAGTAATCTTGTCCATACAAAAAGTAATCTTGTCCCAAAAAGTTCTTGCGCAAACACATTTCGCCCTGATTGCACGTCTCACAGCTTCTAGAGGCGATCGTCTAAACCAGTCTCACTTAAAAAGTTCAAAAGTGATTTTATAGCACGTTGGGCACAGTCAACACTTCTCCACGCGCCCAAAAGCTTTTCTTCTTAAAAGGGGCGGGAGTCCAAGCAGTCAACAGTAGATTTGAGTGTTCTTCGTTCGGCCGCATATTGAGGGCACACGCAAAGTACGTGAGCTATTGTCTCGAGAGTGTGACAGACGCTACATTCAGGGTCCCGTGCTTGTCCACTCTTGTGAAGGTATCGATAGGTGTATGCCACACCCAGCCGTAATCGCTGAATGAGTGTTTCCAGGCTTCTCCGCAACCGAAGTGGAAGCCGGAATTGTAATCCAGCGTCAAGTCTATGGAGGCGCTCTTGTCGATGTTCGGGGTTGTCCCAATGTCGCGCCGTAGAAGTTTTAATGGAGGTGTGGAGCAAGGCGTTAATGTCATACCGGGAAAAATGAATTTTTATAATGGTTCCGTCAGTGTGCGCCTTTTTTGCTTCAGCGTCGGCCTGTTCGTTTCCAGCTATTCCGCAATGGCCAGGAATCCACTGCAGCACGATGGTATGGCCGGAATGAGATGCCTCAGCAAGCAGAGACATGATGTCATGAACCAGAGGACTGTATGCGGTTCTGTCATTCATATAATTGCTGATGAGTTGCAGTGCTGGTTTTGAGTCACAGAACACTGTCCACTTCTCGAGACTCTGTTGCAGTATGCAGCGAACTGCTTCTCGAACTCTGGTCAACTCAGCTGCTGTAGACGACGTCCTGTGTCCTATCTTGAACCGTTGTGCGATCCCCATTCCTGGTACCGTGTAGGCCGCCGCGGAAGAAGTCTGTGCCCCAGAACCATCTGTAAAAACATGTTCGTAATATCCATACATGTAAGCAATGCATGATAGCGCGAAATGCTTGAGGCCAGCAAGCGACATTTTCGACTTCTTCGTTATACCAGGGATTGAGAGTCCCACCGTTGGCTTTGGCATCGTCCAGAGTGGAACTTCGGGTATGTCATTTGGTTTGAAGTCCGACGGCAATAAGTCTTGCTGCGACAACACGGCTTCTGAGTAGGCGGACACAGGCCGTACGCTTGTGACGTTCGTGAGTGGATGGTTCCTGTGTCTAGTCAGTACCTTTAGATGCACTCTCAATGGCTCATGTTGCAGATAAACTGGAGCTGGGCACGCACGTGCATCTGCAATAGTGCCCCAAGTAGACGCACATCGTGGTAGTGCTAGGCAAATTCTCAGTGCGCGAGCCTGAGCACTTTCAAGTGTGCGTACAGCAGTTGTACTAACCCGAGAAAGTGCAGGCGCACTGTAGCGGAAGTAGCCAACAAAAAGTGCCTGGTAGAGCTGCAGAAGAGATGATTTGGTTGGCCCCCATGATTTTCCAGACATATGGCGAATGATCTGAGTAAAGCTGTCCAGCTTTTTTCTTAATCCAGAGAGGTGCTTCGACCAAGATAAGTCACGGTCGATGATGACTCCGAGAAACTTGTAATGGGTTACTGAAGGTGTAATCTTCCCATCAATCATAACGGGGTAGCAGGCCATTGACTTCGTGTAAATGTCATGGTTACACTTTTTTCCGGCGAGAGCTGCAGTCCCCGACTGTTTAGGTATGTCGACGTTTTTGACACCGCGCGCTGCAGCTTCGTTTGCACTTGCAAGCGCGTTAAGCTCGTGGTCCATCTACAGATGTCGTCTGCGTACACAGAGACCGAGACTGTGCCTGCGTGTTCTTTGACCAGTCCAATGAGAAAACGATATTAAATAAGGTTGGGCTCAATACACCTCCTTGAGGCACTCCACGATTGACGGGGTGGTTCTCTGTTTCACCGTCTGGAGTTGTCATGAATATCGTTCTCTCTTGAAGATAGCTGGCTATCCACTGATGCATACGTCCCACGACGCCACATTCTTCTAGGGCATTTAAAATTGCATCATGTAGAACGTTGTCAAAAGCACCCTTGATATCTAGAAAGACAGCAGCCGTTAATCGACGGCATCGTTTCTGATGTTCAACAGTTGTTACTAGGTCAATGACGCTGTCTATTGACGACCTACCCTTTCGGAAACCTGTCATTGCGTCTGGATATATATTACACTTCTCCAAAAACCACTCCAGGCGCGTCAAAACGATGCGTTCCATGGTTTTACCTATGCAACTGGCAAGCGCCACAGGTCTGCAGGAAAGCATAGCATGGAGTGTCTTGCCTGGTTTCAATAATGCCACGATTTTGCTTGTATATTGTATAAAGCCAGAAGCTCTTCAGTCGCTCGAGGGCCTAGATGGCGCAAGGTAGAATAGGTAATGCCATCAGGACCAGGCGCACTTGGGTGTCTTGAAGAGGAAATCGCTGCACGTAGCTCTTGCAGCGTGAATGGGAGGTCGAGACGATCGTCCATTGTTGGAGGAGCACACCTGAGCACTGAAGCTACCGATGTTGTAGATGCGGAGAGGTGTATGCAGAAATCTTCCGCGATTTCCTTCTCACTGCGCGTCTGGATGATAGCCAAAGCTCGGAAGGGACGTAGTTGTTGTGGAGAAGATGGTAGTGCTCGTACAACATGCCATATTGTGGACAATGGTTTTCTTGGGTCCAGGCTGGTGCAAAAGGACCTCCAACGTTGTCTGTCGAGCTTGTCTAAGTATCTTTGAATTTTCTTTTGCGCACGCCGTGACGTCCTCAAGTCTGATATCAATTTAGTTCGCCTGTATTTCCTCTCGGCGCGACGTCGGACTGCCCGCAGCTCTTCATATATAACGTCGACGGATGTTCTTGAACTTGATGTTTGGATGATGCGTGTTGTTGCGTGCATTGCTGCTGTAATGCGCTCTTCAATCTCTTTCGGTGAAATTATACAGTTGCAGGATTCTTCTAGCTTGTTCTGAAAAGCACCCCAGTCAGTGCGTCGCGTATGAGAACTTGAAAGTCTTGTAAACCATCTCAGTTGTACATAAGTAGGCAGGTGATCACTGCCATACGTTTCAGCATCTGTGCACCATGCAGCAGAAGACGAAAGGCATCGTGAAGCGATAGCTAAATCGAGACAGCTGCTGTAAGTTGTGCCACGAAGAAATGTTGGTGAGCCGTCGTTAAGGATGTCAAGACCATCGCTGCTTGTGAAGTTAAGAAGTTGCCTTCCTCGAAGATTTGTGATCCTACTACCCCAAAGATGGTGGTGCGCGTTGAAATTGCCTACAATAATATGAGGTCCTTGGCAAGAGTCAAGAACAAGTTTCAGGTGTCCAGAGTCAAATCTTCCCCTGGGAGAAATATAGCCACCGATGATCGAGATTATCCGGCGCTTTAGCTTCAGTGTTATAGAGACGTACTCGTTGCTGTTATGCACAGGAACTTGGTTTAGCGAATACGTGAGGTCACATCGCACACATAGTAAAGCTTTGCTAGTATTTCCACTTGTCCCAGACGCGAATTGTTCGTATCCAAAGAGTCTAAATGGCGATGTCATATTCGGCTCGCATATTACGATAACTGGAAACCGATGCTTGAGCACCCTCTGTTTAAAATCTCCCAGGCGACCCCGTAGACCTCGTGCGTTCCACTGGAATATTACGGAAGCGCTTATCCTTTCCTGTAGTGACACTAAGTCGTATAGTCACGGCAGATGGTGCCACTATTCTATCAATTATGGCTAATTGAAACGTATTCATATTTATTATCATGATAGACAATACCCACGGTCATCGAATGCCGTGTCTAAACAACATTTTTTTTTTCGAGCAATCGCGTTTAGCCGAGAGTTGAGTTGTTGAATTGAGTGGTTGTAGGCTACTGGTGGGATTAGCCTTGCAGTTGCTGCCGGCAATTGCTCCACCGTAGCGGCACTTAAAATACATAAATCACATAAATCAGACACAGACCTCACAACTACACATAGTCACTCTTAAGGTCACCATGTGGAGGCCAAATCCGTGTCCTGCAGGTAATTTGAAAGAAGGCGAGAAACCTCCTTCCTACACAACTGGTTCCCGCGCGGGAAATCAATGTCCTGAAGAGAGCTGTGAGGAATTCCTGTCTTCTTGAGCGACCCGATTAACACACTCCTTTCCGCGTTATACAGAGTACAGCACATAAGGTAATGTTATATGTCACCGCACACACCGCAGGTTGAACATAATGGAGACAACGCCAGGCCAGTCTTATACATCCACGCAGGGGTACGAGCAGAGCCCGTGCAAATGCGGAGCAGTAAAGTGGCTTGGTTTCTTGTGAGACCCTTCGTCAAACATGGTTTGTGAGGTGAGCTCCACAAAGAACTGTCCTCTCTTGTCCTCTTGAGGCACTTTTCTCAATGGATTCCCAGACAGCGCTCTATGGGCGAGGCTGTCCGCCATCTACTTACCTATGATACTTATGTGCGAGGGCATCCATTGGAAACGCATGGAGAAGCCTTTGATATAGAGATTGTGCACCGAGCGTAGAGAGCTAAGGTATGAGGCATCAGTAGGGAACCCGTGCTCTAACCTTTGAAGGGCGGATTTTGAATCTGTAAGAATGACAAGAGGTTGAGGCGTACAAAACTGTAGCTTCTTTAGAGCTGCCTCAATGGCAACGCTTTCGGCCGTTGTGGAGGACACGACTGCAGTGAAGCGAACCGACCAATCATACTTCAAAGAGGGAATGTGACAAGCAGCTGCACTAGATCCTCTGACCTTGTCCACAGAGCCATCAGTAAAAATTTGAAGATGACGTTCATATTCAGTCTCAAGATGTTCCAGTACGAACGAACGCGTTGCCGCCAAAGGAGAACTCCGCTTAGCGCGAACGTGTGGAATTGTCAACGAACAATCGAGGCTCGCGAATGACGAAGGTGGTTTCAACCTCTTAGTTCGATCTCTAGCGTCAAGGCCCAGGTAACCAAGAGTATTAAGGGCCAAGTATGCTCGGGACTGAGATCTCTTTCGAAGGCTCTGTAGAAGGGCTCGGCCGGCTATCGTCTGTTTGAGGCAGCCAATTTGCATCAATAATCTTTGTGAAGCGACTAGGCTAAGAGGTCTCGATAGAGACTCATAAAGTACTGTATTGGTAGGAGCAGTCTGCGGAACGCCAAGAGCCCTCCTTAGGCCCTTTCTGTGGCTGCACGATGCACTAGTGACGAGTCGAATAATGTACCAGCTCCCTTTAATTTCCCCCTCGCTATCACAGCTGGAACGACTTGAGGTTTTAGCCTAGAAGTCTCTAGTATGTTATGGCCCTTGTGAATGGGATTAAATTTATCTCACGTTTGCCTAAATTTTATGTCTGATCGTGTACTGTCGCCCAGTTGGAGCATATGAAAGCTATTGGAAAGTTTTTTTTTGATTTGCGAACAGCTATTATTCGATTCGAGGGCCGAACCTAACACAACATTCAAATCATCAATCGAAAGTTTTGAATATTCGCACGCCCCTGATTCTCACTTTCCTCCGTTTTTGTTTCGTCTGCCACAACGCGCTCTACTTCCAAAAATACTTTTCGCTGTCCCCGCGATACTTTACATGTGTGCTATACGGTGAAAGATGAATCTATACGCGACATCGTATCCATGATGTGTGCGTCGCCACGCGATCTCTATTGCCATGTTGTAGAGAAAGCGCCATGTCTATGTATATTTTTTTCCCTAGATCCCGATCAAACCTAGTGCATGTGTTGTCTGCCTGCCCCTCTTGTCGGTTCCCGAACATCGCCATTTATCCACAATCATTCAGAAGGAGTGCATATTCGTCGCTTGCTGCAGAATCTTTCTAGGAGAGACCGTGAACGTCGTCTAGACACGCACAGCGGCATTCGATTCGCCGGCGACCGAACACAGAGCTCACCCACTGTTGCTGCCGCGCCCATCCATGCATGCCACATGCTTGCGCAGTAAAAGTCTTGCCATTACGCTGATCGCCTGCTGTTTCAGCTGATTGCAATGTCTTGCCATTTTTTTCTTTCCTTTTTTTTTTAACTTCAGGCACTCCATTTCTCTATGAAATACAGCGAATGACGAAGACGTAAATTAGTAATGATACAAATGTAACGAACATATAAAGCTAAGCTTTTTATATGCTCTTGTGCTTGGTTCCAATAGATCAGTGTGTTTACATTTCCAAATTATGTACTTCCTTTCCGTGTATTCCTTTTATTGTTAGTTCTTTGCCAATTTGCAAACCTCAACAAATGTAACTCCACTCTGCTAAAACCCCAACTCAGGGCTGCAGTATTCATAAACAAATAAATAAAATTAAAAATACCAAAGAAGATAATCAGAATAATGATAACGATGCCATAATGGAGAGTTCACTCGAGATCTAGCTATTCTGTGTCGGCGTCGCTACCTTAATGTTCTATACACTTCGTAGGCTTTATCTGCTGGTGTAAGAGCGCTCCAAGCTCTAACATGGACCGTAGGTAAAAACGGACAGCTCAGTTCAAGTTGACTTCACAGTGCAGAGTATAAGTGTTTCCCTACATACATTATTACACAGGACCATTTATCACACAAACGCTAATATAATACTGCGCCTACTAAAAAGGTATACTTACAATATGTTCCCTTTCCGGTGCAGATGATTCGCTGACCACGCTATAATTTTTGTATTCTAAAGGGATGCTTGCTTATTAATTTTGGGCAATAAAAAAGGGCGTGGTGTATAATGTCAAACTATTTGTTTCATTTTTCTGATATATCCTCAATAACATGCATGACGGGCCTTCCCCGCTCTTTTTCTTTCTTCTTCTTTTTTGGGCCGGATACTCACGGTTCTTTCGTTGTTGGAAAAGTCCATGGCCTCATTTTCCAACAAAACGTCCAGACAGTTTCAGCCAGCCATATGATCCATTTTGCAGTGATGACCTACATAATATCACCTCTTCATGTATTAATTTCTATTCTTACTTGCTTTTTCCGTGAAATAATGATGAAATCAACTGCCAGTGCAGTTCTATCGCCAAATAACCAATACTAAAGCTTTTAACTTTGTTATTGAAGAAACTGCTCTTGTAGCTGTTATTTCTTTCTTTTATTTTCTTTTCTGGATGTATTAACAATCTAGCATTCATTTTCATTCAATTTTCTGCTGTAACGTCCTTTGAACTTTGAAGAAACTTAAAGGAACAAAAATAACTAATTGTGTCTGATGTTTCGTGTTTCAAGTGTCGTCCTGAGGATTCCGCGCTAAAAAGCTAAGAGCTAGGGATTACCAACTAACCCAAACTAACGCCTTACTAAATTAAGTATCGCGTATAATTTTCCAAAGCAAACATTTTCTTTTATCGTCACAGCACAAAACCGTAAACAAAATAATCCGACGACACCTATGGAATTCGTGTGAGTTTTGAATGCGAAAGCATTAATGTTCACTTGAGCGCCGCTGAGCGGTCCTTCGAGTTTAGCGCAGCGAGTAGTCTTTTTGAGTTTTGCTGCGGGGTATTGAGTTTTACGATTAAATTGCTGCGGGTTATTTTTTTTTGTACAGTTTTTACGTTAGCATGTTGGCTGTAGGCCGGAATGATTTGGACGATATTGCTGAAAAATCTAGGACACCGCACGCCGTCGACGTCCTGCACGACGAGAGACCGAGGAAGCAGCAGCGGCCACCAAGGCCCGCAGGCGCGCGCAGCAGCTACGCCCAGTGGGGGTGAAAGGGATACGGACCGCGCACCGTGTTCCCAGAGCGAGACGGCGGCATCCGCACGCGCGCGACATGCGAATGCCTCGCCGACGACAATCCCTCTCGCCACGCGGCGTTGCGTCACCGTTCCGTTGAGGCGCGCTGGTGATGTGGCGTCGCGGCTATGCCCTCTCCCCTCATACAACACCTGGCGCGCTATGGCGGCAGCAGGTGTTCCGATTCGCCCGTTCTGCTCCGTCGAGGCGCGCTCGTGGCGTAGCGTCGCAGGCAATGCGAATTTAGGTGCCGTTTCGCTGCTACAGACGATTACTTTTTCACTCAATAGACCATTTGATGCTTTTGTATCAAAATGTGGGGATACAACGCGCCCTGGAAATTGGTTTAAGCGAAGCTTTCTTTGGTGTTTGCGAAGAACGCTGTTCTTGTTTAGGGAGCATTTGCAAGTACGCAGCACATGACCAAGTTGGATGCAATTTCACCAGGAAACGCCTCGCTCAACATAAGCTTTTGACGCTGGGACATGTACACCTTTCGCATGTCGATGACAGAATGACTACGAAGTAATGAATGTGGTGGAATGATGACGGCGGCATGACAACGACCGTTTGACGACGACGCAATGACGAGAATGACATGACGACAATGGAATAGAATGACCAAGAATAAATGATGACGACGGCATGAACGCACGAAAAATAACGTGAAATTAAGAGTTCTTGATTGATAGTGAGCTTCTTGAAACTGTGCAGGAGGATGATTATGTATTCAAGTTAGTTACAGGGGACTCGGATTGAATGAAGGATATCTTTCGAGTCAAAATTGGTTGGAGCGCATATGTCAAGCATTCTCAATCATGAAGGGCACCTTATGGACATGTTTGAACGTAAACTATATAATCAGTGTAGTAGGCCCGCCCTAACCCATGGGGCCGAAACCTGGAGAATACCAAGGAAATTTAGAGCAAGTAAAGGAGCACACAGAGAGTGATGGAACGAGAAATAATAGGTGTACCGCTAAGCGAATGGATGAAGGCGGGATGGATTGGAGATCAGGCTGGGGTTGCTGATAAGCTAATTGATATTAAGTGCAAAAAGTACAGTTGGGCAGGTCACGTAATGCGAAGGGTAGATAACCGCTAATATGTTAGCGTAAAAAATGTGTGCCAGGGGAGACGCAGTGGAATGCGGACAAGAATTAGCTGGACTGAGGAGATTAGGCAATTGGTCGGCATAAGATTGATAATTGATAATGTTGCCGTAAGACAGGGGTAATTGAAGGTGGATGGAGGAGATTTCGTCAGGCACTGTTCATAAATAAATAAGCTGAAGACGTTATGCTCTTGATTCCTTCTGAAAGAGCTGCAGGTGACGCCTATCGTTGAAGAATTACTCATTTTGCGCAGTGCGGCCCCTTATAGGTCAGGTGGAAGACGTGGTCGCGCGGCACGTTTTTTACAGCAAAGCTGTTCATGGTTAGGTTTCCTCCGTGCATTTCTGTTCAGCGTCAACAAAACTATCCTCATGAGCAATGGATCGTACCCCCCTAAGCAAGCAAACAATGGAATGGCTCATCCCTCTCGTAGTGCAGAGCACACACACACACACGCACACGCACACACACGCTTGTATGTATATATATATATATATATATATATATATATATATATATATATATATATATATATATATATATATATATATATATAGTTCAGAGAGTAGAATAACCGATTTTACGGACGTCTCGGCCGGGTTCCGGCCTTCATCAAGACTGCGATTCCAAGCACACAGAGCTCAATTTATACATCTTTCTCCCTAAAAAAAGTACAGAAGTGAAAAAAACAACAACCAAAACATGAATACAAACTTGCGCGCACATACAGTGGTGCTCTAACGGAGCTACAAGGTTGCGCGTACGTGCAGTGGCATTATGAAACAGGAAACGCGGTAGGCAGCCTGAATAACCCACATCCCGGCTGACGCGTCGGAGATAAAGAATCGTTTTTTTCGCATGTGCGTCCTGAGCCTAAAAGTATATATATATATATATATATATATATATATATATATATATATATATATATATATATATGTGTGTGTGTGTGTGTGTATGTGTGTGTGTGTGTGTGTGTGTGTGTGTGTGTGTGTGTGTGTGTGTGTGTGTGTGTGTGTGTGTGCCTTTCGTCACGATGACCACCGGTAAAGACATTTAATTGCTTGTACTTTTGTTCAAAAATCTGTGTCACCTCTCAGCCGTACGCTGAGCAGCTTTGCTGGTCATCCATCTTCACAGAGTGGAATGGTTCATGATTTGTGACAGAAGCGATTGGCGTTAACAATGATCATATGGTGATTTAGGGTGCAAGCTGTTAACAAGTTACTCACATGAGCTCGCGGCAGCCCTCACAACTGCCAGCCTGCGTCCAAACTTTGTATGGAATTTCAATGGCTTTAATTTCTGCGTACAACATTGCTTTATTGTAAAAGAAAGAAAAAAAGAACATGTGGGCGTGACATAAAACAATTCACCGACGATTACGATAGTCTCTATTGCGTAAGTTGAGTGCAGTTCTATACGTGTTTTCATTTTGCGATATATTGGCTGGCACGGACAATCTGTCTCGGGCGGCACATTGGAAGCGGAGTGAAAGGTGGCGCGACTGCCTCGCTAATCGGGAGATCGCGAGAGGCAGGGCGTGGGTGACGCGTGGACGCGGTTCAGCGCAGGCGCTGCAGACAGGCTTTCGCTCTTGCAGCCCTTTGTTTTCATATGTCGGACGCGCGCTACTCTGGCGCCATTTCGTAGCCATCGTAACCGCAGAGTCTGTCTTGCACGGCCCTACGTTTTTCTTCTCACGCTTTCGCCATACCTTGCTCTTCCGCTTTCTTTCTCGCGCTCTCTTCACTATCGCAGTCTTTCATTACCCGCTATGCTCCTCATTCGCTCTTTTATCCTTCGCTGTGCTCGCTCGTTTGGCTACGAGGGTCACTGAGGCACGCCGTAGCTCGACGCAATAACGGGTGCCTAAGAGCTGCGCTCTAATAGTGAACTTTTCTGTCTTAGCGATTCAAAGAACCAGCATAGTTGCAAGAGGGGTAAATATTGTCACGTTGTAGTGACGATGACGAAGAACAGCGGCTGAAGCGTGTCGGCTCTTATACACGAACAAACTGTGAACCACGAAACTAACTTGTACAGGGAAGCTGTATATGGCTAGCCAATTGGTCCCCTCGTCCATCCGTCCGTCGGTCGCCTGTACGCCGAAAATTCCTCCCGCGCAACCCCATGCGCATGCTCAAAAAAAGAAAAAAAAAAGAAATGAGAAAGAGAGGCGCGTGATTAATAGTGAGGACGACAATAGTGACGTCGTTGTTCTGCGTCGCAGCGGAGCGCACGCGCAGCAGTTTCTCTCCGTTTCTCTCCGGCTACGAAATGGGTAGGCCACGCGCCATACGTAGTGCTGGGGAACAGGCAGCTTTCGATCAGCAACGCCGTGAGCTGAACCATGAACGAACTTGTCTACACCGGGCCGATGCTGCAGCCCGGGCACAAGAACAGGCTCGTGCAGCCGAGCGCAAGCATCAACTGCGTACCGAGGATCCAATAGCATACCAAGCAGTCGTTTAATGAACTTTCAGGATTAACCCAGTGATAAACACCAGGGCCACACGTTTGAGCTTCGCTGCTTAACCATCTGTACGGAGTGCTTGGGCGGTGATTTTTTATTTTATTGGGCAAACCGTTGCCGAGAAAAGAAAGTAACAGTCAAGCATAACGATAGCGGCGTGCACAGTCGGCGATCGGCGAAAATCTCATCTGCAGCTCAAGCGTGTCGGATTTTATACACGATTCGTCGCAAGTACCACGGTAATCGGTGGTACCTGCGTGCCTTCCAGAAACTACTACACAAATCGAGTAACGCATACAATGTGACTATAAAAGGTTCGGTGTGAATGTACGTGACTGTTGGAATCAACGATAACATCTGAGTAAGTTCCAAATCATGCAGGCGCGTCTTGCGCCTAGATAGAGAGAGAGAGAGAGAGAGAAAGGCAATGGAATCACAGGGAGGTTGACCAGAGATTATCTCCGTTTGACTACCCTGAACTGGGGGAGGGGCAAAAGGATGCGATAGGTGATAGAGAAAAGAATAGAAAAGGAAAAAAAACATAGACACACACGTGCACACGATACACACGAACTGTTTCTGTGTGTGGGCACTGTCACGCAGTCTGCGAAGGCGTTCCTAGTGTTATGCAGTGTCTTGCGCCTAGCGATATCTGTAAGTTACCAGGTGAAATACACTTCCAGGAAAACGGATAAGTATACATGTGAATATAAAGGAAAAATTTCCATGTGTTTTCAAACAATATTCAAATTTACGGTTTTTCTTTAATGTGAGCTTTGCCGCAGTATTGCTAACTGTATAAAGATGCACCCTTTACAGGATGCGGGGAGGAAACATTTGGAAGAGGAAACGCTTCGGATACTGTAATACGGACAAAGGACCGAGACAAATAAATGTTTTCTTCGTCTGCTTCTTCCGATACTCTAAACCCAAAGCAAAGGTTCATTGCATGCGGTGCGTGCGTAGGCACACGTGTAGACACACGTAGACACCGCAGAACATCACCGTTGGAGGAGACGTCCGTTTCCGTTTTCCCATGGGTATAGTTCTCCTTCCTTCGGGGGCGTTTTGATTGTCTCTCCGCTGAGCATGTTTCGCCCGCATTCGGAATGCTGACGACCTGGATTTCTTAGCCGCTTTCTTGGTTAGGAAAATCCATACCGCCTACACAGTGACTATCTTCTGCTCGGCTACTCAAGAAGACCGACAATAATAGGTTACCGTGGCATGCCCTCGTTTTCCATCTGCAAAGAGAGAACCGCTTCGCCGGTTCTTCGCCACTTTCTAGCTTTCTAGCCCGCTATTCCCGCTGTAGTTGTTGTTAAAAGAACACTGAAGATAAATATGTCTTATGTATTAGTAAATCACGAAGAACACCAGTCTTACCGTGAGAACCCTCTTGGTAATCCAGAAAAAGCGCAAAAACGAGAGATGGGTAGCGACGCCACCTTGAAGTTTCCGTACCAGCTTGCCATGACTTCATAAATTTTGATGCCATCTTTCAGGGCCATTTTATTTCTCTAGCGGTAAAGAGTGACTATACACTGTTCAAAGGAGCCACCCATTAAACATGGCAAGTTCGGGGAGCTTTTACTGAGCCAACGCAGCATCAATACGAAAAAACACTTTGAAATCCACGACGTCACATGACGCACGGGCGTCAGGGTCCCGGCACAAAAATTCAAAAACTGAAACTTTGACCTTCATTCTCTCTTCAAATAGTCAGCATATCATTTCAAAACTAATGAAATCAGAATTAAAAAGAAAACGTTTTATCAACTTCAACTGAACTAGTGTTATGCTTTAGTGTCCCTTTAACTAATTAAAATGTCACATGTCCATTAAGTGGGCGAATGGCAAGAACAACACAAAGTGGCTCCAATGTGCCGCTAGCGTAGACAGTGTATTCCGCGAATGTATTTTCCGCTAAATTATCTGTAAAAACTAACATGAAGTAAATTGTACCATTCGGTCGATTTACCCAAGTGGATTACCTGAGAAGGCGGACATTACTTGCACGACCGACTGTTATGTGATGTTCTCTAATTAACAATGTTTCACTAATTGTCTTTCTAAGTATTCACTTTAGGATACATGGATTTATGGCCGACGTTTCTGGGCCATAAATGTAGTGACGCTAGCTGATAAACAGATAGAATGAAAATGATGGAACACGTGTGATGGCCTTTAGACCCTTGCAATGATCTTGCAATGGTAAACTCTTGTAATGATCCTTGCAGTAAGTGTGGTGACTTTAGCTGATAAACTGACACGGTGAAGATTGTAACAAATCATGATGTGGCTTGCTGCAATAGTGGAAACGCACTGCGTCATTGTGCTTTGAATGCACTTATTCACTTACTCTAACCTAAAGCCTCTAACCCTACAGCTAAAATAGAACTGGCAGAACTTTCAAAGTTAATCAACAAGCGTAAGACAGCTGACATAAGGAAGTATAATATGGATAGAATTGAACATGCTCTCAGGAACGGAGGAAGCCTAAAAGCAGTGAAGAAGAAACTAGGAATTGGCAAGAATCAGATGTATGCGTTAAGAGACAAAGCCGGCAATATCATTACTAATATGGATGAGATAGTTGAAGTGGCTGAGGAGTTCTATAGAGATTTATACAGTACCAGTGGCACCCACGACGATAATGGAAGAGAGAATAGTCTAGAGGAATTCGAAATCCCACAGGTAACACCGGAAGAAGTAAAGAAAGCCTTGGGAACTATGCAAAGGGGGAAGGCAGCTGGGGAGGATCAGGTAACAGCAGATTTGTTGAAGGATGGTGGGCAGATTGTTCTAGAGAAACTGGCTACCCTGTTTACGCAATGCCTCATGACTTCGAGCGTACCGGAATCTTGGAAAAACGCTAACATAATCCTAATCCATAAGAAAGGGGACGCCAAAGACTTGAAAAATTATAGACCGATCAGTTTACTGTCCGTTGCCTACAAAGTATTTACTAAGGTAATTGCAAATAGAATCAGGGACACCTTAGACTTCCGTCAATCAAAGGACCAGGCAGGATTCCGTAAAGGCTACTCAACAATAGACCATATTCACACTATCAATCAGGTGATAGAAAAATGTGCGGAATATAACCAACCTTTATATATAGCTTTCATTGATTACGAGAAAGCGTTTGATTCAGTTGAAACCTCAGCAGTCATGGAGGCATTGCGTAATCAGGGTGTAGACGAGCCGTATGTAAAAATACTGAAAGATATCTATAGCGCCTCCACAGCCACCGTAGTCCTCCATAAAGAAAGCAACAAAATCCCAATAAAGAAAGGCGTCAGGCAGGGAGATACGATCTCTCCGATGCTATTCACAGCGTGTTTACAGGAGGTATTCAGAGACCTGGATTGGGAAGAATTGGGGATAAGAGTTAATGGAGAATACCTTAGTAACTTGCGATTCGCTGATGATATTGCCTTGCTTAGTAACTCAGGGGACCAACTGCAATGCATACTCACTGACCTGGAGAGACAAAGCCGAAGGGTGGGTCTAAAAATTAATCTGCAGAAAACTAAAGTAATGTTTAACAGTCTCGGAAGGGAACAGCAGTTTACAATAGGTAGTGAGGCACTGGAAGTGGTAAGGGAATACATCTACTTAGGACAGGTAGTGACTGCGGATCCGGATCATGAGACTGAAATAATCAGAAGAATAAGAATGGGCTGGGGTGCGTTTGGCAGGCATTCTCAGATCATGAACAGCAGGTTGCCATTATCCCTCAAGAGAAAAGTTTATAACAGCTGTGTCTTACCAGTACTCACGTACGGGGCAGAAACCTGGAGGCTTACGAAAAGGGTTCTACTTAAATTGAGGACGACGCAACGAGCTATGGAAAGAAGAATGATTGGTATAACGTTAAGGGACAAGAAAAGAGCAGATTGGGTGAGGGAACAAACGCGAGGTAATGATATCTTAGTTGAAATCAAGAAAAAGAAATGGGCACGGGCAGGACACGTAATGAGGAGGGAAGATAACCGATGGTCATTAAGAGTTACGGAATGGATTCCAAGGGAAGGAAAGCGTAGCAGAGGGCGGCAGAAAGTTAGGTGGGCGGATGAGATTAAGAAGTTTGCAGGGACAACATGGCCACAATTAGTACATGACCGGGGTAGTTGGAGAAGTATGGGAGAGGCCTTTGCCCTGCAGTGGGCATAACCAGGCTGATGATGATGATGATGATGATTCACTTACTGACATCAAACCATTTGTATTCTATGAGATCCCAGCCGCCTGGCTTGACAAGGAGCGTGTTGAGAAGGCAGAGTTTAGCAGGTACACAAGGCTTAAAGAACAACTAAAGACGAAACGAGTCCTCAAGAAAGGCTTTGCGGCTGGTGCCAGGAAAGCAAGGAATGACAATATATTTTGTTGTAGCCTCTTAAGCCCTTGTAATAAAAAAAAGAAATCGTGATACCTTGTAATTTTAAAAAATGGCATTTTAACAATTTTTTACACTTTGATGTACGTGTACCAGAAAACTACTCAACAGCTTATTGTGAAACGCTTACCGGTTATAGTACATTGTATTTGAACCAGTCTTAATTCTTGTTGGAATTTAACAAAAAATATAAATCTCAGACATCACAAGTGCAAGCATTGTTTCCTTGAATGCTCCATCTACAAAACCACTTGCTTTAGTTTCCGGTTAAAGAAAGGAATATATGGGAAGTACCTACTAATTTAAATAGTTACCTTTTTGATTGATTCTGAGAAAATGTACAATGAAGACTAGAACACTGGCCGTGGTTTGGCACATAATTACAAAAGGTGTAACGAAGACTGTGGTAAGAAAAAAGGAAAGAAAAACTACAGGAAAATAATTCCACGAGCATCCTTAGTAAGCATAAAAAATATGATTAAGGAATGCAGATGTTCCGAAGATACAAAGTTTAAACAAAGATGATCCTTTACCCTTGCAATTTCCCCTTTCTATGACTACGATGGGAAAATGAAGCAGTCGGCTCAGAAGTGAATTATTTGAATTCTCAAGTGATATAGATATGGACAGAAAGTCGGCAAGTACAATTAACTTGGGCATGATGGTTGCGACCACGCGTAGGAGAAACGTAATGGCCAAGAATTCGGCCACAAAGATGGGTATAATGTTAAAAAAAATAATTAAATTATGCGGTTTTAGTGCCAAAACCACTTTCTGATTATGAGGCACGCCGTAGTGGAGGACTCCGGAAATTTCGACCACCTGGGGTTCTTTAACGTGCACCTAAATATAAGTACACGGGTGTTTTCGCATTTCGCCCCCATCGAAATGCGGCCGCCGTGGCCGGGATTCGATCCCGCAACCTTGTGCTCAGCAGCCTAACACCATAGCCACTGAGCAACCACGGCGGGTGAAGGTATAATGTCCGGAAGGTAGATAGAGAAACTCTATGAGAGCGTTTTGGAATAAATGCTAACTGCCGACCTCTCAGTGTTTTGAGAGGCGTCCGCGGACACTGCTGAATGAGGCGGAAAGCATACAGGAGAATATCAAGCGTCTGACGGGCTAGCAGCTTTGCGTAGAAAAAAAAAAAGAGAGCCTAATGTAGAAAAACAAAATGAGCTTGCCTTCATACGCTGCTTGCATTTGAATACAAATGTAGAGCTAAACGCAAAACGTTTAAATTATCAATGAAGTTTTATTATTTATAGACAATTTGACAATAATTTCTTCAAGCAGTGCGTTCGCCAAGGAGTATAAAGCATATGTACAAGCCACATTCGCATTGCTGGCATAGTGTGTTAAATAAAATTTGAGAGAGCCTAATATCAAAGGGCACTGTATGAAACTATAATTCTGGCTCAGAATAGAACAGAGCTTTCACTACCGCACTTACAACTGCTGCCACTAAAAGTGCCACTGTACATGTTGGTGGCATGGCAGCAGTCTACGAAAGTGCCCCCTCTGAATGGCGTGCAGCAATACTGAATTCCTAACTTACCACCCCCGCCAAAATGTAAGCGGATTATCGCGGTGTTACACTCTCGAAGCGCCACTGTTGCTCATTCCTTTTCACCTCGGCATTATGGGAAAAGCCCGCATAGAAATGGTTGCCTGTCTGAAAAATAGGGTACAGTGGAGTCGGGTTTCTTAAGACATCGTGGATCGCCTACAAGTTAGCAGTGTTTTCGCAAAACTAGCTGTATTGTATCCCTCCAAATTTTTCGGAGATGAGCAGATTGCGGCAATACATATAAACATACTGATGCGTGTATTCGCGACATGTGTCAATCATACACATATCAGCACGCTGCAAATCCCAAAGTGGTAGAGAATGACTGAGAAAATGACTGAGAGAATGAGAAAGTGGAAAAGGATGACTACCGAAGTACGGTAAGCGCTTCGGTCTGTGCGTTAATTTTCTTTCTGTCCGTTAAAGGCGCTGCCTAGCTCGGAGGATGCTGTCACCCTGCACTCGCACACTCACGGCCGCAGCCCTAAACCTTGACTGCACATAGAAAGGAAGAATCTAATGTTCCTACATCGAGGGTCCTGCGCCGACGGGAAAGAACATTTCTGTTTGTATTGCAGTGTTGCGGGTATCTAGAGCGCACTGGGTCATTCTCTTCTATATTTTTATGTATGTGCTGCGCATGCGTTATATCACTTCCTCGCACACACTTATATACATACAGTGTGAGGTCATTGGATACGGTGAACGAAATACTGACGACGCCCATCGCCCGAAGCATTCTTTTGGTTCTTGAAGACGAAACAAAGCAACGACGACAAGAACATAAAAAAAGGAATCTCTGCCTGCAGGACACAAATGCGATTTTGATGATAGAGAAGAAATGTTATCTATCGCTGGTAAAGGCTCGGCGCGGCGCCAGATTGCTTCGGTCGTGGAGATGATGGAAATGACGCCGTCCAAGCAAAAGTTGACAGCGTCAACTCGGCGCGCGTACCACAGCGCCGTTGGCGGCAAACACGGCGATCGGGATCGGCCGGGGCGACGGGGGAGAGCGAGGAAGAGCGGCGTTCTCCGGGAGACACATAAGCGCATTTGCCGGACACATCCGCCGGCCATGGTGTTGCGCCTTGGGTAACAGCTCCCTTATGAGATTGCCGCTGCATTTGCGGGGCTGGAAGGAAAAACAACACGCTCTGGGATCAAAAACAAAAGCGCCCATCCGATTTCTTTCTCAGCCTCTTTCACTCTAGCCAAAACACCGACGCAGGCGCCGGCACCCTATCTTAGCCATTCCTAGCGAATTTCTGTAGCATCCATTGCTTGCTTACTCTGGAAAAAAAGAAAGGCGCAGGGTCAACCCGGCATCACACGGCCTTCTGCCGTCTTGCCTCCTATTGCCTGTACTTCTTTCGCACTCACTCTCTTTTTTAGATTGCCATACTTTCCTGTTTTATATTTATTTTAAACTTCCGCTTATTTTCCTTTTGTCTTTCCGTCATGATTCTTCCAGTTGGTGTTTGGCATTCTTCGCGTCTGAGAGGAAATGCTCTCACCTCATTTACACTTCAGCGTGTCCTGCTCTTTCACAAGCTTCTTCTTTGAATTCTGACTTTTCTTCAATTTTTTTCTTCTTTTCCGTGTTGGTTACTTATCCGTTGGCGTCTGTATTCCAGGCCCTCTTCTCAGTCGTCGACGAAAAACGGAGCTTTCAGACGTCGAGTTTTATTCGCACGATCTCTATTCCTCTTCTTTCATTTCCCAAAGACAGCTTTGACTTTGTTCGAGTGTACGGCTCGGTGACGATGTCCATGGACATTTTAAACAGAAGGATCACAATTAGCATCATTTGTTTTCGTTTCCTGCTATAACAAAACTTTCTTTTGTTTCAGCTGGCTGGTTAGGCTACTGGTGGCAATAACACATTCCATTATCTTAAAGTAAGTGCGGATATGGATATACCGCAATAATGTTCGAGGTATATTCTTACCTTCCTTTTTATGTTATGTGTGCGCCAGTAAATGGTTTATACATGACACGTGTTGTTCTTGTATATTTATCCAAACCTCTGTAAAGATAGAATTAAATATATGCAGACAAGTTCCACTTCCCCATTTCAGCATTCAAGGCGCTAGCGCTTTTCCAAGGGCGGCAAGACATCGATGTCGCAGAAGACTTTTGTGCACGGACCGCAGACCAAGCGACTCGTCCAAATCCTCCAGCCCGCGCTGACGTCCCCCATTCCCGTGATTGCCGCATGGACCTTCCTTTTACAATGGAGGAGCTCGAAGCGGCTCTAGCTCTCTGCAGGCGCTCATCATCTCCGGGTCCGGATGGTATATCATACCGGGCCTTGTGCTATCTCGGAGAGTCCGCACGGATAGAGTTGTTGAGCCTTTACAACTCCTCATGGCAGGAGGGAAATGTTCCTGACGAATGGAAAGTAAGCCGCCTGGTGCCACTCTTAAAGCAGGGCAAATCCCCATTAGAACTCACCTCTTACCGCCCAATAGCGCTGGCCAGCTGTGTAGGAAAGATAATGGAACGAATGATCCTTGGCCGCCTGGAATGGTACCTTGAATACTACAAGCTTTATCCGATTTCCATGGCTGGTTTCCGACGTGACCGCTCTTCCATCAACAATGTAGTTGATCTCGTTTCATATGTCCAGCACGAAAGGTCCCGTAAGCGTATGTCTGCAGCTTTATTCTTAGATGTGAAAGGGGCATACGATAACGTATTACATGAGGCCATTCTCGACGCCCTTGCGACGGTTGGCCTAGGTGGTCGAGTTTTTTTGTGGATTGCAAGTTACCTATCTGCAAGATCATTCTTTGTGTTAACTGACGATGGCCCAACTACGCGACGCTATACCAGCAGGGGCGTTCCTCAAGGCGGTGCTCTCAGCCCGACGCTATTCAACCTCGCTCTTGTTGGACTTGCTGAATACTTGCCAACTACCATCAAAATTTCAATATACGCTGACGACATCTGTGTCTGGACTTCGGCGGTCACACGTCCTCAGATACGTGCGCGACTTCAAAGAGCGGCCACTTTGACAGCGAACTACTTGTGTAAACAGGGTCTCAGCATATCACCAGAAAAATGCGCACTAGTAGTATTTACTCGCAAACCGATGACGCCTTATATCATCTCAATCAATGGGCGGACCATTTCCTATGTCCGAACCCACAGATTCCTTGGCGTAATTATTGACCGAGACCTCTGTTGGAGCCCGCACGTGGCCTACATGAAACGGCGCCTGACAGCAACTTCCCAAGTGTTTAAATACTTGACAGCAAAGACGTGGGGGATGTCAGTAGACGCAATGCTTAAACTCTACAGAGCTCTCTTTCTCGGTTTTCTAAGATATAGTCTACCTGTACTGACCAACACCTGCAAGACAAATATTCGTGTTCTGCAGGCAGCACAAGCTCAAGCACTCAGAGTCTGCCTTGGTTTGCCCAGATGCACGTCAACAGAGGCAACTCTTGCGATTGCTCGGGACCACCCAATGCGAACTCACATTACAGTGGAAGCCCTGAGAACGCACATCAGACATTTTGCACGTGCCACCTATCACCACCTTGCAGCACTACCTTCAGACAGGCACCAATCATCATTCTCTAAAACTATCATCAAATACAACGACAAACTTCCATCGGGCTTCACCGCTGCATCTAAACCATCGATACCCCCTTGGTGTCTTATCAGCCCCACAGTCCATCTCAGTGTACCAGGAATCGGGAAAAAGTGTGAACTGTCGTCGCCTGTGCTGAAACAACTCTCTCTGCTTCTTCTGCACGAGAGGTACGCGGACAGTGAACACATTTATACTGATGGTTCCACAAACCTGCAGTGTTCGTCTGGTGCTGTGGTTGTCCCAGCAAAAGCTATTACCATCAGCTTTAGGACTGACCACCCAACATCATCGACATCTGCTGAACTAGCTGCTCTTCGCGCTGCACTTCGTTTCATCAATCGGGAGCCAGCTCGACAATGGTCAATCTTCAGCGACTCAAGGGCAGCCCTACAATCTGTACTATCAGCTCTGCGTCGCGGGCCATTCGAACAGCTCGTATTCGATATTAGATGCCTACTCCATACATCACAGGAGAAAGGACACCACGTGACGTTTCAGTGGCTGCCAAGTCACTGCGGCGTCACTGGAAACGAAGATGCCGATAATGCCGCTCGGGCAGCTCTTGAAGACGCACAAGAAGAGGCCATACCGCTTTCACGATCCGACGCAGCTAGCAGACTTCGAGAGCTTGCACAGGAGATCACGCTATCTCTATGGTGCACACCGAACAGCCAGACCAACCAGAGCAACCGTCAATACCATCTGCCCTCGTTGATGCATCTCTATATGCCAACTGGACTCCGCCGAAGAGAGGCGACCCTGCTTTATCGCTTATGGCTAGGGGTGGCTTTCACGAAATCTTACTCCTTCCGCATTGGAATGGCCGACAACGCTCTCTGTAATGCCTGTCTTTGCGAGGAGACGCTGGAACATATTCTGTGCGACTGTCCTGAATATAATGTTCAGCGACAGTCCCTGGCATCTGTTCTAGCGCACCTTGACAGTAGACCATTGTCCCTCGACACGATTTTCACATGCCGCCGACAGAAGACATCACAGGTGAAGGCGACAAAGGGTCTACTTCGGTTTTTGAAAGAGACTGGATTGGACAAGCGGCTGTGAGAGTGATGTCACGTACCTTGCCAGATTGATGGACTCCAACGGACGATGTGTGTGTGCTGTGCTATGTGCTCTCTCTCCCTCTCCCCCTTCCCCATCTTTAATCTCCCCCATCCCTCTCCCATGTGTAGGGTAGCAAACCGGTTAAGCTAAACTGGTTAACCTCCCTACCTTTCCTTCTCCACTTTTTCCTTCCTTCCTTCCCCATTTCAGCTTCCGACAGTCGGTCTCTCAGTGTGATGAGGAAACCTCTATCTCGCATACAGGCGACAGACAGTGTCACTCTCACGCTCCCAAAAGATTAGCGCGAGCAGAGATCCTGTAGCGGAGCTGTTCGGCAGCTCAGAATCTAAAGATGTAGCGCCCCCCTCGCGAGTTATGAGGCCGAATTCACAAAACTTTTCGTGTGTTAGTGTTGTTTGCCATTGGCCGGCCGCCTTCACTAATAACATGTCCTCCGTTACGATCGGCTGCAGCATGCAGTTGTGAACACTTGTAAGGTAGGAACATTTTATGGCGATATCAATTATACAGACGCACGAATGTCGGCCAGCACGGTGTAAGCTAATACAAAATACATAATACTAATAGCGATCATATGAAGCCAACAGGCAAGAGAGACATAGAGAGAGAGAGACAGGAAAAGCAGGGAGTTCAACTAGAGGTGAGTGTCCTGTTTGCTACCCTGCACTGGGGTGGGCGATATAAAGGGTGGAACAAAAGCAAAGGGAGAGAGAAAAAAGAAATAAAGAGAACAGGAACAGGTGCACAGGCCGGTCGATCTCAAGAAGCGCAGTAGCGCTTGCACGGTCTTCTGATGCGATATTAAGTCGCACCGATGTTCTAATTTTTTTCCTTCTGACAGAGGCTGGTCTTCCAACTGGTTCAGCACAATGGGAAGCGATTGTCTTTGCACAGTGTACTTCAGGAACTGGCATAAAACATAACGAATTGTTTCCTCATCGCCGCAATTGCCACATGCTGCGCTCTCGGCCATCCATCCCTATGTGGAACTCTTAGGCATTGACAAACACAACGCCCAACCATAGCCTACAGAAAAAGGTCGCGTCTCTTCGGGGAAGCCTTGGTGGAAGTCGAAGGCCTAAAATTGGATTCAGGGTGTATAAACAGGCATGCATAAAATGTGGTTCATTCCATTCTAATGTGGTGAATTGTCGTGCAAGTAGGTGGATCATCCTTGCAGCATCTGTGCTAGATAGCGGGATTGATAGGCGCTTGGCTTCTACATGAGCTGAACGAGCAGCTTGATCGGCACGTTCACTGCCGACGATACCAGTGACTTGGTAGCCACTGAAAAATTATTTCATGTCCTTTCTCAGTCAGGTGGTGTAAGGCTTCTGTGATTTGAAATACCAACTGTCCATGCGGATCGTGCCTTAAGGCTGACAATAAATACTGCAGTGCCGTCTTCGAGTCGCAGGAGATCGACCATTTGTGTGTTGGTTCGTCGGTAATAAAGTTTAGTACGACTCGAAACGCTGCGAGTTGGGCCCACCTTGCGAAATGCGAAGGTTGTGGGTTCGGTTCCCACCTGCGACAAGTTGTTTTTTCATCCACTTTAATTGCCATTAATTTATCGTTTCTGTATTTCATTTATTAAGCACAAGTAATTGCCCCTAGGTTGTCCTTGGTGTCAGTGTTTGTTGGCTTCGTATTATATATATATATATATATATATATATATATATATATATATATATATATATATATAGTCATGGCGGCGAAAGAAGTATGCTGGCTCCGTTGGTCACTGACGAAGGCTGGCCCACCAGCCGAAACGCTTGACAGTAAAAAAGAACGTGTTTTCATGTGCGTCGTGTTTATTATTTTGTGCTGTATATATACGCAGCCACTGCTGCGGCTGCAACAGCGGTTGCGACATATGCAAGGGAGGTGCGGTGACCGCGGCGGCGCTTGTGTCGGCTTGGTGTGGTGCCGTATTGAAGAAATGTATGACTTCATAATGTATGCAGCCTAAACAGCTTCGCTGGTAATCCATCCCCATGTGAATGTGGCGGTCCCACGAATATGTTGGCTGAAAAATTGCGTACCAACAGCGCAGCTTAGTGAATTGCGCCCCTGGAATCTATGGTATTTCTAATTGCGTCGTTTGGTCTTTTTCATGCTTCCTTCAGATTACTGCGTTCCCGGAAAAAAGTATTCATTATTCGTGAGTGGTTATCTTTCGTGAGCTCTGCCAATTTTCACCGCGTGTTGTTTTTTTTTTGGCGCAAGGGCCAAGTGCGGTCAAAGAGCGGCAGCGAGCTCTATCGATATGCCTTCTCTTGTGCTTCCAGAGCTGTTTCTGTAGTTTTAAGTTGTATGTTCACTAGACTACTTTTTCGCTTTTTTTACATTGAAATCGCCCGTTAGTTATATGTAGTTTTGGCTTTTCTCTCTGCCGATTCGACTTCCACATCGAACCTTCGCGCTTTTACATCATGATGTCTGGGCGTTATTAGCTGTTTGTTTTAGAAGCTTATTGGATTGTATTATTAGCCAGCGCTGTGTGTGCCTCGCCGGCAGTCTGTGCATCGGTAAGTTTTTTGACATGCCAGGTAACATAGTTACTCGAAAAGTCTTGCTAAGGTGGCGTCAATCAAAAATGTTCGCGTGTTGAACGTTGCCAGGTTTATTTTCCAGTGGCAACGTGTCAGGATCGCCCTTGTGAATCTCGGTATTGGCCAATTGCTGTGCCAGAGTTGGGTACTCTTTCTGGCAAGCCAGAATGCTTTAGTTGCTCTTAGCTATTGCAAAATCACTCCTGTAGTCGTTTTGATGTCTGCTGCTACTGCCGTTATCCATCGTAGGAATCTCAGACTGCTTCACGAGAAGTTTATATAGGAATAAAGAAAAAAGTTTAAAAAAGTATGATGTACGTGTCTTGGGGGATCAGAACTTTGATCCCGCAGAAGTGCAGTTGGTGGTATTACTTTTTTTTAAACATAGTATTTAGTGCAGCGAGTGTAACATCGTATTGGAGCATTACAAAGACAAAATACAATATACCAAATTTTAGTGGCTTCAGAAGGATCGGAAAAGCACGATGTATACAAGTAGCAAAAGATAATAAAACTGGCATATTTACCCCTACAAAGGAAGCAACGGCAAACAACCAATGAATAAAGGGTACCAGTCCAGCTGAAACACTCTTTGGTCATACATGTCATTTATGTAAACGATTAGTTGTTCTGCTAAACACAGTTTATTCTCAGCCACTCGCCGATGTTACAGCAGAGAAAACTGCACCTGAAGAGTGCGGTTGCACCACTAGCTACCATGATTGGTTTACGCCATGCCCTGCACCTTACCTAAGAACCAGCGCCGATGTGGAATAATTTAAACGAAGCCAGCGGTATAATCCAATAGGCAAAATAGCAAATAGGAGGAAGTAATAGCCGCGTCTCTCCACTGCACACCTGGGAGTGCGAAATTTCAATGAATGACGCTTTCCTCTTCTCGACACGAGACCTTGCAGAGCTGCGCAAATTTACTCCATTCGATACCGCTCAAAACAATGTAAAACGTACCGTACATAATATTGCGCCTTTGACAATGCTAGAGCACCAGAATAATTGGCCTGCGCTTCGATTCTTTGGCGACTTCAGATTGACTGACGCCACGCTCTGCGGCTCTGCTACAAAACAGCACAGAGCTGGAAGAATGTTAACAAAGCCAGCGGTAAGAAGCTAAAGGTGAGATAGGGAAGAGAAAAGAGAAATCTTCTCTCTGCACTCCTAATGCCCCTCGCGGGTATGTGCCGTTATTTAAGGATTCGACATCAACGTGAATTAGCCAAGATAGAATATTAGTGAAAATATGAAAAAACGCTATCATCTTCTCGACGAAAGCAGATTGTTTACCAAACGAAACACTGCAAGGCTTACTACGCATAACATTAGCGAAGCTATCGCGTCACCACTCCGCATTATGCGTCAAACTGCAACATCTTTTGTAATTTCTGCAGCTTTTTAATCTGTGACATTAGACCCACAAAAAGTTAATAAACTTTGTTTTCTAAAGTATCAGTGAAATAAGGCCATCATTCAGCGGGTTAACAACGCCGCGACTGCAACAAAAGATAATAGTTAAAATTTCTGTGCACTCGGGTAGTTCCTTGTCAGAGATATTTACGAGGCAAAGAGTCACATATACTATTACAGTGCCGGTAGAAATGACTGCATAGGGGGCATTGATCATGCTGATTACATCCAGAAGGTTCCTCTTCGCGCAGTAAAACATTCCACGGAGACCTTGAAGATGGCGCAATATCGTCGTCTGCTCGCACAGAACTCGTGATACTCGGTAAAGCCCGTCTCCTTGGCCTCTGCGGAATTGTGGCGGTCCCTACTTGTTGGCAGAGCCGTTATTGTTGGCCACATGGAGCGCACATAAAAAACTCGTCCCGACAAGAGCACTCGAGACGACGTCGCGCCGCCTTTCACAACCGGGACAGTGCACAATGCAGGCCGAAGAAGAGGTAGACCTGCCCTAATTAATTTTGGGGGCTCGAGGAAGAGAAGGCTCCCTGCGCCTTCGTCTCTACGCGCGCCGCCGCGCGAGCCGGTGAGAGACTTCGCCTCAGTGCGCCGCCTCTATCTCAGACACTGTGCGCTTCTTGTCCGTTACTTTCGCCGCGGTGACAGCGCATGCACGTCGCCGCGAATCTGCGAGCAACGCACACTTTTCTCTCACGCGTGTGTTCCAATGGTCCCTAACATCTTTACCTGCTCACCTCAGTGTGCCTTTCCCTATACCCTGAGAGGAGCGTAAATGTTTCTTTTTTTTTTTCTTCTTTTTGTAGCCGCGAGGTAACTAGTCCTTTTCGCTTATTACCTTTTATCAAGATTTAGAAAAAAAACGCATGTTGCAGCATAAACACTTTCGTTGCACACGATGCATGTACTTTACGAAAGTCTGCTGCCGCATTTGAGGGAGCTGGGGGACGCATGTAGTTTATGAAAAATCATATGCAGATCCAATGCACACGTTGGAATCTATGTGAAGCGAAGCTTAAGTAAAGCGAATTGAGGGCTCTACAATGAACGGCGACGCGCGCAATTGTGCTTTCTGGTATCCTGTGCAGCGTGTAACCTCGTGGAATGCTTCTCTTTATCGCCCACAAATGTCACAGCTTTGCTGTATTGAAATTTTTATGTTTATGCACAGCATCGTTCACAAGGTCTACCGAAATGCTAACTCCAAATGAAGTGGATGCACAGATTGAGACGTCTACGCAGTGATGTCACAAGGACGAAAGCGATGTACGAGTATGATGCTTGGTTGATGTATGAACGGTGACAATAGGCATATGCACAAAAAAGTACCACTCGTATCAAGAAACGTTTAGGGATTCTGCACCTGTTGTGTCACAGTGGGACATAATACCCATTCTGGAGGATTGGCCAAGAACGGGCACACACACCCAGTGGCACATAATGATTGGTTAAATCAAAGAAAGTAAGTCAAATTAACAGATCGCTGTGCTTTAGAGATATCTGTGAGCCGACAGTATACGCGGTGATCATGTCTAAGTTTTAAGAACAAGGGTGGTTGCTTCGGCTAATTGGTAATTCATGGTGAAAACAACGTACAGCGCGAAGGACAAGGACTGAGAGAAACGACAAAACAATGCGTGGACTTCCAACAATATTTTATTGCCATTGCCACATCGTGTGTATATATACACATGACTTGTATATATATACGCATGCCCCCTTTTGTATATGTACACATGATGTGGCAATGGCAATAAAATATTGTTGGAAGCCAGCGCAGTGTTTGTCGTCTCTCGCAGTCCTTGTCCTTCGCGCTGTACGTCGTTTTTACCAAGTTTTATGGAATTTTTCAAGATCGCCTGTGGCAGATAGCATAATTCTTGTCTTTGAGCTGGACTATTCGAATAGGTGGATATGACTAGAATGTGAAATCGATTTTTAAAAATTCCGCAAAGCTTAAGTATGATCAGACTGTATGTTGAGGTTTTATGTAACAAGCGTAATGGGACCTATCCATACTAGAGGATTGGCCAAGAACGGGCCGCATACCGAGTGGCTAAATCACAGAAGATAAAGTAAATAAGTGAATTCCTTAAATATAATTCACCATTCCATTTACAGATCGGTGGGCTTTAGAGATACCTGCGAGTCGACATTATATGTTCAGGTTTCACGTAGGAAATTGCTTTTGTTGTTATTGCAGAACAACAGGAGTGCATGCTTGGTCAGCATACAAGAGTTACATAAGCCACTTCGCGGGTAGCTTCATATAACATTTTGCGTGTGTATCCACAAATTTATCAGCCGAGATAGCGACCAATTCAACAGCAAGCAGCCAGGCTGCCACGTCAAACTCGGGAAAGTAGGCAAAGAAAGCTTTAATGCTTCTCCAAGTGTAGCAACGCCGCGGAATGGGAGAAAAAGGCAAATAATTGAATCGGCACTACAACCTTTCTGTTTCCACTCGACAATTTGCTATTCTTCGAATTGTTTCTGTGCTGGTTGCCCGTCTTTTTTCCTTCTGCAGAACGCCATCGCAAAGTGGACGGCTGCACATCAATACCAAGCTGCCCGTATACTCACTCTCTCCAAGCCTCAGTCCTGACAAGTGCCAAAGTCGAAAAAAAAAAAAACAGAAAGGCTTTAAGCTGTCTTTACCAGCATGGGCAGCCACTGAAAGCCATTCAAAATTCGTAGCAGAAAGAAGCGCTCGGAGATGCATTGTGAGGGTTGCGCTGCTACTGCTATAACGCGATCTTCCCTTTGCCTGTATCTTCTGTGCTTTTTGCGGTTGCGTGTGATTGCAGCATTTATTGAGAATGGATGTTTTAGTAACGTAAAATGTGGTTTAACGTGTATATGTGAAACGATCGCAGGAAATTTGCAATGAAATTTTTTCATGTGATACTATAGAAAGATGAGATGAAAGACAAAAGTAGTGGCACATTTTTTTTCTTGCGTCATTTTGCGAATTAGGAACGGTAGACGTTATACCAAATTATGATAAATTATAAACTTATTTCGCGAGAATATTCAGTGTATTTTATCGGGGTTTTATACAGTCATGTTTTAAAAAAAGTAATTAGAACAATGAAATAAAACAAAAAATTTTTTTACGGAGTCATCTGAGGAGCTCCCATTGTCTATGGATGAAAATCTTTCATTCGCTAATGAAGAAAGACGACTTTCAAATACTGAATACTCATTGGAAATCTGTACGAGGTAAGGCATTGCTGACTTGAAACCATTATCCCTGTAATTATTAATGAGCTGATTTCTCAGATAGAGCTGGCAAGGCCCGTATTCCTACCTAAGTTTACTGAATAAATAGTAAACAAGGCACACGTTTGGAGCACGCTGAAAAATGTAAAATACATAAGCTAATTTCGCACCATATTACCGCACGGCCACAGCAAAGGGAAATGATTTAGACTTCAAGGCAACATAGAACACAAATGATGAAGACATCAAGTAGCAGCGATATACATATTTGGGTAACAACGATACTGTTAGCAGCAATGTGCTTCCTATTCCTATAGCTTTATGTTGCGCGTGACTCCAGAAAATATCGACATGTAGTTGATGAAACTTTTACGAAACTCACGTAAATGAAGCAGGCTCATTTTCCTGAAATTTCTAATGTGGTCAATTTAGCTTCTTTAAACGCTCCATATGCTGCCGTTTAAGAGATCGCGATATGGGTTTTCAATGCCGACTTGTTAGAGGTATCAACACGACGCTTCAGTTTTTGTTGTAGGGTAAAGAAAGAAACCAGCAGATTTCACCGATGCCGCATGTAAGTTCTGAAACCATTGACTGCGAGAGAAGTTTCTCCCACGAATATATATACCCCCATCGCCTCCAGCTTTTCGCAGCACTCCTCCGACCCTGTGCAATATGCCCAAGCTGTGTGCGATGACCAGGCAACGGCGACATGACAGCGATGGCAACGACGACGATGGAGGATGACCGGAGGCGACACGAGAAAGACACTTCGTCGATTTACTAACGTCCAATGACTGACAGCGAAAAGCTGTCTTTGCAACGGGAACGTTGAGAATGACTGCTAAACTGAAAGGCGCGCTGCGAACGAGTGGCAGGTCGCGCACCAGCTATGGTGGGCGAGCCTATTGTAACGGGGCCGCATCGAAGCCGTCACTTAGCGTTAAATGCGGAAGTCAGTCAGTGCGCACACCGCTTGACACGTTATTCTTCGCCGGGCGCGCTGTCATCCTCGTCCCCTAGAGCACTGCCGATTGTGGCTTCCGAAACACATGCACGTATGCCACCACTCGCAGCCTGCGTGACGTACAGTGTCCCGAATAAAATGTCAAACGCGAAAGTTGCACGATAGCTCAGGAGTGAGCGCATTCGGCTCACAATTGCACGTCGCCGCACGGGGGGCATAATACCGGTCGAAGACAAGGCTCCAACTTTCTTCGCCCGCACAAATAGTTTGAAAGTTGAAGAGGTGACGAGAGGAGGAGGTGTCCTGACTTTGGTGGCACGATAGTGACAGCGGTGAAATGAAAAGAACGGAAGGATCAGGACAATGTGTCACAGTAACGAAAATAAGTGCGCATATCCCACGCGATGTGTGGGTCAATGTTTGTGCGAAGTATTTGCTCCCACAACGCAGGTGAATAAATACTTGCTAGATGCTTATTACTTACATACCAATAAATGTGGAATCTGCGTAAGATAACGGGAGAACGAGAATACCAATACGATGTATAGTCAACACGCGTTTCTTTAAGTGATAGCACAAGAGATACTACACGCTTGCTGTATTCAAACGTCCTTTATTTACGTGCTGATGTGTTTATGCTACAAGTTTGTCGAGCTTATGTTTAGACACTCTAGTCGACGGTCTCATGCTGGGTGCCGCATTGAGAAGGGTATCTAGAAGCCTAGATAAACGAAGATTGAAGTAGGAGACCACATCAACAATGACACCCTCTGTGAGTATTATGTCCGAATTTAAGCGGTCGAGTGCGTTCGTCATGAACGTAGGTAATGATTTTTTTATTCGTTGGAAATGTCGATGTTAACGCGACCGGTAACAACTATCGTCATATTTTCATCTCTGCTATCATAATAGTATGACAGCACCACATTGCGAATGTTTGGTATCAGCACGATGATACATGCCACTATTTTCACATCATCTTCCCGAAGGCACCGTTGGAAGGCCAATTTCATATGCCACAGTTTTGACGTCTGTAGTAGAACACGCGCCTGCACAGAGGCAAACGGAATGGCGCGCCCGAGAGCACCTGGAACTTGTCTTTGTGGTACAATAAACTGCGAATGATGAACACGCTGCTCTGAGCTCTGTTTATACGTATTGTCCTTCACTTTCCATTCCATTAAGCCATTCCATCAATTTGTCTATGGGCTTTTTGGAAAAAGCTATGAGACAGCATTACACCTAAAAGTTTTATGTGGTAACATATTGATTTATTACGCAGAACATAGGTGCACTTGAACAAAGGTGTATTTTGTAGGCCAATTAAACCACACTGTCCGGCCCACCATATGAATAAATACTCCCAAGGCTCCCAAAAAACGCTCCCAACTGTACATTGGCACTGTTGTGTGATTTGGAATCCCAATGACGCTGGGCAAAGATTTATGTTTCTACCACCTATGGCGAAGCAAACCGTACGTAGCACGGAAACTCCTCCTGCTTGCTCACCAGTGCACCACATTGCAATGGAATGAGCTGCATTTCCGGAATTCCCGACTATACTGCCTGGATCTCACATTAAGCCTTCGAGTCCGATCAAAGCTTCGCCGTGGAGACGCTACGCTTCTGTATCGACTGTGGTTGGGCGTTGCTTTTACCAAAGCCTATGCGTTCCGCATTTGGATGGCCGACACCGCAACCTGTGACCACTGCGGTCATGAAGAAGGGTGATTCCACGAGATATCAACAAGGGTCAAAAGATTCATATTTTAGATTTCATTGAATATTTTATATTTTATGCGCATATCACTCGGTAGCACTAAAGTGAACGTGGCTTCTTTGCCAAATGAACATTCTAGGAGGAAAAAAAATAACGAGATTCTTCAGTGTGGAGGCGCCAATTTCATGCACACGGCATTTTCACAAATTCACAACAATGTGAAATACAGTATATTACAGCTACAATTAATACATTTTTGTGTGTAAAACGCAGACGTAACGGAGAATCAGCTAGCACTGTTTGAGGCTTTCGTGCAAAACGGAAGTGTTTTTGAAAATTTTCTTAATTTGCTACAATCTTCGAAAGTTTTTATACTTACGAATTTTTGTCGACTAAACCAATCCATGTAGCCGTTTGAAATTTGGTGGACAGTAACACCTTAACCCATTCAACAATTGTGCAGAATTTTCTTGCTGTATCACAAATTACCATTTCTACAATTCGCCTCAAATTTGAACTTTTGACAAAGATGAACGCTATTTAAAAATCAAAATAAAAAGAAACATCGTAACTTTTTCTTAAGATCTCGTAAACAGCTGTTCGCGGAAGCCAATCCGGATACATCTATTGGGCTCTCAAAGTTTTATTCCCTCTGCCCAAAACGGGTTCTTCTTGCTCCACAACAAGAAGTGTGCCTTTGCATGTATTGCGCCAACGCCACACAGTGTGTTTCTGCGCTAGAAGAGCCCACTGAAGGTGCCTGCACAATTATCCAGATTGTTTCCTCGTCGATTGTGATCATTGTGCATAAGAGGATGCTTTAACGACTACAACTTTGGGAATCCCTGAAGAGACAGAGGTAAACTATGCAGTATTAGAAAATGCCGACCTCGTCAAAAAGACAACACAGGCTACTGCCTTTCTGTAGGAGCTTGGTGTATGGCTTGTCAGGTGGATCACCCATGAATACATATCAAGCATCAAGCATCAGCGATTACATCAGGCATCAAGATTCAAGCATCAGCGATACACGATGCCAAACGGAATCAAGAGCACGGATCTTATAGAAAAATGGGGGAAAGAGCTGCCACTGCTGCTGCGCTTCGTAAACTGAGGACGTGTTCTCAGCACGCTATCATCGTTTCGCATTCATCAGTGGTGCTGCAACAACTTTCCCGTGCATTTTATACCAGCAAGTTCGTCCGAGAGTTCATCTGGTCCTGCCAATAGGTTCAGTGAAGAAATAAAGGCTCTACTTGAGGCTTTGCACAGAAGACAATTTCCTCATGAGTGCGCGGAACAGGTAGTGTTTCCCAAAAGACCCAAGTTTCTGAGAGAGGAAGTGTCGTGCTTCTTTCCAGCTTTTCTAAGAAACTGGGAACTTTCCGACAAGTGGCGGCCCTTAGGGACTGAACTTTTCATTATATAGTAATCTAATAATTCCTTGTTTTATTTTCCTTAAAATGCGGTAAAATAAGCTATCGCAGGCGCTCTCTGCCAGCTAACCCTGCCCTAACGAATACCATCGCCACTCCCACGACAGCCTCTTAGGTTATATAATGACGCTTATATAATGATTAGTACGGCATTTTTAGAGGCATTTACCTGCTGTACATTCTGTTACCTGTCTCCATACGTGATATCCGTCGACAGACAACTGATCTCGTACAGCACGAGTCCCAGATTTTTGGGGTGGTCATAGACAAAGATCTCTCCTGGACCCCTCATGTGAATTGTGTGAGAAAACGCCTGACAGGAATTTGCCATATGTTCAAGCTTCTTCCAGGAAAGACCTGGGGAGTGCCAATACAATCCATGCTGCAACTGTACAGGGTCCTCTTTATTGGATTCCTGCGGTACAGCTTACCGGTCATGTCTAACACTTGCAGAACTAACCTGAATATAATCCAAAGCATCCAAGCCTAAACCCTCAAGATATGCCTTGGTCTACCGCGGAGTGCGTCAGCGACTGAAGTTATTGCAGTCGCTCAAGATTACACTATTAGAACGCACATTAGCATTGAAACAATGCGTGTGCACATAAGACACTTCGCCCGGACCCCTACCCACCACCTCGCAAGTCTCCCAGTAGATAGGCCCCACACGACATTCAGTGCGACTGTCTTCGCGCACCATGCCTCTCTCAGGTCAAGTTACACACTTGCGGCAAGGCCTTCCATTCCTCCATGATGTATGCGCCGTACTCAAGTAAACCTTACACTCCCAGGACTTCAGAAAAAGTCGGACTTGCCATCATCAGCGCTCAAGCAACTAACTTTACTTCTCTTGTACGAGAAATACGGCGACTTCACACACGTCTACACTGATGGATCAACTACATCGACCAGTTCCGGTGGCGCTGTAGTTATACCAACAATGAGAATAACCCAGCGGTTCAAGAGCTCCTATGTCACTACGTCTATAGCTGCAGAGCTCGCGGCTCTCCGCGACGCGCTTCATTCATGGCCGACTTTGCAATGTGTGCAGTCATTTCTCCGACATGCAGCTCACGATCAGCTCACGTGCGAAATCGTGGAACTTGTCCATCACTTTAGAGAAAAAGGCCATGATATCTCTTTCCAGTGGATACCAGGTCATTGCGGTATCATAGGAAATGATGACGCCGATAAGGCAGCTCGGACATCAAGCCAAGAAGACCGCTGCGTCCCCATTCCTCTCTCAAGGACCGACGCCGCGAGGCAATTTGGCATTTTAGCACGCACGATCTCCTTAGCAGAGTGGAACACCGCACATACAAGGCGCACAAGACTGCACAGACTAAACCCGTCACTTCAACTCAGACCTCCAGCCGGTCTACACCGACGTGAAGCGTCTCTTCTGTGTCGGTTATGGCTTGGAGTTGCCTTCACGAATGCCTACTCAGCACTAATTGGAATGACTGATAGTCCTGCATGTGATGTTTGCGGATGCGAGGAGAACATTGAACACTTATTGTGCCATTGTCCTAAATTTCAAGCACAAAGACAATCTTTGTCCAACACATTGAGGAAATTAGTTGATCGTCCTCTGAGTGAACAGACGTTACTAGAGCACCGCCCCGACCGATCATCGGCTCCGAAGGCAGTGAAGGCACTTTTATGCTTTCTCAGAAATTCTGGTTTGCGCGAGCGTCTTTAACTCAAGTGCTGTCCGTACACGTATCTACACCTTCTCTCTCCCTTCTCTCGCTTCCCCTTCTCCCTTCCCCCAGCGTAGGGTAGCCAACCAGACTATTGACTGGTTAACATCCCTGCCTTCCTATATTACTATCTCTCTCTCTCTCTGTTACCTGCGTACATTCATAAAGAGTTAACCGTTAAATCTGTAGCACACAAACAAATACAAACCTACATTAACAGAAGGCACAAATCATCTATGCTGCAAGGTGCGCGCACTTGCTGTTAAATAAAATGAGCCATGTAATGGGTAAGTTGACGCTTTTTTATTCCCATTCAAGCGAATGAGTACTGTACGAAACACATTTTGATGTATAAGTATTAAATATCAGGCCAAAACTGCCTTTATCCCGCAATCACGTCAAGTTTAGGCAAATCAGAGCCTTATGGGCATTCTGTTTACCCCGATGTCCCTTTTTCTTAGCCCCTTGTTGCATTCTTGGCAAAGCTCTCATTTTTAGCATCTGTATTGTGATTACGAACAAAATAACGCAACATGTTTTTTAATATTCTTTTTCACGTGCCTGTGAACAGCTGTTTACGAGATTTTTAGAAAAATTTACGATGTCTTTTCTTGTTTTGATTTTTAAATAGCGTTCATTTTTGTCAGAACTTCAAATTTGAGGCGAATTGTAGAAATGGTAATTCTTGATACAGCGAGAATATTCTGCACACTTTTTGATTAGGTTAAGGTCTCACAGTCCACCGAATTTCAAAAGGCTACATGGATTGGTTTAGTCGACAAAAATTCGTAAATATAGAAACTTTCGAAGATTCTAGCAAATTAAGAAAATTTTCAAAAACACTTCTGTTTTGCACGAAAGCCTCAAACAGTGCTAGCTGATTCTCCGTTAAGTCTGCGTTTTACACACAAAAATGTATTATTTGTAGCTGTAATATACTGTATTTCGCATTGTTGTGAATTTATGAAAATGCCTTGGGCATAAAATTGGCGCCTCCACACTGAAGAATCTCGTTATTTTTTTTCTTCCTAGAATGTTCATTTGGCAAAGAAGCCACGTTCACTTTAGTGCTACCGAGTGATATGCGCATAAAATATAAGATATTCAATGAAATCTAAAATATGAACTTTTAACCCGTGTTGATCCCTCGGGGAATCACCCACAATCGATTGACCATATATTGTGCGACTGCCCTCAGTACAGTCCAGAAAGGGAATCCCTTCGCCACAAACTCAGCCAGCTCAACGACCGACCACTATCGGAAGAAGGAATTCTACGCCATTGACAGGGCCTAACGTCACAGAAGAAGGCTGTGCAAGCGCTACTGCGCTTCTTGCGATCTACCGGCCTTTGTGAACGTCTCTAACTGGAACGCCCTTCGTGTTTCTGTCTCTGTATGTACGTATTCTTTAACCTTTTTCTATTTGTCCTCTTCCTATCTCCTATCTCCCAACCCCAGTGTAGGGTAGCAAACTGAAGACTATCTGGTTAACGTCCCTGCCTTTCCTCTCTCTCTCAGGTTAGGAGAGGCCGAGACTACGATGAGGAAAGCCGTCTACGCCGATGTGGCGGAAAAAAACGCAGCGGCAGATGGATGAGGACACAGAAAAGCCAGTTTCAAGCATTTAACTGTTTTGAAAGTAACAAAAAGAAAAGCACTAAACGTAGTCGCTATAACGCCGACAGGCCCAATCACGCGGCTGACACGCACACACACACACGCGCGCGCACGCGCGCATACACACACACACACACACACACACACACACACACACACACACACACACACACACACACACACACACACACACACACACACACACGCACACGCACACGCACACACACACACACGATTTACATCAAGATTTGCTTTTACCAGTCCCAAGCCATTTACATTTTCTTGTCAACTAATTTCATTCAAGCTAGTAGAGCCTCTTTCTAAGGTTAGTATTTCAACATTTCAGGGAACACTGGCACCCCCTTTTTATATAGTAGTTATCCTGCCCTGACGCTTCTTTTTTTCCCCTTTCTTATAATTTCGATGAGGACAGAGCTCAAAACTGTGAACTGCAACTTGCGAGCGTATTATTATCGGTTCGGGAGATCTTTATTTCTTCATCGTTTCACACTGCGGTCAGCATGTATGGGAATCAGCACCTAATCGATCGCTACCTATGGGGATGAAAGCGTGATGCGCATTTGAGTTGCACGCTTGCAACAAAGCTTACTGTCACGAGTGATGTCCTTTTGCGTGCACCACAGTTCGGTCGTATTGTTTTGTTTAATACGCGCTGTTCGTTTCGCTGCGTCGACAGACCATCCGCTCGCATTGGTGACTTAGTGGCTGTGGCGTTCTGTTGGTGAGCACGAGGTCACGTGTTTATATCCCACCGTTGCGAATGGATTCATATGTGAACGATTTCAGGAACGCTTGTTAATTTATACTTAAGTGCACATGAAATATTCCGGGGTTGTCAAAATCACTCTGGAGCCTTTAATAACGTTGTCTCGCATAGCCAGTGTTTTTTGGGGGCGTTACAATACATAAATCAATGAAAGGTTCCTACGATGACATTTGGCGGTGTGCAGGTAGAACCCCGGTTGGACATGAGTTTTTACAGCGAAACTTGTAATATGGCCACGATTGACAAGCAGCGGCGAAGTCGACATCATATATATATATATATATATATATATATATATATATATATATATATATATATGGGGATTCAAAGTTTTAAAATAAAAGTTAGGTTACGTATACTTCATTCGAATAGGCAACAACTTACGTGCGAGTTCTTTTTTCTTATTCGATAATTGCTTATTTCTGTTTGTTATGTCATGTTATACCGGCTCCTCGTGAGAGCTCAGCCAGAAGTTTGTACGGCTGCGGCAGTGGAAGATGGCGTCGCGAAGCTGCAACGCAGCCTGCGTTCTGGTCTGTCACTTGCGTGCGATCCGTCATTTCGTACCCTGTCCATCTTGTGACGTGGCTGAACTTGAGCTTCTTGCAGGTTTATGCCGACTGCACAATCACCGAGCTAGTGGAGCTGGTTATAGTCGCAGAGTCATCTGCATATATGTGAATTTGGTTGGCGCACATACCGTGCGGTAGATGCCGAGAGGGCTTGCTTCAGGGCAAAAATCGGACTTCTTTCCAACTCTTGGAATGGAGAGGCGCACTTATGGTTGTCGGAGACACTACAAAGCACATTGTGGTCTTGCTGCAGGATTGAAACCGAACGGGAGAGAGGAGCGGCACGAGGTCACAATGCTCGAAAATGTTGACTCTGGTCTACTTTCCGAAAGAGAAGCAAGGCATATGTTTTCAACGCAATAAGGGTACATCCAGGGTGCATCGGTTTGACACTTCGTGTGTATCGCTCCGTGTGCTTTTCGAAAACTTTTTGGTACTTTAAGAATCCCTTTAGCAAAAGGCCCTGCAACTCACTTCAGATGCTCCCGAAGATGAAGTATGTTGCGCTCGACAAACAGCAAGCGGAGCGGGCCAGTTGATCTAATTTATTTTGTTTCACTGAGAGGGCTGATATTGCAGTCTTGGTTCCAGCGCCAGTCGTGGACGGTGAGTCACATATCGCTTGGACAAAACGTTAATGACACTATATGATTGTGAAAGCAACATTTTTTACCGTTCTGCATGTAAATAGTTAGCTTTTGACAAAACAAGAAATAACTTCTTGTTTCAGTCTTGAGCAATATAATACAAGTATTCGTTACTTCGTCAGGAACAGCCCAAGTGAATAGATATAAAGAATGCAGGAAAACAAAGAAATTAGCAAAGAAGAATCCAGATGCTACTCGTAAAGAAAAAAAAAATGAAGCGTTGCATTTCAGAAACTACAGACTTGAGTCTAATTTCTGGCCCACAAAACTATTCGAAATTGGATGTACCTTTCTTTTAAAATCTTAAACACTGTTTGCCAAACACTGGCGCTATCCATTGTGTCTACCGCGGCCTGTATTTCACTTACTGTGTTGCTTCTTATTTATTAATAATAATAATAATAATAATAATAATAATAAGAAACTTTTGGTTTTCTCTTACACTGGAAGAAACATTGGCCAATATGCTCAGTCCGGCTTGCAACGCAGTTTGTTTTATGACGTTTGATTGTTAGATTGCTTTATCAAAACACCATTGTACGATAGAGGAGCACGTCGTAAAAAGGTTGTAAAATTCGGAGCTTGTAAGGGTCGCTAACTATCGGCGTGATATACCCCACTATCGCCCTCTCTTCTTTGACTTATTTTCGTTCATTTTCGAGCGGCTTGCGCTGTAGCCTTGGACGGGGAAAGTTTTCAGCGTGTGTCGTGTTTCATGCTGCGTTGCTATATAAAAAAACAAAAAAAAAAAAGCAGCTCATGGAACGCGATCAGGGCTGTCCGGTGCTCTCAGCGAAAAAAGGTGAAACAGAGGAAATGTGGCACAATATAAGTGTTGCAAGGTTGTCTTGATCCACCACTGACTCTACCCGGCCTCTGCTATTATAACTCGACACGAAGGGCCACCGCACGGCTGCGTAGGGCGCCGCTTCCAAGTCCATTGCTATCCAGGCGCAACACGTCGTAAATCCATTCGCCCATCAGTGGGGCGTGCTTCCGCTCTAAGCTGGTGCCTGTTAACTGATGCGCTGTCGGAGCTTCTTAGTTTCATCGCCTTGTTTACTTCGCCCAAAGTTGCGTACGCAATCTTAACTCAAGCTGACAACATTGAAAGATCCGAGGGTGATCTAGTACGCGCGCGCACTGCGTTTGTACATTGTTTCATCACGGAAGTTTCAAAGCATCTCGACGCCAGCTGCTTCTGCTGCTCGTTTATGTTCATGCGCCATTTTCTATCAACCCTCGTTACGTTCTCAGGAGCTCTTACCTTGTTGTTGTCTGTCGTAAAGCATCTTCGTGCCACAGTGCATTTTAAAGAAAGACATAGCGTAAACAAAGGTCTCTCGTCGCATCAAAATTGGAAGCGTAAACAACGTAAACAGTGAAAGAACCACATCAAGCTAACAGAGAATAAGAGAAAAGAACACATGGTGAACATTAAGTTTTTAATGAAACGCGGAATTAATTTTGATTGAAAGTAAAATATGCGACGCACCTAGGATTTTTTAATAAAGGACAAGAGAAGAAAAAGTGGGAGAAAAGAACACTTCTCCAGGGTGGGAGGCGAACTTAAACCTTAATAAAAGATAAATGAATAGAAAAGTAATCGATACATCTGCATGGCGCGGACGATGCTCTACAGATTGAGCTAGAGTGCGGTGGCTGTCCCTTTATACAGATTGTCCTACATAACATGAGCCAAAGTTTTAAATATGAAAGGCACTCCGGACGCGAATTGAACCAAATGCATAATGTTGGCACTGGCCTAGAGTTACTCGATCTATTATTTATTTTCCCCTTAACTAACGGATTAGTTATGTTTAATAGATCAACTTTCTAAGTATTGGCTGCAGACCTCAAGTGTGATGCGCAAAGTTGTAGAGCACCTTGAGAAACCTCTCAATAAATTTTTTTCCAACACGATGTATCTCACGTGGTCCGATGTATCTCACGCGTTCCAAACAAAGCCCGCGAAATATGAAAAAAATACCACGTGACGGGGCGCTTGCGCACTATTATTATGCTACTCTCAAGCGTGCGATGGATGAACAAGGGCGGCTGCAGCGAGACTGGCCCGCGACAGGGCGTTATGCCTGGTGCAGGTATGTGGGCATGCGGCTTTTATCGCATAACGGCGCAAATGCGTGCTGCTGGCCGAGCGGTGCCGGCAGATACTGCTATGCGCCGAAAAAGCCTACCACCACGGAAGGTTTTCTTTTATAATAAAGCAGATTATTCATCACTATCTCTGGAACTTGACGGCTTTCTACCAGAATTTCGTCGAAACACCTCAAACAGTGTCGTTAATTCTGCCTGGTGTTTGTTTAAAGCTAAGCTATTGTCATTAGTTCAAATTTACGTCCCATCACGCACCGTATCTTCCCGACGACAAATTGATAAGCCATGGATGAACCGCCACCTTCGATCAATTATTAACAGACGGCACCGATTATATCGCAAATATTGCCTATGCCCGCATTCCGACACCCTATCTTAAGATGAAAGATCTAAACAAGACAATAAACAAAGAAATGAGAAAAGCGCACGCTACATATCTGCGCACATTAGGTGGAAAAATAAAATCTAATCCGAAAGATGTCTGGAAGTACGTCAAAAGTAAAAGAAACAATAAAGTAGCTGTCCCTGATACTATAGATGACGTAAATTATGGTGATGACGTAACCAGCAAAACTGAGCACTTTCATCACTACTTCCAATCAATATTTTCCGACACTGCTGCTATTGTGGAAGACTTACCAATTTCTATCGACTTCGAACAAATGGAAAACAGAAAGGACCGAACAGGAAATTACTTCACTGCTCAAGAACGTTAAAGTTAGTTCCGCATCTGGTCCTGATCACATTCCAAACTATGTCTTAAAAAACTTTTGCCGATCCGTACTTTTGCCGATGGCATAAGTACGGTCGCGGGATCGAATCTCGGCCACGGCGGCCACATTTCGATGGGAGCGAAATGCGAAAACACCCGTGTTCTTAGATTCAGGTGCACGAGAAAGAACCCCAGGTGGTCCAAATTTCCGGAGTCCCTCACTACGGCGTGCCTCATAATCAGAGAGTGGTTTTGGCACGTAAAACCTCATAATTTACAACTTACAATCTCCAGTGTAAAACTCCGTTTGCAACAATGACTCAGCTTTTTATTAGAAGTTCGTGGTTAACAAAATCTAATAACTTAGTGTAATCAACGAACAGTCCAACCGGTATAAATTACTTTTCACACCGTGTTAGATTGTACTCTTTTGTTGATGTTGGGCTGCTGAGCACGCGGTCGCGGGATCGAATCCCGGCCACGGCGGCCGCATTTCCATGGGGGCAAAATGCGAAAACACCTATGTACTTAAATTTAGGCGTGCGCTAAAGAACTCCGGGTGGTCCAAATGATTCCGCAGTTCCCTACTACAGCGCGCCTCATAATCAGGTCGTGGTTTGGGCACGTGAAACCCGACAATTTTTAAACGCTTTTTGTTGAAGTAATGCCAGTTCTATATAGATAATATATATATATATATATATATGCGAAATGCTAAGTTTGTGGGTTCGGTTCCCCCCTGCGGCAAGTTGTTTTTTCATCCACTTTACTTTCCAATAATTTATCGTTTCTTTATTTTATTTATTAAGCACAAGTAATTTCCCCTATGTTGTCATTGGTGTCAGTGTTTGTTTGCTTCCTATGATATTACTATATATATATATATATATATATATATATATATATATATATATATATATATATTTGCAAACACCGAATTGAACCTTTGTGAGCAGTTTGCATTTTTCAACAAAATTAGATATACTGTTGTGTATTACCTTATCAAAGCCTTGCGACAAAATGACAAAACAGATACAGGGGAGGTATTCTGTAAGAGTTCACCTATAGTGTACATGTCGATTTCGTCTGCTACTGAAGTGCTGATTGGCTGTGGCGCCTGGTTGCTGCGGACGCGCAGCCCAGCCCCGCCAATGAGAATTTCAACAGCAGATGAAAAGGACATGTCCACGAGGTGGACTCTTAAAGAATACCTCCCCTGGTCTATTATTTCCTACAGTTCACTGAGATCACCCTTTCTTTAGAACATTACTACTTCCGCAATATTGATTCTACTCAGAAAAACGGAAGTAGCTAAACAGGATTTGCATATGTACACAAGAATTGGCACTAAAATATCGGCAACAAATTTCGCCGGCCGTATGCGGATATCATCGATGTCACTACCACTGCTGTCATTGAAGCTTCTAATTATGGACAAAACCTCAGTTGATGTCACACGACGTTAGAACAGACTTCTCGAGAGAGAGAGAGAAAAGAGAAGGAAAGACAGAGAGGTTAGCCAGTGTAAATACCGGCTGGCTACCCTGTGCTGGGGAAAGGGGTAAAGGGAATAAAAGAAGAAGGAAGAGAGAAGAAAAAAAAACAAGAAAAATGCACACAGTAACGCGATGTTACGCGCAACAATAGTCAAAGTCGTTCGCACAATTCACATGTCCTTAAGAACTTGAGCGAGGCCCTTAAGGCCTTGAGTGCCGAAACCCGTCTGGACCAGTGTCCTAGAACTTTCTCTTCTGTGAAGGGACGATTGTCGAGTTTTTCGAGCACGGTCACGAGCACTTTTCTTTGCACATTGTAACGTGGACAGTCACAGAGGAGGTGCGCGATCGTCTCTTCGCAGCCGCAGGTATCGCAAGCAGGGCTGTCGGCCATTCCAATACGGAAGGAATATGCGTTCGTGAATGCCACGCCGAGCCATAGGCGGCACAGAAGTGTTGCTTCCGCTCGTGGCAACCCTGGTGGAAGACGGAGTTGCAAACTTGGATCCAATCTGTGAAGACGTGTGTTCGTGAATTCGCTGGTGTTCCACAGAGTTAGAGTAAGCTCGCGTGCGAGGGAGCGAAGACTTGTGGCTGCATCTGTTCTTGACAGCGGTATGGGTACAATCTGGGCACCATCATGGGCCGACCGGGCAGCGTCATCCGCACTGTCATTCCCCGAAATACCGCAGTGACCCGGTATCCACTGGTAGATGATGTTGTGTCCCTTGTCGATTGCGTAATGGTGGAGTAGTCGGATGTCTGCGACTAATTGTACATTTGGTCCGTGGTTGAAAGGGGACAGCAGACACTGGAGAGCTGCCTTTGAATCACAAAAGATGGACCATGAATGTGGTGAATTGGAACCTATAAACTCCAGAGCAGCACGGATAGCTGCGAGTTCTGCAGCCGTCGATGATGTAACGTGAGACGTCTTGAATTTAATAGTGACAGATTGAGCGGGAAGTACCACTGCTCCAGCTGAACTATTACAGGAGACAGAACCGTCCGTGTAAACGTGGGTGCGTTTGTTGTGTTTTTCATGTAAGAATGAAAGGACGGTTTGTTTGAGGGCGATAGATGACATTTCCGTTTTCTTTTTGATGCCGGGAATAACAAGAAGGGCCTGGAGTGGATGCAGGCACCACAGCGGTAGAGATGGCCGTGCTGCATGTGTGAAGTTTGACGGTAAACTTCCGTGGTTGGCGGCAATAATTCTGCTAAACGCTGAACGTGGTCGAGCGGCAGGAAGGGAGGCGAGATGATGCGATGGAAGTCGGGCAAAGTGCCTGATGTGCACCCGTAAGCAGTCGATATGAATATACGTATTGATAGGGTGGTCATGCGCGATGGCTATTGTTGCTGCCGTTGATGCACACCTCGGAAGGCCAAGACAAATTCTCAGAGCTTGAGCTTGTACAGATAGGAGGGCTCGGAGGTTGGTCTTACCGGTCCCACCTAGTACAGGTAAGCTGTAGCGTAGGAGACCCAAGAACAGTGCATTATAGAGTTGGAGCATTGCACTCACAGACGCACCCCATGACTTTCCTGCAAGAAATCTGAGCACGTCTGTTATCATCACTAGTTTCCTTTTTAGGTAAGAGACGTGAGGACTCCAGGAGAGGTTTCGATCTATTATTACTCCTAGAAAACGGTGCGTCTTCTCGTAGGCAATTGGCTGTCCATTAATTCTAACAACGTATTGTCTCATTGCTTTGCGCGTGAAAGCGACCATAGAGCACTTCTGGGAGGACACCTCCAAACCTCGTGCTCGAAGATAGCTGGATGTTAGTGTGGCCGCTTTTTGCAGTCTGGCGCGCACCTGCGGACGCGTCACTCCTGATGACCAAATGCATATATCGTCTGCATAGATCGACACATGGACGGATTGTGGAACGGTGTGAACCAGGTCGATGAGCACGAGGTTAAATAGAGTGGGACTCAAGACTCCGCCTTGTGGTACTCCGCGGTAGGTGTTGTGTTGTGATGATGCACCATCCTCTGTTTGCACAAAGAATGAGCTGTCTGTCAAGTAGCTGAATATCCATCGAAACACAAGTCCCCCTAGGCCGACATCGCCCAAGGCGTCCAGGATGGCTCGATGTGTTACGTTGTCATAGGCGCCTTTAACGTCCAGGAACATCGCCGCTGACAGTCTCCTTAGGCTTTTTTCGTGTTGAACAGACGAGACAAGATCTATGACGTTGTCTACTGAAGAGCGTCCGCGTCGGAAGCCTGCCATAGCGTCAGGGTATATCTTGTAGTGTTCTAGATACCACTCTAGACGTGTCAGCACCATCCTCTCCATCACTTTTCCTAGACAACTGGCCAGAGCGATGGGACGGTAAGACGCCACATCTAGGGGTGATTTACCTGGTTTGAGCAGAGGCACGAGACGGCTGGACTTCCATGCAGCTGGAACCACTCCTTCCCGCCATGAATTGTTGTACACCTCTAGAAGAGCATGCCGGGCTCTTTGACCGAGGTTGCCAAGAGCTGCGTAAGTCACCCCGTCAGGCCCAGGTGATGAGGAACGTCTACACGCTGCCAACGCCGCTTGTAACTCTTCTATGGAAAACAGATTGTCCATACGAGAATCCCGCGAGATCGGAACGTCAAGTGGGTCATGTACGGGAAACGAGGATGGTAGACCCGCTACCCTTAAACAGAAATCCTCCGCTACGTCGATCTCTCGGCGACCTTGACTGAGAGCCAGGCATTTGAAAGGGTGGCGTTGTTGTGGTGATGTTCGAAGACCGCGCACCGTTCTCCATATATGTGATAGGGGTTTATGTGGATCAAGGGAATCACAAAAAGTCTTCCATCTTAAAGACTGCAGGGAGTTGATCCGACGTTGAATCTTCTTCTGTATGCGTCTCGCCTCCCTTAGGTCGTAGATGGACTTGGTGCGCCTGTACCTCCGTTCCGCGCGACGGCGAATTGCTCGAAGCCGCTCCAATTCTGCTTCGAATTCAGAAAATTTAGCATTAGGTCTAAAAACTCTTGTGGCTTCTCGAGCAGCGTCGTTAATGAGCTCCTCAATGTTGCCAGGCGGACATTGTTGGATATTTTGGCAATTCTTCTCCATGAGTAACTTGTATTTAGGCCAGTCGATGCGTTGAAGAACTGTGGTAGAGTGTGACTTGCGTATGCCATCGATTTTAACGTACGGTGGAACGTGGTCACTACCATGTGTTTCGTTGTCTGGAAACCATTTCACATTGGCACTGAGGCATCTTGTAACAAAAGTTAAGTCCAGGCAGCTACTGTATGTCAATCCCCGCAGAAAAGTGGGACTGCCATCATTTAGGCAGCAGAGTTCATGGTCCGACGCGAAGGATAGTACACGTCTTCCTCGACAATCCATCTTCAAGCTTCCCCATAGCGGGTGATGCGCATTGAAATCGCCGGTAAGAATCCATGGTCCAGGTGTCGCTGCTATAATTGTACTTAGTCTTGCGTTGTCAAATCGACTCGAAGGTGAAATGTAGGCACCTACCAGCGTGAGTGAAACGTTCTTGCATTTTATAGTCAAACATACGTACTGATTGTCGTCATCTGGTGCCACTGGGTGTAAAATATAAGTGAAATCACATCTGACGTAGACGATGACATTGCTGCGGTCGGTATAGGTGGCAGACATGAAAGCTTCATATCCTGATAGGCGGAAGGCGCTCTCAATGTTTGGCTCACAAATTACAATGATTGGAAATTTGTGCTTGAAAACAAACGGACGAAAGTCCGAAATGCGGGATTTAAGGCCTCTGGCATTCCACTCGAAGAGGAACGCTTCCTTGACTTCTTTAAGGAAGTAGTGCTGAGGAGCAGCCAGGGTGCTTCTCAAGACCGGACAGTACCGGATTCAGAGCATTCAGTATTTCAAGTGCACCTCGAGCCGCCGGAGTGTGTATGGCAGTCAGTAGTACTCGTAGCGTGTTCACGAGGACCCGTATCATGGTGACGACTTGTTTGTCGTCTTCTGCGCTGCTGCCAGAAGCTGAAGGATAATTCGGCGAGCGTGCTACATCTTGCTGCTCCGCTGGTTCGTCTAGCCTTGGCAACGGCGGCCACTCCTCGTATGAGGCAATGTTATTCGGGACTTTCTGTTTAGGAACCTCGTTGCTAGTATTGCTAGTTTTCTGTGGAAGTTTGTGGACTGTCAGTGGACGCGGTGCATCCTTAGCAATAGCAGTGGGTTTCCTAGACCTCTGGCGATGTGAACGCCGACGTCGCACTTTAGCGGCAGCCTCCCTGTGTGACGAACCATCTCTGACCATTTGCCTCAAGACTTTAAGCTCATTTTTCACACGTGGGCAAATCTTTGAAGATGCATCATGAGAGCCTTGACAATTGGCGCACTTTTGGTTTTCTGCACGACATGCATCAGAGCTGTGCGACCCAGAGCATCGTGAGCACACGGCACCATTTGTGCAAACAGCACTAACGTGCCCTATCTTTTGACACTTCCAGCACTGAAGCAGCCTTGGAACAAAAGACGGTAGGCTGTCTCCTTTAAATGTTAGCTTCACACAGTGCGAACTCCCCAGGCGACGGGCTTGCAATATGGCAATTCCCTCTGTCGCTGGCTTAATGAGTATATGCAGGTCAGCATCGCTAATGGAATTGTCGACGTCATACACCACACCGGCCGTAGAATCACGATCGTCTTGTTTGTAGCAGCGTACGTTGACCCTATCCAGCACCTTAACGTTACTCAGAACGTCTAGTGCGCTGCGGTTTGTGACATCTATAGCGAGAATGTTCTTTCGGGCGTTGATCCTTATATCTTTGATCTGACCCGGAACAAGCCGGTTTAGATTGTCGCTAGGAGCCACAGGCACGAATAAAATTGTGTGGTCCGATGACTTTCGCCTCGGGACCACAGTTGTCTTACTTGTGGAAGGAGATGTCCCGACGAGTCTTCTCTTTGCTTTGCGCTTTGCTACGGGCACGAAGTCACTGTCATCCGAGGTTTCATCACTGGTCGTTGAATAGACTTCTCGATTTGTTGTTCTAAACAAATGGATATATCGCACGAGTGTGTCAATTGCTACATTCGCGAGAAAACTGTTGAAAGCGTCGGCCAACTGAGCACCGGAGAGCTGCTTGCAATTAACGTTCAGACTTAATGAGTCACTTTATGTGTGGTCTGGATTCAGCAAAGTATTCAGTCTGTTGCACAACACATAGCGTCGTCCCATTTTAGTGTCTAATAAAACATTAATAGTATTATTTTCCTGCTAACTAGAGCTTTTTAGTTCATTTATTTCTGTACTGTTTGAATACAGGTCGCTTGGACTACGGGAAGCTATAAAACTCCAATATAACTGGTCCTTTTATTTGAAAACCTATATTATAGATATAGATATATAGGTATTATAGATAGATATTTAGATCGATCGATATATTATTTCTAGTGTGCCTCAACAGACATTGCCCTGAACGAGCGCACACTACGTCAGACACAAACACCGTGACATGAACCAGGCACATTACAAAAAAAAGAAAATCGCAAGGAAAATATAGACAATAAAACAATAATCCAAAAATAGCGATGAAAAACAGCAGTTTAGGCAAATATAGGCAAAAGGATGAATTATAGGTGATCTGCAAACGAGTCATGGGACAAATTGCAGGCATATCAGGGTGAAATGTATCGCAACATTTGGCGGCGTTGCATGAGGCACACGAAATCGCAGTGACGTCTATAACTGGTCACAATCAATGGAGCCACGCACAATTCTATAAAGGAACTGCATGTCATGCACAAGTCGCCTGTCATGAAGAGTATAGATACTAAGGTCTGCTAGGAGAGAATCGTAGTTGTAAAAGTGACGGTGACCAATATATCTATCATACAGTATGCGTACGAACTTACGCTGAACATTTTCGATTCGATTGGAATAGCAAACGGAGACGTCATTCCAGGCTATTGACCTGAACTCGAAGCGTGGTCTCGCGAGAGCACAGTAAAGTGTTCGCATACACTCGTATCGATGAAATTTTCTTGTTAGCCTAGAAATAATACCAATATATCTCAATGCGCGTAAAACAATTGACGGTATATGCAACCGGAAATCCAGCTTTGAGTCAACAATAACACCAAGGTCTCGCACATGGGCAGCACGAGATAGTTTACTGCCAAGAAGCGTATAATTAAACATAACTGTGTCGTGCTTTCTAGTAAGAGACAAAACAGAAGAACAAACAGAATTTAAGTCTATTCATCAAGCACCATTTCTCGATGTTGCCAATGTCAGCTCACAAGCAGCGGCCGCCCTCTAAATTCTCTATCTTACAGAATAATTTTAAATCTGCAAAGAACAAAACCTTCGAGTTCATAACATATAGCGGCAAATCATTGATAAAACTAGAAACAACGAAGGCCCAAGGTTCCAAAGCCTTGAGACACTCCCGATTATGATACAAATTCGTCGGACACAGAGCCAGAAAATCTGACCAGATTTCGACGGCTGGCCAGGTAGCTTTTTGAGCCATTTGCAGTACATGGGACAAAGGCGGTATTTTTCAATCTTCATTAGAATTATCACATGTGTAACCGGGCTCAAGGCCTCAGTCACGTCAAAGTAGATTAATTGTGTCTACCTGACCGGGATTCAACACATGATGCTCACTTTACCCAAGAAAGGCGCATAAATTTGATTCAACGGATCGTCCTCTTAAAAACCGTGTTGCAAAGACGAGATTTTATGTTTGAAATATGAACTCATGCGTTCGTACATTACCATTTCGAAAACTTTATCAACACAACAAATAAGTTATCCATAGCTTACGAATTTTTCGATTGGTTTTACGCACTTTTAGATGAAAGTGCATCTCGTACACGTACTTAATTGTTTGGAGGAATAAGTCATACGCTTGTTCAGCGTTACAAGTTAGTTTTGCTTACTGTTTCGTGAAAAGAGCTGAGAGTTGAATCTGTGAACGACTGATAAGAAATGACCGTGGATGCACGTGTGCGCATGCGCCTTTTTTTTTTTCCAGAACACAGGAACCCGGTTAAATGTCCCGGCCACGGCGGCCGCATTTCGATGGGGGCGAAATGCGACAACCCCCGTGTACCCAGGTGGTCCAAATTATTCCAGAGTCCCCCACTACGTCGTGCCTCATAATCAGATCGTGGTTTTGGCACGTAAAACCCCATAATCTAATATATTAACGGGTAAATGATCGCTGATATAACACGACAAAACGCCCGACTTCACGCAGGATTGTGAAAGGTTCGTAATAAAACGGTCCGACGCAGAATGGGATTCAGTTGTTATTCTTGCTGCTTGGTTGATTACATAAAAATCCGTTGGATAAAATTATGTTTTTAAAGTTTTTAGCAATTGCATTGTCGCCACCCATATCAATGTTAAAATCACCTGCAGGTATCAACATATACTTTGCGTCAGCAATACTTGCAAGAAATCGATCGTAGAACTCCAAGAAATTTGAAGAATTGTCTATCGACATGTTTGCACAGCGCGAAAGACGAGGACTGGAGAAAGGTCTTCCTTCAATCCTCGTCTTTTGCGCGGTGCAAGCATGTCGATATTGAATAACCAACTCGCCCAAACTTCCACCTTGTGAAAAATTGTCGTTTGGTGGCCGGTAAGAGACATTAAATAATGTATCACTGATCAATACTGAAGGTATTTCATAGTCAGGCATGCGAGCGCAGAAGCGATCAAGTATATGGCACTTCGCACATGATTCAGTTAGCATAGAAACTCCGCCTCCGCGACTTTCCTCTCTATTAAAATAATATGTCTGCTAACCTTCTACATAACCTTTTTCAGTTTAAACCGATAACATGTCTGATATATGTCGATAATATGTCTGATAATATGTCTAATAACAACGATAATTACGATAATAACGATAATATGTATGAAAACCTTTGTAGCTTAAAGATGTCATGTTCAGCGGTACTACACGTTTTTGTAAGCATAATGCTAGAAAAGGCAAACGAAAATTCTGGCCAAACATTCCTCGAGACAGAGCATTTTATTTTTTACCGACCTAATGTCTAAATAAATACATGCTGGTGCGCCCGAGTCGAGATCAGACACCACGCTGCTTCGATAACTTGGCATATAAAACTCATATGCAGATATCGCGCACTCCTTTCTTGGAGGAACATAATGTGACATATATTTTAGGTCTGCTGCAAACGGGTAAGGTCATCCGAAGACTTTACATGCACTGCGCGTGCTCCATCACATTTTTGGACGAGAACTTCGCCATGCGCATACCATGCGAACGTGTAACTGTTTTTTTGCGCCCAATCTTTCGTTGCTTTCAAGAGTTGCCTGCTATGTGGATTAGGTTTTCCTGAATGAATATGCGCGACTGTGCGTCTTTCAGCTTACTTCTTTTGCTCATCCAGCGATATTTGATTGACTGTCTCGTTAATCGAACAAAGGTGCCTGGAATTCTGTCCTGCCGAGTAGGCAGTCTATGGATGCTGATTATGTCTTGCTCAGAAAGATGCGGCACCTCAAGATTGCCTGCGACCTGAATGAAGACTGACACAAGGTTTTCGCCGTTGGCAACAGGAACTCGCTGAAGATCTAAGTTTAGTCGTCGACTTTTGTACTCGAGGTCACATACTTGCTTTTGAAGTTGAGCTTGCAACGCATGATTCCTACCCTCTTTACTTTCTCGTTCAACAACTTTCATATTTTACTGCCTTAATTTCGCTTTCCTGCGCACTGGCGGTTGTTTTCTGTTCGTAGAACGTGCGAGGCATGAACATCAGCGATTGTTCCATACCTTGCACCTTTTCCATGAGTTGAGAAAGTTTCTGGAGCTTCATATTGCTAGAGAGGAGAATTTCTCTAACATTCACTTCACATCAATCTTCCTCACTTCGGCTGCATAACGTCGCAGCAGTCCTGCAGTTTTGACACCACCATGTTTTTTTTTTACACTTTCGGCTTTTGCCTTATAGTACTTTTGTAAAATTCCGGCACATTTACCACATTGATAGGATTTGGCACATTATGAACATTTTCCGCCACCACATTCATCTGACGGAACCACCTAACAAGACAAACAGCTGTCAAACATTGCTTTCACCAAAATAAAATAAAGATACAGTTGTCACGCTAACGGAAAGCAAAGTATCGATCAATGGTAGCAGTGGCAGTGGCACTAGAGACAACGCATATCAACGGAAGTACAGTATAACAACTGTCACGGTGCTGCCGCTACTGCCATTGGTCTGCTTCGAAGACACCCGGCTTTTATAAACGGCGTGTCAAGGGGCCATCTCTGCGCAGCTGATGCTTGGATGTGTTTTTTACTGTACAGTCGACGAATTGCTACGGCAAGGGACGTCACTTGCAGTAAGTGGTGATCTGGACGGGCCGTAGTCGTAGCATCCCAAAACGAATCGGACGCACTGCACAGGCGCGCCAAGAAACCGAGTAGTCACAGCGTGTTTACACTCGAAAGTGTAACCGATGCGACAAAGTATGAGCGATCGAAGGTGTTATAGAGCTGCCGCTACTGCCAATCAACACACACACACACACATATATATATATATATATATATATGAAGCATTTCACCCCCTTTCGTTATGACAGTTATGGTGCCACTGCAACATGCAAAATACAGGAAGAATTCTGCAAGCAACAACAAAATAGATAATGGTTCCGACCACGTGTAATAGCAAATAAAATGAAAATCATGAAGCCACTCATAGAAAAGGGTATCTTGCTGAGGGAAAGCTTCGTGAATCAAGGACGAATTATTTTTTATTTCAGGTATCGACAACAAAGACAACGATTAAATATGCATCTATATTTCTATATTTCGTTAGAACTGTACGGCCTTGAAAAATGAATGTGCCATTCTAGCAGCATTTAGTAACATTGTTACAGCATTATATGCGACAGGTATAAGTAACCGAAGACATTCTTCCAGAAGGTCACACCACTGTATGACAGACAGATTCGAGCGAGTCTTACCTCAGTGCCCCTGTGTCATGGCCTTCAAAGAGAAATTCACCACGTATTGTCCAGCTGGACAACTTTGTCAGCGGAGGAGCTGGAGGCGCACTCGTCGATTGATGCTGCGCTTTTCAAAGTACTCCTTATAGGTTTCTTAGGGCACAGGTTGTCGTTGCCTGCGCAAGAAAGGCACCCCTATATACACTTTTGCATGCATTCAAGATCCTAACAACATCATCTGCCGTCTTATGTGTCAACACTATTCTCGGATTGCACTCTGCATTACCGTCGAAGCAAGTGCAAAGTCGGTAAAACGCTAGATCTATCTCATGCTTCTCTGTTTTCTTTTGTTGAGCGCAGCGAGGGGCACAAGGAAAACCGAACACTCCTGCTAAATCCGCCGTACACTCGCAGAGATAGCTGCAGGTGCAATGGGCCAAACGTTCGGCCTCACGCTCTGAATCGCTTTTGTTTACTTCTAGGCGACGGCAACGCTGATAGCGATGACGGCACGAACGCGATGGAAATGCTGACAATGCCCATGACGACATGACGACATGACGACGGTGCGACGATGACATGGCAGCTCACGTGTCGCGAACGTAGAATCGAATAATTGATGCGGATTGCAGTATTATAGTGTGCGTTTGACTTCCACTTTTTATTCCATGACGACATGAGGATGTTACGTATAGTTAATGTGGTACTCCGTGTTACTACACCACTGAACTGCATTTTGCTATTTCAAAGAAAGCGCACAAAGCGAATGTTAGCACCTACAAGAAAGATTGATAAGCCCCCAGTATAGAAAAACACGTCCACACACTATATAAGAAGTGGGCACACAAATGAAGAGCAACAAGTGTGCAAGTCTGCATTGTATATTTATTTATTCATTTATTTTATTTATTCATACTGTCGATCCCATCAGGGATCATAACAGGAAGGGCATACATAGTTATCTTGTAATATAACAATAATAATTAGCGCAATATTAATATTCCCCATAATAGACATGCAATTAGCAAAGGCAAACAATATAGTAGGCAGAAAAATAACGTAATACATTGTAATAATGTTACGAAAAAATCGCGAGTGTTACGTTTCGCCTACGGCGCGCGGTATAGCCGGCGCGGATGCAACGGACGCCGGGGCTTCGTTCAAAGCGGCGGACATTTTGGCCCGTTCGGAGCTGCCGCAAAGCCTCCCCGCCAAGCGCGTCCAGGCGTGTTTCAGTGCCACGTGTCTTCGTGTGTGCGTGTGTGTGTGTGTGCCCACGCTTGTCAAAGCGCGGCAGCCGGGGAGAGGAGCTCCCCAAGTGTGAAGCGAGGAGGTCTGATCGGCGCCGGCTCGGCGATGCGTCACTACACTCGTCTCAACATGTCTCTCAGCCTGTCCGGGCCCAGAGTCACGTGGTCTCATCCCGAGACGTTCCTTCTTGCCCTCAACTCCGAGAGTATAAGAGCAGCTGCCCCCGGACGCCGAGAGAGAGGCTCCGATTTCTTCTGTTGAGTAACGTGCACTCCCGTCTCTCCACTTCGGTCGACCTGACCGGCCGCTCTTTTGCGATGTTAGAATAAACAAGTTGTTCTGTTACCAGTTGACTCATGCTTTGCCGGGACCTTCGGATGCTTCCAGTGCCCCAGGCCGCCAGGCCAACGCTACCCTTGGGGCTTGCGACCCATTTGCAACAACTCGTGCTAGCGGTGCGATTGCAACAACGGGTGTCAGCACTGAGGTTCCAACAACTGGTTGCCAGCGGTGAGATCGCGACAACGGAGGCCAGCAGCGAAGAGATGCGGTTGGCTGTATGCTGAGCAGCACAACGACCATCCGGGAGCAGTGCAACGAGCCCTGTGTGATGACTGGTTGCCTGCAGCGGAACGACTGCGCTGAATTCTTGGCTGCGAGGTTTGGTGAGTGCGGGACTTTCTTCTACTGAGTTTTGCCAGGCTTTTGTTAGTGTCAGAAACAGAGCTGGTAATTGTGGTTGTCGTTGCTGCCGGGTTAGTTTGCGGCAAGACAATAGTAGGCAGTAGAGAAAGCAGCATTCAGAGCAGCCATGGATTTGAAGTCGTTGAGCAAACCGAAATTGCTGGAGCTTGCAAGAGAGTTGGGTCTGGATGTCTCAGACAAACTCAGAAAACCAGAACTGCTAAGGGCTATTCTTGAGTTAGAAGCTGAGGATGACGAGCTGTCGGAATGCCTTGAGACCATTGAGGAGAGGGAGACGGCAAAAAGACAGGAGCGCGAACGAAAAGAGCAAAAAGAGAAAGAAAAAGAAGAGCGCGACCGTCAACACGCTTTGGAAATGAAGCGTCTCGAGATAGAGATGGAACGCGCTCGTAATGGAAGTGAGGCACACGGTGCAGGAGAACGAGTATTGTTCAAAATGACTGACCTGATGCGGCCGTTTAAGCTTGGAGAGGACATTGGTTTGTTCCTGGTTAACTTTGAGCGAACGTGCGAGAAGCAGGGGTTCTCTCGGGAAACGTGGCCACAGCGCTTGCTCACTTTGCTACCCGGCGAGGCGGCCGACGTAGTCGCTCGCTTGAAGAGAGAGGAGGCAGAGGATTTCGACAAAGTGAAATCGAGTCTGCTAAAAAAGTACAGGCTGTCAGCGGAGGCGTTCCGTCGGAAGTTTCGGGAAAATGAGAAAGGTAAAAGTGAGTCATATACAGAGTTTGCCTACAGGCTTATGTCAAACATGCAGGAGTGGCTCAAAGAAGAGAAAGCGTTTGGTGACCACGAGAAAGTTCTGCAGTGTTTCGGGCTGGAACAGTTTTATAGTCGGTTACCTGAGAACGTGCGGTACTGGGTCTTGGATAGGCCAGACGTTAGTACGGTGGCTAGAGCCGCTGAGCTAGCCGAAGAGTTTGTGACGCGTCGGGCTCGCGGAGCTAAGGACGGTCAAAAGGGTGAATTTGGCGCGAAGTTTGAGAGGCCGAAGTTCACACCCATGAGAGCAAAGGGGGACACACGTAGTGCGGATGCGAGTGAAAGCAGTCCGACCGAACGTAAGGAGACGGCGGCAGCCGAAGCCGAACGCAGAAAGCGGTTCGAGACGAGGCAAGTGCGCGTGTGTTATACGTGTCAGAAGCCGGGTCACTTTTCGGCGCAGTGTCCAGAAACAAAAACAAAAGTCGTGTTTTTGTCATTATGCAGCACTGACGAGAACATGAAGCTTCTCGAGCCTTACATGCGAGACCTCCTCGTGAACGGGAAAGAGTGCCGAGTGCTTCGCGATTCCGCAGCTACGATGGATGTAGTTCACCCCTCTTACGTAGAACCCGATATGTTCACGGGCGAGTGCGCATGGATCAAGCAAGCCGTGGAAGCTCATAGCGTGTGTCTGCCCGTAGCAAAAGTGCTTATTGAAGGACCTTTCGGAGCACTTGAGACGGAGGCCGCAGTGTCATCTATGCTGCCCCCCCAGTACCCGTACCTATTCTCGAACAGGTCCGTTCACCTCCTGCGCGAGAAGGGGCTTTTGTTTGGTGAGGCTAACGTTCAGGCCTTAACCAGATCGAAGGTTCGGGAGCTCGCTGCAAAGGCGGTAGTTGCGGGACCGACGTTGTCGAACAATGAGAAAGGGTCAGAGGCGCAGCAAGCTGATATTCAGAGCACGCCCGAACTGAATAAAATTGAGCCTGTAGCGTTAAAGGCACCAGATACTGGAGAGGAAATTCCCGATGCGGGAAAGTTAGAAGAGCTATCTGCAGATTTGCTCATCGCGCCTACGTCAGACGGACTTAATGGGTTGCTAAAAGTCAGCCGGGCGGCTTTGATAGCCGAGCAAAAGAAGGATGGCAGCCTAGAAAACATACGCTGCATTGTCAAGGAAGGTATCGCCAAGAAAAATGCTCGCTTTGTGGAAAGAGGAGGGGTCCTGTACCGGAAGTATCTAGACCGCAGGGGAGTGGAGTTCGATCAGCTGATCGTGCCTCAATGCTATCGTCAGGATCTGTTGCGCTTGTCGCATGGGGGTTCGTGGTCCGGACACCTAGGAGTTAAGAAAACTAAGGACCGTCTCTTGCAATAGTACTATTGGCCAGGGTGTTTTCGGGACGCAGACCACTTTGTGAAGACATGTGACACCTGTCAGCGGGTGGGCAAACCAGGGGACAGATCGAGGGCGCCGTTGAAGTTGGTACCTATCATTACGGAGCCTTTTAGACGGCTCGTTATTGATACAGTGGGACCTCTGCCGGTAACAGCCACGGGGTACAGACACATTTTGACTGTGATCTGCCCAGCGACAAAGTTCCCTGAAGCAGTGCCGCTTAAAGAACTCAGCTCAGTTGAGATAGTCAATGCACTACTGTCCATATTTGCGCGAGTGGGTTTTCCTGCGGAAATCCAATCAGATCAGGGCACAGTGTTTACTAGCGCTTTGACGACAGCCTTTCTCGAAAGGTGCGGGGTAAAGCTGTTACACAGCTCAGTGCACCAAGCCCAGTCGAATTCCGTTGAGAAGCTCCACTCCGTCATGAAGCGCGTGTTGAGAGCATTGTGTTTTGAACATCAAACTGACTGGGAGCTGTGTCTGCCTGGGGTGATGTTTGCATTACGGACCGCGCCGCATGCGGCCACGGGGTTTTCGCCAGCTGAGCTGGTGTACGGTCGCTCGCTGCGATCTCCGCTTCGCATGCTTCGAGAATCGTGGGAAGGCAGGGGCGACGACCCAGTCGTGGTGGAGTACGTGCTTAAGCTCCTCGAACGCTTAAGAAGGGCACAGGAGTTGTCAGGTGAAGCAATGGCAAAGGCCCAGCAGAGGGCCAAGGTTTATTATGATCGGACAGCCAGGGCCCGTCGTTTTGAGGTGGGCGATGAGGTCATGATATTGCGCACGTCGCTAAAGAACAAACTCGACGTGCAGTGGGAGGGCCCAGCACGGATTGTTCAAAAACTGTCGGACGTTAACTACGTGGTCAGTCTGCCAGGAAAACGGAAAGCACAGCAAGTTTACCACTGTAATCTGCTCAAACCCTATAAGCAACGGGAAGCAGTAGTGTGTATGATGGTAAACGCTCCGAAGAGCTTCCGGTTGAGCTTCCGGGACTAGGCTCAGTGACGAACAGGAAAGACACCGATCAAGTCATTAGTGACTTAATCAGTAAAGCATCGTTGTCGCCTGAGCAGAAAACCGAACTACACCAGCTCTTACAAGAGTTTCAAGGTCTGTTCTCTGAGAGGCCTGGTAGGACTTCTGTCCTTACTCATGACATAGAACTTACCTCCCCAGAGCCAGTACGATCCAAGGCGTACCGGGTGTCACCCCGCCAGAGCGATATTATGGAGGCTGAGGTAAAGAAAATGCTACAGCTCGGTGTTATTGAGGCGGGTGAGAGTGATTATACCTCCCCTTTGATTTTAGTTGAGGTACCGGGAAAGGAACCTCGTCCTTGCGTCGACTACCGCAGGCTTAATTCCATCACTAAGGATCAAATTTATCCGATCCCTAACATCGAGGAGCGCCTTGAGAGAGTGAGTAGCGCTCAGTTTATTTCCACCCTAGATCTCGTCAGGGGTTATTGGCAGGTTCCACTTACAGAACAGGCTAGTAGGTATGCGGCGTTCATTTCACCAATGGGAACATTCCGTCCTAAAGTGTTGAGTTTTGGTTTGAAGAACGCGCCATACTGCTTTTCAAGCCTCATGGATAAAGTGTTGCGGGGACAGCAAGAATTCGCTTTACCGTATCTAGACGACGTAGCGATATTCTCCGCATCCTGGCCTGAGCATATGGCCCACTTGCGGGCAGTGCTAACCCGCCTGCGCGATGCGGGCTTGACAGTCAAGGCTCCCAAGTGCCAGTTAGCACAGGCCGAGGTTGTCTACCTTGGTCACGTGATTGGTCGGGGTCGTCGCCGCCCCTCTGAAATAAAGGTGGCCGCTGTGCGAGACTTCCCGCAACCGCGCACGAAGACCGATATTCGGTCGTTCTTAGGTGTCGCCGGCTACTATCAGAGGTACATCCCCAGGTACTCTGATATCGCGGCTCCCCTGACGGATGCTCTAAGAAAGACAGAGCCGCAAACAGTCGTCTGGGACGAGACAAAGGAAAGAGCTTTTAGCGCCCTAAAGAGCGCCCTAACAAGCCAGCCTGTGCTACGATCGCCCGACTACACAAAAGGGTTCGTTGTTCAGTGCGATGCTAGTGAGCGAGGCATGGGCGTTGTACTGTGCCAACGGGAAAATGGAGAAGTAGAACACCCCGTCCTGTATGCTAGTCGTAAGCTGACCAGTCGTGAGCAGGCGTACAGCGCCACCGAGAATGAGTGTGCGTGTATCGTGTGGGCCGTTCAGAAATTGTCATGCTACCTAGCCGGCTCGAGGTTTATCATTGAGACGGATCACTGCCCTCTCCAATGGCTGCAGACCATCTCTCCCAAAAATGGCCGCCTCCTGCGCTGGAGCCTCGCTTTGCAACAATATTCCTTTGAGGTGCGTTACAAAAAGGGGAGTCTCAACGGTAACGCCGATGGCTTAAGTCGAAGCCTCTAACGTGGGAATCAGCCTCAAAATTGTTTGTTACTGATGTTTTTCTTCCTGAGGCAGGATTTTTAACATATTGCTTTTGTGTAGTGTTTCAAAGTGATGATGTGCTTTCTAGTGCAATTTTCCGATTTGTGGACGCGTTCTGAGTGCTGCTAAACTACTGTAAGGAACTAGGCAGTAGTATAAAAGGGGAAAGAGCCTGGCAGGGCTTAGTGAGGGTTGTGCCGTGCTTGCTGACTGAGCGGTTGACTTTCGGCGTAGTTCTAACGCTTGCCGGGAACGAGAACAAAAATGTCAACTCTCCCGAAGTCACTTTGCAGTGTCCTGTGTGAACCTGAACGAGAGAACGAGGCTTTCTCTCTGCGCTGCGCTCAAGAAACGCCGAAGGACGACCGACTTCGGTTATGAGCATCATCAAGCGACATCCCTCCGGACAGCGGATGCAGTCCCCTCACCATCGGGATCTCCTTCCCCCGGCGGGGCGGTCTGTTACGTTTCGCCTACGGCGCGCGGTATAGCCGGCGCGGATGCAACGGACGCCGGGGCTTCGTTCAAAGCGGCGGACATTTTGGCCCGTTCGGAGCTGCCGCAAAGCCTCCCCGCCAAGCGCGTCCAGGCGTGTTTCAGTGCCACGTGTCTTCGTGTGTGCGTGTGTGTGTGTGTGCCCACGCTTGTCAAAGCGCGGCAGCCGGGGAGAGGAGCTCCCCAAGTGTGAAGCGAGGAGGTCTGATCGGCGCCGGCTCGGCGATGCGTCACTACACTCGTCTCAACATGTCTCTCAGCCTGTCCGGGCCCAGAGTCACGTGGTCTCAATCCGAGACGTTCCTTCTTGCCCTCAACTCCGAGAGTATAAGAGCAGCTGCCCCCGGACGCCGAGAGAGAGGCTCCGATTTCTTCTGTTGAGTAACGTGCACTCCCGTCTCTCCACTTCGGTCGACCTGACCGGCCGCTCTTTTGCGATGTTAGAATAAACAAGTTGTTCTGTTACCAGTTGACTCATGCTTTGCCGGGACCTTCGGATGCTTCCAGTGCCCCAAGCCGCCAGGCCAACGCTACCCTTGGGGCTTGCGACCCATTTGCAACAACTCGTGCTAGCGGTGCGATTGCAACAACGGGTGTCAGCACTGAGGTTCCAACAAGAGGTAATCAAAAAGGTAGAACATTTACAAAGGCGAACAAAATGGTAGGCAATAATTACAGAATAACACATAGCAGTAAATTTAAGACTAACAAGGGGTAATGAGGTAGTCTGTCAAATACCAATGGTGGTAGGCAATAATTACAAGAGGAAAAGAAGTAAACAATTTGCATAAATAAACAATAGTACTCAGTGATGGCAAGTAATACAAGTTGTAAAAGTGAGGTATACACAAGAGGTAGTAATCCATATGTTAATTCACTCAGCCCCATGGCTTCTAGGTTGTACGTCTCACCGAAGATTCATAATAGCAACAATCCTGGCACACCAACTACGCCACAAGAAGGGATAGCAATAGAAAGACTCCCACGTTATGTCAATGTCTTCTTTGCCATTTTTCCTACGTTGCTCACGGGTCTCTCTAACGACACTGCATGCCTGAGCACGATGAGGCTTGTAGCGTACACTCTGCTTGCATCCCTGTTGTCTTCTCCCGATGGAAGTCGTTCTGGGAACCCTTGTTCCAGGTACTGACGCATAGACTCCTCCTACTTGATCAGTATCGCCTCATCTTTCATCAGCTTCTTCGTGAGGCTAGTCAAACGCTTCTTCGCAACCACTTTGTTGTCGGCTAGTTGGCTGTTAGTGGTTTACAGGGTAGTGCGGCCTCATAGAGCTTAGCCATTTTCTTGATCAATGCGAAAAATCGGGGGATGATTGCTTTGCTTTCTTCGTTCATTTGGGTGCGAGAGTCAATAATTCCGATCCTCTCAAGTTCTCAAAAGAATTTAAGCTCCTTTGACAAGTTGGGTGTGCCAGGAAACACTCCGCCACGAATCACTGCCACGTTTGAGCAGCAGGCAGTGCAGATACTGCTGAGATTTATCGTGAAAGAAGGTAAGGCGTGCAGACACGGACACAAAAAAAGAGAACCAGGCAGCTCAAACGCCTTCTCTTAAGTTTGTGTCCGCACGCCTTATCTTCTTTCACGATGAATCCCTACTAACTAGCTCAACTTTGTGTGGTCCTAATACGGCTGCATGGGAGTTGCTCTTTGTCGTATCTAACCGAATTCAGTCTTTACCGTCACTACTGTGCCTTGCAGCTTAAAAACACCCGTGTATACCGTGCACTGGGTGCACGTTGAAGAACCCCAGGTGGTCAAAATTAATCCGGAGTCTCTCACTACGGCGTGCCTCGTAATAAAATCGTTGTTTTGGTAGGTAAAACCCCAAAATTGAATTTAAATTGCAGCTCATTGACTTTACTCGACGCCATAGTCCAGCAATAGTAAGCACCAGTTCTCGTCAAACGATCTGGTGCGACAGTGACATCTGCCACTTCATTCATGTCTGGTTGTACCTTTACGGGATGTCATCAGAAACGTGAAGCTGATCACAGCAGATCTCCAAAATTTCCAGAGATTCGATAGAGTGCTCTGTGCGCTCATGCTGACTTCTTAGCCAAATTCTTACTCTTCTGCGCTTTTCATTGTAATGTTTCCTGCTCCTCCTAGTGGTTAGATTGTGATGTCCTCTTCGTCTACGAACTCTAGTTGCGATTCCCGTGATAGTCTTTTAGTGACACAACTTTACTGGCTAAATCCGTCAAAGAGGAGACCGGTGAGAGCTCTCCTTCGTCCTTCTGCCCATGCTTATAAGCAGCATAGTTTGCAGTTTTTCCGATTTCGTTTCTGGTGAGTGCAACTCTGCGGCTGTCTTCTCGGCTTGCTTCCATGTCGGGTCACACATCTGAGTCAGGTGTCCTCTACCACATTCCTTGTATTTTATTCCTTTGTTGCGGCGTTCTCTTGAAGTGTGTACTTTTATGCAGCACCGGAAGCCACGACCAGCCGTAGTGAGTCTTCTTTTCATCCAGTGAGATGTGCGGCTGACCTTCATGAGCCACATGATTATTTGCCGCCCAGAATGCGCACGGATTGGACTGATTCGAATTACCCACAGAAAAAAGAGAAGCTGTTGACCCGTTTTGAGATTTGCTCTTTTCTTCATCTCTATGTCTTGGTCTTGTGGTATTGATCCTCTGGCTTCACGATGAACAGCCTGCAGTGCCTTTTCCGGCCTCTCTTCTTCAGTTTTCAGAAAAGCTTGCAAGCTCCTGATGCTTAACGAGTCTTCTTTGTTGTCAGCGGGAAAAAAATATTCTGGTATCCGACAAGATCGGCTGGCAGCATTCGCAGGGGTGCGGAGCAGAGGAGCGACGTTGCGTTGCAAGTGGTCATAGAGCCGACGTAGGCCGACAGGCTTTCTTTCGTTCAGTGAGGTGTTCTGGATAAGCACATCATGTCGATAGAGACAATCTTTTAGAGTTCATTGACAGTGGTATAACTTGCTCGTGTTACTCGAATGTCGGCAATGGCCGCTGCGGTTTTGCCAAAAGTGCCGTCGCAAGTTTAAAAACTTCCCGGCGTTGGAGACGGCGTCGATTCCGTTCCCCCATCTCCTAGAACTGCTCCCAGAATGGCTTCCACTCCGTGGTGGCGCCGCTAGATCGCTGCAACTCTACCTTAGGCAGTTTCGTTTAGACTTTGCCCTCAGCGGAGGGCCATAAGTTCGCGCCCGCGTCGCTTCTATTCCTGCTTAGTTTGTTCTCTTGTTGAACGTTACAGGCATAAAGATCTTTGTGGACATATCTGTCGACGTTGAACAATCTTATAGGCTCAACAGTTATCATGCGAAAACTCGATTTCAGCTTGAGTTAGCGGGGAAGGTGGCATACATTTACACTTTTCTTCTTTACCCGCGATTATAGACAGTGCTTCCTTAATCTCTATATCGTCTTTATCACCCCCCATTCAATCAACTCATTTGGAGTTGATTAGACGTTAGATAGACTTGGAAAGCATTGTCTATAATCGTGGGTAAAGAAGAAAAGTATATGAATATGCCGTCTTCCCAGCTAACTCATGCTGAAATTGAGTTTGCGCATGATAACTGTTGTGCGTATAAGATTGTCTAACGTGAGCAGACATGTCCACGAAAATTCTTGTGCCTCTAACTTTCGTGTTCAATAGTGTTTGTTGTAATCGGATTGTAAACCCTTGTATACATGTGACCTGACAAGAATAAACCACTTTTAAATTTGCGTATCAACCATCTGTTAGTGTTTGATGTCTGTGCTTTTAGTAACCTGTCAGCGCATAAGCAAGTATGATTCGAAGCATTTGACAATGTGGTGTGATTTTACCATGTCCTAAATAGCACCACAGTTTACAGAGAGCATCACCTCGAACTCTTCCCTCAGAATCAACGGAGACGTTACTCGCAACCGCACCAATGTCGCCTAAACCATTGAGTTCTCAATTTGTCACAAACAATACACTGATGAAACCGCAACACAATTTAGCTTGCGTTTTGATGACCACACGGTACATGCTATTAATCTTCATCAGCTTTCGTCAAAGCATGTTCAAATGCCCGGCCAATTTTGAAATAATCGGAGCTCCAATAGTACACTCTGATTTAAAGCTCACCATAACAGGAAAGATCGTGAACCTTTTTTGGGGCGCCATAACGCTATAACGTAAAATTATTCCAATGCCTTTCCATTTGATTTCCACCATTAGCACTCTGCTGAGCGCTGAGGACATCAAGCTGATTAATTGTGGATGAAGGCGAGGGCCTTTGTGATGCATTGTGACTGCATTTCGTCCCCGAGCGATGAGCCAGTACTCTCCGATGGAGCAAAAAGCATATGCCGCCATGCAGTCCTGGTGTCGCATTTCAATCTCTGAGCAGTACTTAGCTAGAGTCTGAAGACATCTCGCTGAAAGCTTTAATTATTTTTTGCTGATATATGCATGCATTTGTTGTGTCTTGTTTTGGATGACTAAACGCGAAGATTTGGTGGAGCAATCAATAATGTCAGTTTATTTCTTCCAAGGTTATCGATACTGACTGTCCGACTGGGACCATAGTCGATCGCGCGCACCGCAGGAATCATTAGCCAAGTCGATGATGGTTGCTGACGTTCCGCTTCGCGGCGCGGAACTTTCTTCTCCGGTTCAGTCGTTGCTGTCGCTCCGCGCCTCTCTTGGTAGCATAACGTTGTCGAGCCGTTGTCGAGACGTAGACGACGTCGATCTGCCCACTATTCTCAGCTGCGGATCTCTTTTCACTCCGTTTTTAGCGCCACGCTGCACGTCGCTGCGATCTTCGAGGCGCTACCGCAAGCTATGCAAGGGGAAACAGACCAATCGGAGACGCCGGCGCCACAATCCTCACCCTAGCCTCTCCATCGTTACGCCGGCGTGACGTAAGCGCCGCTCGGACCACTCAGAGACGCTGGCGCAACCCTCCTCCACTGGTTACCTCCTTTCGCTCCGCTGGGTCGACCACTCCGAAACCCTCTCTACCTCCACACGCGCTCCTCGCCTCTCGTCAGCCAATTCAATAAGGAAAGCCTGCCACGGTAGGCAATGCTATCGTTTTAAAGCCGAACAAACGAAACCTCCTGTAAACAAGCAGAGCATTTGATTCGGCGGTAAAGAAAAAAAAAAGAAAGAAAGAAAAGCACTGCGGGTCACTCCCATGCTTGTGTTGGCGGTTACATAAATCTGACCTAAGGAGATTTGAATAAAATCAATATAGAATTGCTTTCCGTTATAGCGCCCCTAATTAATAAATCCAACACTATTCATACGGATATAAGCGAGAGGGTGGCAGAAAAATACTTTTTTTTTCTGCTCGTAAACATTGACCATGCACAGATCCTTACATTTATTCATTTCGTGTTATTTGCCTGCTTGTTTTTTAAAGATTGTTGTAACTTTTTTTCTGTTTGTGATTCTGAATAGTCACCTTGATCACTGGATTACTTTTAATGGGAGTATTTCGCAGCATCTTCCTGCGCGCATCACACCTGCCCACTTTGTTTATACTGACGCGCAGTTTTTCTAGTCTATTCTATTTCTTGCGAATGAATTGTAGGAATGTAGCTTGCCGCTGCGTACGCCACATATTCCTAGTCTGATTTTTGGCGTGATGGATGATGTAAACGCCAGCCAGACATGTTCTCTAGCTGTCGCTTCTTGGCACTGGTCATTGCTCTCTATCTCCGAACCATCACGTCTGATTTGAAAGTTCCAATGTTGAGGCCCATAAAAGTGGCGGATTCCTTGTATTTCAATACAAGCGCCGCTGCGCACAATAAAAGAAAATGATTTTTTATTCATTAAAGCACAAAAGTAACTGGAGCACCAATGCATTTCGTCGGACACTATGAAAATTAATATCTCGGAACTGGTGCAATCCTGAGAATTAGTTCCAAGTGAATACGCCTTTCGAACTCACTGGCTATAATTCGTATATTGAAATAGTTGCCGTAATGTTACTAATCAGAAAGTTAATTAGCGTAATTGTGCTAATTATTCAATTGAACATTGTGATGTCTCGCAGAAGTAATGGCCGCCTCATATATATATATATATATATATATATATATATATATATATATATATATCTAGCCCAGATCTAGCCCAGGGAGAGTTAGCCAGCGCCACTCAGAGCCATGGTGGAGGCGGATGTGGAACATCCTTTTTCTTTTTGTTTGCTCGATGGTGTCACATAATAGGTGAACTCATCAGAGCAAGCACATGACTATGAATCCCTCGTATGATACCTAATGACATCAAGGCTGCCAGATTCGAAACTCTCGCAATGAATAAACGAGAGAACAAGGGGAACCGAGGGGCTCGGTTTCTGTTTAAAAAAATTGAGCCCCTCGGTTTCCCTTCACATATATATTAATATATATACTTGCAACATGAAAAACTCCCGAAGCAGCTTTCTGTTGCTCAATACGGGCTTCATTAAAATGTTTTTCCGAGCGTGAAAGTAGCCCGCCAATGCACGCAAAATTGCCGCGCGACTAGCCGCTCGAAGCGCTTTGCGTGTATTCGCGGGCTTGTTTCACGCTCAGATTAAACACTTTTATCTATCACGTATTGAGCAGCAGAAAGCTATAGCGGGAGCTTTTTACGCTGCTCTATAATTTTCGTATTGATACTTTTCATCTAATTATAATATTTGAGAAGTTCATTAATTCATTAAGACTAATTATGTATTTATACGGAATGCAAAAAAATACTCTCTCTCCAAGCGACGGCAAACAACATTACCTTTGTTCTGTCCAGCTACGTGGAATCTGCATATTTTTAAATCTTGGTACGTCATCGTTCGGGCACCCTGTATATACATAACAAAGCATTCCCTTCATCTAAATCATGCAAGCCGCACCCCCCCCCCCCCCCCGTTTGCTGCTCGTATACGTTTACTAGAGCGCTTTTGTTTGAGCTACTAAATTCACAAACATACACCTCTATTAAGTATGGTAAGTATTAGGGAAACTGGAGGATTCTTTTCCTTTATATCATTGCATAGAACATAAAACAGGCAGTATAAAGAGTTCTTGTAATTTGCAGATGTGACTTAAAGCTGGAGATCAAGCAGCCTGTATCTGTACTAATCTTATATTGCCTAACCAAGACGTTTCATAATTAATTTTGTTTGCTTTCACCCATAGTTTTACGCAAACATACTTGCGGTGAGATGCTTTCGTTCAGCGTTTTCAATGAAATTTCCTCCACACACTAAATTGCGTATATGGCACTATGAAGCACGGTTTACGCCAACACAGCAGTAATAATAGCATACTTGTTTCAAAGTAAGGGTAGGATGCCTTATCCTTTGTTTGAACACCCCGGGCATACGAGCCGGGGCAGGATAGGATATGGAAACCCTACAATGGAAGGTAACTGAAATGTGTTCACGACGTGACCACAGGGCTGCGCGTTACCTTCACGTGCGTCCTTGCACGGGCATACACTTAATTACATCATGTTCAGGAGTCCTTTAGCGCGAGTAAAATGAGACGACGGAGGAAGGATGTGCTCTAGCCACCCTGTTCTTTTTCTGCGCGGCTGGGCTGGCGAATGCATTTCTGTGTACTGCTGGCGCTTATCTGCTCTGTTGGCCGTTAGGATGTGCGAAACTGGAGGGCCAGGGGCGATCGCGCTATTAGCGCAGCTCCGGGCACGTGGGGTCCCCTTTTCCTGTTCCGCCCTCGGAGCCCGCAAAGGGATAGCGGTTCCCGACTGCCGCCAGCCGTCTCGTTAACTACCGCCTGTTCGACGAACGCTGTCCACGATTTGTCCTGGCGTGCCTGCTGGTTGTGTTTCCCTCTTCTTTTGTGTAATGGCAGGGGAAGAAACGGACGTCCCGGCAGCCTTTCCCCGGAGAAGAATCGCTTTCAACTAGTACGACGAGGTGAGCAGCCTGCTGTGATGGGGAAGTGGGGACGGCGAGGTGGGAGGGGACCGCAGCAACTGTGCTTGCGGTCGCGCCATTTCTCTCCTGCTTACTTGTTCTTCTTTCTTTTCTTTTCTCCGACTTCCTTCTCTCGCGCAAAAGGCTTCTTTACGAAACTTTTGTCCCGTTGTCCACTTTTTCGCTTTGTTAGTGGTGAGAGCCGCTCGAGGGAAGCCTTACTTGGCGCGCTGACGAGAAATGAGGCTGTGACATGAGGTTGTTTTGCGTGATAAATATATGTATGCTTTACGGCTTTCGACCTCACTTTGTTTGCGTCCTTCCTCTGTCGTCTTCCGGGAAGGGGTGATTCGAGAGAGAAAATGGCAAAGAGTTGTTTGTGTTGAACTTAGATAAATCAAGCTAACTGTTCTAGGCACCGAATACACACTGTGCGCATGCCTTGTAAACATCAAAAAATGAGAATTGTTACCCGGAGTATAGAGTGACTCAGGCACTTCCAAAACGTCCCGGTCAGCATGACGAAATTCGTTCCTCAATTGGCAACGCTGTGCGGCGTATGCACGTGCTGAAAACTGTTGAGGGGTCTTACAGACTGAGCATGTGAAGCAAGAAGATACTGAGGCGCGCTACTAATAGTTATGCGTTTGCAAGAAACTGGGAACAGCGCGACGTGAAGGAAGGACGAAGACAAACGCCGAGGCGCTGCGACTTATTTCGTTGTGCCGTCGTGGCTGCCTCTGCCTTTGTCTGCTTTTGTGTTTCGCCAAGACTGGTGTGTAACGATTTCGTCGCTGATGTTTCGAAACTGCGCGCCTTAAAATGGGTCGTAAAATGCACCGAAATGTTGCACGGGTGGCAGGGGACGAGAAAGCAGGTCTTTACGACGTTTTCAAGTAGTCGAGCAGGGACGCCGGCATAACTGCTTCCAGCAGAGAGCACAGACAGCGGCGTTCCTGTTCTTTGCTACTATACCAAGTTGTTGGCGAAATCAGCGTGTTATATATATTATGCTCTAGAAGGACAACACTTTTCTTCCTCTTGTTAGGCCAGGTTACAAGAGCGCGTTGCGGTTGGGTTTGACTAACTACTCAATGGTTGTGACATCAGACCTCCTTTAAATCGCATTAAACTATACTTCTCCCGACGCTTCTGGCAACGTTATGCGCTTGAACACTCCTGCAGCATGCCTTGCTGCGGCCCGTTATGCCTGGCGGCGTGCCTGGTCGCATACGTTATTTACCCGCATTAGCACGGTCACCTAAGTTTTGCCGCCTGCACGGCAGCAAAGCAATATGTATCCGCAGGAGGCTGTACAGTTTTTCAACTACGCTGTGTTCTCTGTCACATTAAATCAGGCCTTTTCCCTACCATGCGAGTAGTGAAGCATTAGATATTGTTAAATGCCAAAAAATATTTATATTAAGATATACTCAGCATATCAGGCATACTTAAATAGGCTGTTTCAATGAAGCGAGATCCTTAGATCTTAGGGTCTCCGGTTTGGCGATCTCTTGGCGTTAGAGATTAAATTCAGTGCTTTCTCCTGTAATATAAAACATACAAGTAAACGCTACGTCAAAGTAATACCTTATTCGTCCTTTTTTTATATTCACACGTGCAGGTATCGAAGTGATGATGTTCTGAATGTGTAACAGTTGGTGTTTGGACGGACGGACGGACGGACGGACGGACGGACGGACGGACGGGCGGACGGACGGACGGGCGGGCGGGAGGGCGGGCGGGCGGGCATGTTATGAGCGTCCCCTTTGGAACGGGTTGCTCCACCAAGCTCTTGTTATTTTATTGCCTAATGTCCTAACTACATGAAAGAAAGAAAAAAAACACGATTAATTCCCATAACCAAAGTTTCTGAACCTCCATTGTGAACTTAGTTATTGTACGCCTCCGTTGTTTGTCGTTTCCCTACTTTTCTTCCACCAATCGTCCAACCGCCTCTTACTAATCCCTATTGGGCAAATGTTTACTTTTCCACTGCTATCGCTGAACTCAAGGGCTTCAAGGAGGCCAGTGGTGCCTAAATCGACCGCTGGGCAGACCTCTTCACATTCTAATAAAACATGCTGCATAGCGTCTTGCGCTGACAGTGCCACTACGGCGTCAAAGAAGAGCTAATTTAGAAATAAATAAAATATATCATTTTATGATAAGAATAGTAATTTTTACTTTTGTGTATTCGCGTTTAATTACAATTTAGAGGTTATTCTGTAAGCAGCAAACAATTAGATGCACTTAGTTTTGAGTAACCAACTTTACGTGCCTTCACCAGCCAAGCTAAGCTGTGTTAGGCCTAAGAGCCATAAAATTCACAATCGAATTCGGAATCAGCGACGTCTAATCAGCGGTGGTCTAATCAGCGGCGTCTAATCAGCGGTCTAATCAGCGGCGTCTAAGCCGCGCAATTTTCCACCGGATAAAAAGAAAGAAAATCCGCGTGTTGATAAAATTGCACAAACAGGCCTAGAGTGCGGCCTGATCCCTGTGACCAAAACCGGTAACGCACTCCCTCACCAGAGCAGGATTTTCCACCCTGGTGCAGTACTTGGCCACAACCTCCCATATGAACACAACAATCAAACCCGGCCCTCAGTCCCCAGCAGCTGCGAAGCAACTGACCACGGTGGTGATCAGACCTGCAGCGCAGCAGAGGGTGCTAGGAATCCCTGGATCCGGACAGGCCGCCATTGGAATTTGAACCTGGCAACGTTTAACGCTAGAACGTTATCTAGTGAGGCGAGTCTAGCAGTGCTATTGGAGGAATTATGGAGCAGTAAATGGGATATAATAGGGCTCAGTGAAGTTAGGAGGACAAATGAAGCATATACAGTGCTAAAAAGCGGGCACGTCCTGTGCTACCGGGGCTTAGCGGAAAGGCGAGAACTAGGAGTCGGATTCCTGATTAATAAGAATATAGCTGGTAACGTACAGGAATTCTATAGCATTAACGAGAGGGTGGCAGGCCTTGTTGTGAACGTTAATAAGAGGTACAAATTGAAGGTCGTACAGGTGTACGCGCCTACATCCAGTCATGATGACGAGGAAGTCGAAAGCTTCTATGAAGACGTGGAATCGGCGATGGGTAAGGTCAAAACAAAATACACTGTACTGATGGGCGACTTTAATGCCAAGGTAGGCAAGAAGCAGGCTGGAGACAAGGCAGTGGGGGAATATGGCATAGGCACTAGGAATAGCAGGGGAGAGTTATTAGTAAATGAATCAATCGTTATAACAGACGCTAGTTGAGAGAAAGCGCCAACCGCAGTCACTTCTCCTAGCTTGCGAACTTCACGCGTTACCACGAATCGAACCTAGTTTGGTGCTAGGTTAGAGTCGTCGCTTCGATGGGTGCCGCCATGTTTGTTTACGCAAATCTTTTGGGGCAACTTTTGGGGCTCCCGGTAAATCGGTGAATTAGCGTGCCCAATGCAAAACCCAAACGCAGTTTGCGTCTCGCGCATGCGCAGTGGCTTCGACGCTATTTCTTTGGTGCCCCAAAACGTTTGGGGCCCCTGTTCTAAAACTCTATATTAGAGAGTTTTAGTTTAGGGGACGCAAGCGGCTTGCGTACGCAAGAACTAGGGGCCATGGTACTGCGCATGCGCAGACCGCTACGCCCGGCGCACGCAGAAACGTCGAAATGCTGGAAAAGGGGTTGTTTGAGTTTTCTCGTAACAGAATTATGTTTTCTCGTATATTCAAATTACAATCCGAGAACTGTCATGTCTGTAGGTTGTGTGTAAGTCGTACTTTACAATTTTTCTACGTATTTAGCTTGAGAAATACAATTAGTTCAGTAAGTTCCTTGCGCCACATGGAGAGCCTGCGTATGGGTGGATCAAAAATCTTTTTGCCGAAACGACGGCCGACGCCGACACCAGATTTCCTGTGACGCGAGTTCCTTAACGCTATCGCGTTGATACTGTGGCGGCGCTGCGATCGAAATGTGTTGGGTCGCATCAAGATCGCGCCGTTGGAAACTACTGGCGATAATTTTCGGAAGGGTCATTCCTACTATTTCGCACGCTGGTATATGCGTTAGTACCGCTCAAACGGTGTTTATAATTGGATATGACATGCATTTATGGCTTAGGAATTGATGTCTCTTTTTCTATTCTTTATTTCATTTTCTTTGAAATAACCCGCCGTGGTTGCTTAGTGTCTATATAGTGTTTGGCTGCTAAGCACGAGGTCGCGGGATCGAATCCCGCTCGCGGCGGCCGTATTTCGATGGGGGCGAAATGCGAAAACGCTCGTGTACTTAGATTTAGGTGCTCGTTAAAGAACCCCAGGTGATCGAAATTTCTGGAGTCTCCCACTATGGCGTGCCTCGTAATCTGAATTGGTTTTGGCCCGTAAACCCCCATAATTGAATTTTTCTCTTTTAAATGCCACTCGGTGATTGCGCGTGCATTGCGGCCGCAGTGTCCGCCTTCATTCTGCCATGCTATTGTACGGTTCCCTTTGGAGAACAAATATTTTTCTTGTTCTTCAAGCAGCATGCATCTCTTCTGTGTATTTTACCGCATATAGTTTTCTACCAGTAGGTCTTGCGAGACGCAGACGGAAAAACATATGTAAGCTTCCTGCTTGCGGCTTGAAACAAAACATATCAGCCCCATCCGGCACCCTGTACTGAGAATTTAAGGGAAGTATTCTTACAGAAAAAGAAAAAAAAAAGCTGCAGTGCAACATTTCATCCATGTTTCCGTCTTCCTCGCATAACAGAATGCGACGTAATTGGTACGGGTTATTTTATTGTGGTCGGACCAAAAAAACAGTTTTAGGTAGTCATTATATGCAAATTTTTGGCCCGTAAGCCGTGTGAAATTTTATGACCTGTCTGTGCTTAACAACAATAAATAAATAAAGAAAAGCGGCGCGGTAGCCTAATTAGCAGCTACATAGTGGTTATGGGGTTTCGCTGCTAAACTCGAGCTCACAGGTTCAAACCAGGTCGCGGAATTCGATGGGAAGGAAATGAAAAAAAAAAAAAAGAAACACTCCTGTACTTCTGTTGAGCTGCACGTTAAGAACCTCAGGTGGTGAGAACTGAAGAGGGTGCCTCATAGTCATATCGCCAGACGTAAAACGCCAGAATTTGTTTAATTAAAAAAAATTCAGTGTCATTGCACTTGGTGAAGGTGAATGATCATCGAAGCTGTTTAGCGCACGACACATATATAGGGGACCGAGAATATTGTGCAAAGGTACGAAACTATTGTCCTAATCTGTGGTCACCGTGGGGATATAGGTACGCGCGAACATTTGCGTATCACCTCTGTTAGTAAATGTGTCCATCACGTAAGACAATGAATGGCTCACGACCGCTTAAGCAATGGCTCATACCCCCGTAAGCTCGGCCTCCCCATTATGACGACAGAAGTGAAATTCTACGCTGGAATGATGAGCGGCAACGGAGCCAGCTACGGAAGAAGAAGACGACGAACGCGCGAGCAGTGGCTCTAGCGCATTTGCGCTATTGGTACACCATTTTTTAGCAGTCCTTTTTGAAAAAGTTGTACAAAATATTTTTTTTTTCAAAAACATCCGTTGTTACCCTTGTGCCTGGTACCTCTTTCGGGCCCACGTGTGACCATGGTAGTAAAAGACCGCGTTACAGGTCCCCGACCCCACAGGGGTATGTGCCATTGAGCTTGGACCCTTTCTGCACTATCATTAGGATTGGCCCACATGATGATTTTTAGTCAACATCTCGGACACATTTTCTCCGCAGATTCTCGCAACAGACAGCTTCGTTGTAAAAAAAAAAAACGAAAGTAGCTGCGGCCTTCTGCTTTTTCCTATGGGTGCAAACCAAAGAAATTATTCTTGAGTCTGATTTCTGAGAAAAACATGTCACGCGTATCTTACATTTCATACCTAAATGTAGTGCCGTTCCCAACTGTACGTCTGCTCAACTAAGCTTCTGTATTATAAACGTTTTTTTTTTTTTCAGTTATCCGGAGCAATATCATAAGGACAATGATGAAGCAATTAAAGGAACGGCATGCCTCACATACACGTACATATATTTGTAGATCTGTTGTGTTCGTTGAAGATAAGTGTGGTACCACATTGGGCACCCAGTTTTAATGGGTTGCAGAGATGGTGAGTCTGTTAAAAAATGTTTTCTTTGCCTAAATCAAGTTAGCAGATTTACAGGCTGTCTGGGACGGGGCGTTTATATTTAATGACAGCTAGGAACTTGTTCAGCAGAAGCGATTAGCACCTCTGCGTTAATTCTCTCAGGAATTGGTGAGCCTCTGCATAACAGCCACAACTTTCGAGCAGCACCATCATTCGAAATAAGAGTCCTCACTTGCATCGGCCCCTCACCTTCGCAACTTCAATAGTGCTGTTATTCGTCACATTCGCCTGCAGACGGCTATTCAATAATTTTTAGTGGGGAATTTTGAAGTCGAATAGGATCTGAATAGCAAATATCATTCGGTTAGGCTATATGTTTCTACTTCATCTCGCCTGCTGGCACGCTAAAGGAGATCGCCAGAAAAGTCACGGAGAACGCAGGCGAGAGCCTGCGTTCTCCGGAGATTACTTTGGTTCTCCGGGTTCACGGAGATTACTTTGGTAAAGACTTCCCGGTCTCCCCGGTTCAGTCTGAGTACATAGGCAATATATCTTCCCTAACACTGTTGGTCATATAAACGTACGATAATTACCTTGATTCCTATTCTCTGAAAGTCGATTGGTTCTCCTGGGGCAGGGTGCAGCTTTAAAAGAAACACGCTTATTCCGCTTGGGAGTTTTCACTTTTGCAATCAGTGCATTTGGAATATTTGACAATTTTTCTCTTACATAAATGCCGTGGATATATATGTCCATGTACCCTTAGACTTACCTAGAAGTGCATTGGTCATCTGCATCTCTTCGCGCTACGCAGTTAATAAACCTGGTTTATTTCACTAGAATGTTGTTTTCTTTAATCATTGTGCCTGATCAATATTCCACCAGCAAGAAACGTGCGTAAAATGCCACGGCATCAATAAAATTTCCTTACGTAGCTGCATGCTGTAGAGAGGCGGCTTCTGTGGCAAAAGTTACGTGCTACATTTAGAAAACAATGTTGGAAATAGCAGTTCACCTGGATAAAACTACAGTAGGTACCGGCCGACAAGGGTCGCGGGCGCACCAAAGCAAGTAAAACCATAAAAAATGTTGCTGCATAGCCTTTCTGCGAGAGAAACTGCGCGTCCGCCAGCGTCCGCGCAACCAACGCGCGCTCGCTAGCAGACTACGCACGTAACAACGGAGCAAATTTGAAGACGTCATGTTAAATAATCCAAGCCTCAAATACGTATGCGTAGCAAAAGGTGTCAATAGAAATTTGCAGTTGAAGTAAACCACCATTATAAGAACATACGCGCGCAGTCGGTCTCAGCGCCCGCAGCGAAATTACGTTGAATCTGCCGCGAAGCGTGTCTCCGCCCCAATGCAGTTCGCTCGCAGCGCTCTCGCACTACTTTTCCACACGCGGCGCCTCAGCGGGAGGGCGCCGTCTGGCCCTCTCGACCAGAGTCCCTCAATACTTTGTAAAAGTATTGAGGGACTCTGCTCTCGACCACTGTCTAGTACACTCTAGCGCTGGCGCGACAGGTGTTGCGTGAGGGGAGAGGGCATCGGCGCGACGCCACGTCACCCTCGCCCTCGGAAGCCTGTGTTATCCGCGCGTTCCTTGTCCGCACAAGCTCTCGCCTGCGTTCTAACTTCGCCTCGGTAATTGCTGTAAAGAAATTATTGAGCATACGCCGAACGAGAACGCCGACGGATTTAATTTACTTTAGCACTCGGTGCATCTCGGTATAACGCTCTCGACCAATAGGATCCTGTGTAAAAAAATGGACTTGCTGAACTTCTAAAGTGTCCAGTATAACCTCTATTTAGTGTAAAGCACAACAACAAATTTCCTAAGACAGGCTCATCTTTACTTTTTCTGAGAAGGATATGCCCGAGGTGGCGGGGGGGGGGGGGGGGGGGAATTCACCAGATGAAAGCGGCTTTTTGCTTTACGAACAGCAGTCGTTGCTCTATACTCATTTTATCCGTTATCCCCAGCCGCTGCTTTACCCAGGAAAGCAGATTTTGTCACATTTTAGTAAACTTTCAGACGTGCACGCACTGCCATTTTGCGAGTTTTCCGCTCGCTGGCCGCAGCTCCCAGACGACTTGATAGCGCCTCTAGAAAGGGCACTGTGTGTGTTGGGCTGCTGAGCACGAGGTCGCGGGATCGAATCCCGGCCACTGCGGCCGCATTTCGATGGGGGAAATGCGAAAACACCCGTGTACTTAGATTTAGGTGCACGTCAAAGAACCCCAGCTGGTCGAAATTTCCGGAGCCCTCCATTACGGCGTGCCTCATAATGTGAAAGTGGTTTTGGCACGTAAAACCCCATAATTAAAAAAGAAAAAAAACGGGCACTGTCAGCCCAGAATGGGTGAAATGCGAGGAGGCCAGGTGGGGAGGTTGAACGGTGGCGCTGGGGCGATTGCGCGGGCCGAGCATACATATAGGAGGCCATGGTGCAGTATTAGATTCGTATTCGAAACTTTGAATATTGGTCCACCCCTATGGTTATAAGCTTTAGTCGTTGCATCCCTTTCAAACGCAACAACGCTGCCTCAAAACGTTGAAGCTCGACGTTTTCAGCTTGAAAATATTACCTTGATAGCGAAAACACTGTAACGCTAACGTTGAAGATATTCTGAAGCAATGATTCAAGCAAATAGGAGCACTATTTATCAGGTGTAAAGTAGAAGTTTCAAGCCTTATACGGTCGAAAACACTCCATTACATTCTATATTGTCAGCTCAGATGTGTAGTTATTCAGTTCTAGCTCTTCTGTCTTGAGAAATACAAAGCAGTTGAAGCGGTGAGCAGTAGTGTACTAGCACTGCTATGTCTGGCTGAGGTTCTGTATTGGAAAATTGCACTGTTGTGCCCATACCATGGGTGACATTATCTAAAGTACTTGCATAGCAGTAAAATGTTGGCGTTCTTTTGAAGTTTCCAAGGTTTACGCGTCAAGTTCCTTGTTTAAGATTACCCGCCAATAGTTTTGGTTATCTTTTTAATTAGTCTTTTTTTTTCATTTGCACTAGAACCAAATTATGGTGTCAATCTTCGCACACGTCGCAAGACGACAACGATAGCGAACGTTTCAAAAGTTGGCTAGATTATCTTCTTAATAGTCTCTTTCTTTCTTTTTTCTTTTATTCCGAATATGTATTGAAACACCTTCTCAGGTTGCACTCAGTCCATTTCGCGCCTTTTTAATGCTTTCTTGCCTATTTTCTGTGCAAATCAAACCTTTGAACCATCCAAGCTTTACCTTTTTTTTCTTGCTTTTTTTTTTTTACTTCAGCACTTCAACACAAGCATTCACTGCGCATATCTGAGGTTAACAACAACCGGACAAAAATGAAGCTTTGACGAATGAAGGGTAGAGAAAAAAAAACGATTTCAGTGCTTTGTGGTGATGCAGTATGCTCACTACGTGACCTCTGAAACTGTAGCTATTTCCGGTTAGCGCTAGTCGCAGATGCAACGACAAAGGGCTTTTCGTTTTCTATTCTTACTGTCCTGATGAGGCTTGTCATTCTGCCTCTATTGAAAAGAAAACGGCGATGTACTTAAACAACAACGGCTATCTGTTTTTATTTTCGTGTTAGATTTCCTTTACTGACTGCTGCTGCTTCTGCGTCTTCTATTTTGTCCAGCACTTTGCATTCGCACTCCATTGTCTTGTGTGCCGCCAAACTGATGTCTCAAGCATTCAGAAGCAAGCTCTTCGAAAAGGCCCTCGCTTTTAGGTTCTAAACGAGACTCTGCGCGTGCCTAGAAAGCAGTGTGTTGTCTTCTCAACCAGAAGACAGATGGCGGCGAGGACAGCTTTCCGGGAAGCCCAAGAAGATGCAACAAAAGGCCGCACCCATTGAAAATGGCTAGACAGGAAGCTGCTATAGAAAGAGAGCCATAATATTGGGAGACAAAAGGAAAAAAAGGAAAGGGGAGGGGATCGGAAAGGGGCTGAAGCGGACACTAGCGAGGACGTTTTTGTTCCTTATGCTAAAATGAATTGTCTTCCAGGGACGCCTCCAACACCTTGAATAGCCGTGAAAGAGACCGGGTCTCTCAATCGTATTAAGCTTTAGTTGAGAGGAGACAAAGGCAGCAATAGTTAACTGAGGAATGCAGCGCACATGACCCTGCTATCGGGCTGCTGCATCTAAATGCGTCTTGATGGCGTAACTTTTGTTGTCGAATTGCTTACATACGTATTTCTTATTTCTCAATCAGTTTTTCAGACTATGTCACCCCGACGATGAGATTTTGTGTGTGTGTGGGTACGCGCGCATGTGCTGCCGAATCTGTGATCGCCAAAAGAACAATGGTGGCTGCGAATTTCTGGCAGCTCGGCATCGTCAGTGATGCATTAAATCGCTCCTTTCGCTTATGGGGTATTACTGTAAGCTTCTAAGATATCTTTCTCTTCCTCCCTGTTTGGCACTTTTCGAACACTTATCTCTCACACGGCACAAAAGCAGACTCAACGGCTTAAATACAGCAGTGAATGCATGTCTTTTGTCTGGATTTCTTGAAAGCGCCTTCCCTTAATCATTCAGCCGTATTATTCTTGTTCAAATTTTTGCACTTATTGCGCTTTATGTGAATGAGTAGCTTGTTGTTCTTGACTTCCTTCGGGAGCTACTATTTCGCACTTTCTCCTTTGTCCGACGGCTCATAACTGCTTGTTTACTATGTCGGTGTCGCCAAAGTTTCAGAATGGCGTGGGGAAACGCACTCTTTTTAATTAAATCACTTTCTTAGTTTTGCATGCGTGGCTATAGACATTTATCGGGGATTTTTACGCGTTCAATTCATGTACTAAAGATCCAGCGCTAGTTTTGGTACGCCGGTATTCAGAGAAAGACAAATTAATTTAGCTGTTTAGTACGCCGAAGTAAAATGTTCGAGTAAATCCCATGGATATTTATTTTGAGAGTGCGCTATAAAATGGCTACGTATGTCGTTTTCAAAATCATGTCTTCTTGAAAATGCGAGATGTTCTGATCGCATAGTGACCGCACTGCTCAGACTTACACACTATTTAGGCACAAAAATCCATCTGTCAGAATTACTTAATGTTATCGCCAGCAACCACTATGGCTTTTTTGTTGTACTGTAGCGAACAAATACGGTCTTTGTTGTCATCTTATCCAAGTATGACGTATAACCTCAGTGAGTCAATTTTCGTCGTACTGAAGAGCGACATATTTTTTTCGTTTATTGTGCACACAGATGTATTTCGCAGAACTGTTGATACTTCCCTTCTGCCTCCGAAGATGGTGCGGTGATTTAGTTTCGACAATGGTACTCATCACACAACCATCTTGCTGCGGCAATAAGCGAACCGTTTAATATCCGTGGCAGTTGTATTGAGCAATTCAAAATATTTTTGGCAGTGTGCTTAGTTACTTGCTTAAAGTCAGTGACAATTCAAAAATGCATGACAAGCTCTTACCAAAAAAAGTTCGTTAAGCGTAACTACATCTTTTCCCAAGTCGCAGTAAACGGGACTAGAAATATTTTCGAGAACCAAACTGAGTCGTTAATCTCGGTGGCATAGTGATACGAATCACTGTTGGCCCTTTTTGTGCCTTTCCTTTTCGGGATTTTTCACCATTTATCCACGCTCTCGCTAAGGCTAGGACACCCTAACAAGGCGGCTTTTGCTGGATTTTGTTGGTGTCGTGGTTAGTGTGGCGAGCTATTCATGGTTTCTTTGTGTTCAATGTCGGTGAGCTGTGGGTTTGCTTAGCGTTTCCGATGGCGACACTGAAACGACCGCTCAATGCGCTCAAGCGGGAGACGAGGATCAAAGTTATCGATGTCTTAAAAAGCAGTTGCTTCGCTAAAACGGGTGCTGTTTTTTTTAATAAATGAGTCTTCTTGTAATTATGTTTTGTGCCGGTAGCTCTGGGCGTCGGCTGCCGCACAAATAGAAACTTTATAACAAACTGTCTAAGCGTGCGCGCGCGCGCGCGCGCGCGCACACACACGCACGCACGCACGCACGCACGCACGCACGCACACACACACACACACACACACACACACACACACACACACACACACACACACACACACACACACACACACACACACACACACACACACACACACACACACACACACACACACACACACACACACACACACACACACACACACACACACACACACACACACACACACACACACACACACACACACACACACACACACACACACACACACACACACACACACACACACACACACACACACACACACACACACACACACACACACACACACACACACACACACACACACACACACACACACACACACACACACACACACACACACACACACACACACACACACACACACACACACACACACACACACACACACACACACACACACACACACACACACACACACACACACACACACACACACACACACACACACACACACACACACACACACACACACACACACACACACACACACACACACACACACACACACACACACACACACACACACACACACACACACACACACACACACACACACACACACACACACACACACACACACACACACACACACACACACACACACACACACACACACACACACACACACACACACACACACACACACACACACACACACACACACACACACACACACACACACACACACACACACACACACACACACACACACACACACACACACACACACACACACACACACACACACACACACACACACACACACACACACACACACACACACACACACACACACACACACACACACACACACACACACACACACACACACACACACACACACACACACACACACACACACACACACACACACACACACACACACACACACACACACACACACACACACACACACACACACACACACACACACACACACACACACACACACACACACACACACACACACACACACACACACACACACACACACACACACACACACACACACACACACACACACACACACACACACACACACACACACACACACACACACACACACACACACACACACACACACACACACACACACACACACACACACACACACACACACACACACACACACACACACACACACACACACACACACACACACACACACACACACACACACACACTAAAAACGGCAGGGGACTACAACTGAAAAAACTATCAATAATAAAGCTCGCCATCGCGGCCCTGCGAAAGTGGATGTCCAGCGAAGCTGTTGAAAACCACCACTACAACTGCCGAGGGTTGTATGCAATGCTTTATTGCTTTATAGTAATGGTAGTAGTGCTTTATTGAAACGTATGCTGTTCTGTATGTTGCATGCGTGATTCCAAAGAATGTATGCACTGTTCGCTGCATTCGGTGAGTGCTTGATTCCGAGGCCTTACGGGGGTACGAACTGTTGCATTTTTTGTTTGCTTACGGGGGTATGAGCCGGTGATGATGACAGTTTTCGACATGCTGTTCTGTGTGTTGCATGTGAGATTCCAAAGAATGTAAGCCCTGTTCGCTTCACTTTGCTGACTGCTTGTAACCTCTGCCTTACGGGGCTATGAGCCATTGCATATTTTGCTTGCGGGGGTATGAGTGCACAGGGGAGTGTGGGCTATTGATGATGATAGTTTTCTGTCGGTGGACGCGAAAGAATCTCGGGATCCTAGCGTGATACCCCTGCTCTCTGCACTTCAAGAAAATATAATTTCACAGGGAGAGATATGAAACTCATCTGTCGGATATTTCTGTGTGCCGAAGGCTATTGGAATGATTACATAGTTTTACTACGTCTTTGGTGATAGCATGTCTAGTTAGAGCTTGTGCTGTCGTCCTCTATAAATTTTTGCAAGGCCCTAATGGTATGGGTGTTACCAGTGCGACAAGAAAACACCCTTAAGAGTGTAAACACTTTTACAGTGATAGGAAGACCCGCTTGTCATTGATCGACGGCATTTGGTAATAGATCAAGAGGAAATAACAGCATGGAATGCACGGAGGTTAGCTAGAAATATAGATTTAATTCCTACTGGAGTGTGAAGAATTGAATACATATAGGATGTAAAACATTAAATTAGAAGAAATTGTGATTTATACCTGCCATCGATCGCAGGCTTTTGCATACGCCTGTCATCCTTAATCAACGGAGCAGATATTTTAAAATTTTATATTTAATAATAATAATAATAATAATAATAATAATAATAATAATAATAATCGCCGTTTTAGCGTACCAAATACTTTGATAATTACACCCGAGGAAGAATGACAAGTCGCGAAATAGCAAAAATTGCACTTTCCGAACGTGAGCGATAAAGCGCGTTTTCAACCAACGAAGACTGCATACCGGTAATAAAGAGGCGAGATGTTCCGGAATCCAGCGATATGCGGAATCGTATTCAGTTATGAAGCTGAAAAGTGATAACGGATATTCGATAGGACATCACTGAAATCTTGTGATTCGCTTTTTGCGGCCAACATATACATTTCCCAGTGCAGGCGAGCAAACTCGTAGCCAACGGATATTCTTGAGATTTCGCAGGCTTTTTACACAGCCTAGAATGTATATCCACGTTACTTGGTGGAAATGGTATTGAATGTTAAAGGTCCTCCACAAACTTGAAAATTGTAGGCTTATATGCCTACATAACTTTATTGTGATTGCCACCTAATTACCTTAATGCACGCAATACAATGTTTTCTGAGCTGCTGAAGAGGACAGCCAGCAGTTGGCAGAAGTCGTTAACACTGGTACGTCGTTCGGTACGTCGTAACGCTCTTTTCTCCAATGGCTGCTTCAAGTTACGTGGCATACACGCATGGAACTAGAGCCAACTAAGTTTGTGCAGAAACACGGGTGTCAAAGCCTGTTTGGAATTTTTGCTCCAGAAAATCGAAGTGGAGGGATTCTATATTTTGTGCGAGCATCTTTTTCACATTCCCGACGTGCTTCAAATGAGGTCCAAAGGAGTCGGAAGTATAGCAGTTGCGGATATCATGTTCAGTTATTTTGTTGCTTCAATCTATTTTACGCAGTTTGCGTGCCTCCCTTATTATACTATTTCCGTGTATCAATGAAAAATATTCGAAGGCGCGTTTTCTTTTTTTTATCTTCTTGAAATGGAACCGCAGAAAAGTACCGGCGCTGATTTTGCGCCACGCGTTGTATAGTACAGAGGACGAGCGCAAGCAGACGGTCCTATATTCAGGCAAACAGCGGTTCTTGCTGCGCTGCTTTCCGGTTTGTTGGCTGGGAAATTGAGTTGTTTGAGAACGTGTTTTGAGAAGTGTCCGCAAACGTCCACAGAGACGACGGATATGTGTTTCCGCACGCGCCTGCATGTTTATCTCGGGCACAAACGGCGACGAGCAAAGCCGAGCAGAGGCTTCGCCGCACATGCTTATAATATCTCTGTTGGTTTGGTATCCGCGACACGACATATAATGCAAGACTGATGTGGACATTGAAACGCGTTTATATTGTATTTCTGGGAGGCAACAAAAGCTGCAACGCGCTGTTGAGTGAAGGCAAACTCTATGCAGATAATATGCAGGTACTTGCGAGTCGCTCGCGTCTCGACGACGTTATTGATTCTGCGTTGATGAATTTGTGCACGATGAAAGGTAAGTTTTCTTTCTGAGTGCGTCATTGCGATGCTCAAAAATTACGCATTTCCGAGTTGTTTTGGTTTTACCAAGGGGACGTTGTGAGCAAAAAAAAAAAAGAGTTTGAACATATTTATTTATTTTCCAAAGCGTTCTTTTCTTCACAAACACAGTGACGTTGGATTTAGCTTATACGACGTCGCGTGAGGGCGACGATGAAACGAAAGCCCTGCACGCACCATCGCGTTCCCTACTAAAATTACGAGAGTGCATTCTGGCGCTACATCCTGGCGCTACAGTGTAAGAAGTAACACTGATAGCCGCTTACTACAAACTGACCTGGATGCAATAAGTGGATGGTGTTCTAATTGGTTAATGCCATTAACTATTTCCAAAACTAAACTCATGTCCTTCACCAATAGGCCGCGAATTCCAACCACCTGCTCCCTTGATGACAACGCTGTGGAACTCGCAACAACTTACAAGTACCTTGGCATCAATATTCAGTCAAACTTATCATAGAATAATCATATTAATCTTACCCTTGCCTCTTCAAACCGCACTCTCGGACTTAATAAACATAACTTAAGAGAAGCCCCAATGCATGTTAAAAAACTAGCGTAGACAACATTAGTCCATACTAAACTAGAATACGCGTCTGCCATCTGGGATCCCGAACAAATTTATATCATCAGTAACATCGAAGCCTTGCAGAACCGTGCTGCGCGATTTATTATTTTTTTTTTTCAGATTATTAACGTTACACCAGCGTCACCTCGTTAAAGCATAAAGCTGAGTTGGACAACTTAGCACTTCGCCGTAAAATTTCTCGCCTATCGCTTTTACATAAGCTTTATCACCATCCATCACTTCATGATGATTTCTTTCAGTCACCACCAGCTATCTTTCCATGCCGTGACCATCCATACAAAGTCAAACGCATTAACTGCCAGTCATCCCATTATGCAGATTCGTTGTTACCACGCACAATAACTGAATGGAACGCCTTATCATCAGACATTGCCACGGAACCTGACTTGACCAAGTTTCAAGATATAATTGGCTCACTACTTGTCAACTAATCTTATTATTATTATTTTGGGGGGGACTTTTACAGTGTTTTCGATGTTTGTTGCTGTTTGCTTTTCATTTCAGTTGCCGTATGTTCTCCTAATATGTACTAATGTTTTTTCTCTGTAGTAACTGTGACTTAATTATCTTGTATATTACCTATGTGTCACTCTATTATTACTTTGGTTACATTCTCTTGTTTTTAGTATGATGTACAAACTATGACCCGTGCCTGTGATCGCCCCCCCCCCCCCATGTGATACCCTCGTAATGAGGGCCTTTGGGGGTATTTTTGAATAAATAAATGAATAAATACTTGTCGTATGCTATTTGAACAATGTTAATTGACAACTGTAACACCCGGTTACGCAATTTTAACTCGATATAAGATTCGACGAATAAGTGTCGACATTTCTGAGTACGCGTGTCGATAGATGCGGATCGACACACGCTTACCGTGTGTCGTGCATGGAATGTAGATATTTTAAAGAATTCTTTATTATTTGCAGATGTGGGCCAAAATGATTTTTTTTCGAATAAGGATCGAATACGAACAGCAAGTATCGAACATCTAATCGAATACCGCATAGTCATGCACAGATGCATTTGCGTATTTATAGAAGAAATATTTATTTCTCTTAATTCGTATCATGCCTGCACTGACTATAGTTCAAAAAAAGACAGCTAACTCTCAGTGACAAAGAAGCAGTGTTAAGCACAAGATCAATAATTGTCATTAAAGGACTGCGTGAATAAGCTCTCAAAATTTGTAGAGCCCGGTATTTTCGGGCGCTGTCCCGCTGTCTGCGAAGACGCCAGATTGTCATACACAGCGTTAACGTCCCACTAATGCGTTCAACGTCACACAACACACAGGCGCGACTTGTCACACAGCCCCGTATGTCATAAATAACGCAGCAGCGCCTTCATAGGTGCTCACGCTTATGTCCGTGTAGGCGAGTGTCCAGGAATTTTACTTTCCGTCCATGACTGGTCGCTTGTCAGCTGGTCTAGCGTAATGGAGAGCGGTGCTCTTTGCGGCTTGAAACGAGGGCACTCGCACAGAAGGTGCGCGATTGTTTCGCGGCACCCGCACAAGTCACAAGGAGGGCCCTCCCAATTGGTCATTCCAATTCCAACAAACTTTCCAAGAATCAGTGGCTGCTGTTTGGAATGGAGCTATGTCAAGTTCTGGATAAATGGTCGCCGAAGAACGATCCGAAGTTGTGGGGAAAAAAAGGTTGTTCAAGGATTTGTGTACTGTAAATACGTGTAAAAGGACCCGTTGCAAGGAAAGCACCGCTGGTCATAGCGTAAAAGATAAATTCCACATGACTAGATCGCCAAAAACACTGAATGACAGACTACAAACAAAACGCACAGGTTTTCATGTAGGCTTCCGTCGTGAAAGCAGAATTAAAACTTGCATTATCCATTTTGTTTCGGCATTCTTTCGAAAACTTTTGTCGTTGTTTCACTACTGCGAATTTGCGATACTTGGTTTAGCAGACGGAGAACAGTAACGGGACTTCACGAGCCGGAAGTTCAGAATTAGTTGTTTAGTTTTTAATATTCGAAAATGCCGAATTGACCCTTTTTGATAACGAATATAAATGGTTAGTGTGTAATATTTGATTCGTATTCGGAAATTGGAATATTCGTCCATCCTTAATTATTTGTATTGTTCTCACAAATATAGGATGGAAGAAATTAGAGGTTAATAACACGAATCAATAGTAGATTCAAACTAAATCTATCAAACTAAAAGGCTATTCTGGGTGAAAGAGACGAAGTTTAGACAAATCCATGCACATCCAGACATCAATGCAGCGCCGCATGAAGCCTTGTACTGGCGACACTCGCAGACGGCGTTGTGAAAAATTTTCTCTGCTATTTTTAGTATGAAACTACATGTATGAAACCGCAAGAAGAGAAAGGAACGCACTCATGTGACATCATTATTGTGCATCAAATGCCTGTAGCTGAGACTATATGTTCTCGTTGCCAAATCAATGCTCTGCTGCTGTTTGGCGGCTTCATATTACGGGAGTGTGCTACAGAATCGAGAAGCGCACGACTCTTCCCCGTTAGCCAGGCCGTGACAGCAATCACAGTGCGCACAATAGTGAAGTGCTCTTTGGCTTGAAACGGTACGATTGCATAGAAAAGAAAAAAAAGAAGATTAGAACAGGTAATCATTTCAATACCTGCCTTACAGAAGATGATAACTATACAGCATAATAGCGCCATAACAAAGAAGGTGCGCCAGAAAAGGAAGGACGCTAATGAGACATCCATCCCCCTCAAGCGTGATTTGCATGGAGTTTCTCTGCGTGCTTTTCTATATAAATATGGCGGCGCCTACAGAGGAGGTAGCACTCTTACTTTGAGGTGAGAATCCCGATCGTTACGCCGCCAACACTTTGCCGGCAGACCAGACACACGGCTGCACATCAACAATATTCCTGAACGATATTTGTAGTGTTAGTAACTGTCATTTACCATCGGCTCAAAAATGTCGTGGGATGCGGGATTATAAAAAAATAATAGTAATTACGAGGCGCGGCTGGGGCGCGCAGACTGGAATTCTGACGCAATGTTTTCAGTTTTGCGACATAAACATTGCACTGCCAAGTCCAAACTGCGCGTGCCGTGTGTGCGTGAATTCAGCTTTACCGCAGGACCCACTACGCGTAAACCTGTGACACCGATAGCACATTCCATCTTCGTAATACAGCAGTAAATAAGAGAAAAACCTAATGTGATGTGCTCTGCTCCCATCATGTTCGCAACTTCACGCATTACGTTATACTGCATGCAGCACAAGAAGTATCTGGGCGAGTTTGGAGTACGTCATAATGAATTCCACGCAGTTTATTGGTGGTCTTCGGCATCTTACACCATGCGCGCAGCAATGCTTGACGAAACATAGTCAAACGGCCTACTTACGACAAAAACACGCCACACCGCGAAACAAGCTGAATTTTGGCCAGTCGGAGTCTATAATCATCCTCTTGAAGGCCATGATTTTATCGATGAGCCTCCATGCGCCTATACAGAGAGCGTTGGTTACACAGACATTTCAAACAAGACCACCGCGTGTATGCTCCTGTCGAACGGAGGCGCGTCGCTTAATCTGTATCACAAAAAGCTGTACAAACGCATCATCTAGTTAAGAAATTGTCCAAAGCACACACTACTCTTCCCTGTAGCTTTGAAAGCGCGCCTTGCAACTGTAAGTTTCTTTTTTTCTTTCCGGTACTGAACACGGACAGAAAACAAGCAATTGAGGACAAATAAGAGTACTTATTAAATTTAAAAGAATTGTTCTCGCGTTATCGCAAGAATTTCCAGAAGAGGGTTGTAGCGCCGAAAAAGACAACACATAAGCGAGACGGGACGCTTATGTGTTGTCCCGTCTCGCTTATGTGTTGTCTTTTTCGGCGCTACGACCCTCTTCTGGAAACATGCACCAACTAGCCCCCCAACAAGTATTAATCGCAAGAATTGTCTGATAGGTATTTAAAGGAGACCGCGTTTAACATCACACCATGAATCGCACTGTAATTTTAAATAATACTATATTGGAATACATTGCTGCGATTGTAGAAAACTGCTGCAGTTTCGCACCATTACTCTTCCGCTACAAAAGGCAAATGACACGTGTCTTCAAATATTTCTTAGTCTACTATCATTACCCGTACCTGAAAAAACATTTAATGATAGACATAACGTACGTAAAGTTTCATAAGCTTGTGTTTTTCCCGGCAACCTTTAGTCACGCTGCAGTCGCACGTAAGTGACTGATGTCAGTGGCAATCGGTTCCAGGGCGCATTTTGTCATCGCCTTCGTGACTTACGTGAAAGAACCTTGGACTGCTTTCAAAGCCAGGTAGGCAACTAGGAATTCATCGCTTTTCACAGAAGTCGTTTCGGGACACGGGAATTGAGGCGCGGATAGCGAGCGTTAAGAAACGAAATGCTAACTACTTAAGTTTATCAAAATTTGGCAAAACAAAAAACAGAAACTACATTCCCTTTTGGACTGCCGTGAATGGGCATAGATGGGCATCACACTCGAATGATCGTATACTTTTCGGGAAAGCAAAGGGAAAACGAGCAATTGTAATACGGTGTTAAGATGCATTACTCAAGTATTATTGCGCAAAAAAAAAAACGACACGGACTTGTCTTCTTTGTCCATGTGTCTTTTTTGTTGCGCAATAATACTTGAGTAATGGATTACCAACTTCCCCGGAACGCTGCTCTCATTAAGGTGTTAACATGACTTCCTGAATTTACTTCCCTCAAGAGACGAATTCCTACTTAGAATCTACTTGCTTTTTTCAGCGTTTACAATGAATCTCCTTCAGCCAAAACAAGTTGATGTGTCTCTGCTCGCAGTCGCCTTCGCAATTGCACTAGCTCACAGTCGTTCGCAGCATTGCTTGAACTGTTTCGATTCGAACGTACAGTCTGATCAAGATAAGCACACTGAAAATTAACGCTTTCTGCGAGTCTGAATTTTCCTATACGTGTGATCATATGTTCCAAGACTTGGTTTCGTTCTGAAGATGTGTACAAATTTATTTATTGAATCGTTATATAAGAAGGGAGTGGGATTTCAGTGTTAGTTCTTAATGACATTAAACATGGATGTGCTTGAGGAATTCTCGTCCTTTACTCCGCTTAATGAAGTGCTCCACTCACAGCTGCGCTCTCCTGACCCTTAATTGCAGCTGCGACTACAGCCTAGTCTATCTCTGTGGGGCGCAACATTACTGTATCGCTTGTGATTGGGCGTCGCTGTTACGTATGCATACTGTTTCCGTATCGGTAAAACGATGGACAGTTCCTCGTGCAGCGTTTGTGATTGCGGCGAGACCATATAACGTATCTTATTAAACTGTTACTCTTTTAATAATGAAATACTGACATTGCTTGCCACTAATTGTCGCCTGGACGAGAGAGCGCTCACAGAGGAAAAATACTGCGACCATGGCCTCGATCGTCATCCGCGATGTAGGCCGCGAGAGCACTGCTGTGGTTTTTGAAGAGAACTAAACTCTGTGACCGTCTCTGATGGCGCTGTGAACGCTGCTCTTGGCATGCGCGCGCTCCTCACTTGTTCTTCCTTTTCTTCTGCACTGCCTTTTTTTTTTGCTGCCAGCTTCCTCCTCTCCTAGTGTAGGGTAGCAAACTAGGTGCAACCTGCTTAACCTCCATGTCCTCTCTCTCTGAGATTTGTTTGCCTATATTTAATGCATGCTATCCCCCGCTCACCGGTGATTGCGCTCATTGTTTAGTTTTTTTCAGATTTCTTGCTAGAATTTGTGAACGAACAAATGTTATGCTGCGTAACTGCGCGGCTCGTGACGCGCACCCGCGTTACGCTACGCCGGCGCAATGTGAGCGCTCTAGAGGAGGAGGGGGAAACAACTTTATTGAATAGTAGGGGAAGGGGGAACCAGGCCATGGGTTGAGGCTAGAGAGAGGCCCAGGGGGCCGCAGTGGCAGCCTTCCTTTCCGCCAGCCCAGTCTGTAATTTTTGGTCCACAATTCGTTTTCTCCCATTCCTCGGGTGAGGGGGCTTGTTGTAGAAGCTCTTTTGGGGGCGGGTGGCGGTCGCATCCCCATAGAATCTGATCCTCTCCAGCCTGAGCTAAGCCCCAAAACGTACATGCGAGACGCTGTCATCCCTTTGGATGGCCGCTAGTCTCCTGAGGATGAGTACACTGCGCGTTTTGGCTCTGCGCAGGGCCACGGCCTGGTGTCTGTTTAGGCCGCCGCATGGAGGCGGGTATATCTGTCGCTCCCCTCTTTGTTGAGGGAGACCATCTCCGTAACTTAGTGACAGTTTTTCAGGGTTTTCCGGAGGAGGATACCCCTCCGCCCGGTTAGTAGTTGCGCGGGCAGTGAGGTTTGCAACTTCGTTGGGGTTTCCCTCGCGGCTAGGGACCCAGAGAAGCCTGATGCTTATCTCCGGCTTTTATAGTTTCTCTGCCGTGGTTTGACTTACTTGCCCCGATATAAAGATTTTGATCGCTGACATTGAGTCCGACAATATGAAGAGCGTTCCTGCGACAGCGGTTGCACAAGCAATGGCGGCTTCTTCCTCTTCTAGGATAGACCTCGCTGTGATTTCCTCGGTTCGGAGGATTCTCCCCGTTCCGTCCACGGCTGTTATCGTATATGTGTCGTATCCTACAGGCGAGGCGTCCACATACGCGGCCGGTTTGTCTGCTAGAGTCTTCCTGATGGACTCCGTGCGTGCGCGTCGGGGTCCCTTGTTGTGTTCTCCCATGTTTTTCGGGAGTGGTGGAATGACCAGTTTGTTCCTAATTTCTCTCTCGGTATTTTCACTCCTGGTGGTCCCTGGGGGGGGGGGGGGATAGATTCAGGCATTTGTACGCTATCCTGCAGACGAAGTGAGCCTGGGTTAGCCTACATGTCTCTTTCTCTTGGAGTCCAAACTATGCAGCGAACAAATTTTCGACAGTTCTGGCGTCCCCAGCGTAACCTATGTGACTTCACTGGACGCTGCGTAGTACGTTGGAAATGCCTAACTATATCCGCGGTTTAAGAGTGCCTAATGCCTCGTGACGCAGTGTGAGATGGATGTGCTGGATGCTGAAAAGTTATCATCGTTACATCTTGCAGCAGGGTGGTGTTGCAACAAAATAAAGGCGGCGGCAGTGGTTGGGATATCACAGACGATACACATGCCGCGGCTGGAACTATTCATGCACAGTGTACGACTACGAACTCAGGATTATTTATTTTTAGTTGTAAGACCTCAAGGGTGTGTGTGGGGGTGGGGGGGGGGAGGGGGTTAGATGAGGGTACTTGACGGTGTGATTACGTGAGGCTGAAGGGGCCGGTACTAGCCAGAATTAAGGACTCTTATTTCCTGAGTTCTATATATATCTAGAAGCATGCCACTACGGCATCTGGTAGCTCACAGCTTGTACGCTTCTCTGAATGTTGAGCCCCATCGCGGTCTCTTTAAAGTTCGTCTTCACTAATAGGGCGCATTACCGCTATTGGTAGTTAAATAGTGCTCATCAGACAGTCTTGTGAAATTTAGAGTTTTGTATGCAAGTTATACCGCCCTATTTCTTTTTCTTCGACAGCGCGTTTTCCGTAGACAGACTGGTCAACGCAGACGCTGCGCCGTGTGATGTAGTCGCAGTCGCACGCACTATTTATGCCTCTTGGGAAAAAGAGTCACCGGTGGTAGAAAGGTAAAAGCTCTTAAGCGCAGTAACATCGAAAGGCGTGCGCGCTTATGGGCTATTCTGAGCTTTTTGCGGCAATGTTGGACTTGCCAGTCGCGAGTTAGGCCATATGTTCTGATTTTCACTTTCAGTTGAGCGAGAGCCACAGCTAACGCTGCAAGTACAAACAAAGGGCTCGTTGTTATTATGAGGCATGTTCCGGATGAAGCGTCAGCCTCAAACGTTCTTTCTTTTTTCTTTTAATGAAATTCATAAAGCGCATCAACTTTCTTTCCAAACTCGGAATGACCTTAGCTCCCGTTCGCAATTATTCCAGTCTTTTTGTTTGCTTCCTGGCTTCTCGTTTCCTGCCTGCTTCCGTTCCACATAGAACATTGAGAAAAAAAATCCGTGCACAGAGCATGCTCGCCAGACAACTTCGTCGGCGCAGACCCTTTGTATAAACACCAACGAAAAATGGCCAGTTTCCGTCGTTATTTCCGTGCTACTCATTAGTCTTTCTTTTGCAAGTTTTGCAGGGAATTACGCTAAGAACTGTAGTGCAATATTCAAAAGCGCGTGGAGAGAGTGATGGCAAAAAGCAGCCGCTCCCACAGCGAACAAGATGCCGACAATGCAGCGAACTCGTTCTCCGAGAGCTTCAAATGCTTCGCTTTACAGCGGCTTATAATTTGTATTTACGTGACAGTACTTAGAATTACTGGACACAAATATGAACGGCATTTAAATCACAAATGTGCCGTATATACAGTGCGTTTCAGTGAACACTCTCAATTTTTTAAACATTGCCTGTATCAGATAGCACAATTCTAGTCCATGACCTCGTGTACTCGAAGAGATGGACATTCCTTGCACAAAAAAAATTAAATGCATAACAGACGAATTAGCAAAAATATCATTAATTTTGTTTTAATCTATTTACCTTATGGCACATGTTGCAATTAAAAAACTCTAGCCGGGGAGTTCGCAAGACGGGCCCACTTGGAATGAATTCTCAGCATGACACCAGCTTCGATATATTAATTCATGAACTTTGCGGAGAAATGCATGAGCGTTCCAGTACTTTTGTGCTTCATTGCATCAAACGACGTTTTGTTGCTTAAGAAAGTAATCTTAAGAAAGTAAGTGGAAGGACAGTGTATTTTTACCGCAAGTTTGACGGCGCATATCTCATAAACGGTGTCATCCACGCAATTGCTTTCAAGTGGATTGGCCTTGCTGTGTCACCAGCTAGAACTTGTAAATTGCAATATGTGACAAAAGGTAATTAGTTGAAAACTGAACTAGCGATGTCTTGTTAATTAGTCGATTATGCATTTCAAGTTTTCTGTGCAAGTAATGTCCGCCTCCTTTAGTAGGCAAGCTCATGGACTAGAACTGTGGTATCTGCCGCAGGCACCTTAAAAAATTTTTTTAAAGTATTCGCTGAAATACCCTGTATGTTATGTAGGTGGCGCACAACCCGCCGTGGTCGCCCAATGGCTATGGTGATGGGCTGCTGAGCACGAGGTCGCGGGATCGAATCCCGGCCACGGCGGCCGCATATCGATGGGGGCGAGATGCGAAAACACCCGTGTACTTAGATTTAGGTGCACGTTAAAGAACCCCAGGCGGTCGAAATTTCCGGAGTCCTCCACTACGGCGTGCCTCATAATCAGAAAGTAGTTTTGGCACGTAAAAGCCTATAATTTAGTTTTAGCTGCGACACAATTGATATAATACGTCTCAGCGCAGACCTACGTGTACAGGCGGGGGACAAAATTTTGCGGGATCGACAAGCGCGTGCCAATGGTCAAACTTGGGCGAAACCGAATTTTCGCACCCTCTAACGGATCAAGCGCCTGGTGGCGAGACACGACACTGCGCATTCGCATCTTTTCGCGGAGGCCAGCTTCTGGCCAACCTGCCATGCCATGCGCAAGCTGCCATGCGCAATGCCATCTCTCGATACTAGGCGCGTGCTCCGTTAGAGGGCGTAAGAGAGCAAATCCTGCCACATTTTTTTTTTCCCCGCCTCTACATTGGGCAACCAATTCGAGTGGGACAGCAATGTGTCGCGCGCTAAACTCGAGCAGGCAAAGCGCGTCGCGCTGATACATATTCGATTCGACATTTCCGAAGATTGAAATTAGTGGTTCCTTAATAATTCGCTGCTCTGCAGTTCTTGTATACGAGCACATCCTCCGCATGACTGTCTTTTTATGCCATTCATTATTTTCTCTGTATTCCGCTAGTTGAAAGCCACGATATTTGCCAGATTTGCAGCACTACGTACAACAGCAAGCTAGTTTAGAATGACGGCTTCTGTTCATTAAGCGACGTTCAAATAAAAATTCAGCATTTAACTTATTACAGAGCTCGAGAAAGTGTAACTTCCAGAAATATCAATGTGGATGACACTGAAATGTCGTGAGAATAACACAGTTCAACGTTTGAAATGCGAAGTGAAGGAAATACGCGTGACATACAAAAGTTGTCACCAAGGAAGAGGTCCGCACGCTACTCATATCCTTCAAGGCCATTGACATTTGTGTTTCCGAGGTAGGTTATATTGTGGCTGAGGTGAGTACGCTTTCACCGGCTTTCACATGCCTAATTATTGCAACGAATACAGGGAACTGAAGCTTTCCATCTTGTGTATTTTCTATACCTTATTGTCGTTTCATAAATTGAGCACAGTAACAAAATACAATAAATTAAACAGCTCAATGGAAGCGAAATAGCCTCCGGTGTGACTTTCTTTTATTACGCTGAGGAAAGAATTTACTGCGAACATTAAGGGGAAAAATATAACAGTGACGCATCACTTCGTGATACGGCCGCTATTTCCCTTCGTTTTTCATCTCTCTGACGGTGTGGTATTACTAAATACAAGCAATAAGTGAGAGATAGATATAGAAAGAAAGAGATAAACGGTGTAGGAAAGACAGGGGGGTTAATCCGGAAAGATTCTGGTTTGCTACGCTGCACTGATGGAAGGGTACGACGGAGAGAATAGCGGAGAGAAAAAGCAAAGGCAAGAAAGATGTAGAGATTGGAAACGTCCGCGAGAACTACATTCAGCAGGCAATAATTATAAAGTACTTTATGGATGCCGAACTTGCGTTGGAGGCTATGGCTTTCAATTCAAATACTCCACAGCTTCGAGAGTAGCTTAAACATGTGTAGACTTATCACTAAACGTTTTGTGCATTTGGATTGTCGCCATAGTGAAACAGCACAGTGGGCATTATGGTAAGTGAATAATTCAATCTGCTTGAATTTTCATTGCTAGGTGAAGCTACATGCGATATACCCTAAAGTGACGTTCATACTAGCCGCAAAAACACTCGTGGCATGCCGTAGGCGGCAGACCGGGCCAGCATTGGTGTGCGCACACTTGCGGGCGTCTTTGCCGCCGCGGCGAGCAAGTTGTTCGCTATCAGCTGGACTTACTGTACCTGGGATCAGCGATACTGAGAGAGGGGGGGTATGTTTCCTTGCAGCGTTTGCCCACGGGAATGAATCAGCCACGTCTCATTGGTCGCCCCGATCGGCGGCAAGCGGCCGGCCGCGAAAAATGGCTGCAACACCAATTCGCTCCGCGGCAGGAAACAGTCGCCGCTCACCTGTTGTCTCGGCACGCTTTCTGCCGCCTGTGGCATGCCGCGTGCGTTTCACAGCGTGAGCGCTCATGGTCCCATTCCAATAGCCGTTTCGGTTGGCGATGGTGGCCGCCGCCGCCGGTGTCCGTAGCAGCTATCGCCAGGAATGAGAAACACCGACTTCCGGCAGGGATTGAACACGGGGCCGCTGCATGCTAGTCAGCTACACTACCACTGAGCCAAGCCAGCGTTTGCTAGCATTCCACGGAAAAATCACTCATCAACGCGTGCCCGAGGAGACACACGATGTTACATGCGCGCCGCGTAACGACGAGGTGTGCACATTTTGCATTGCACTTGCATATTATTAGACCACGTGGAACGTCATGTAGCAGATGTGCAGGTAGCGGTACAAGGTAGTTAAGAAGGTTTAAGGAAGAAAAAGAAGTTTGAGATGTGTACAAGAATGCTAGAAAATATATATGTACCTTATTAAATCAAGCTGGCAAGGTGACTACGTCACCACCGCGTTTCAAAGGGATGCTAATAAATCATCATCGTCATTATTATCATCGTATCGGGCCACTTGCCTTGGGATGTGAGATGCACGCCGCGTAGCGCCTATACGTGCGCTCTTTGCATTGAAGTTGCATATTATTACACCAGGAGGCACATCATGTAGCAGTCGCATAGGTATACCGGTACAAGGTAGATAGGGAAGTCTTGAGGAAGAAAAAGAAGCTTATGGGGATGTATAAATATTGATGCAATGAAAAACATGCATGGCATACCTGATTTATTCAAGCAGCCTAGCGGACTTTTTCTCCGTCCCGTTTCAAAGGGAATGCCTATAGATCATCATCACCATCATCATTAGCATCGCATCGTGCCATTGGACACGGGATATGACATGCGCGCCGACACACACCGTTCGTGATAGTGATCGATCTTATACCAAGACGATCGCCGTGAAGAATGACAGTTTCGGACAGGACTTATACAAGAGACGTTTGCGAACACTGGCCTGGATCTTGCGATGGTACACAGAGCAAGTGCTGTTCCAGAGCATGAAGGTGCTGCCGGTGGGCTTGGTTTTTTAAATTTCGTAACTTTATTTTTATTTGTGTACAATATACTGCTGTCCGAAGACCAAGCATGGGGGCAGAAAGACAATACAAGATAAAGAGCAAATAATAAGGTTGGTACATGCAACAGTGCCGCGGCTTGTCACCCGTTCGCCGTCGGCACGAAGTCGTCGACGGGGTATATACAGGCCGGTTGGTCGTTCCGTACTCAAGCGAACACAGCGAAGGAGTCAGAGTCGGCAGAAATAGAGAAAAAAATATTTATCGACTGACAACGATACACAAATTAAACGAAACAAAAACACTAACACACATGTACTTAATCTAGCTGAAGACAAAATAAATACAACGAGTAATTAATGGTGGATATAAAACTAACGCTACGCAAGAATACACTTAATGGTTGTCTACTAAACAGAGTTTAAAAAAAAAACAAATAATGGCATACGCATGGCTGGCCGTCGCAGCAATTCCATAAAGCGTGGAGTCGACGGCAGAGCTTTCCCGAAGAACGCTGGCGAGCCGATCTCATTGCGGTGTATGTGATTGCTGTGCTGAGTTTCCCGGGAGAGTAGATCTGACGAGTTCCCACGAGCAGGTTGAGCTAACTTGAGGGGAACTACCGTGAGCTTCGTTGCAGACGTCGGTTTGTCGTCTCTTACGTCATCTAGTCACACGAAGTTCAGACGCGGCCCGGGCGATACTGGATGGCACTAGCTCCTCGACTGCTTCTCAGCAGATCATAGGCTCACCTTCTAGACTGCTAAGCTCGGTCTAAAACCTGCGTTTAAATAACTTCTCCTGAATAACCTGAAACCACATTTCGTCAATGGAAGTGAACACGTGGCACCCAACGGAATGATGAAGTAAATTTTCCGGACTGCCGGCATTGGAGCGCTAGGCCAATGACACAGACAAGAAAGAGATAACGCAAGCTGCTCGCGGGGCCGGACCGGTGGTGAACTCGGAGATGTGACGAAAGGCCGGGACGCGGCGACATCGACGACACAGACGCTCGTTTTCCAGCCAGTTTCCGTTTCAAGGAGCCTTACAAGGGGAACTAATTATTCGCATAGCTGCCATATGAAATCCGCTATTCAAAATTTAATCGTTGGGATAGGTAGTGTCGAGGACGGGCCCCAAAGTAGCTGTAGCCACCTATGTTGATAATTAGAAAGTTAATTATCGTAACTTCGCTAATTACCCACGTAAGTGCGCCAATTGCTATGTATTTAGAGGCCGCCAATCTGTACACTCGAATGGTAAACATAACGTTACCGTGATCTATATTTTCTAATTTTAAAAATTTGGTGCAGCTTAAAAAAACACCCTGTATATGGACCGAACTGCTGCCCTCTGGACCACTTCCATTTTATATATACCTAGATGCCACGCTGTGAAAATATGGATCCCACGCTGCGCTGGCGTACTCGAGTTGGGATCTAGCTTAGGTGATGTAGGCCAGCAGTTTAAGTTTTGAGGGCGCGGGTTTTAATTTGTGATGAAAAAAAGAAAACTCCGCTTTCTGGAAGTACTTGAGCATGCTTCATCGATGTTGATGATAGCCCGTGTTGACAATAGTGATGATAGCCCGTGTTGATGTTGATGATGTTGATGATAGCCCGTGTAAGTCGACTCCTAATTGTAATTCACAAATATTTATAATAGTCAACCTTGTAGGGGTCGAGGACGGACTTCGGGATGAAAACAAAACTTGGGGGAATTTATTTTACATTATATACAGAGAGGTGAGAGTCAAGTAACAGTTGTACAGTCATTACGGGCCGGCAGCAACTCGGACGCTGCGGCCCGCGGCAAGAAGTTCGAGAGAGGTGAAGCAGGGAATGCTCTGGTCTCTCTGGAATGCTTCTTTTAAACCCTTCGAGGACTGGAACTCGCGTCAAGTTCGGCCAATGGGAGAGTCCGCTCCGATGACGCCACCTTCGGCCAATGGTAGGCACCCGTGCGGTGAGGTCACACCCGGCGGCTCCCCGCGGTCTTGCCTTGCTGTGGTGCAATGCTCTCTTCAAAGGCGGCGAAGGGGGGGATGATTGGGCTCCATTGTCCGAGGGCCCACCTGCTCCCGGTGGTACGGCCCCGCTGTGGTGGCAAATGCCTTCTTCAAAGGCGACCGGTGCGACGCTGCCAGGCCTTCCCGGTACATCACAGCCGTCTTGTTTCGGGACCCACTTTCCTTGCAACAATGCCGGGCGATCCCTTCGTTTTCTGGAAAACTCAAGCATTGAATAGCTACCGGCGGCGTACGAACTTGTTGGCACGTGAACTTGTTGGCTCGAGCGATCCTCTGGAATGTGCTGCGATTCGATGTGGTCCGGGGGAACTCGTAGTAGGCGCAGGAAACAGCTCCATATCTAACAACCTCAATTAGGGACTTGTTATGAAGCAGTTTAGTAAAATTAAAATCATATTTCTTATTAGTAACTTACAGCAACATAGATTCTTTATTGTTTAATTTTATAGGCCAAACGTTACGCCACCCAAAAACGTATGACGCAAGTCAGTTTAGTTTTTTCTGCAAGTAATGGTTCTAAAAGATAACGCAGACATATGCAAAAAGTTTTAAGCTCAAGTGTTTTCTGGCGTAACGATGTCACTGATAAAAATAAAGAATTGCAGCAGAACCCATCTCACAATGAGTGTCGACGTTAATGCGATTAGCAGTGAGGCGATGTAGAGACACACCGTTTATTGCCACCGCAAAGACACGTCATGTATTGGGCATGCATGCAGGCGGGCTTCTCTCTGGCGATTCCCTCTGGACACGTTGCGTCATGCAATGGCACGGCCGCGAAGTCTGTGCGTGGCGCTTGTGTGAATATTCAGACAAGTTTGTATGATTAGATATGGCGCGGGTTCTATACCATGACATGCATGTCATGTCATCCTTGTCATAAAATTGTAGGACGCTTAAGAGGAAGCTTTAGCTCGGGGCCAACTCCGACACGGCCTATTCAAATACATGTAAAACGCAGAAACGCTTTTTTGAGATAACCATGGAGCGATTTTAATGAAATTTGTTGCATTTGAGAGAGAAAGGCAAATATTAGTGACTGTTGGAAGCGGATTTCTGATTCTTGGCCTACATATTGTTGAAAGAATTTTCAAAAATTCGGAAGTTCGAAATAAAATATAGAAGCACGAAGTTTACAAATTAATAGCGCTCCATCAAGAAGAGATATCGTGATTTTCTCTACGGCATCTATTAAATCATTCAAAGCGGACAAATTCAGTATGTCAATTTGTATGTTACATGATTTTTTTACGTTGTGTACAAGTGTTCTGCAAACGCTGTATTTCAATATTACTAAATTTTTTTAGGTTCATGTGTAACATATCAATTTTGTCCGCTTTAGATGTACTGTTAGACTCAATTGACAGAACTGTGATATAATTTTTATTGCTGAGTTACAGAGTTATAAACTTGATAGTTTCGTCGTTTACTGAAAATTTGCGATGTTTGCCAATTTTTAGTAAAAATTGACGACCTAAATAAAAAATTCGAAGCAAACAGTCACTAGATTCTAAGTTTTTTCTTTTAAATGCAACAAACCTCGTCATGTTTGGTGGAGTGGTTGCCAAGAAAGCCGAATTCTACTTTTACATGTATTTAAATAGGAGGAGTAAATAAATAGGAGTAAATACATGTATTTACATCTATTTAAATAATAAAGTTTCCTCTTAAGAGGAAGCTTTAACTCGGGCCCAACTCCGACGCGGCCTATTCGAATACATGTAAAACGCAAAATCTTTTTCTGAGATAGCCCCTGGACCGATTTTAATGAAATTTCTGGCATTTGAGAGAGAAAGTTAAATTCTAGTGGCTTTTCAAAGCGTAATTTCGGTTTAGGGCCTGAAATTTGTTAAACAAATTTTCGAACATTCGAACGTCCGAAAAAGAAAAAGAAGCACGAAGTATACAAATTCAGAGCTCTAGATCAAAAACAGATATCGCGGTTCTGTAAACGATATCCACTGGATCACTGAAAGCGGACAGATTTGATATGTAATTTTATATCTTACGTGAATATGTTACTTGTGTAGAAGGGATCTGCAAAAACTGTATTTCCATATTACTAAGTTTTTATTAGATTCATCTGTAACATATCAATTTTTTCCGCTCTAGATGTACTATTAGCTGCGATTCACATAATTGTGATATCATTTTTAATTGCTGAGTTAGAGAGTTGTAAACTTGATAGCTTTCTGAAAATTTTTTATTTTTACCACATTTAATGCAGAATTGATGACCTAAATCGAAAATATGAAACCAACAGTCACTAATTTTAAGTTTTTCTTTGAAATGCAACAAACGTCGCCAAATTTGGTTCAGTGGCTGCCGAGGAAAACGAAATCTCCTGCTACATGTATTTAGATTAGAGCACTCGAGCTAAAGCTGAGTGGAACCCATTAGCATTTAAAGATCCCTGGCTGCTTCTTATGCTTCCCGGCAACTGCAGCTTACGTAACCGTAATGTTTGCCGGGAAATGCTGGCGGCAAGCTCTGTGCAGGAAGGCGAGCTTTCTGGTAGAAACGTGGCCTTTTGCATGGGCCGATACCGGAGGTAGTGCACAGCCGCGCCAAGCCTCAAACGGTAGCTGGAAAAGGAGCCTGTCTTTGAGTTTCCGCGTAACACAATTATGTTTCCTCCTATATTCAAATTACAGTCTGACGCTATCATGTCTGTAGGTTGTGTGCAAGTCGTACTTTACGAATTTTCTGATGCATATTACTTTGGCAAATTCATTTAGTTGAGTAACGCCTGTGCTCCACGCTGAGGGCCTGCGTGGTTCGGGATGCGTGGTTCGGGATCATTTTTTCTTTTTTTTTGTCATGATCAACGCCGCCGACTCCGACACCGTTTTTCTGCGACACGGGGCCCTTAACGCTATCGCGTTCAAACGGTTGCCATTCATGTTAGCTCCATTCTTTAATAAGTCATGTATCCGCATATCCACGACATTGAAATTAATTGAAAATAAATTAATGGAATCATATGGCTTGCATTACATGAACGACATCGTGATTGTCATGAATGGCTTGAGGGGATAGCATCGTGGTCGTTTCTTTAGCTGTATTTGTATCAGGATATGTGCGACGAGACATATGTGGGTGATATGACAAGAATCACATGGCATGGCATGCTCGTGCATGTGTTCTCATTTGTGTCATGTCATTCATGTCAGGTCATGCACGCATGTTATGTCATTCATATCCAGATATATATCGAGTTAAAGTGAAGACCACAGCAGCATGTCACGACACAGGTGCCATGACAAGCGGGCTATGTTATTAGCGTCATTGCATGACATGTGTATGCATGTCTTGTCATATATGTCATGACAAACATGACATGTAATCCATGCCAGTCATGTCATGGTATTTATGTCTTGTGATTCATTTCAGGTCATGCATGCATGCCCCTCATATCCAGATCTATATCTTGTTAATAAACGACCTCAACTGCAGCAGGTTATTAATATCAGCTGTGTCGCGATAAACCTGTCATGACTAATATGCCATGTCAGTGATGTCACGACATGTAATTCGTTTAGGTATGCATGTATGTCATGCGCCCTGTGCCTATTCTAATATACTGTGCACATTGACGGTCATGATAGATAGATAGATAGATAGATAGATAGATAGATAGATAGATAGATAGATAGATAGATAGATAGATAGATAGATAGATAGATAGATAGATAGATAAACTTTATTAAAATAATAATAATAAAAAAACAGCTAATGGTCGGCGCCCTTAGTCCAGGGCTCCGCTGGCTCTTGCCATCTTCTCAGCTCTCTTTATCAGCTTGAGCTGGTCGTCGAGGGCTGAGCTGGACAGCAGTGCCTCCCATTGCTCCCTCGAGGTGTTCGTGTCTGGGTGTTCTATGTTGTGTAGTGCGCACTCCCACGTAATGTGGTATAGGGTTGGTGTGGCCCCACACCATGGACATTCGTCCCTGTAGGCTGTGGGGTGTATCCTATGTAATATGTGTAAGTTCGTGTAAGTGCCTGTCTGGAGCCTACGCCAGGCAGCGGCATCTTCTGTGTTTAGAGTTCGATGGGGTGGTGGATATCGCAAGCGACGCCCTCTGTGGTAGTTCACGATGGCTGAATACTCGAGGTCGACAGGGTCCAGGTCTTCTGCAGCCGGCGTGTTGAGTGCTCGGTTATGTACGAATCCTCGAGCTGCTCTGTCGGCCTGCAGGTTGCCCGTGATGCCAGTGTGGCCCGGTATCCAGATGATGGTTTGGGTGGTGAAGTCCTCAGGGTCCTCCTTGAGTATTCCGGCTAGGACTTGTGCAGCAGGTCTTCCAATTCTTCCCTGTAGGAAGTTGCGGCAGGCCTGTTGGGAATCCGTGAGGATCGTCAGTGGTTGGTTTGCGTGTAGGCCCTCGCGGATGGCTAACGCGATGGCCAGCTCCTCGGCTTCCGTAATAGTGCAGGGGTGGGTCGATGCAGCGGAGGTAACGTGGCCTCGGTAGTCGCATGCCACTGCAACTGCGCCCTTGTTGTTCGTGCCATACACGGCAGCGTCCGTAAAACGGGCCATGGTATTGAATCTGAACGCTTTCTCCATGTACTGGGCCCTTGCTCTCCTCCTGCCGGAGTGCAGGTTAGGGTCCATGTTGCGTGGTATCGGGGCAACGTGAAACCTGTCCTGGAATGACGAGGTATGGAACAGGTTTCTTGGGTTCGTGTTGTTATTGCTGGGAACCCCAAGGTTTGTAGGACCTGCCGGCCCGTGCGAGTCCGCGCAAGTCTCTGTTGTTGCGAGACGTAATGGGCTTCTGCCAGTTCGCTGAGGGTGTTGTGCAACCCTAGCGCCAATAATTTTTCAGTCGATGTACTCATCGGCAGGCGGAGAGCGGTCTTCAAAGCTATCCTTAAGAGTGTGTCGGCCTGCTTCGTCTCGGACTGTGTGAGGTGGTAGTAAGGCAGGCTGTATGTGATTCTGCTCACCACCAGGCTACTGACCAGTCGCAGGGTGTCGCTTTCCTTCATGCCCCTGTTCTTGGATGTTACGCGGGAGATCATGCGTGATATCGCCTTGACACTGGTTTTGAGGAGTGTAAGGGTGTGTGTGGCCCGCTGGTTGGACTGCAGCCACATGCCCAGCACCCTCAGCAATGGCTTCTCTGGTATGAGGCCCCCGTTGAGGCGTACCTCGAGTCTTCTTGTTGGGTCTGTGGGGACTGTGTGGTTACCCCGGCCTCGCCAGACTCGTAGGAGCTCAGATTTCTCGGGGGAGCATTGTAGTCCCCGTTGGCTGACGTATTCCTGGATGATATTTGCTGCAGTTTGCAGCCGTTCTTCTTTTTCAACGAGGGACCCTGTTCTGGTCCAGAGTGTTATATCATCTGCGTAGATTGCGTGCTGAAGACCTGCTACGTCCTGCAGTTTGCTTGCGAGACCGATCATGGCGACGTTGAACAGCGTGGGAGAGATGACAGCACCTTGTGGTGTGCCCTTATTGGGAGGGTGGCACACTGGAGTCTGGATCTCTCCCATCTTCAGCTCCGCCGTGCGGTGGCTCAGGAAGCTCTGAACATACTTGTACGTTCGCTCGCCGCAGTTGGTGTTGGCCAGCCCTTCTAGGATTCCTTGGTGGCTGACGTTGTCGAAAGCCCCTTTGATGTCGATTGCTAGGAGGACGTGTTCGCCGCTGCGGGAAACGTTACTGAGGACTTCTTCCTTGATTTGGAGTAGCACATCTTGTGTGGACAGGCCTGCGCGGAAACCGAACATGGTGTCCGGCAGGTGTTTGTTATCTTCCAAGTGTCTCTGTAGTCTCGCGTTTATAACTTTTTCGTACACCTTGCCAAGGCAGGACGTGAGCGATATGGGCCTAAGGTTTTCAATTGCCAATTTCTTGCCCGGTTTGGGGATCGTGATTATTCGTGCGTGTTTCCACATCGCCGGCACCGTACCTTGTTCCCAGTGTTGGTTGACAAAGGCCGTGAGCGCGGAGATAGACTTGTCGCTCAGGTTTCTGATCATTGAATTCGTGATCTGGTCCGTGCCCGCCGCTGTGTTACGGGTGGTGGCTGCGATGACCGCTCTCATTTCGTTTTCGGTGATAGGTTCGTCCATTAGCGGGTTGGGTTGTCCTGTGTAGGGTGTTCTACATGCTTGTGTGGGAGTGGGATCTCCATAGCACTTGGTCTTGATGGCATCGATGAGGTCTTGTTGGCTACCTGGGTAGGTGTGTAGTAACCGTTTCAGAGCCCTGTTTTCTTCTCCTTTGGTTTTGGTGGGGTCCAGGATGGCTTTGAGGATGTGCCACGTCTTGGCCGTGTCCAGCGTGCCACCGAAGGAGTCACAGAATCTATACCAGTTCGCGGAGGCGAGTTGCATGGCATATTCTTCTGCTGCCGCTGTTATTTGTGCTATGCGCGTCTTCAGTTTCCTGTTATATTTCTGTTTTTTCCAGCGGCGGGTAAGGCCCCGTTTGGCATCCCACAGGTGTAGTAAGTGGGGATGCACCTCTGGGGTCTCTTCCGTTCTGGCGACTTCCTTTGTGTGGCGTTGTTTATGTCGACGGAGGTTGTCGCACCAGTCTTCCAGGTTCGTGATTGTGTCGGCGTCCTGTTCTTGGGCTTCCCTGATTTTTCGCCAGTTAGTGAGTTTAGCTGTGCCGATCTGCCTGCGTAGGTGTCCAGTCTGTAGTGTTATGTTTAATATGTAGTGATCGCTGCCTAGGTTTTCGAGTGTGTTGAGCCATTCGGCTCGCGTGGTTTGAGTGATGAAGGCGAGGTCGGGAGTGGTGTCGCGTGTTACGCTGTTCCCTTCCCTTGTCGGTATGTTCGGGTCTTTGATGAGTGTGAGGTGACACTGTTCAATTAGTGTTTGTAGCTGGAGACCTTTCCAATCCTGCCTCTGGTATCCCCACAGCATGTTCTGAGCGTTGAAGTCGCCTATGATTACCAGGGGACTGTCTTTAGCGAGGCGGAGGGTGTCCCCAAAGAGTTTACCTATGTTTGCCCGCCTTTGGCTGGGGGGGCAATAAATGTTGAGAACGAAGGCGCTCTGTTTCTGGTTGCCTTTGTATATTATTTCGAGAAGTACATGTAGTACGTCCACGTCGTCTATGGGTTTGTGTTGTATGGTTGTGATGTTTCTGTCTACTAGTGTGGCTACCTTCCACTTGTCGTCTTGACTTGTGTGGTATTCTTCGTAGCCATGTAGTGTTGGTCGGGTACCGGGCTCTTGTAGGGCTATGACCCCAGGTGGCTTCGAGGAAGGAGCGATAAATTGTGTCAGCAGCCCTTTCTTCCTCCGGTACCCACGGCAGTTCCATTGCCAAATTTCTAAGTTTTCTTTGACTTGCCTGTATGGTCTAGGCATTGTTGGACGTTGTGGTCGGTGATGTTACAATTTGGTTCGGTGCTGCTACAGGTGCGGCCTTGTAAAGGTTCTGTCGTAGCGTCTTACGTAGTTTTATGGAGTGAAGCTGGTTCTTAAGCTTGCTGTCTACAGTGGCTTCCATGTGTTTTATTGCTGCATCTGTGCGTTGTATTGCAGTCTGTGTGATTTGTTCCAATTGGGTGCGTGTAGCGTCCATGAAGGCTTGCATCTGGGTGCGGATGGCATCGACATGGGTTTGTAGGTCAATGATGTCCTTGTGTGGAGCCATCTCTTGTGGTAATTGTGTGAGCTGTAACACTTGTTGTTTGAGTTGTCTGTTTTCTTGTGTGAGTGTTTGTATCTGTGCGCGCATGGCCGCGAGTTCCTGTTCCAAGTTTACAGATGGTGGCGTCTGTGGTTTTTTTATACGAAGGGGAGGCTACTCCTGCCCAGCTTACCTCATGTTCTTTGGTGGTAGTCCTCTTGAGCGAGGCCTCCTTGGTCTTTCGGTTGTGTTGCTGGAGCCCCTTGACTTTGAGTGCCGCGGTCGCTGGTGCTGCCTGCTGTCCTTGTTTGGGCGTCGACCGGGATCGCCGTCTGGGCGACCGAAAGTGAGACCGGGGGCGAGAGCAGGAGCGGGACCTGGACCTCGGGTTGGAACCGGACCGGGATCCGTACATGCTCGGAGGCTCCGAGTAGCCGAAGTCGGAGTCTTCCCGCTCGGAGCTGAACCATCGCGGGCGAAGGTCAGCCGCCTTGGTCGACTGAGTGACCGGGCGGGGCTGTCGTTGGGTTTTGGGTGTGGTGGTGGAGGCAGGCTTCCAACTCGGGGGAATGCGCTTGAGCTTGTAGTTGCACCCTGTTGCGGCCGTGAGATGGGCCCCTCCGCACAGGGCGCACTTCGGAACACAAGTGTGTCCGGCGTCTGGGTTAATGTTGTTGCAAACGTTGCACGCACGAACCGTTGGGTTGGGGCAGACGTCTGGTCGGTGTCCGGTGATTCTACAGATGGAGCAGAACTGCCTTTTCGGCTGGTAGTCTCGGCAAGGCATCTCCCCTCCGTAATAGTATACAAATCTAGGCACCTGGGGTCTCTCGAAGTGGAGTAGGGCTGTCTGGGATTGTCCGAGCATACGGGCCCGCACGATGCGGACTCCGTGTGTGCGGACCCGAAGATTCGCCATAAGCTCTTCTTCGCCGGTGCCTGCGTCGATGCCGTGTACGACACCTTTAAGCAGGCCCTCGGGTGTTGATAGATACACCTTCACAGGATGTGATCGTCCGTGAAAGGTGAGGCTTATAATTTTCATGAGGGTGGCCGCCGTGGCCTCGTGAGGGGTGCTGACGATGATGATGTTCGAGCCGTGTCGCAGGCGGACGATGAAGTCATCCCCCTTGCAGGTCGGCGCACCTCCGGTGGCTTGTACGATCGCCTTGGCCACTTGGTGGGTCTGTAGTTTTCGAACGATGAGGCCCGGGGTCGGTCGGATAATGATTTTCATGTCAGTGCGCGGTAGTGGAGGCGCGCGTCGGCGAGGCCTGCTCCTTGCAGCCGCGTCTTCAGAAATAGCTGTTCCGGCTCCGCGCTCTTCGCAGGTAGCTTGCGACGTGGCTTTCGAGGCGGCAGCTGGCGCCTGGGTTAGAGCTAGCCCTAACGGTGTGGTTTTCGATGGCGGGGTTTGCCCGACTGGGTCTTGCTCACCAGTGGATTGTTGTTTTTGCAGACGGCGTTTCCGATGGAGGGAAACGACCGTTTGCCACTGAAATTCTTGATTGTGGAGCTGCTCCGAGAGGACGGGAGACGGCCCGGGCAAGGCCTCGTCAGGCAGGGGTCTCGGGTGACTCTCGGATACAACTTCCATGGTTTCGGTGTCGGTGGGTTGGTGGGCAATGGTGCCTGGGTTTCCCACGATCGTAGCGTTCCGGGCTGGGTCGCCCCCACAGCTCACCGTAGACACGGTGGCTGCTTGCGGGTCTCCGAGCTCCCGCGCGCCAGCGTTCGGCGTTAGGGCTAACCCTACCGTCGGCGTGGCCGAACGAATCGGGCTCTCGTTGGCCTTAAAACTGCGGCTCACCGAAGTTCGGCTCCGTTGAATCCCCTTGATGTTTACAAATATTCCGCTGATACCGGTGGTACCAGGAGATTTTGGGCGCTTGGAAAATTTGAAATCACGGAGCCGATGCAAAGCACGTCTGCACGCTTCGAGCTTCTTCTTCTTCCCCCTGACGGTCATGAAGGACCATGACGGCATAACGACGCAGGAGACTAGACTACATTAGACAGACAGACAGACAGACAGACAGACAGACAGACAGACAGACAGACAGACAGACAGACAGACAGACAGACAGACAGACAGACAGACAGACAGACAGACAGACAGACAGACAGACAGACGGACGGACAGACGGACAGACGAACAGACAGACAGACAGACAGACAGACAGACAGACAGACAGACAGACAGACAGACAGACAGACAGACAGACAGACAGACAGACAGACTCAATGTTTCTATGTTCCCGAGGAATGCTTCGCATTAAATATGTCTGGAATAACATCGCCATTTAAGTAATTGCTGATTTCGAGCTTTCTGTTCAAATGCGTACCGTCAATAAATCGTTATGCGTAATCCTATGTGTACACGTACCAGGCTTTAAGATGCCATCCTACGGAGTTTATCATTCATTTCAATATTCGAAAGATATTGTTCACTTTTTGCTCCTGACTTCTCGTTTATGTCGGGTCTTATTGGAATCTCCATTTGAATTAAATACAATTAAATAATTGAATAACAACTGAGTAGTATGCAAGGAGAGCCCCAGTGCTTGACAGTTAACTTTTGAATTACATTCTTCTCGTTCAATATACAAGTGTCGTTTTTCTGGCATATCTTTGTTCTGGTCGTGAAAAGATGTGCACTGTGAAAGTTCGCAACAGCGTACTCTTTGGGACCAGGTGTGTTCTTACGTTTCAGGAGCTTTCAGCTCCGGTTAGCCCTTATGAGCTGATGGGCCGATCCATTTGGTTCATTCCTTTATTTCGGGCATGTCACGGTGATCTTTGCGTCATGTACTCCGCAGAACAGTTAACGAAACGATGACCAGGACGACGGCAGCATGACGAGGCTACTTCGTCGACTGCCGTTTCAGACAGCGAAGTCCTGTCTTTGAGGAACATAAGCGAGAATGGCTGCTGCAATTGAAATTGTGTTGTGTTGCACCCGACAACTCGGTCTTTCTTTTCGAGCTTACTACTAAAGTCAAATTCAGTAAAGGTCATATTCGCGGAGGACTCGGGAACCGAGTTTGTCTTGCGTTTCCTGCTTACCTATGCATGGCGCTTCGGACAGCACCCTTCTGCTTATACATAATTCGTGGGTTGCGGGGGAGCCTTTGAGCGTTGTCCAAGAGCTCGTAGGAGTTGTTCAGGTGGTATTGGAACATCCTCAGCGTTTTGCTGGAGTATAAGAAAATTCTCGTTAATATCACGTGTGTGTCTCTAAGCGTACCCAAGAGTACAGGGCCCACGACTGTCGTTCGGAATAATTGAGTTAAGGAAATAGAAGTCTTTCGTGTCTAGCGACAGCTTTTTTTTTATTTTTTATTTTCCACACTCCTCCTTGGCATCATTATCACTGCCAAGAAAGTGCTTGTTGAGGCTCACAGCGACTAGTTGAATTCTTTGGTAACCGTGTGAGTATAGAACAGCCGCTGTGCCACTGCCCCGAATTCAGTGGCCAAAGACTTTCTCTCGGTAGTTACGCTAAGGAGATTCGGGAAGAGATCGTCGACTGAGCAAGAAATATTCAAGCCATGGCATCCAGAACCATACCAGAGCTTTAGCAGCACCAGTGCTCAGGCTAAGCTGTAAATGCTTGGCGGACGCTAACGTACGGTGTGCGCGTATCGCCTCTCTCGTTTCTTTCCTTACTATTTTTTTCTGGCCCTTTACACCAGGCAAGCATGCAAAACTGAAATCCTCAGAGTTCAGAGAGAGAAATCATAAGGAAAAAGCTGGAGGAGGGGTGATTAACCATGGTTGAGCCCGGTTGGCTGCCCTACGCTGTAGAATAGGTAAATATATACAACTAAATCATGAGTAGGAGTATAAGCTGGCTGAATTTACACACACACACACGCACAAGATTTAATCCTTTAGTCAGTCACAGGCAGTCGGTTAGGCTGGTGAATCTCAAGAAACACAGCGGCGCTCGTCGCCAACGCAGCGGGCCACGGTCAAAGATCTTCTGTTCAGTGTATGCCTGTTATCTGATTTCCCTAAATTAGTCCGAAAGGCAGGTCTATGCTATGGAAATCTAGGCGACATAAAGCAATAGCAATCCCATCTCGAGCAAGGTGGTCTTTCGAATGTCTAGTCACTCTATTACTTTTATTCTTTCAAAGCGAAGCTGTATATGGCTAGCCGATTCATCTGTCCGTCCGTCCGTCCGTCCGTCCGTCCGTCCGTCCGTCCGTCCGTCCGTCCGTCCGTCCGTCTGTCTGTCGGTCGCCTGTACGCCGAAAACTCCTCCAGCGCAACCCCACGCGCATGCGCGAAAGAAAAAGTAAGAGAGGTGCGCGATTAACCACCACCTCCAAGATAGCAGAAGGCCTGTTTACTCCGATCCATGACATCACGCTACCTGGCCCGAAATTTCCATTGACAAGGCTGGCATGATGAAAGCGGTGACGTCAAAATCGCTGTTGCCTACTCAGGAGCATCCACATTAGATTCTATGGCAGCCGGGCCAGGTAACATGACGTCATGGATCGGAGTGAAAAGGCCTTCTGCTATCTAGGTGGTGTTGGATTAGCTGAGCCAGTAGTGACGTCGTTGCAACAGTTTCTCTCCGGCTTCGAAATGGGCAGGCCACGCGTCATACGTACTCTTAGGAGCAGGCAGCTTTCGATGAGCAACGCTGCGAGCAGAACCGGGAGCGATCTCGTCTACGCCGTGCCGATGCTGCAGCCGGGGCACAAGAACAGGCTCGTGTAGCCACCGCAAGCACCAACTGCGTACCGAGGATACGGCAGCCTGCCAAGCCATCGTTTAATGAACCGTCGAGATTAACCCAGTGATAAACCCCGGGGCCGCATGTTTCAGGGTTAACCTTCTGTACGGAGTGCTTGGGCGGTGACTTTTTTTTTTCAAGCTATTTATTTATTTCCTTCCGAGGTGGCATCAAAACCCCGTCTCTTATCAAAACTGAAAACAGCAGTTTCCGAGTAAACTTGAGTAATGATTTCTAATTATTTCTCCTACTTTCAATACTGAAGGCGACAGACGTGAGATGATGGAAAAGGAAACGCTGAAACAATTTCTTGCAGCGAACAGCACATTGTATGAATTTAGTGTAACCACTTTCCCACATCTGGAGAACCATACGTGGTCTACGTTCCCTCCCTGAACAACGCTTCCCATTCAAAGCGCTGGCGCTATTCCAGGGGCGGCTAGAGGCTGATGTTGCAGAGGACTTTTGTGCAAGGATCGCTGGCCAAGCAACCGGTTCAGGCTTTCCAGCCCCCAGTCGCATCCCTGTTTCACGTGACGGCCGCATGGATCTTCCTTTCATAATGGAGGAACTAGAAGCGGCTCTTGCTCTATGCAGGCGTTCTTCATCCGCGGGACCGGATGGAATATCCTACCGCGCCTTGAACAACCTGAGTGATAGCGCACGGAGAGAACTGTTACATCTCTACAACTTATCTTGGCAGGATGGCATGGTTCCCGAAGAATGGAAGATAAGCCGCTTGGTCCCTCTCCTGAAGCAAGGCAAGTCCCCACTTGAATCCACCTCATACCGCCCAATAGCGCTGGCCAGCTGTGTGGGAAAGATAATGGAAAAGATGATCCTTGCCCACTTGGAATGGTACCTGGAGCACTACAACATGTTACCGAATTGCATGGCTGGTTTTCGACGAGATCGCTCTTCAGTAGACAGTGTTGTTGATCTCGCTACGTACGTCCAGCTTCAAAAGTCACGCAAAAGACTATCTGCAGCTTTGTTCTTGGATGTCAAGGGGGCATACGATAACGTATCTCACGAGGCTATCCTCGATGCTCTTGAGATGGTTGGCCTAGGTGGTCGAGTTTTCCAATGGATCTCTCATTACCTTTTTATGAGATCGTTCTTTGTCTGTACCGGTGATGGCAAAACGGCACTACACTACACGTACCGAGGTGTTCCTCAAGGCGGTGTACTAAGCCCTACCCTATTCAACCTCACACTCATTGGTCTCGTTGATCATCTGCCAGCAGCGATCAAGATATCTATGTACGCCGACGACATATGTATATGGACCTCAGGTGTGACACGTCCTCAGATACGTGCAAGACTTCAAAAAGCTGCTACTCTAACAGCTATATACCTGCGCAACCAAGGTCTTGAAATCTCTTCAGACAAATGTGCACTGCTGGCGTTCACTCGCAAACCAATGACACCCTACGCCATATCAATAAATGGCCACATAATTTCGTATGAGAAGACTCACAAATTTCTTGGCATAATCATTGATAGAGATCTGTCATGGAGCCCGCACGTGACCTACTTGAAAAAGCGTCTGACAGCAATCTCCCAACTTTTCAAGTTTCTGGGAGGAAAGACTTGGGGAATGTCAGTGCATGCAATGTTGGAATTGTACAGGGCTCTTTTTCTGGGCTTCTTGAGGTACAGATTGCCATTACTGACCAACACCTGCCAGACAAATCTTCGTGCTCTACAGGCTATTCAAGCTCGGGCTCTCAGGGTTTGTCTTGGTTTGCCAAAATGCACATCGACAGCAGCGACTATTACGATTGCTCGGGACCAACCTATACAAACACACATTGCGGTAGAGGTGTTGAGAGTGCACATTAGGCACGTTGCCCGTGCCTGTTCCCACCATCTGGCAACACTACCGTCAGAAAGGCCGCAGGCAGCATTTTGTACTACGATTTCGAAGTATTATACCTGCCTCCCATCAGGCTTCACCCCCGCAACTAAGCCATCGATTCCTCCATGGTGTTTGGCTCGACCCGCAGTACACCTCACCGTACCAGGAATCAGGAAAAAATCTGAGCTGTCATCACCTGTTCTTAAACAACTAACTCTGCTCCTTTTGCACGAGAGGTACGCCGAACACGTACATATTTATACTGATGGATCGGCAACTCTCCAGTGTTCCTCTGGAGCCGTGGTCTTCCCAGCGAAAGCCACCACCGTCAGTTTCAAGACATGTCACCCAACGACACCGATGGCCGCGGAACTTGCAGCCTTTCGCGCTGCACTTCGTCTCGTCAGCCAAGAACAACCTCGAAGATGGTCAATATTCAGTGACTCGAAGGCTGCACTGCAATCTCTGCTATCGGCCCTGCGGCGCGGACCACACGAACAACTGGTATTTGAGATTAGAGAACTCATTCATACCTTAACTGATAAAGGACACCACGTGACATTCCAGTGGCTTCCAAGTCACTGCGGAGTCATAGGGAACGAACACGCTGATAACGCTGCTCGGTCGGCTCTTCAAGGGGACGAAGAGGAGCCGATACCGTTATCAAGGACAGATGCCGCTCGAAAACTTCGATTGATCAGCCGTGACATCACGTTCTCCTTGTGGAACGCTGGAAGTTTTCACGACTACCGACTCCACAATCTTGACTCCTCTCTACGCCTTTGTATTCCACCTGGACTCTGCCGTCGCGAAGCTACCCTGCTTTGTCGACTATGGCTAGGGGTGGCTTTCACCAAGTCTTTCGCTTACCGAATTGGATGGGCCGACGACGCCTCGTGTGAGGACTGTGGTGACGAGGAGACTTTTCAACACCTTCTTTGTGACTGTCCTCGATATAATTTACAGAGACAATCACTCGCAACCGCGATAGCGCGCTTTGACCAAAGACCTCTCACCGAGGAACTTATTTTAAAATACCGCCATCATAAGCCTTCGCAGCAGAGGGCGACGAGTGCACTGTTGCGGTTCTTGAGGGCGACAGAATTGGACAGGCGGCTGTAGCCTGAACAGGTGTTGACAGTGCTTCAAGTGTCACTGTGCTGTGCGATGACAGTATTCAGTGACAGTGACCGACTGTGATTGTGTGTCTATTCTCCTTCCTTTCCTTATCTCTACTTTTTTACCACTTTACCTCCCCCTCCCCTCTCTCCCCAGCGTAGGGTAGCCAACCGGACCTTTTCTCTGGTTAACCTCCCTGCCTTTCCCCTTTCCTTTCTCTCTCTCTCTCTCTCTCTTAGTGTAACCAGAACAAGTAACTAGGTAAAGAAAGTTAATAAGCAAATCTTATCAGAAAATGAGTAAAATCAGCAAAGAGGTAAAGCTTATAGCGCAAAAAAAAAAAAAACGAGGACAGGAAACACAGGGCGCAGGACTCGTCCTTTCATGCTCGTGTTTTAGCGCTATAATATCCATTTATTCGTTGTGAACCAACTCGCCCATGAAAACGCTTTGATAAGCTATGAGCAAAGAAGGACAACTATGATACTGTAATGTGAAAGAAATTAAAGGACTCCTCTCCACCATATAGTAAGGCAAATCACTTTCACTTCTGCTGTCGGGTAAAATATTAATTGGGAAGATGCGAAAGTGCGAATGAAAGCGGTTGGAAGGAAGCGCCAGTCTATATAGGGGAAGTTTCTCAATAAAGCCACAAGGAACATCTCCGTGCCACGGTTTACGCTTTGATAGGCCACGGTGATGCCGTGCCATTCGATTGGGCCCATAATTCATGCGCCGCTAGTCTTGTAACCTAAGGATGGGCACCTCACTGCGTGAGCAGCAGCGCGAAATCGTTTGTAATTTAAAAGCAATGAGCGGCACATCGGCTGCATAAGTTTTTTTTTTAAGCCTTACATGGCGGCGTGCCCTTGACAGGGATGTCTGTTTGCGTCGATAACCTGAGATGTGTGGAGTTGGCGTACAAAATAAAATGCAGCTTGCACGTACTACATTGTCCGGACGATACCTACGAAGAAGGAGGCGTTCTGTTGTCCCTTAGTGATCGAAAATGCAGTGCCATTATTGGGGACATTTTCAAATCTCGATTAGGCCAGCGGGCGAGACGCACTTGGATTTCCATTTTCCTTCTTAGAAAGCCATAAATAGAAGGGAAAATCTATATCGATTCTCGATATGCATAATAGATCGCCGTTGGTTTTTTCCTGTTTTCATTCTCTTTCTCTCTAGTGAACCTCCCCCATACTACACCTTCACTCCTCCGCTTCCAGAAATAAGGAAAATGCTTTCAAGTTTCATTTTTGGCGACGCTCACTTCTCTTAAGACAAACGTCGAAGGATGCGGGGGAGACGCGACCGCGCCAGGAGCATCGAAAAAAAAATCAAAGTCATTGAAAAAGTTTTTGCCCCTGTTTGTAGGTTCCCTGTGCTCTTCTTTATTTGCATCTCTTTACATATATCCGCAGGCACGGCGCGCGAGTTTTACCCGCCCTTCCGTTTCCCCTCCGATCTGCCCATTTTCCCCTCGCTCCTTTCTTCCCCACCCTCTCAACCCGGCGGCGGGCCCTCTTCCTCCAACGATGTTCCGCCGATCTGGACGGCGCATGCGCAGCTCGCGCTTGCGCAAGCGCGAAAGGGGGTCGATCCCCGAGAAGGTCTCACGTGGGTATACGGGCTTTTTTCGGAGCACATCGGTGTTTGGCGGCGGAGCCAGAAGCAGGCGCGCGGAGCCGCGCAGCGCGGTCGTCGTCTCGGCGATGGGACTCTGCGGTCTGAGCTCGTGCCCGGCGTCGCGTCTTTGTTTTGCCCAAAGGATGCACGCCCCGCTGCTCTTCGCGGCTCTCTCGCTCGCGCTCCCAAACGCCTGCGATGTCCTGCTGTCAGCGCCGAAACATTGCGTTTAGGACCGGCGTTGACGCGCCGGCGATGTGCTAACAACTCGGGCTCACGTGCCACGCGCTCGTCCTCAGGCGATTCCACTCCGCTTCCGGAAGACCAACGTTGCTTCGTCGTGTCCACTGCGTGACAGTCTCTTCTTTGTCCGCTAGCTTGTGCTCCATGGACAGACCTCCCGTCTGGGACGAACACTGGGAACTCTCTTGCGAAGAAAAATCGTCCTCGCGACTTTGACACTCGCGACGACCGTGCAAACTTTCGTGCGTGCGCCTCTGGAACTTTCAAACCCGAGCTGAGCGCGGGCTCTGCTTACCACTCCGTTGGCTCCTGCTTTTCTTGACTTTCGTCGGAGACCATGGAAGCGTCTTCGGTCGGCTGGCTCCTTTGTATTCCGCTCCTTCTTTGGACAAACCTCGGCGCTACCGGAATCGAAGGTAAGTACCGACATTCGCTTCTTCCTTACCACCTTCACTGTTTCGCTCGCTTCTATTTTAGAAACAAGGGTCGGTTTCTCTTCAGAATGAAAGGCACGTCCAACTTTTCACAGACGCTGGCACTGCTCTTTCTTTCTTCTTGGAGCACTGTCAGCACCCTCAGGCCCGTCAGCTTGCCGTGAGCGTGTCATGGAGACAAGTGAGGAAAAACGACACATGCAGTCTCGTCATGGATAAAGTCACAAGAGAACAGTTTCCTAAATTGAATGATTTTTCAATATTTTTCATAATGCGCGCAATGTGTAAGTGATGCCGGCGTTGCAAAAGTAATGCATACCGTCAGTATCTTTTCTGAAATTTAACTATTTCGTGAAGTCAAGGAGCTAAACATTTGGTGTAAGAAAACATGATAGTTGTGCACGGCGTTAATGAATCACCAAGCATGAAAGAGTCATATGTTCATGTCTAATTTAACTGGTCACACCCGATATTATAAGGAATCCTAATATTGATTTATGATATCGGTTGTCACTGGCTGATCATTACGGTGTGATTTAAAATGTGCCATCAGCAACTGGAGTACATGTCCAGAAACAAAAAAAAATTGACAGAAAAGACCCCTAAGATATAACATGGGCCTCGCTTTCTACCGCGTTCTGTACCCGGACGGTGGTCAGCTAACTTGTATGATGCTCTCCTATAAGCACGTCCATAGCTTTCACTGCCTTCGGGGCTTTCACAGCACAGTCATGGACTTCTGAGACACTTTCTCGGCGTTTTCGCAGACTTCGCTCTTCATAGTTGGTTCATGTAAGAATAGAGTGGTCCCTCTTCGGTGATGTATTATGTGGGATTTTTAAGTCTGCGGCTATCCACCGAAATAATATAGCAGTGCATCAAATGACCACCGCTCCCCGTGCATAACGCGGCTGTAAGAATCATACACCATGCAAACACGGCCGTAGTTCAACGCCGACCATTGCACACTCAAATGAGGTCCGCGTCGTTTTCTTAGCGTGAAAAAGGCAGCGTATTTTGGAATATTTCGTCCGTAACACGCCACAAAGGATTGGCATCATGCTGAGTCAATGATATTCATTAAGGGATCCGAATCGATTGACGCTTAGAGCATATATTTTATTTTAGCATGCTCACTTGTAAACGGCGATCGCTCTGCATTCACCTCATTCACTATCCTGGGAACTTGTTGCTTGCGTTACTGTTGTCGTAACTGCTGTAATTAAGCAGTAAATGAAAACCTGACAAGCCAGTTCACATGCGTCAGAAAATGTGCCCTGGCATTTACTTATAGCGAACGGATACATTGGAGACGTCCTTTAAATGTTGCATTATAGATATTATATATATATATATATATATATATATATATATATATATATATATATATATATATATATATATATATATATCGTGCGTTAAAATTCGTGTGCTTCAGTACTCTGAGAAGAAGCTTTGTGTTCAAACATCCTAACGAAGAGCAAGAACTTTTTTCTTTTGCGAATACAGAGAAAGATATATGGAAAGCATGCAAGAGGTGATTCTTTACACTGTATTGCAGAAATTATAGCGATTTGGACAGAATGAAGCACTTCTCTGTCTGCAGGCGCGAACATATTCTTGAACAAGGACATTAAAAGAAAGCACTTATTTCGTGACCGCTTGACTGATCAATGTATGGGTTACAATATAACTTAAATTAGTCTGAGCGTGTGATGCCTGTGGTTTTCGTAGGCTTCGTTTCTGTTATCCGTATGTTACTATTTTGAACAAGTCGTAGTTTTGTTTAATGACCGGTGCGACGCAGAAAAGTTTGATCAAAATATTCTTACGCATCTATATTACGTTTTCCTCAGCTACATCTGCCCTAATATAAGGTAACCTGATCATCAAACTCCAGTAACAAATCAAAATCATCTCAACTTGCTCAAATACATTTTTGTAAGTGTCTTTCACGTACAGGAAAACTGCTGTCGTCTCAATATCTTTGAATCTGTCAGAAACAGCATCAACATTATGCTGCATCGGAACACAACTTGCTCTAAAAATTGCGAATAATATCTCGCACTAGTAATCAGCTGATGCAAAAAAGCGACATTTACAATCAGAGCACTGCACAGGTGCCATAACGGGAAAGGTTTTTTTTTTTTTTTTTTTTTTTTTACGGTAGATGTTGCTACCGCCATGTAGCTCTGTGACAGACGCACCAAGCTTGCGCAGCTGCTTTTGTACGACAGCAAAAATGCAAAGAATAAATAGAGAGAAATTGTTTAGCTTAAAAACTGCTGATATTGTCCAATGAATCTAGCGTAGAGTACAAAGAAATGGGAACACGTTACCCAACAAGTGCGTCCCACGCGGTGCTCACGTAAGGGATTTAAACAGTCTTCGCTTCCCTTAACAACGCGGATACCTGAGCGAACGGCGGGATCTTTGTGTCTTGGATCAAAGTTTGCCACTTACGCGCGGGAGTTCAGCGAAGAACGATCTTAATAAAAGGGATAACGGGATAACGGAGCGCAGGCTGCTGCAACATGGAACCAATTTGTGGAGTGCAAGAAACATGGCCACTGGCGGTATTGTCATAGATTATTTTCAATCAAACGTGTTTGCGCGGAAATCGCCAGACACAATCTAAGACAATTCCATTTTCAGGTGCAGAATACAAGCCTTCCTTTTCAGTTGAACCAAGAGAAGGTGAAGTCGCTTTGCCGCAGACGCAGCATATTACGGAACGGTGATTTTGAAATATGCGGAAAGAAGTTTCAGGCCATTGCATATTATGTGCCACTAATTGTTATTCGCGGCATTTCATCCGCGGAGTTCGAGGACACTTAGTTTTCAGAATCCATGCGTCCCAAGAATTCTGGAACACGAAACATGTCCGAACGCAAGTTCGAGTCCAAAATGAGGAAGGCTTAATAACGTTTGATCTCTTGTCGCGTGCGTTCGTTTTGTTTCTTTCAGAATCTTAAGTTGCGTAAATTGCTGCCTAATGGCTAACAAAACTTGTTATTTGGAAGACACAACGCCAGTTCCATGTTAAAAATACCTCAGATACAGCCGATGGAGCTGCACAAAGCAAACTGATACATCTGCGCTTGTATTCGTAAAACGTTTCTTACATAAGACAGTTTTGCCGTGGTCGCGAGCCACTCATGACCGAAATATCCATGATAAAGAGAGGATCACAATGGTTACAATGGTCAAGAAAAGTTTTGCGAGTATAGGCGATGATCCCTACACGCCTATTAACTGCATTACTATACCGGTGGCTTCTGGCTCAGCTCTAGCGGGAGGAGAGCGAAGCGAAGATCAACAATAAAATAAAATTTCAATACAGATTTGTACCACGGGGGAAGAGGGAATTGCAATGTGGTGTTGTAGTATCGCAGCCATGGTATTTGCTAATTGGAACCCAACTAATGTGATGTGAGAAGTGAAGAACAATCTTGAGCCCAGCTTAGGTAAACTTGGAGGCATAATATGATTTCTAACATAGTGAGCAACTTTGAGAAGGTAGGAATTTTATGTGTGGTGCGCCTTGATCTACCTCGCTGAGCTGATAACAACGCGACCATGAACAATAATGATTGGACAGGAGAAGACAGTCTTTAATCTGCCCTTTTGTAATTTAAGGTGTAATAAAAATAAATCAATGGCAACGAAGGCGAACAGCAGGTCATTTAGGTGCATCGCCATCGTTTAAAGTACAACAAAGAAACCCAGAAGTGCCGGTTACCCAGGTGCACCAGTACAGGCCGATTCTGGCTGCTCGTTGAAGTTTTCGTCAACGGTCTGATATTATAAAATAAATAAATAAATACCGAATAATTTTTTTTTGTTTTTTGGATATCCTCAATTTAACCTGCTAAATTATTGTGTTGTGCGCAGTGAGGTTATATATCGCATACTTTTCGTTGTGAGATGGGAACAAACGACGAGAAGCATTGCTCGTTCGTTTCGCCCTTGAGTGCTTTTAGGGCCCAGTTTCAAGCACGAAAGAAGAAAATTAATATTTTCAGATGCTGTCTTTATTACGATCAGTAAAAAGGCTTTTGTGAACTCGGAGAATAAGACCATAACCCAAATTTTCTTCCCCGCAAACGCATTGAGGTTGTGGAGTAGTATTAGAACATGCGCTTCACAACCCTGGGGTTCTGGGTTCCAACCCACGTAAATTCGTGAAAGCTTTCTTACTTATTTTCGTTTCTGAGGCTTCGAGCATGTTACAAAGAAAAGCTAATTGTTGTCTAGAACATTGCTTCTTGTCGTAGTTGGCCGCCCGTGTTGTCAGTGTGTCTACCTTTTTGTGCGTGTCTTATTTGCGGGAAGTATGTATTTCAGCCCTAATGTCACAGGTATAGTTATAGTCCGCCTGGAATTCAGCGCCGCAAGTTCGGGCAATGTTTTAGCTCGCTTTCTCTTGTAGATCTAATTGCCCTCATCTACGAACCCTCGCCCCGTCCTGGGCTTACCCGGACAACAAAGCCAGCCGCCAAGGGGAGGAGGCCATTGACGTCGCAGAACGACAAGAGAACCAAAGTTCTGCGGCGAACACTTAGACATTGGCATTTAGATGGGCGTATCCGCAGCCCTTTCCTGAGATGACTCCGACAACCAAGAAACCACGACGGGTAAAAGACCTTTTCTGTGGAGGTTCCTTCACTTTCATTGAGAATGGACTTCACCGCCGATTGTCTCTGCTATACGCAGGAGGTTATTTAAGGCCGTCCTGGCCCCCGCCGTGTTAACCAGAGCCACCCGGGTCTGCAATCGGGCCACCACCTTGTACAAATGATGTCAATACATTTCTTCTCGTTTTCATCATCACGATGCCCGCCTTCGTCGTCGTCTCCTGGTTCATGCGGTGAAGGCTCACGTCACCTGGTCCAGATCGTACCAGTACCCCGATAACTAGCGCTCATAACTCCTTTGCGCTGTAATGAATGGAAACGTTTCAGTAGAGTTATAGCATTTCGACCCTAATCCGTTCAGGATAAAGCCATGCTTAGGCAAAGAGGAATTTTTCAGCTCATAATCGCCACTAGGTGAGACAAACAAATAATGGCTTCTGTGAGCGTCGGTTCGAACAAATCGGTGGGGAGGAGGTTGCTGCTAGCGGTGTCACAGTGGTAGCAGTTTTGTGTGCACGTCACTGACCTTTGACCTTACAGTGGTTGTCTCTACAGGTCACTAAGAATGATGATTATTTACACTGAACACGCGCCTTGGCTTCCTACACATATCTTTATATCGGGCGTTACGCCGGCTCTACCGCTTCTTCGTAAGCACATATAGCATGCATAGTACTGTTCGGGCCTTACCTTCGGATCGTCTTCTTACATGGTGTCCCCTATAGGCAGTATGGATATGTTTGTATACATTGCAGGCTCTAGTTGTCCATCGCAGTGAGTCGATCCCTGCGCAAACCCGTCTATTCAGGTCCGCAGAGAGCTCTTGTGCGCGCACCTCCTCTCTGGCACTCTCTCTTTGGAAAGCAAGGATGATATATACCATCGGTCTACGCACATGGATAACAGCCAAGTAGTATAGACGTTTTGTACCGAATAGCTGGTCTGGGGGCGGTATTTTGTGCCAATACTTCTTATTTTTTCACTTTTCTTGCTCTTCGCCAATGGCTTGCACGAAGCCGTGCCCCCGCTACCGCAGGAATAAGCAACTGGGCCGGACAGATAGTAAGGAATTAATATAATAGCAGGAAACAAATTCTTACAAAATAACACCCCTGTTTTTTTCTATCTCTAGGTCGCAAAGCATGACAGAATTTACGGCAAACGTTTGCTAATGCTAAGAGGCACATCAACCTTTTTGCGTGTTAGCATGAAACTAACATGCGCGTTAATTTTTTTTTATTATAATCAAAATGATAACACGGTACTGGCCTTTCAATTTAAGAGCGCCTGCCGTTCAAATTATTCGTTCCAGACTGTAGATGTTCACTGAAACAATGAAAGCAGGAACTGGCAAGGACCTTACTATTGCAGGTGATAAATGACGCTTGCGTGCTTTCGGAAGGCGCACCACAAATACAAACCTATTTCAGTAGGCGACATGTATCCTCCCGTTTCTGTTTATAGAGTCCCGGAGGATGGCGAAATGTATTGGCGCCTGCAGATAGCTTGACTCGTGTATGTATTGCCTTGTCAAATAAGCTCCCCTGACAACCTATCGTAGTAGCCAAGATGAGCGGTACTGTGATTGAGATATTTCTTGCACCACTTCAGACAGCTTTGGTAGGTGGGTCTAGCCGTTGTCCGGCAGCCGGGACAATACCCAGGCGCGTGTATTGCCTGAGATGACAGACAATCCATAGTACATAGAGGTTCTGTGCCTGCATGTGTCCGCGCTTTTTGTTCACTGAAGTCGTACGAGTGCACTGGTACTTTGGAACTGCTACACGAACGCGTTCCTGTTCCTTATTCACGCGTATGTGCACGCGTAAGGTGCATGTAGCGTATGACTGTTCCTGTGAGCCTCTTGATAGTTGCTTTTTATTTGATGGCGTGAGAAGAGAGGGATAGTGGCCTTCATTTCGTCTCTTTGCAAGCACTGCCTTGCTCTTAGCATCTAAACCCTATAAACGTAACTGCTCCTGTATTGCATCACAAATACAGCCATATCAGCAGCCAGCCCTCTATGTTTTCGCTGCACTAGTTACATTTCACAACAGACAATGTCTAGAGAAAGAGACAGACCCAGTAGGGAAATTAGATTGTACAAGAGGCACAGACATCGGCCCCATGTGGACTCCTCTGTAATACAATACTGCAACTGCACGGAAAGAACTAGTTGTCTCTGCTTATGCTCAGAGACGCGCGTTCCTCTGTGAGGATTTTTGCACCATCATCGAAAATATTGCGTGGCATGACCGCCAACACATTTTTTTAACTCAGTTGTCGACAAAAGTGAGCTGCATTTGTACAGGTATATTTGTACAGGCAGTCAGAAATTGTACAGGTAGAATGTAAAGTAGCATTACTTTCATCAACTTCGCCATATGCCAGTCTGAGTTCTGCAGCATAAGGTCACACCGTAATCAACCTTACCAGGAGCCATGCTCTGGAGCGATTTTTATGGTGAATTCTTTTCGTCGATTCTTTTCATTTCTTGCCTTCTCTCTCGCTGACATCGGGGGCGCTGCTTCATGCGAGTCAGTGACGAATTGCAAAAATAACGTCAAATCAAAGGTTTCGAAACGAAACCCGGCCTCACAGTTTAACATGATCAGTCAATTGCGCCTTGCTGCTTGGCTTGCAACGGCATTAAGCTTACTGTAGAGCAGTTCCAGATAAACAAGAGCTTCGCGTGCTTTGGCTACACCACACGCGTTTAACACGCTTTTTCTCAGGTTGAATTTGTTTGCGAAGCACAAAGGTAATTACGGTGACAAGAAAACTTGCTTCAGCGCTGGTGTCCTCACTATTCTTTCGATTTTAATCATTATGATTGGTTGAATGGGTGAGTTGCCTTCCTGTTCTCACAGAACAGGCTGAGGCTTTTTATGATCACCGAAAAGGCTAAGATGTGAAAGAGGTCGCACTATGTAGAGATTTGCATTTCGAACACTTATGTGAGCCTGGTATTAACTTCTAAAGCAAACTTCTGTATAACGTTCGTTCAAGAAAATGATGCAAGAAGAGCCTCAGTTGTTGTTGTTTCTTTCTGTTTTCATTAATTCGCATCGAAGCCTGAAAATAATCACCACCTTGAGGGCTAGTAATCTTTTTCACATCGACAAAAACAAAAACAAACATGGAAAGGGTACCACAATGTAAAATTGCGTCAAGGCTGAGAGGTTCGGCACCCATGGAAACAAATATTGGGCGTGCCGATAGGGCGGCGATGTCTTCTCGCAGGATCAGCGTTCTCCTCGGCTTGGCGGCATACAACATGTCGCCATTTATCATCTCTGGTCCAGGTCCCCCCTATTGCCTGCTTCATTTTAGAAGGCGTTCACTTATAGCTGTGGATTTGTCCAGGGGTTTCCAATAATAACCTTTCCAGTGATAACGTTTTATGATTTCTATATCGTTCCAGCTATGAGAGAATAGTAGCAATACCTCGGTTTGGGCGAGTTGGTTCATCTTGACGGTTATCATAAATTAACAGTTTTCAGAGCCAGTCCTGTCGTATGTGCTCCTTTCGTCTTCGTCGTTAGCGCGTATTTATGAAAACTGTCAAGAGAATAGTAGCGTAGACTTCCGTAGGCACGCTAAGACATAGAATATTTGAAAATTATTATGTGGCCATGACACAACGTCCAACCGTAGCGAAAGTGTCAGCAAAGGTGCACCACAAGTAACACCGTGTGGCCGTGCATAAGCACTACTGATGGTGGTCAGACCAAATGCCGCTTGTTCTTAACAGTGCCACGGATCATGAATCATCCTCTTGCCTAGCTTCATCAGGCACTACCTCAGTGTGCATCCGTATCTCGGATCGCTTGCTGTTCAAGTTGAGTGTTTCGCAGCCCTCTGCATTGCTAAGTTGCCAATGTACGTGGCATCGCACGCAGGAGTGCCGTTCATTCCAATTAGAATAATCAAGAAGTACATGTTGCTGGGCTATTCGGTTCATATTGCTGAGTAGACCATAAATTTGATCGCTTGACACAAACAAGGAATGACGGAAGGGAACAAGGAGAGCGCTAACTTTCGACTGTTTATTCTCTATTCTACAACATCCAATATACACACACGCAGCCGAATGCGCAACATACAGAACAGCTTCAATCGCGCGAACCCTAATCACAGGCGGGTATCAAAAAACCTTTTTCTGCGTGCAAAAGTAAAACTGATGTGTGTCGCCAATACAAGACAAACCTCGCTCTTTAATATGAAACGCATCTAACAATTCACGTACCGTGGTGTCCCGGCTTCATGCAAGAATCCGTATCTTGTCCAGTCGTGGCTCACACGGATGCGAATTGCACTGCTTAGGCAAATGACAGCTCATGTTCTCGCGCACGCTCATTTACGCATCGCCCAGTCTGGCCGACATATGTCTTACCTCAAGATAGCGGAAACTCATACACCCCACCGGTAAAACATATTGTGTACGGCTTGGCATGTACTTTACAAGAACCACGTTTCTTGCTTCCACCAGAAAGATTACGAGGACACAGCTGGGCGAGCTTGCGTGGCGCAGAGAATACGACTGGCACCCCATGTCTGTTTGCAACCTTCTTTGAGTTGTGGGTTACATGGTGCTTATAAGGCAAGACCTCCGGCCTCACCATTCTCTGCGCTTGCTCAGCCCTTCTCCTGTGTTCGCCACTCTTGAATTTCTGGAGGGGCGACTCGGCAACGGCAGTAATGAGCACGCGGTGAAACCCAGCGGAAGACAGTCGAACCAACTGAATCCTAAAGCTTGCCTGTATTGCGTGCGGGCACGACTGTGCAAGAGCGGATTCAAGGCAAAGTTTAGCAATGGCTCTCTTAGCAGTCTTGGAATAGGCGGAGTCATATGGCACTAATCCCGTTGTTGTCCGCGACCAATAAAGCCAGCTGGTGTGACCTGTTAGCAAAGTGATGTTGAGATCTAAAAATTGGTAAGAATTGCAGGAAAGTACCTAGGGAGTTATAACCATTCCCTTCCCGAGCCGGCAAAAGGCCGCTACAACTTTGTCAACAGTCTGGGGATATGAGGGAATGGATTGCTGCTTTAAAACAATTAAAAAATCGTCAACATATATAAAAGCCTCCAACTCCTCCCCCCCCCCTCCCCCATTAAAATGATACAAGGCACGGTCCAATAGTAGATAAAAACAACTTACAAAGCACAGGAGATACACAGCAGCCAATACAAATGCCTTGTCTTTGTACATAAAATTCGTCATTAAATTTGATGAAGGTGACTTTAAGATATTATTATTATTGTTTGTTTTGGAAACATATATTCATTGAACAGGAAAGGAAAAGTGAGGAGCTGGCTGCCAACTGCCACCGGAAGGGGCACAATGCCTGCCTACTCTTCAGAAGGGAAGTGACAGAAATGGAAGATAGGAAACACAGAAATGGAAGATAGGAAGGAGGGGGGGAAAGAGGAAACAAAGAGCAACAGGACAAATCTAAAAGAATAAGGGAGAACACACAATATGACTGGTCACTGAAGGTCACGCAACTACAGAATGGTAAATAGAAGAAATAGTATTGACGCTACAAACGTGAACATAAGTTAGTTAACTCTAGAAAAGTAAGTAGAGCGCGGTGAGCCTGATCACATCGAGACGCACAGCCACTGGGGTACAAAAATCGTCGAGTGTCGTAAACCGCAGGCCAAGGAGGTGATAGTCTCTCACCAGCGACATGCGCTGCGCGCTGACAACGGGACACTCCAATATCAGGTGCTGAAGTGTCTCGCAGCAGCCTCAAGACGTACACGATGGACTGGCCACACGTCCTTGTCGGTATAAACGTTCGCGCACGTACACGTAGCCAACCCTCAGTTTGAGTAGTTGCGCTCTAGCGCGACGAGGCAAGCCTAGACCGTGCCCATAGGTACCAAGATAAAACTCGAGAAGAGATAAAAAAGCGTCGACAGACACGCCTGCAGCATTTTGAAAGGCAATGACACTGCTCTCGTCGACGCAACAACTCCTGACGCAGCAAAACAGTTCATTGTGCGGGACAAAATAAAAGAAATCCTCAACGTCCACAGAAAACAAGTACCCCGTCGACGGATTTGTCTGCAGAAAGTGTCTGACGCATGAAAAATCCTCCGTCGCAAACGGGTCATCAACAAGTGAATTAAAGTGCCTCATTAAAAACTCGCTAATCACATTCTGCCAAGTACCGCGTTCACTCACACTTGTTCTAAACGCCAACTCTGCCTTGTGCGTTACAGCCATGAAGAAAACAGAAAGGGCGTTGTTCTTACAAGTTCCAATGGAGCTATATAATGGAGCTATATTTTTGATAGCCGCCTTTGATTAGAGTGTTGCGCAATTGAAGATGTTCTGCATGTTGCGCATTCGCCTGCGTGTATATATTGGACGTTATACAATAGAGAATAAACAGTCGTAAGTTAGCGCTCTCCTTGTTCCCTTCCGTCATTCCTTGTTTGTGCCAAGTGATCATATTTATGGTCTACTCAGCAATTGGTGTAGTGTAAGCCTTCGTTAAGGCAACTCCCAACTATAGTCGGCAAAGAAGCGATGCCTGACGTCAGTTTTCCACCAGGCACGCACAATCTCGTTAGCAGAGTGGAAAACCTCAAATATAAGGCGCACCAGACTACATCAAATAAACCCTTCGCTGCAGCTCCGACAATCACTGACAGTTATAAATAAACACGTGTATCCAATTGCCACAAGTGTTTCTATGGCCCATCAGTTAAAAACAAATATAAATTAAGGGGTTTTACGTGCCAAAGCCACTCTCTGATTATGAGGCAGGCCGTAGTGGAGGACTCCGGAAATTTCGACCACCTGGGGTTCTTTACCGGGCACCTAAATTTATGTACACGGGTTTTTTCGCATTTCGTCCATCGAAAGGCGGCTGCCGTGGCCGGGATTCGATCCCGCGACCTCATGCTCAGCAGCCCAACACTATAGCCACTGAGCAACCACGGCGGGTCGACCCATCACTAACTATGCAAACGTTTATTATTTTTGCTATAGCAGCTCAAGTAACGCAAACATATTTACTGGATTGTAATAGCCGAACCTTGAGTAGCCTCTTTATTTGCGGTATTATATTATGATTTTCGACCAGACCTTAGGTGTTAATACTTGGTTCTTGTGTTTGTACAGATGTCGCGTGTTCGAATGATTATACACCTGCAAAATAGCAAGACAGAATGCAGCACTTGTTCAAAACTTGCTCGCTTTTATTACCTCGTTCCTTGGTTTTGTGCGGTTGTCACCTTCCGCAGCACAGACCTTGGCAGCACGCCATGAGAGGAGAATTCGTTAATGTACGCGAAGCAAAGCTAGATTCCCTATAATACCATGATGTTGCCCTCCGCGCATCATGCTTAAATTAAGTAAAACAAAAATGAAAATTCTGATTCGGTGAGCGTGAAAGCATGATGAACCTTATCTAAAAAGCAAAGGTGATAAGGAGAAAACGAGATCCTACAGGTCAGTTACAAAAACTTTAGTGATATAGATGGGCAATGCGAGCCATAATATTGACCTGTCATAGCTGAGGAACTATGGGGGAACTTCCGGAAGAGTTCAGACCAGGCAGTGGCTTAGAGATATCTTTGAAGCTTAGATAAAATATTTCTACTAACTCATTGTATCGATATTTCAGTAGCTTAGAATAGCATTCATTTGCTGGAATTTTAGATATTAAGGGAGCTTACGACACGGTAAACAGGGAATTGCTGTGAGAATTCCTGTGAGAAAAGCCATAAAGCTTTTCACAGGTCAATAACAAGTTGTTGAGAAATAGACGTTCATAGTACACAGTAACAATGAGGTAAATTTTCCAACTCGCCGTGGTTGCTCACTGGCTATGGTGTTTGGCTGCTGAGCACGAGGTCGCGGGATCGAATCCCGGCCGCGGCGGCCGTGTTTCTATGGGGGCGAAATGCGAAAACACCCATGTACTTAGATTTAGGTGCACGTTAAAGAACCCCAGGTGGTCGAAATTTCCGGAGTCCTCCACTACGGCGTGCCTCATAATTAGAAAGTGGTTTTGGTACTTAAAACCCTATAATTTAAAAAAAATCACGAGGTGGAAAGAGTGAAGAGGCTCGCATTTGCATCAAACCGCGCCGGGTAATCTACACTGAAAAGGAATGACTAAATTGCTTGCCTTCTCGTGCGATTTATACTCGATTGTTCCTATATATCTCATTCGGCACCTCCACAAAAGTGTCATATATGCCCTGGTGCCTGAAAATATGCCACAGGAATACCCTGTCTACCTTGTCATACGCTCTCTTAATATCTAGAAATGCAAAGCATAGAGGTATATTCTTAGCTATTTATATCGCTGTACCCTGAGCTAATACAAAGGTATTGAACTCTAAGCCTCTGCCTCGCCTGAAGCCAAACTTTGGTTCACCCATTACATCATTTCCTCCAGCCACTTCAACAGCTCTATATTTTATGGCTTTCATTGTCACTCTATATGTAACTGACGTACTGTAACTGGCCTATACTAGCTCATAGTATCCTTATCACCTTTACTTTTACTATTAAGTTTCCTTCTGCTTTCACGCTACCCAATAGAATGCTCATTTTCTTAAAAACTTTAACCATGACGCGGGCGAAGGGAAACATCATCTTGTGGTGTTGTAAAAAATCGAGGTTTGCGTCACGTGACCGAACTCTCCTATCTTCCCTCAATGGAAGCCGCTTCTTGCGCCAGGCCAAGGTCTGTGCTGCGGACGGCGACGACGACACGAAACTCAGGAGCGAGCTAAGAAAAGCGAACGTTTAAAAAATTAAAAGTGATGGAAGAACAATTGCCCGAAGAAAGGAATGCGGAGTGTTCCTAGGACCACAGTTCTGGGCATAACTAGCCAGTGCATCTGGCAACCGCAAGCAGGAAGCAGGAGCTGAAGTTCCTCTTTTCTTCCCCTTTTCTTAAGCCTTATGCGCGAACTGGAATTTAGGCGGGGATATACTCTACCCTCGCAGCCACGCGTCACACGTGCAGCAGGGCAGGTTTAAATTAAATTACAAGATTTAACGTGCGAAGCAATTAACGGTCTACGAGATGTGAAAGCAGCCATGCGAGAAGGACAAAGGGCACAATAATGTAATGTGGATGACACGTTCTTGTACCCGTTGTCCTTCTTGCACTGCTGCTTTAGTATGCCAAACCAACTAGCCCGTCATCTCGTGCCGCGCCTTGAGAGACGCCCTAGTTGCTTTCAACCATTTGGGGTTCTTCGACATGCATCCAAAGCACGGTGCAACCGCGTCACGCATGCGCCCGTCGCGGGCGTGAATTGATCCCGCGAGTTCATGCTTAGCCGCAGCAAGCTGTAGTCACTAATTCGTCCGGTGGGAGCACGTGCAGGTTTCTCCTGGCGAATATTAGCCTTCAAGCGCTTTCAAAGTTTCAACGATGGAAGGCTTGTGAAATCGTTAAATTTAACGCCGAAAACAACAGTTTGCAAATTCAGCGTGAATTGTAATTCTTAAGTAGGCAAAGTTTAATGGACTCTGCGCTTTTACGCCTTTCAAAGAGCACCTCTCTGAAGTAGATAATTGCAGGTACCGAACGGGCAGTGTCCTCTCTCTCTCTGTGTCTCTCTCTCTCTCTCTCTCTCTCTGTGTGTGTGTGTGTGTGTGTGTGTGTGTGTGTGTGTGTGTGTGTGTGTGTGTGTGTGTGTGTGTGTGTGTGTGTGTGTGTGTGTGTGTGTGTGTGTGTGTGTGTGTGTGTGTGTGTGTGTGTGTGTGTGTGTGTGTGTGTGTGTGTGTGTGTGCTTCTTTATCTTTCTGTCTCCCCTTGCCCTTTCCGCGGTGCAGGGTAGGGAACTCGATATTTATCTTTTGGTTACCCTTCCTGCCTTTCGCAACTGATCTATCAATCTCTCTTTCTCGGAGATCGAGACTAATAGCTTTCAAAACATATGACACAACATGCACTGAGTCTGAGCACTGTCATCCATAGAATTTCCCACTAAAATTACTAGAGGGAACACTAGCACTGCGATCGTTCAGCCACAATGGGAACGATGTTTAGTACATGGGTTTGTCTGATCTTCATGCTTGTGGCTTCAGACGTCCTTGCGGCTTCGTCTATTACGCTTTATCCACCTTTGTTGGCCTACATTTCAAAGCAATCTATACTTTTTTTCTTCTTTAATGCAGAAGGCAACTAGACTCTGCGAACAGGCATTATGCTGCTAATTGCAGCGGTTCCGCTTGTCTTTGTGTCCATGACGTAATGGTTTTGATATCGGGCCTTTGTTCTGGAGGTCCTGTGTTCAAATCCTGCCGTCGGAGCAGTTCAATAATCCTGATTTCAATATTTATGACGCAGTACCTTCTTGAAAATAATCAGTTTGCAAAGCCACGAAGCCATTTAAAACCAGAAGGACGAAGTTTAGGCAAACCCGTGAACTAACCCTCAATCCCTTGTTGGCTGAACCGCTCTGCTTGCAGCTCCCGAAGACAGTAGCGCCACAGCTCCCTCCAGTAATTGCATGAAACTCTCTCAACCCTCTCAGATGATCGTCATATTACGGAGCTGTACCCCTGGATGCGCTGCCTCCCGGCATCGGAAAGCTGGCAATTCAATGCCTGTTTGCTCTGGCAAGAAACTAACATTCGGCGAAATTAAGTCAGCGATTTGGGCGACAAGGTGCAATTTATGTTTGCACCTCCTTCCCGCTAACCACTCAACTATCTGCCGGCACTTTGGTGCTTTGCGCTGCATGAACGCCATGCCACTCGGCGAAATCTGACGCGGGAAGCTGGTAATGCGCCGCCGTGGACGGGAACCAAAAAGCACGAGTATTGCCTTCTTGCTTCTATCCCAATCCGCTGGACGTCCGCGTAATTACAACTTAATTATAATGGCGATCGCCCCACGGAATGGGTCGAGCAATACGTCATGATTATTATTTAAGAAACATAACCTATGATGTTAGTAAGACAGTCCCAATTTGAGTAGTTTCTTACTTACGCAGTAGACCAAACGATGGCCAAGATAGATAGGTAGACGTTGGAAACATATGCTTCCCTCTGCTCTATTTCACTGCTACTATATGGGCTAAAGCGCTATAAGGGCCGGGTGAGAATTACTCGGCTAAATGCTGGTTAACATGCAAAAAAGAACAAAAATATCACACCAATGGTGGATGACGTAATGTCATATTTAGGTGCGAAGTTGCTCGATGAGTCGTGTCATGAGCCGATCACTTCGTTTTGCTTGTCCCACAGCTTAAAGGCTCGAGCTAAAGCGCGGATGTTGTTTTGGAAAGTACTGCTCGTCATCCGAAGCTTCTCGAGCAATTGACAATGAATTCTAGAAGAGTTGATTGTTGGGCTAGTTGGTTATCCATAATTGAACAAGTAACTTAGCGCGATAAAAATCACAGAGACAAGAAAGGCGGACAAAGACGAGCGCTACTCACAACTGTTTAATGGAAGACGCAATCGTACATATACATCTTCTTGTCACGCATGAGCATACCAAGCAAAAAGAACAGGCTGATGCAAAACAAAGGCGATTGCTCAGGAAGTCAAATTCAGCATCAAGTAATAACATAGAAGGCTCACTTATACACCTATCTTTTTTCGTCTTGATAAAGAACGCCTCAAGTGCAAGTCTAGAAGGGGCGTTGCCGCTCCTGCACATAATGGTAGTCTCAGAAAATCGAGCGTCACACGCACACGCGGTAACATGAGCCACCATATGTGCACCCGTATCGTTCTTTTTCTTGTGCCCCCTATCACCACCTTGCAACACTACCTTCAGACAGGCACCAAGCATCATTCTCTAAAACTATCGTCAAGTACAACGACAAAGTTCCCTCGGGCTTCACCGCTGCATCTAAGCCATCGATACCCCCTTCGTGTCTTATCAGCCACACAGTCCATCTCAGTGTACCAGGAATCTGGAAAAAGTCTGAGCTGTCGTCGCCTGTGCTGAAACAACTGTCTCTGCTTCTTCTGCACGAGAGGTACGCGGACAGTGTACATATTTATACTGGTGGTTCCACAAACATCCAGTGTTCCTCCGGTGCTGTGGTTGTCTCAGCAAGAGCTATTACCATCAGCTTTAGGACTGACCACCCAACGACATCGACATCTGCGGAACTAGCTGCTCTTCGCGCTGCACTTTGTTTCGTCAATCGGGAACCACCTCGACAATGGTCAATCTTCAGCAACTCAAAGGCAGCCCCACAATCTTTGCTATCAGCTCTGCGTCGCGGGCCATTCTAACAACTCGTATTCGATATTAGATACCTACTCCATACATCACACGAGAAAGGACACCACGTGACGTTTCAGTGGCTGCCAAGTCATTGCGGCGTCATAGGAAACGAAGACGCCGATAATACCGCTCGGGCAGCTCTTGAAGACACACAGGAAGAGGCCGTACCACTTTCATGGTCCGACGCAGCCAGCAGACTTCGAGCGCTTGCACAGGAGATCACGCTCTCTCTATGCTGCACACCAAGCAGCCAGACCAACCGGAGCAATCGTCAATACGACCTGCCTTCTTTGATGCATCTCTGTATGCCAACTGGACTCCGCCGAAGAGAGGCCACTCTGCTTTATCGCCTATGGCTAGGGGTGGCCTTCACGAAATCTTACTCATTTCGCATTAGAATGGTCGACAACGCTCTCTGCAATGCCTGTCTTTGCGAGGAGACGCTAGAACACAATCTGTGTGTCTATCCTGTATATAATGTTCAGAGACAGTCCCTGGCGTCCGTTCTGGCGCACCTTGACAATAGACCGTTGTCAGTTGCAACTATTTTCACATATCGCCTACAGAAGACATCGCAGCTGAAGGCGACGAAGGGTCTACTTTTGTTTTTGAAAGAGACGGGCTTGAACAAGCGGCTGTGACAGTGATGTCACGTACCGCGCAAGAGTGACGGACTGTACCTGACGATGTGTGTGCTGTGTTATGTGCTCTCTCCCTCCTCCCCATCTTTCATCCCCCCATCCCGCTCCCATGTGTAGGGTAGCAAACCGCTTAAGCTAAACTGGTTAACCTCCCTGCCTTTCCTTCTCCACTTTTTCCTTCCTTTCCTTCGTTCCTTTTTCTTTATTTTTTGCGCATGTTCCCTTAAACGGTCATTCACGCAATGCTCGGTTTGTCCAATGTACAACTGCCCACAAGGGTGCAAGGGAATTGCATATACAACCCCTCTGGAGTACTTAACGGGCTTCTCATGCCTAGTGCGGGAGTGCCGCCTGCTCTCACAGCAAACTCGAGAGCACAGCTTCGAAAGCTTGCTGGGCGCAGAAAAAAAAAAAAAAAACAGAGGAATACCATGGCGGTTAGCAACTTTTTTAAGGTTGTGTGACACCTTGTGCACGTATAGGGTATAACCTCCGGTCAAACCTTCGATCGTTGGATCTCTGCTCTTGCCCTTCGTGCTCCAAGCTTTACTTTTGCCGCAGAGACCCTGTTATAGCGTTAACGACCATCAAAGGGAAACCAACTACCAAAAGGCATCCAACTTGATTTGAGGTTCTCCTTTGACGGTCGTCAACGCTATGGCAGAGTTCCTACTGCAGAAGTAAACCAGAGTACCTGCTCTGGGTAGGTTTCGGGGCACTGATTGACCAAGCTTCTGACCGAGTACAGCCTCAGCGCAACTGATCACTCGTCGTCTGACTTGGAGCCTTGGCCAAGACGACGTCACGGGATACCATAAAGTGCAGTCTGGCAACACCCCGATCTCTCCCCACAGAGGACTTGTGCCTCCCGCTGTATTATTAAGGACTTTCAATCCATTAGTCCCATCAGTTAAACAATCATCATTTGGTGAATGAACCAATCAGTTTGTCTGATGCTACTTAAAAGCATTTTTCGCCGCATTCATGTCGCATATGGGCATAGTGAAAATAAGTGAGCAGCGCACCCTCGCTTCAATGACGATGCTTTGGTTGTTGGCATCGTGTCGTAGCGGCATCCGTCAGTTGCACTTGGTGATTGGGCACATTAATTAAGCGGTACCTAATATAGCTATAGCGTCACACTGTCTTTGTGAAGTCTTTCTTCATGAAGCTCATCTTCAAGCTTCATGGAACCCACAAACGAAGCAAATAGCCAAGATTCCGCTTTCGCAGACTTCGACGCCTGAAATTCAATGCGCTGATCTAGTGCGCAGTTGAGCCGACATTAAGTAGCCTGTTGTGTTTGACTAGAGCACTTGAGCACAGCGTACTGAAGTCGTGTGAAATTTTGCACAGATGGATGGGCATACGTACAGACAGCTACATAGCGGCATTCTGCATGTTTTCTCTTGAAGTACCATGGTTTAACCGGCTGGATCGCTTAGTTTTGTCTACAACTGAAGAAAGTGCCGCAATCACCGCCGCTTTATGAAAACAAAGGGGCTATTCTGCACAAAATTTCGTCATAGTGACGAATTCGAGGTGAGCACTACGACGATTATATAATGACCTGTGTCGGTAGAAGTTCACTAGGCAATCTCTGACGCTGCTTAAAGACCTCAGGAACAGAGGATTCAAGGTGAAAGTTCTGTGGGCTCCGTCACATGTTGGAATCGAAGGTAATGAGAAAGCTGGCACTCTCGCGCGTGAAGCGCTATCATCTGCCCCAAAATTGAGAGCCCCAAAGAAAGAAAAATAAAAGAGAAAAGGTAGGCCCGAAGAATCTGCAGCAAACTAAGGATGCAATCTGCCCCAATCATTTTCGGGCACTCCAGAAAACTTCACGTCAACTCTGGGTGTTCGAAACACTTACTCACGAAGAAACTACCTACTGTATCGTGCTAGAAGTAGCTGCGCTTACACGCACGCTTGGTTATTCAAGACTGGATGATCCGCTTCTCCGCTTTGTGCCTTATGTGGCGAGATCTGTGAACTTCGTGTGGTTATTTCCGCAGTTTGACGCGGAAATAATGGGGTGCTTCCCAACCTATATACAGAAAGGAGGTCTTCCACACAGGAGCTCTGAAAACGTAGTGTCCCCTGAAGGACCTGATGTAATCAAAAAAGCGAGTTCTGTGACTGCTGGTTGCCTTCGAGATAATGAGTTGATCCACATCTGGTGACACAGCCTTGCTAACAACGTATGAGATGCTTAGGCGGAACAATTGCCCGCCAAGCATGCTATGTTAACCCGACCTGCTTCTACGCCACCACCACGTACTTGCATTGGACGGATGTAATGACGTATAGTTTCGACTAACCTGATTGTGCGGAAGACTTTGTGAACACACCGCACACTCGTTATTCGGGAAACCGACCGGCAATGTGCCAGTGAAACACGTCCTAGAAATATCTTTCAGGACGTCACGTGACGTCCTGACATCACGGCGCCAGAACGTCAGGACGTCATGGCCTACCGGCGCCGCCGCTGTCGTTCACGCGTATTAAATCAACTGAATGCCCTCTGCGAACAGTAACACGAACGCAAAGCTTTACGCACGTGTAATGCGTCCTGTAGTTTTTTCGTCCGTTATTATGAGCTTAGTTTGTCACTGTAACTGTGGGACGTGAAAGCCGCAGTGCGACACTTAGAGATGTTTCTAGCACCAATTCAACAGCTTCATAAGCCAGTGGAAAGTGCTGCACATTTGCTCGACTTAATTAGTTAACGGTTCATTGCAAATGTGAACAGCCTCAGTTACAATTGGGTGGCTGAAAGGCGTCTGTGTAGAGAACATGTGAAACTGGAAATTGAAAGGAAAGGCATGATGTTTATTTCATTGAGCATTAGGATACACGGTGCTCATGAGTCCGTAGTTGTTTGAACTGAGAATGCTCCTTCATGAGCGCTCATTTTCTGGGGACATTTTGACAGACGCGCACACACTTATGGTACTGGGTTGAGGCAAAGTAAGCGCACTGGTCCTTCACAGAATGTATAGGCGCGCGTTGATATTGTGTTCAAGATACATGCAAGTATCATCACAGGTGAGCTGTACTGAACGCGCTGTCTCCTAACGAGCAGTAACTGCTCTTTCAGGAATGCTACTCTCTCTTTTTTATGCTCAGCAAGACAGTTTCAGGCCCTCATCAGGCCCTTATTTCCGCTCAACAGCATTACACGATGCACCAACTGGCCCAACAGTCAACGCTTCTGAACAGTTTTCTAACTTTTGGACGGGAGGTAAAATGAAATCGACGAGCCGAGGAAATCGACGAGCCGAGAATAACATGTGGTTGATCAGGCAGCAAGCAAAATTTTTCCAAAACATTCGAGTAAGGAATTCATATCCCTGATACTGTTTGGCAAAACAGTGTCACCTAACCTACTCTGCTAAATCTGCGCTCCATAATAGCAGGCCCTGAGAGAAAGGACACGAAAAATTGTCAAAGATGCTTTCAGACATGGCGTGCACGCCTCGATCATGTTCAGAAACATAGCGCACGTCTTCTTCTGCGTGATAGTCCACACTTCGAGCAGCTACGTTGTTTGGAGGCGAACATTCAGTTCACGAAGCGTTGAGAGCCACACCTTCTCTTGATACGCTTCATTGGTTGTTATCTTGACGGCTTTTTTTTCATATCAGGAGTTATGAAACAATGTTGGTATGGTATCTCACCGCAGAAGGGCACCGGCAACTCCACTTCCATAATTATTTTGTACGTGGATCAGTGTAAGATGTTTTTTTCTCCAAACACGGAGCGGCAAAATGCATAACGCGTACCTGCGCAAAAGCGGAACGCGCAATGTGAGTGAGCAGCAAGTTACTGTGATTAACAATTATTTTCGTCGCTATAGGTATCTATCTAGCAATGCTATCCTCTGAAATGCGACGCTTGCCTTTTTTAGTGGAATGCTTGAAGACTTTGTTGAGGCTGTTCCCCGTCGTTTATTTTCTGGACTATTTTCATTATTAGCATGCCTTTTCATGGCATTAAAGTAGAAGCGTCGCGTTGCGTAGAATCGATCATAAGCGCAAGACGCCTCTGGCGCTTTTTCATCCGACGCGTACGGCGTCGGATGAAGCGTTGGTTGAATTCCTATGCGCGTGACACTAATTGACGTGAAATTATTCTTTTATTTTGTAAAAATCCATAATGATTATTTCTCTGAACACCGAAGTACACAGGGAGTAGCGGCGAAAATTATCGCTAATGGAGTGCAATATAGTTTTACCTTAGTGCATGATGGCGGCACAAAATGTTTCCCAGGAATGGCTCGGATCCATTAGTTGCGTGTGGTCGCTTCTTGTGGGAAGGAAAACACTCGCACTCTTTTTCCCGGTCAGAGAGACAGAGAGAGAAATAGAGGGATATAACGGAAGCAGGGATGTTAACCAGTCAAGAGTCTGGTTGGCTGCCGTATACGCTGGGGGAACGGAGAAGGGGGAGAGAGAGAGGGTAAAGAGACGTGCACAGACAGTCATAGATCGAGTCAAAGCCGCTCATGCGAACCAGACGTTCTCAGAAAGCAGAAAAATGCCTTCACTGCCTTCTGAGCCGATGATCGGGGAGGACGATGCTCTAGTACTGTCTGTTCACTCAGAGCACGATCATCTAGTTTCCTCAATGTGTTGGACAAAGATTGTTTTTGTGCTTGAAATTGGGGAGAGTGGCACAATAAATGGTCAATGTTCTCCTCGCATCCGCAAACACCCCATGCAGGACTATCAGGCATTCCGATTAGTGCTGAGTAAGCTTTCGTGAAGGCAACTCCCAACCACAACCGACAGAGAAGAGACGCTTCGCGTCGGTGCAGTCCGGCCGGAGGTCTGAGTTGCAGTGAAGGGTTTAGTCTGTGCAGTCTGGTGGGCCTTGTATGTGCGGTATTCCATTCTCCTAAGGAGAGCGTGTATGCCATAATGCAAAGATAATTGCCAGTTCAACCTGGCACGCAACGCTTGTTAGGCATTCCACCTTCAATTTTTCCCAAATCCCGCCCAAGGCGGCCGCATTTCGACGAGGGCGAAATGCAAAGAGACCCGTGTACTTAGATTTAGGTGTAGGTTAAAGAACCCCAGGTGGTTAAAATTAACCCGGAGTCCCTCACTACGGCGTGTCTCATAATGAGATCGTGGTGCTGGGGCGTAAAACCCAATTTTCCTAAATTATTTTTTTTTCCATACGCGGAGTTCATCTTCCAGCGGAGAATCGATGCTCCACGATTTCCAAAGCGCGCGCTCACACACGAAGCGTTTTCGTATTGCTGTCGGGCGTCGGGCGGCGTCGGGAATGATATGCCGGCCGGAAGTGACGCCAAATTTTGGGCGCAGGCCTGAGACATTTCTAGGAGGTGTTGGCCGGTGGCGTGCGACGAATACCAAACAACACTTAGCGGATCTGTTCGACGCATCGGTTCGAATATATTCACCGGCTCGTCACACACAACGGTATATGTAAGTGTTTACGTCATTGCGCGAACTTCCAAGTTTATAATCATGGGAGTGGTAGTCAAGATCGCAGTGCGGCGCATAATGGTGAAGCTGGCTTATCGAGCTCAGCTCGCCAAAATTTTACATGTGAGAAGCTCTCAGGACACAGCGCTTGTTCCAATAGTGGGTGTATATGCTGAGTTGCAGAGCGTTGCAGCTCAGCTGATCTGTCTTTGTAGAGGAGTATGGAGTCCGATATAGACTCGGAACACTCGACAGAATATCAGAGCAGGTCAGCGGCAAAGAATGTTTAACTTCGCTTCTTTTCCAGTAGCAAAGAAATCTTCGTTTTAATAAAGGACTGCTTGTCTGCAACGCACTGAGAGTTCTACTTTTGCTGGAATCTATTGTAAGAGAACTAAGGAGCCTTTCGTAGCCGGAAGAGTAACTTCGAATTTTGTCGCTGCATGCACCATATGGCGAACGCGACGGCGTCGGATTATTTTCATTTGCCATAGTTACACCTCGCGTACGGGTATTGCATTCCGAGGAAAGCTCCAACATTTATGATGTGACTGAGCGTGTGCTTTGATTTGACTTTAGTGGATAATTACCAACCTGATTTTCTTTATGTGTGACGCTTGTTACGTTTCTATAATAATAATAATAATAATAATAATAATAATAATAATAATAATAATAATGAAATTGCCTGTCTTTTCCGAAAGTACCGCGCAACAGGCGTTGTCAGCCTAACTGTGGACATCAGAAAGGAAACAGAGTTGAATTAATACAAGTAGTAAAAGAAGCCGAGAAGACACGTTCACTCTAAGTGCGCATCCACATTTACCTATTATTTATTAATTTCATTCTTTGTCCCAAGAAATTACATTAGGGTGGCTAGTTAGTCCGGCTCACAGAAGCCTCGTCACGCCCGTCTGTGCTACCCCCGCGGCGCTCTTCACGGCAGTGGAAACGTACAGTTGTGTTAATGCATACGCACGCAGTAATGACCAAACAAGGACGGGCCCACTCTACGAGATAGCGGGACCTTAAGAGCAGGCACGCACGCAAATTCGAGCGGCTCGGCAAGAGCGACACGCAAGCGGCAGCAGTGCATCGGCGGCGCTCCGTAGAATACGGCTTAGCGTCTAGTGAGGGTGGCTAGACGCTTGGCAAGAAAACGCCTGTCGTGAAAGCGAGGCCCTAGGAGGACGCCGGGAGCGTGAAAGGCGAGGCACTCGAGAACTGGAGCATTCGGCGCGCGTGCGCTCGGCCCAAGCGTGTGTGACGCGGCAGAGAAGCTCCGCCGCTCCCACGCGCCGCGTGTTGTGTGTAGTGGGCCCCGCATCTCCTGCAGAGCTGGCCGAGGGGGTTGTGGTGGCGCCTAGTCATGTGGAGAGCGCGGCTGGCACGCTTTTCTCGAGATCGACTCGCGGCTGGTCGCGGCAGCTTTCCGAAGTCTGGCGCGTAACACCCCCCACTCTTGTTCCCATGATAGCCTGCCTTTAACCCCTCTGCACTCGTTGCTCGGCATTTTGTTTTTCCGCTTTTAGTTCCCTCTCGTCGTGTCTCCATCCTTCCAGCAGCCCTCCCTTTCGAGACCCCAGCCGCCGGCGCGAAACGCTTGGGCGGGTCGAGTTATTTGCTGCGGTTGGTGTTCGAAAGACAGCGAAGCTGTGCGCCGCCGAAAATGCCAGAGAGGTTGCTGCGGCGAAGCTCGGTTTTGATTGTGAGTAGGTGATGGTGGCGGCGGTCCCCTTCTGGCACGCTCTGGGCATCGGAGAATCGGGAGTGTCGCGCTCTCCGAAACGCGGCACTGGCGCTTGGCAGCCGCCCGTTTATTTATTCTTTTTCTTCTCCAGGAACGTGCGCGCAAGTGCCCAAGTAGGGCGCAGGAGCAAACCTGTCTGGATCGTGGGTGCGGGCCGTTTCCTTACGCGGCCTGACTTACGACCACTGGCTGATAAACTGGAACTTAGCCTGTTACTGCGACGAGTCGAGGGTTGACTCATGTACGTAATCAGCATAGCTGCCCGCACTCTCCGAAGTAATGCATGTTTTTCTGCTCGTCAGAGATGCTTAGCTTTCATCGTAACTGGATGCGAATAGAAGTACTTACCAGGAGCTGGTATTATCAACATAAATTCAAACGCGAACAGGCGGAAAACGACTAGCATGCTTTGTTGCTCTTCTATCTTTTCTTGCGTTTGCGTAGCGGTGGACTGATTATGGCTTCGAAACGTACGTTTCCAACCGCTCCACGCTTAGAAACCACACGTTGCACTCCCATATAATTTCACGTTACATGCGTTGCGATCAGGTTTTTGCTGTTCGCGTAATTCCAGTTTATGCTGATGGTAAGCACATAAGAGAGAGATTTATAGGATCCGAGGAAAGTTTGCTTGACAGCATGCTTAGCATGCTACTTCAATTTCTCAACCGATATACGCCTGTAATGACAGCCATCGATGCAACCTGAAACATTCAGATTGTACCCAGCGAATCAAGAAAATTTATTCTAAAGAAAAGGATGCTACAGCCTACCGCGTTTCACTTCTTACGGTCAACATGTTAAGTACAGATAGCCAGCTTAAAAAAACTTGCGCTACCACTCTATACGGGGATTACAGCTTTCCGTAAAGTTACGCATCTGAGACACTCAACAACCTAAAACGTCTCTCCTCTTTCCTTTCGTGCGGAATCACGGAGACATAGAATGCGACCGTTCTTGTGTGTACAATGATTTTGTTTCCTCGGCTAGTGTGGTTTAGAGTAATAGAAAAGCCAGGCTATAGAAGTTTCATATATTTTATTTACGTGCTCCACACTACGCGAAACATACGTGACACAAGGCACAAGATCACCGGTTAATTGCTTTTGCTAAGTTATTAAGAGAATTATTGAACATGCTCTTATGTCTCTGTATTCCACCTGCGGAATGAGAACACTGGGAACAGGGATATCGGTTTCACAAATACTTGAAGATAATTTCATTAGGAGGCTATGAAGCGTAGTGTAATAAAACATCGCGACGCTTTAACTATTGCATGTACATGAATTTTTTATGCAACTCTCTCTGCATATATGCGATAGCGTATGGGCAGAAGTGCAGGTTTGTATGCGGCGCTTTTTTGAACTACACACATGCACATAACGCGACAGATACAAGCGCACTTAAGCGCAAGTAAATGTAACGAATAGTACTAGAGTATAACGACTTGGAAATTAGAAATATAATTATAACATTATCGCATTAGGTTTCTTTTTTTTTTTCTTACTAAAACCTAATCAAGAACTGTTTTCACTTGGATTTAGAAAGATACAATGCGAGTAATTGGTGTGGCTTGATAACGTAAACCTATTTGATGCGCAAAACTAGGTCATTGCGGAACACATAACTGCCGCTAAAAGCACGCACCCGAAAACACAATCAGGTAGGAAGCAATCGAAACTACGTAGTTGGGCACAAAGTTGGTCTTACAGAAAGTACAAACTAGGCAAAGATTTCTGAAACTAAACTTAGCGGGAAAGAAGCACAATGCCAGTGGTTGGAGAACGGTTTTCCTAACTTGGTGTACCTGTTGTTACACGGCAATACATATTTACCAACGAAGTTTGAATGGCGGTATGCTAGGGGACCACATGCAAAGCGTGAGCACAGCCGCGAATATCTGCAAATAATTGGGAGGAGTGCAGCCCTCTGCCGTCGAATTAGCGTGCCTCGGCTACTGTGGCTACCAAGTCGGGGTGATCGCTGACGCAGAGATGACAGCTACATCAGCCGCGCACTTTCCTCTGGGTGCGTAATTAACTATTCTTGTCTGCTAGCTTTCAATTTCCTTCGGGCAAACCGAAATTCATCGACCCAGAGGAAATTGTACCATCGCAATTTTGAAAACCTCAGAAGGGACCAAATTTGCAATACTTTTCGTTCGTAAGAGTGACTTGTCATTTCCCGCTGTCATTAGCTAATATGTATGCATATATATATGTATGTATCGATATATGTATGTATCTTGATTGCGCTATCTTGATACAAAGTGCAACGGCTACTCGCCTGTCTATTGTCCACCGAAGTGAGACCACTAGCACAGTACAGCATTCTCGCCACCCTTAAGCCTCCTTCCAGAAAGGCGATCCGTCTCTACAAAAAAAAAAAAAAAAAGAGAATCAAGCATCAGGTTGTTATTTTCCCTGAAACCATTCCAGGGATCTCAGACAGGGTTGGCAGAATGGTACACCTTCTTGGTTGCAGCAGAGATAATACACTTTTTCCCCTTGTAAAACGCAAGGTGTTCTTTTCGAGGTTTCTTAAAACAAAGCACAGGTCGCCCATAACGCCAAGCAGCACCGACAGTTGAGACGTCAAGACTCTCTCATCCTATGGAGAAACTGCCATTCCTGTTGACATACACTTCTTTTCTTTATCGCAGCAGATTTATTCGGCTGTATTGTTGCGATAAGGTCTAGAACGTAAATATATGTACGGTATATTCGTGAGGTGAGAAAGCATGGAAAAAAAATCACCGATGATTAAGATACTCCCTAATGTGAAATTTGAGCGCAGCTGTATGCGTGTTTTCATTTCGCGATATATTGGCTGGCGCGTATAATCTGTCTCGTGCGGCACGTTGGAAACGGAGTGATGTGTGGCGCCACTGCCTCGTTAATCGGGAGATTTCGAGAGGCGGCGCGTGGGTGACGCGTGGGCGCGATTCAAAGCAGCCACCGCAGGGAGACCTCCGCTCATGCAGCGCTTTGTTTCCACACAGACGACGCGCGCTCCTCTGGCGCCATCTAGTAGCCATCGTCGCCGCGAAGTCTGTCTTGCGCGGCACTACGCTTTTCTTCGCCCGCTTTCGCCATACCCTCCTCCTCCGTTTTCCGCCTCGTGGTTCCGCTGCGCCCTCCATTTCCGCCTTCCTCCTCGCGATCTCTTCGCTATCGGTGGCTTTCATTTCCCACCGCATTCCGCGTTTGCTTTCATCCTTCGCTGTGTTCGTTCGCTCGGTTACGAGGGACAACGCCGATGCTCGCCGCAGGAACGGGCACCTAAGAGCTGAGCTGTAAAACATGCAGGGCAGGAAACATGACAGCGTCGTTTTTGGCAACACATATGTACAGCACTGTGGCAAGATCGCTACGAAAGGAAACTTCGGCATTATCATTTTCTCCAGTATTACTATTCGTGGACGATATTAGAATGCTTAAAGCTTAGTCTGTTGTGAGTTGCCATCGAGCTCAGAAAGAGGGTTGTCCCGACGAGAATGAGTATATTTTAACTAGTTGTGGGGAGGCAGGTTTTGGGAAGGACTCTCCTAAATTAGCTACGAAAATGGACCTTGCTTTCCAGATGTTCATAAGCTGCGCTCGTAATAAGTGAAACTGTGCATGCTTAAGAAAAGTTCCCTCATTAAAACAGTGAAATTCACAGGTTTATAAGGTTATGTCCGGGATATTAGTTTGGCATAGTCTCTGAACTTGTCAACGTCGAAATCGAGAGTCAAGCGAAAAAAAAAGGGTTTACAATTGTGTTCAAAACAAAATCTGGAAGACCTCAAAGAGAGAAAATATCCAAGAGGCTACCATTTAATTTACTCGGTCTTAAAAACCTGATCCTGCATTGTATTTGAAATGACCCACAGAAGGTACAGTAGCATTCATGAACTATTGCTGTAGCATTCCCTCCAGCTTGCTTAGCAGCTGACAAAATGTTCACTTCACTTTTAAGGCTGAGTGTCGGTTAACAGGAAGCAAGAAATGGTTTTAGGTGCAAAATAAGACGCGGACACAGAATAGACACGGACAGTCAAATAGCAACCGAACTTCGCGCCAGAGCTCCGAACGCACAATCTTTGACATGTGCTTGGCATGTCCCAAAGACGGTTTCACGCATCCAAACTGTTTCACTACTTCCCAGGGGACGAAACCATTGTTCAAGTGGTACGAAATTGTCCTTGTTCTGCATGAAGTAGTAACGATGAGGGTTACAATAACAGAAGCATCAGGAGGTAGAGAAGAACCACAAAAAGAAGGGCCCGCTATACAAGAAAGATCTTTCTTGTACAGTGGGCCCTTCTTTTTGTGGTTTGGATGCGTGAGACCGTATTTCGACATTCCAAGCGCGTGTCAAATATTGTGCATGCGTTCGGAGCTCTGGCGCCAAGTCCATTTGCTATTCGACTGGTTGCAAGTGGGCGCCTGTCCGTGTCTATTCTTTGTCCGTGTCCTATTTTGCGCCTCATACCATTTCTAGCCACGTAACAACTAGCCCAACAGCAGACGTTTAGTTACAGGGAGCACTATATGAGCCTCTGGCCTTTTATCGGCGTTTAAGAACTATAGCAAAAATTAGAGAGAAAAGCGACTCCTAGCGTAACTATGGTGAAAGTCACGTTTGTAGTCAAATAAAACATGTCTTTTACATAGATCAATAATAAATACTTAACAAACTCGACAAAGAGCCCTCCACTATCCGGCAAGCAGAAAGAATAACGAAGATAGAAATAACAAGTAATGTGTTCGCTTCTGTAAAGCAATTATTTCTCTTTCATACCTTCATGAAGGGTTCTCCTCCTGTCGTGCCTTTTGATTTTTTTTTCCCTAGTTTGATGGATGACTCTCCGGAGAGCGAGCGTTTGCACGACGAAGCATCCGCGAAGCAAAGCTTCCTGGACTAAACACAATGCCTTAGAAAAGATACAAGTTAGAAGCGCAGCTGCTTCCTTTCCTGTTTTCTTCGCTTGAATTTTACTGTATGAGCACACTGTTGTTTGAAACAGGGGGACTCCCAGGGCACGACGTACCTAAAATACACTTCTCGCCTAAGTGTCTGACATTTGGAAAACGTGACGAAAAGAAAGAAAGAAAAAAAAAGTTGGCTCCTCCGCCTTCCGCCTAAGGTCACATCTGTTTCCTGGGCTTGCCATGAGACTAGCTGCTGACACTGCACGAGAATAACATTATAATGTAATTAAGGACTTCAACGTTTGCGCGTTCGCTTGTGTAGGGAGGCAAACAAAATTCTCCAGCTTGGACAAACCTGATTTGTTCGGCTCTTCGGCTAGTTCCCTGGAGGACCCAAAACTTGCAGCAGAGTGTTATTTTGCTCAACTCTGTGCGTGCGTATTGCTTCCTCCGGTCGCCTGTAAATTAACGCGCGTGTGGTTTTCGCTTGTTACAGACAATAATTCAAATAGCAGGATTGTCACATACTGTTCTGTAATCGTGAAAGTGATGGCTTTTGCAGAGTTGAGGCACGGCCTCACGTTCGCATGTCCCAACGGACGAGAAGCTTACCAGAACAGAAGAGACCTGACCACTCTCTTCGCGTAAGATTGTCGTCCTTTCGATGTGCTAACATGAAACGTGGGAAAAATCAACGGGTCGCTAACATAATCATTTTGCCATTCACGCGTAAAAATGTGTAAAATATTCTGACTTAACGCATGGTTTACTTGTCTCCTGTGTCTATAAGATTCAAACACCGCGTTTATTCCACAGAAAACTTCCACAAAACTGCGATGGTGATCGAACAAAACAAATGCGTCTTGAGCCAATGTTTCTGCAAGAGGATTTGCCTTTTGCCGAAACGTCGGCTCCAGCAACATCCCTTGTTCGATCACTCGTGATCACTTCAAGTCTCTCTCTTTGTGTAACCTCAGTTTAATTTAGATTTTCATCAAAGTACATGCTTGTAACTTCTGAATGACGTCCCATACTAATTCCTGCTGCGACTGTCTTCTCCATGTCTGTACACGTGTAGGATGCTTTCGTGATATGGCTTAGTACTTATGTATTTCCTACGCGCTCTTGTGCAAATATGAAATCTCACTTTGTATCTTCGGTTAAAGCTGCAAGTGTAGTGCAAGAAAAAGAAAAAAAAATAACAGGGATAGACGGAGTGTACAATACATGAGCTAACTTCAACAAATTTATCTTAAAGAGGCCACAAGCTTTCAGGGTGTCCCAGCTAAATTTAGCTAGAGTTTAAAAATATGCAAATCCCACGTAGCTGCACAGAACAAAGGTAATTCATTTTTTTTTTTTTTGCCGTCGCTTGGAGGTGCTCAGACTGTATTTTACATTCCGCCTAATTAGAGAATGATTCTGAATTAATTAATCAACTTCTCAAATATTATAATTAGAGGAAAAGAGTCAATCAGAAAATTGTAGAGCGACATGAAATACTCCCGATACAGCTTTCTGTTGCTCAGTACGTGCTACACAAAAGTATTTTTCCATCCGTGAAAGCAGCCCGCGAATACCCGCAAAGTGCCTCGAGCGACCAGTCGGGCGTCAAGTTTGCGTGCATTTGCGGGACATGCGCGGACTGATGAACACTTAAAAAAAGATACCTCTTTTTCTGAGAGATATGGAAGGGAAGCTCACACATTGAGAACCAAGATTATCAATTATTGCAGATTCAACTTCCAGTATAGTCAGAGCGTTTTTTTTTTTAATTTTTTTGTCAGAACAGCACAACTCTGAAAGAGCGGACGACACCTACACGTGCTGTGTTGCAATTCCAACCAACCGCCTCGACCATTCGGTCAAGATGGTTGGCTAGCATTGTCACTGATTCCGTTAATGACCTTTTGGTAGCTTGAACTTTGTTTTTCTAATTTTATTCAGTGAGAAATTAGGTAACAAAATGCAATCACGCCTCTGTCGACCTCGTTCGCTGACATCCCTAATAGTTCATACACATACGCTGATTGATCATCAATTCGCCTGCATAGGCTCACCTAAGTGTATCATCGCAAATCGCAAAACAATTTACGACTAGACCTTTGCTGTATAACGGCTTTATTGTTGAAGCAAACAAACCCAGCATTCATGAAATGAGCAACCCTAATTTTTATTAAACGCTTGTTGCTTAAGGACAGCATCAAATGAGAACGGCACTGAGCCATTCAGAGGTAATGCAGCGCATTACATTTTCTTCCGCTCTGCACTCGAATGAGCTTTAATCGCTTGAATGTTTGGTTGAAAGTATGCATTATTACTAGAAAAGTTCCTTATTTGACACGTTAGCCATTCAGTTGCTTTTCAAAACGCCTTCTGTTCTCTGCTTTGTTGGGTCACTGGAAACATATCGCCTGCTTTACAAGAGGTAAGTCAAGGGCGACTGCAGGCTATATACGGACTGCGATTCATACATACGGCAAGATATGGAGGTGACCAAAGACTTCGACATACTTCAAGTTTTTGGAAGGTTTTTGAATGTTTTCTTTGCCCACGCTTCTGGCTATCTCAGAGTAACAAACCACTTTAGACCAAGAACAAATGGTCAGACTTCACACCCTCTTGAACTGCGTGACAGGCCGCTCTACTTCAACTATAAACGCAAAGTTTCGCCATGCAAAATTCACAACCGGTTTTACTAGGTTTGCAAAACAAGCAAAATAATGAAAAGCGGAGCGCAATAAATGGTGCATCACTCATATAGGCGATGAACTGGAACGATCATTTACCATTATCATTGGGAGCATTGGGAGCTCCCACCGGATTGGTATCATTGGTATTACCATTATCATTGGGAGCATAGATGGCGAAAGTGCAGGGAACCAGGAACTGCGATGATATTTACTTGGCGAGTTCAATGCGAACTAGCCAACGAGGAAGGAAAAAATACCGCCACTGTTAAGACCGAACGCACAGCAGCCTCCAACCGGCGTGATTAAGCAGCGACAAGCCATTGAGGCAGGCTTGGATCACCTGTGGTTATACGGGAACGTGCCTTTCGTCGACCCGGTGCCGTGACCTGCCGCTACATATGGGACGGCCACCTTAACCCGCTCCCTCCATGACGCTGCACACAACTGATTCATCACCTGTACCTGTATGGCAGCTTAGGGGTTCCTGCACATGCTGCTTTGCTGGCTGTTCTCTGGCTAATATTTCGTGCTGACCTCACTGCCACCGTCGCACGATAACTATGGTGGAATGCTCCTTCGCTGTAAAAGAAAAATCTGGCCGCTATCACCATTACATTGCTTGCACTGCAGACAGCGCAAGGTCCAGCAAGCCGGCTTACGTAGAACGGATTTCTGATTCACACAGCAGTGTCAGTGAGCTCATCTGTGTTGTGCGTTATCACGACACAACGCCTGCATAGTATATTATATAGTCGGCACATAAGTCCTCCTGAAGCAGACTCCTGCTACTACAACAGCCCATGATATTCAACGGCTTCATAATAGAATGGAACACTTAAGCTGGTGCAACACATTAGGTGTTATATGAACGTGAACAAAACGCGCGGATGGCAGCCAAATAAGCACTTATTACAAAGCTTTGCCTATATACCACTACGACTTTGATTCGAACTAAGTTCACTGCATAAATGTGCAGTTCGGGGCTGGACCCGCTAACCACTGCGCTATGGCGCAACGCGGAACAAGAGAGAGAGAGATAGTTTTAGAATTGGGGACCCCAGTCTCTGGGTCCCTGAGCCGCGTTGGGTAGGCTGCTTTTGGCTTTAGAGGAACAGTAGAGCAGCAGAGTAAGCGTAGTTACTGTGCTAGTACTGCGAATTAAGTATGCTGTTGTAACCCAAGACGGCTTGGGACCCGCGCTAGTTTTTCGATTTTTGGGTCTTTGGTCAACGCGAACGCAGAACCTAAGAATAACTGGGGTTCTGCGCATGCGCATTTGCGCTCCGCAACTTCCTTGGTTCCCCAAACCACGTGCGTCCCCAATTCCAAAATTGTCTAATAGTACTTGGTAATTATTACAAGCTTTTAATCTCCACACCATGAGTGCGGCGCTGTCTCTACACGTGGAGGCCACAACAGGCAATACTTTAGAGGACGAGGATGATGTTGTGTACATAGCATGGAAGTTGTTCCTGAAAAAAAAAAAAGATCATGAAAACAGTATAGACAGCACAAAACAAGGGTTATATAGCAATTACAATCATGAGTCTCAAACATACCACGTACCCAGAATGGGGGATGCGCCAAGAATCAGGTTGTTGGCGGAGAACATCGAAAGCAACGACCACCGATCGAAAGCAACGTGTCACTGCCAAAAAAGAAGGTGCAGTGCTATCGCCACAAAGATTCATATGTAGTAGCTCAGAGATTTACAAATATAGGTTTAACTAATAGTTGAAATATTTCAATTTTATTCTTTATTTTCAATTAATACATTATTCGTCAACCACAGTGCCCCCCTCCCTAGCCACACCCTTATCGCTCGCCTCATTCCTCCATAGTGAGTGAGTGCAGCTATTATAGAGGAACAAGGAAGCAAGCACAGAAATGGTGATCACCACTTATAGAGTTCTGCTGCCCCAGTAAATGAGTTGAGGTCCGATGGAAACCCTCAATTCTACTGTTTCCTTCAGTTTCTGGCACGAAAACTGATAAGTGAAGCTTGTTTGCACCCAACTGGCGCATACTTCTGCATAATGCCGTATACGCATATGCCAACGTTACAGCACTTCAAGTAATGAAAGTGAATCCAGAAACTGGCTAGGCAAGTGACCACATCAAAAATGTGCAAGCCTGGTAAGTTATTGCCTTTGCAGTACAAACGTAAGAGCGCTGATGTAGGTCAGGAAAACAGTGAAACAACATCCCAGAGATGTTATCGTGGTTAGACTGTATTAGAACACCCACCTGTACCCAATAATAGAATAGACATGCTTCAAAACGTAATTGCGATGTGCTCTCGAATTAAGACAGGTATCTTAAAATCGGTTTTCTTTCCCTGCTCCCTGGAAACAAGTTCACCGCTTTACGAAATCCTCGCGTACACCTTTTCTGATACGCCGCACGCGCCCGTTGGCGCCCCGAGTCATTATTCTTGAGCGAGTCGCTCGTCGAGCAGAAGGCACTGGCACCTGCAAGAGGCGAAGGAGGCCTTCACGCGTTTGCTTCTCGCGAAGAAAAGCGAACGAAGGAAGAAGAGACAGCAAGGAAGAGGCGCGACCGAAGTTGCACTTTGGCGCTCCGTATATGAGGCAACTTTCACGGGCGTGTGCAACTGCGCGGGGTGGTGTTTATCGCCGGCTAACCCCTTTTGGGCGGTTCGCGCGAGTGTAGGGACGAGGCCTTGCCCTCCTCCGGAGAGCCCCTTATCATCAATTTGTGCCGACAGTGCTGGAGGCGGTGAAAGGCGAGGCGCTGGAGGTGAGCGATGGCAACGCGGGCGCGTTGCACGGTGCACGGGTACCGCGCGCCCGCGAGAACGGGTTGCGCCCGCCTTGCCCGCTCCACCTACTCGTACACACGTTATACGGCTAACGCCCGAAGCACCGGTGGCTGCTCTTTGAAGGATGGCGGCCGCGGGGCCCCGGGTTCGCGGGCCGCGTGTCGCGCGCGTCCGCTGCTGCTCATAGACGGCGTGATGAAGTGGATCGCGTGAGGGTCGGCGCCTTTGTGCGATGCCAGGAGGCGGTCCTCCCATTTGCCCGAAGGCCTCTTGCGTCCTTTGTAAGGCATTAAAATTGTTCCCAACTTCTGCGAGCGTCTTGCTTACTTTGAACATTTCGTTAAAGAACAAGGAAGGACTGTCTTCGGTGTGGTGTCTGCGCACAGCTGCAAAGCCGCCCTAAGCACACATCGGACGGTATACTGAATTCTTAACTGGAGCAAGGGATTCAATGAAGAAAAAAACAGGCCTCGTGCAATGGGGAACCGGTGCCAAAGTACTCAATGTGGGAAATGAACAGGTGCGTTTCGCGCACTGTGCACCTGACTCGCTTCGTTGATTTGTTGTTCCGCCTTACATCTACAGCCATAACTGTGATCCGAATATTCTATTTCGGTTAACCTTCCACCCTTTCTCGTCTATTTCGTCACTCTCTCTCCCTCTCTCCAAATGTCAAGGTCTTCAATGTAGTCGTGTAAACTTGTGCGAATTGTCACCTATTGTGTCATTCGGAGAGGCTTTATAGAAAAAAACATTTCGCAAACTACGCAACGCCTCTCTGGTGAGATTATGGCGGCAGTCGCGCAGCACTCTTCTGCAATGCATCTTTGTTGTTTCTTTATTTGTTTCCCCGGGGCTTCTGACTTGAACGCAGTACGCAATTCATATTTCTCACCCTACGCTTCGAATGCTTTATTGTCTTTCTCTTCTATAACCACTGGCAGGGTTAAGTCATGTTGCATCACTTTGCCACCCATTCGAGCCTGCTTGTCCTAACTGACAACGCGAATTACGCAAGCAAGCCTTCGTGGCTCAAGGGTGCCATTTTTTTGCCACTTGCAGCAGTCGTTTCCTCTGATATGCTCGGAGAAGTGTCAAATTGTCTGCAGTGTTAAGTGCAGTGAGAGGTAATCACATGCTTAATGTTTTCAAATGACTGTCATGAACACGCATGGACATGGACCCACTGCGGAATGTCGATTTCGTGCTGTTCTCAGTTTTGAACCTGTGAGCCAACTAGCGATCCACAACTTTTTTACTTAAAGTAATCTCGGTATGATGGAAACTATGTTTAGTGGGTGGCAGTTGAGATGTTCATGACAAAAAACGCAAGCGGGACACACTGAAGGAAAAGAAGACAGGCAGTGCTAGTCCAACTTTTATTCGAAATCATTGAATTTAAACACATCAGATGGGCGAAGCAAGCACGAAGAATAAATGAAGATGCTTCAAGTAAGGAAAAAAATTAAGAGGCACGGTATCTAAAATGCCGTCAAGGTATGTAAACTTCCATTCTAACAACGCTACCGACTGACGGCTTACACATTAGGCAGCGTTATCCCTTACGCAAAAGGCTTTCGGGAATTAGCGTGCACGAATATCTTTGTTAGCAGAAATAACCTAAGTTTAACCAACTTCCACAACGCACCAACATTTCGAGCAATTTGCTGAAAAATAAGAAATAGGAACACCTTTTAATTTATCGTAGCGCTCAGACGTGCATACGTTAGGGCTGTTCCATTTCTGGCCAGTGTGCATGTTGTTTCAGGACAAAGGAACGATGTGCACAGCGATGGCTCTATACATTCTACGCGCTAATGTTTGTGCTTTACACAATGTTTACTGTCAGAACCAACAGCCGTCACTATAGCTTTTCGGCAATTATGAAAAACTGCTCTTGGGACTTGTTTCTATGAACGAAAAGAAAGCCGCATCCGCCTGAAGTTTTGTGTAAGCCTTTACTAGCTTGTGTGTAATCGCATGAAAATACGTGAAAATCATAAATTTATTAGGTTTTCTTTTCATATCTGTCGCCGTAGGCTATACACTCTAACACTTCTAACACCTTCTTTACTACTGCAAAAGCCAGTACATCGTCACGAAACCCAGCGTTATGTCATATCTGGAAGGAAAAAAATATTGTTCATGGTATTCTCCCAAAAGTTAAATGCTGTTGACTGCAGATGGTTCACGGCTGTGCCGGCTTTTGTTATCTCAGGGGCTGGACGGGAAAACCTAGTACTGGCTTTTCTTTTATCCCGCTGAAATTGTCTACAATTTGCCTGAAAAGAGAGGGACATAGAAACACTGTCATTATATTGTGGAACTTATGTAGGAGCTTAACCCCTGGGCCTTTTCTTGAAAGAAAGGAACTGTAATCTTCTTTAGCTCAAAACTTGCACTAGTAGCTAGCGCGAGGCTATAATCGACGTGCCTAAAAGCTTTTCTCAGAAACTAAGCAAAAGTTATACGCCCAGTAGTATCACAAAAAATTACTTCGATAGTGACCATACATTGAAGGGGCGAACGTGTCGATGTTCGAGGGAAGGAGCTTGTTTGTACCTTGGATGCTGAGAACTGTGTATAGCGAATTATAAAAAATATCCTACGCTCTTTCAGCGTCTATGTTCGAACAGCGTCACTGACCTCATGGTATACATAAGAGACGTGAAAGTATCGTTGTCGACAGCCTCTGATAAGATGGGCAACCATCACTTCATCTTTACAAATGCTGCTGTTTACCAGATAAGCGATTCACGTACCACTCTCCTCTGCTGCGCGCTGGAATGCGTTGTCTTGCTGGTCAGACACTGCTCACTCGGCTTTTTTGTCTCGGCGAAACGCTGCCCTTCGAAAAAGGCGCACCAGACGTCGATAACATTTTCATATGCTAGGGTACCCTAAATGCGCTGAAAGTTCTTAAGAGTCAAGTGCTCAAGAAGGAAACGACCCGCTCTGGTTTTTCGCAGACATAATTTGTCACCTCAGAATTACTCGGTCACACTTCAAGCGTTCTGATTTCTCGGCAGCGACCCGGTCCTGGTTGTAAGAGCATTTGGACACAGCTTTCCGAAACCACCTGCACGTTTGTACAGACAGGTCAGTCGATGTAGACGCCGGAATTCCTGGCAATAACAGTGCATCCCTGCTGGCGTTCAAAAGTACTGGGCAGCTGTATGCTTTCACAGGCATTGTTTTTCATCGGCCAATGTTTAATGGGAACAGTAATTTAGAGATATGCAGCCCAGATCTCAGATTTGTTCGCACTCTTTCCATTAGGCTAGAAGGGTGGCCGATTTCGTTAGATGACAATCAATTTTCTTCTTGAATATCATGTAACGCGTAGCGGCGACAGAGAAAACGAAAGATCAACGCTAACTTCCAAGTGACCACATATACACTTTACAACCATTATTTTGTATTTAGGTATAGTTTATTGCTATATACTGGTCATTTTTTTCCCCAGCACAGGGTAGCCAGCCGGTACTTACACTGGCTAACCTCCCTGTATTTCCTCCTCTTTGTCTCTCCTCTCTCCTCCTGGACATTTTTCACATCGTTAAACTGCATGGTTCTTACCCACATAATATAAACAGCGGTAACAATTGCCGAAGTCAATGATCGTCAATCGTAAAACCTCTTGGCGCCTCTATTCGCTTTGCACGCATTAGCTGCAACGCTTCTCATAAAAATTTATACAAACGCACGCGCGATTTTTCTTCGTTTGCTCTCACTCTCTCATCCGATACCAATAAAACCAAAGGAAGGAACTAAAGAGCTATTAGATACAGTAGAGTCATCTGGTCGTAAAAAGTCAATATAATGGACACAAGAAAAACGCAATAACGCTGTGAGTTGTTTCGGCTTCATTATGTGGTGAATGTGCTAATTATGTTACTTTGCTGGGATCTGCGCGGACGAAAAGCGCTGTCGTGGGTGTACATGTGTCCTGCCGGCCTGGACGTAACCTAAAAGGTGTTTCGGTCGAGCCATTGGCAGATTTGCTGCGTTGCGATTGTGGCGCTAAACCAACTATTGAGCGTAGCGAAAAATAAACACCATGACGTATTTTTTTTTCAGAGAACAGCGTTGTTTTAGTGATATCGCTTTGTTATACATTAACTTAAGAACCACACATTATTGTCTGCAGGCAATCGTTGTAAACAATGTTGCGATAAATTACGGAAAATATATTGACACTTGTATTTTCAAGCATTTAACCTTGAAAAATACGGCAAGCTGACATTTTGTACGGGTTATATTGTACGACATTTGTACGTGATTTATCTCACCCGGCAGCCAATTAAAGTGCTTTACTTTTAGGAGCAATTTATTTCATTTTTTTTCGTGTGGTATTCGTGACTCTTTTCTAACCGTCTTGTTCACGAAGACAGAATTGCCTTGTAGGAATGACGCCGATGATTTGTCAAAATGATAAAAACAGGACCATTAAAGCGGCGCCTGGTTATTGCAGTGGTGCTCAGCTCTCTCTGCCTTGTAAGAGTTGTAGGACGATCTCGCCGCTGGCATCCAGTTGTAAGGTTTGTAGTCGGGCATGAACTAAGTAGCTGACCCATGCCGTCGTCCGACTCACCCACGCTTGGGTTGGTTGTGGTTAGGAACTTGCTCTCATCGAGAACTAGGAGTACACGATTTATTTACCGTATTTTCCGGTGTATAAGACGCACCCTTGTATAAGACGCACTCGCCATATATGAAGGCTCTCATTGAAAAAGTTGGTATATAAGACGCACCCGTGTATAAGACGCACCCCAATTTACCCACTTAGGCTAGTCAGGGTTAATTAAACACGCTTGATCGACCACCACCACTCAACCACTGAGCCACCGCGGCGGCCTGTGAGAAGTTCTTAAGCAACGCTCAGTGATCGCAAAAGGCAACACTCACGCCATACCCGCCCACGTTTTAGCAAAAAAGAAAGAAAAATACGACGAAAGAACTCTCCCATATGTCCATAACAACATTTTATTTTTACTTAAAACCATCGAAGTCTTCATCTTCGGATGCGCTCTCAAAAAGCTCGCCCATTTCTGGAGGCAACGCGGCTGAAGCATTCTCTTCATACTCAGAACCGCTGGTCTGATTGTCGTCGTGCTCGGTTGGCGATGAAGCTAGCAGGCCAGCCTTCCGGAACCCTGCAGTTATGGTTGCCACTCTAACAGCACTCCAGGCCTCATGGACCCACTTCGCAACTTCGCTGTAAGAAGCGCGCCTCATGCGTCCAGTCGCGGTGTAGCTGTGCTCGCCTTCCGTCATCCACGCCTCCCAAATACGTCGCAAAATAGCTTTAAAGCTGCGGTTGACGGAAATATCCAAAGGCTGTAGAACCTTCGTCAAACCACCGGGTATTATTGTAGGGGTACAGTTCTTCGCCTTGATTTGCCTCAGTGTCAAGGCAGTAATGTGCGCCCGCATGCTATCCATAACCAGAAGGCCTTTCCGGGAGTGAAAAAATCCATCCGGGCGCTTCGAAAAGCACTTTTCGAGCCAAACTCCCATCATTTGCTCATCCATCCAGCCCTTCTGGTTAGTTGTTACAATAACACCAGGCGGAAAGCTTTCTTTTGGCATCGTTTTCCTTTTAAAAATTATCATCGGCGGCAGCTTTGTTCCGTCAGCACAGCACGCAAGTACGACAGTGAAGTGAGACTTTTCGTGCCCAGCTGTTCGTACTGTGACAGTCTTATCACCTTTCTGAGCGACACTTTTTGACATAGGGATGTCAAATGTTAGAGGCACTTCGTCCATGTTTACGATGTGGCTGTCGATGATGTTATTCTTTTCGACTTCCTTCTTTACAAATTCATGGAACTTCTCCACTTTCTCTCCGAAATCGTCTGGTAGTTGTTGAGACATTGTCGTTCGCGCTCTTATTGACAAGGCTTTGCGCTGCATAAATCTATAGCACCATGACGGCCCACCAACAAAATCAGCGGCACCGATTTCACTCGCCAAAGTGCGTGCTTTCAAGCGCAACTGCACGGTTGACAGAGCCCTACCTTGAGCCCGTTGTTCAAGAGCCCACTTGAGGAGCCGGTCTTCAAGTTCAGGCCACCGCGCCTTCTTCCCGCGGTCAGCCTTCTTTCCGCTCTTCATCGCCTGCAGTTTGGCGGACGACTGTCGCCACGTGCGAATCATCTTCTCGGTGACGTCGAAATGGCGGCCCGCAGCCCGATTTCCGTTTTCGGTAGCATACTCGACCGCAGATAATTTGAACTTTGCGGTGTAGCTCTTGCGCAACTTCGGTGGCATACTGTAGTAAGACCGAGCACGACAGGTGTAGGTAGTGGAAAACACACGCCGAAGTCACCAACACAGACGTAATACGTACACGGTTGCGAAGTTGCAAAGAATGACTAAAAAAGAACGCCGGCTTGGCTTGTCTTGACAATGTCGAGAAGCGCGACTGTCGCCATCTTTGGGAATTTCACATTACTTTTGCTTGCGCCTCCGAAACGACCGCGTGTTTGCGATTCTGGAAGTCGTCATCCCCGCCGTTTCATGATAAAGTTCACCTAAAAAAAGTTGCGCACGGCGGTCCCCGTATTGAAGTATTAACCGTGCTACTACCGCATCATTGGTAGTGATATTTTTTCGGTGAAAAAAGCTTGAGCATGAACCTGAGTAATTTCTGAACCCGCAAAAAAAAACGAAAAATTCGCATATAAGACGCACCCTTGTATAGGACGCACCAGCAAGATTTTTGGAAAAAAACCGCGTCTTATACACCGGAAAATACGGTACATATTTACATTAAAACATGAGATACATTGCAACAGTCTAGCATGGCTCCCAAATGGAGCACGCAAGACGAAGCATACAGCACACGAGCACGAAGCTCCAAGCACACCGCTTGTCGCGCACGAGCACTCTAGCAGCCGACAAACTGCTGCTTAAAAAGCCTCTGTCCTCCCTAGATCCATAGGCGAGGGAAAACTGCTGTCAAACCTTCGTCCAATCGGACCGTCCACAGTCGTTGGGGCGTAGTCGACCCGCCTTTGAGGGGAAGGGCTCACACACACACGTACGCACTTTGGATTCCCAGAACCCGAATTGACCGGGTCCTCGTAGCCAGGTGGTCACACCTGACCCCATCCGGCGCCTTTTAATTCCAGAGCTGAGTTTCTCCGGTAGTCGCCACGATTGTCAGCAGACTGTAACGGATCCTGGGGCCCGAGGAAAAACGTACCCCAAAGCACCCTTGTGTTAGAGAAGCTCTTCTTGCTGCAAAAAGACCATGAAGGCCACGGCAAATCAACCAACAATACACTCCGCCAAACGTGGCCAGCCCTGCTGCCGTCGCCGACTCTCCGAAGAAGGCGCATGGTGGATTAACGTTGCCGTAGTCACCAGTTCTATGAAGGAAGTTCATGGTTGGTTAGCGCTGTCGTCTTCCCCGGTTCTCTGAAGGGTGCCACCACCGCGGGTCGATCTAAGCACCTGCAGCGGGATGAGAGAGCTTTGCAGAGCAGTACCCCTGCAGGCCGATCATAACAGCCCCTGCAAGCAAAAGAAATGCGCTGCTTGTCGTGTTGTGCTAGTACGTTGGCACGCTGCCACTCATTCGATTAATTGTGTTCGTAACGTAACTTACCGATAAGCACACGCATTTCCTTTTTCATGCTGTATGTGGGAACCTTAAGCTGCTTTTCTTTGCACCATGCAGCTTACCGTGCTGCGTTTGCAGTGTCGTATGGTGTCGGACAATTTTATGTGATTTTTACACTGCAATCGATACTAGCTTATTTTACTGCTTTGGCGTGTGTTTCCTTTGCTGCGAAATGCAGTGGACATACATAGTAAGATCCTATTCAGAGTCGCTGCGTGTATATAGGCCCGTCGCATCAAAAATCGGCACAAGTGCTAAATTAAATGGTGGAAATTCACCCGATGGGCGCAACATCCGTTCCACAAAAAAGAGCGAACCGCTAACGAAAAACATATTTTCGCAAAGAGAAGAAAGGGGGGTTGACCGGGGGCCCGCGGAATGCGAAGGTTGTGGGTTCGGTTCCCCCCTTCGGCAAGTCGTTCTTTCACCCACTTTAATTTCCATTAATTTATCATTTCTTTATTTCGTTTATTAAACACAAGTAATTTCCCCTATGTTGTCCTTGGGGTCAGTGTTTGTTGGCTTCTTATGATATGACTAATAAATATCGGGCCCCTCGGTTAACCCCCTTTCTTCTCGTTGATTACATAACGAGGGTCTCGAATCCGGCAACATTGATGCTTTCAGTTAGCATATGTGGGTTTATTGACCAGTTGCCTTCACCCAAAAAGATCACGTTCTCGTGACGCCTGCGGCAAAAAAAAAGGACGTTCCACGTACGCCGCCAAGGTCTGTGTGTGGTGGCGCTGGCTTACACTCCCAGGGTTCTACTAGGACACATAAATATCCAAGAAAGTGGATGTGAAAACAGCGCCGCGGTAGCTCAATTGGTAGAGCATCGCACGCGAAATGCGAAGGTTGTGGGTTCGGTTCCCACCTGAGGCAAGTTGTTTTTTCACCCACTTCAATTTCCATTAATTTATGGACACACAGCGCTGTGTGTGTCCCTATGTGTCTTTTGTCCCGTCTTTTAATCGCGCTACCGTACTCCACTTGAAGATGCAATACCAACAAGCCCACATTGCAACCCTCGTCAAATAAAGAGTTCGACGAAAACTCGTCTGGTCGGGATTGCTCATAGTCAAGGGTAAAACGGACGCCGACCAATAATATTAAAAGAAAAAAAAATAAGCAAGACGTTTCAGCTCCCATACAGGGGCCTTGTTCACAATGAAAGTAAACGAAAGGGGGGGAGATGATTATGTACGCATGAATAGATGGCGCAAACAGCGGGCATAAACAGAAGGAAGGCTGCCGTCATTGCGGTTCAGCGTGGTATCAGTAGTTTGGATTAGTAATGACTCGAGATGCAAACACGAGGTTAGATTACTTTCAGTGGCCAGCACATGCGCCCTGCCCCAGTCAATATCATGTCCTTCTGTTACAGAATGCTCGGCAAGAGCGCTAGAATTTTTTTTTTTCACATCATGACAGTGCTCTTTGATGCGCCTTTGAAAATTGCCCGTCTCGCCGATGTAGACGTAACTACAGTCTGCACAAGGAATGTTATACACAATACCTGGGGCCCTATAACGTAAAACTATTCCAATATGTTTCTATTCCAATCTCCTGACGTCAAATTTGCGTAACCACCGACGCAAGCTCCGGGCGGTCACCCACAGGGTTGTCTGTACAGACCAATCAAACACTCTCCTCGTTCATAGGCGGTCACTTTTGTTTGCTTGAAAAACGAATAACATTGCCTACACTGAGCGGCTTGTCATATCTAATTGGCTGACAAGAGGCGAGGAGAACGCTCAAGTGGAGAGCGATCCGCTGGGGCAGAGCCAGTGCACTGAAAATCGATGACCGGATGAAGAAGGTGGTGCCGGCGTCTGTGATTGGTTGGCTTTGCCTTACTTAGCTGGTGGTGGCTGGTCGAAAATCGCGGCGGCCTGCAACGGAAGCTTAAGAATGACGCTAAAACTGACCCTCAGCAAAGAAGAGTTGGCAGAATGAGGTGGTAAACGTGCCGAAAGTGCTCGAAAACGTTACACGGTCACGCAAGAAAGTTTATTATACGCAAATACACCCATGCTCTCCGGCAGGTGCGAGTAACCAGCGTCTCAGCGATCGGCGGCAGCCATCTTTTATTCCTTTCGGAACGGGGCAGCCTGGAGCTATTCCGAAGAAAATTCAGCTTTGTTCGGCATATTAATGCATCTTTATCACGTACACGTAACTTGGACGCGGTGAGTTTGTGCGGTTTTGTGACGTCGCGTGACAGGCAGGTGAAGTGGGTGCAGCCCGAAAACGTTTTACCAATAGCCGAGGGCTAATGGTGAAAAGGGTTCGAATCAGAAATAACTGTTTTTCTTTTTTTCTTTCAAATCATGCATAATCAGTGTGTACACATAATATCAGATGGGGAGCTATCGCGGTTTTCGTGACGTCGCGTGACAGACAGGTGAAGTGGGGGTGGTCGAAAAAAGTTTTTGACCAATCGTGGAGGGCTGATAGCAGAATTGGAATACAAAAGTTTGGAATAGTTTTACGCTATAGCGCCTCTGTGCACCTTTCTTTCGGAAGCTTGTCTTTCACATTTACAAGCCCGTTTTCGAGCTTTTTCGCTGGCACATGTTCAACGTGCACATCAAAAGAACGAAGTATACGGGCTACGGCCTCGCTAGTGCCGGTGGCATAAGGTGTCGCAGCACGTTTGCGAGGAGTAAACGTGGAGGAGGAAACGCTAGGCGGGAGGGATCGGTGGCGCTGCACTGAAGCCAAAAATGAAGTAGGGTAGCTGTTACGTGAAAGTTCAAAATCAATAGTTTCCAAATATTTTTCTTGGTCTTTAGGAGAACTGCAGGTTTGTTGCGAACGTTGTATGAGCGATGCGGCGACGGAACGTTTGTGGCAAGCAGGATGAATTGACATAAAGTTCAAGTAGCGTCCCGTGCGTGTAGGTTTTCGAAACACATTAAAACGAAGTCCTGTTCCTTCACGTTGCACCATGACATCCAGAAAAGGCACGCGATGATCCTCCTCCAATTCTACGGTAAAATTTATGACGGGTTCTATCGAATTTAAATGCGACGAAAAAGCATGCAGGGCATCCTTCTTTATCACGCAAAAGTAGTCGTGCACATATCTAAGAAATATTCTTGGTTGTGGCATAAACGCCGCTAGGGACCGGCGTTCTACTGCTTCCATCGTTAGGTTTGCAGCGGTGACCGAGAGGGAGGCATCCATCGGCATTCCTTCAAGTTGCTTGTGCAAGCAGCCTTGGAAACCGAAATAAGTATTTTCAAGGCAGAACTGCAAAAGCTTGCGCAGGTCCGTAGCTTCGAACGGTGTCCTCTCGGACAGCGAAGCGTCATCTTGGAGGGCAGCAGAACACACGTGAACAGCGAGGTCAATCGGCACACAAGTAAACAGGGAGATCACTTTCGAACGACACCACAGTATCCTAATCTTCAAGTCTAAGATCGCGTACTTTTTTTATGAAGTCGCTCGAATTACGCACATGTGTGGAGCCACATCTCACAAGTGGCAATAGGACGCTTTGCAAGTACTTGGAAAGGCTGTGAAGAGGAGACCGTCTGTAATCCACGATTGGCCGCATTGGTACAGCAGGCTTGTGTATTTTGGGGTAGGCCATAGAGAGCTGGAGCGGAGCCGTTGTGACAAAGGAGTATGTAGTAAAGGTGCTTATGCCTCGGAGGGACGAAACGAAACACATCCGTGAGTAGCTTTTGCAAGTCTTTCTGTATTTTTGCTGGTTGGATCCTTGTCAAGACGAGAATAGGTGCTCTCGTCCCATAGCAAACACAGCATCCTGTCGACGTAATCATTCCTGTACAGAAGCACTGTGGCGTTGCCTTTATCGGCTTGGAGGATGACCAAGTCATTGTTTCCTCGAAGCCTTTGGGCCTTGCGCTGTTCTTGGGTCATAGGTGACACGAATTCTCTGGGACGAAATTTCGACAGCACACTCACGACTCGTGTCCGGGCTTCATCGCGGCGAGAAGGCTCTACCTTGGTCACGGCATTTTTCACTGCGCAGACCAAGCGTTTGGCGTCCAATATTGGTCCCGTATTGAAGCCATATTGGCCAAGGTTAAGAACGGACAGCTCAGAAGCTCTTGGACTGTAAGAACACAAGTTGTGCACCGTGGTAGTAGTCACACTTCTGGTTGACGGCGTGGTTTCTTGGTTTCCTTTCTTTTAATGTTATTGGTCGGCGTCTGTTTTACCCTTGACGGTGTTTTGTTACGTTGTTAGTGCACAGACCGCCAAATCCTCGGTACGTTTCAAGAAATTTGCCACACGACTTTTGCAAAGTTTTACATCAAGAGGATTTGTTTCCAATTGGGATTTCAAAACAGTTATTAGGCTTTGGATGTTCACGTGCAGAGTGAAAGCCTCCTATGGAGTATGGTATTAGAGAAGTGATTATTTTCTTTATTGAATATTCATGCAATTGATCCTAGCTCTTGGGGAAGCAGTTCGCCTCACCGTCAACTTCTTATGGATTCCGCCGTACGAACCATGTGTAATTACAGGCGCCAACAGCATTGAAGCCATGCTCTTTTGTGTAAAAATCTGGGCAACACTGGCATTCACTCGAACGCGGTCGTTCAATACAAGGTGGGCTAATTCTCCAGTCTTCGCAGAATTCAACAAGGTGAGACATACAGAAGGCTCCGTTCGCCCTTCCGTTTCGTGTCTCAAAAAAAAAAAAAAAAAAAAACCGTACCACCATTTAGGCTTGAATAAGTAAGTTTTTATGATTACGTGAACTTCTGTACGCGCTTACCGCCACCTACTTGTGGGCGCAAGTACTTCCGACGCAATATTTCTTCAGCCAGCGGGAGGGTTATGGTCAACACATATATTTTCCTAAACTCCGTCCTTCTGCTTTCAAACGGCTTCGTAAACTCATGATTTTAAACAAAGGACTGTTTCAGAGCGCAGCTATTAGGCGCCCGTTTCTGCAGTGAGCGTCAGCGTGGATCGGCGTGCCTGGGCGTGCCTCGGCGTCGTACCTGGTAACGGAGCGAACGAGCACAGCGAAAGATGAAAACTAACGCGGAGCGCAGCGGACGATGAAAGAAGAGAGCGCGAGGAGGAAAGTGGTGGAGGAGGCTACAGTGAAAGCATGAGGTGGAGAGGTTGGCATCAGTGCAGGAGAGGTTGGCATCAGGGGTGATGCCGGCAACTCTTTTTCTCTTAGGCAAACAGTACTTGTAAAAAAATTGGCCGTCTAAAACAAACAAACGAAATAGAAAAAGACCGACTCAATATGTAACAAAGATAGGCCGGCCAAAACAAACACAAGAAAGAGATACAATATAGCCGTAAACGGTAAATATAGGTCCGAAATCGACAGCTCAGCGATCACATGAAGTTCACATTGTCACATGGCACGTCGCAACACGGAATTCGCACAGCAAGTAATGTAATTTAAAAGTATAGAACAATCACTTGTAAATCACTTTCATTTTCAGGGAGTGCAGTGTATACAATACAATACGTACAAGATTACACTACAGGTTGTAACGAAGTTAAGATCAAAGACACTTGGCAAGAACAATAAACTGCCGCACATAACCACAAAACGCAATTACTACGCTCAAGTAATTACCTGTAATTCTTGTCACTTCCAAAAATTCATTTAAAGGGGCCCTGAAACACCTTTTGTCGAAGCCGAGAAATGCATTTGAAGTTAACATTGATTATTTCAGCAATTTCTTGCAGCAAGGTGCGTTTCAGTGCGTTCAGCAGAAATGGAGTTACTGGCAATCGAAAATCACCTTTGATCCCCTTCGCAATTCTCCCAATGCCTTGCACTGCGCAGGCTACGGCGAAGCGAGGCGTGTCCACACCGCTCGGCTTACTGAAAGTCACCGTGGCGCGCAGTTCAAATTTGATTTCGGATGTTCACGTGGACGCCACTGTTTCCGATTTTGGCGCCTACGACGCGCAAACGCCAAACGCGGTTGTCTTTAGCGAGCCGCAGTGAGCTCAGCGTGCTAAGGCGGCCGCGGTGTCTGCAATAAGTAGCAGGCGCAGCTACATGTAACTGTAGTGCGTATGCGCAGCGTTTGCTATGTGCAAGACAGGGTTGTAGTGCGTGCTCACGCTGATGTGCTCCAGCCTGACCGTGCTACTAGGGGCAGACCGGCTTTGTCCTGCTTGACCGACGGATAGTAGCCATATCCAACTTGTGTATTATGAAGCGCTGTCAGTAGCTCAATACGAAGCGAAATCTGCCAAGGCGTCTAACCAGGAGCGGTCAGGAGTGAGCGCATGCCGGCAAGCATGCGTGTGGGCTGACCTCAAGTTACGCGTGGTTCGAAGCTAGTTGAGTGTTCAAAATTAGTCAAAATTAGCGGGACCCGACGGCTATGACACCGATAAGCGGTATGTCCAAGGTTTAATTCCTACGCTGGCGGTCGCGGCCGAGCGTGAGCAGACGATAGTCGGCTGCTTCCAGAAGTATGTTATGATTATTTAAATTCGAAACGGCGATTTTCGCTTAGTTCAGCCTGTGTATTAAACTGCGTCAATAAATATACACGGTAGCATTAAGAAAAAGCAGAGTGATCACAACAACCTGCTTTTTTGATGTCAGCTATTAGCCAATAGCAGCTGTCTATGGGAATCTTGCATGTAACGACATATGCAAGCCACCGGCAGCTTCGAAACCGGTGAAGAAAAGGTCTCGTTTGAAAATAGAATATTTCAGATAGAGGTGACTTCGCGCTCCGCTTGCGAGCTCCACGTGCAGCGCATGACTGCAAAATTTGGTTGAGATGTTCACACCAACGTATGCTATCAACGGACTCTTTTTCTTTGTTCCTTTTTACCAACCCCGAGGGTTTGTTCAGGACCCCTTTAAGTCGCTAACTGGGCGCTTTTGCAATTCACTTGTTGGGTATAACCCCAATGTTTTCCCCAATGAGAATGACCGTTTGTTCAGAGCACACATTATGGTAGAGTTCTTACGAGGAGCTGGAAGCCATCGTGCAAAATATTAAAGAAAATAGAACACTGGAACTTAGTTGTCCGCTGGACGCCTTGCATATACTCAACGCACTAATGATGTTATATTTTTTCAGACAAGCTTAAAGTTTTTGGCGAGTAGCCTTGAAGATTTTGCTTTGCGTAATGGCTTCGAAGATGCAAACATGGAAAGGAGGGGTAGGGGATAAGTTTGGAGCCAAAAACACGAACGAAGAGGGCAGCTGCTTCGGGAATGGGGTCTACGCAGGAAACAGCATTTATGGAAATCGGGTTTCAGCTACTGGTCCTCGGCCGGGGCCTTAACTGGCCTTGCAGGACTCGAGCACCCCAGCATGGGTCACTCGATTTGAGCCTTGAGCAGCGGAATCGCTTTTCGGGGGTGCTTCCACGAATTACAAATGCCTGTCTCAATTTTCTATCGCCGGAGTGGTCGTTGACCTACCAAAGGAGCTTCAGTACAAGTCTGAAGAGGAGAGAGTTTATGGGTGTAGAACACGGGGAAAATATCGAACATATCTCCCCTTCTAACGTCGACAAATGTAACCGTCCTCCAAGTTCATGCCCCGCACTTCAGTATAGCACTTACTGCATTGCAGTATTGGGAAATAGAGTTTATTGGCAGGAGAGGTTGAGATATTACTCAGAGACTGTGTTCTCTGACCATCAACTCGACAAAATATACGAAAAAGGAAGAGGAAGCTGAACTATGACTGCAGAGAGTACTGAGAATGAAATAAATATTAGAAATGAACACACTGTTGCAACAGCATTGTGCTTCTAGGGCTAGCTAAGTACACATATTTCTCAAGGAGAGACTTATATAAGGGAGAACTTCCTTATTTAAAAGCTGACCCAGAATGAACGTTATGAACTGTGCGCTCTGTTACACTGTGTGCGCGTCAAGCTACGTAAACATGCTGCGTAAAGAATTACTATCGTTTAGAAATTAGCTTCAACTTAAGTTTCTTTGTTACGCGGATGAAGAGGAACTTAGGAACAAGATGTACCTGCACAGGCACGCCCTATATTACCGCGTCCACTGCGCGTATAGAGCCATAAAGAAGATTAAGTTCCAAATCTTAAATATAGGTTGCTACTTAGAGTGCATGTAACGCATAGTCGTCGGTGCTTGACTGGCATGTCAAGTCACCTCCCACTGTCTGACCATCACACCTTAAAATGATAACTAGCTGGAAAGCGCTCGATGCGAAGCCATGCGCGTTTGTCACTGTCAAATTCACCGAATTCACGTAGCTTTCCGTTCCTAATTGTTCTTTCCCATGTGCCGGCAGCCTTCACTAAGGCTATGTCCAAAATCATGACTGGTTGGCGCCTCCTCTTGCAAACAGCTCTAGCGGAGCAACATTTTTGTGATACGGCACAAGGTTACTAATGCCTAAGAGTTGGCAGTATGGCCGCGCATAACCTTTTCGCTCTTTCTTCGAGGCACGAAGTTTCGCGCTTATATTCCTGTCTTATTAATCAAGAAAGAAAAAAAAATAAGCTCGAATGTTATATGTAGGCCGGTAAGTAATCCCCACATTTTCATTTAGTTTGGTCTCAGAGAGAGAGAGGGAGAGAAAGAAGACTTATGACCTCTTCGCTTCAGCAAAAAAAATATCAAGTATATACATTGGTCCAGAACAATTCACTATATATCTGTACAATGGTTTGCTGTTCGTCTCAAACGACTTCAACGTACGTCGGGCTAAGATTGTTCCTGGAGAAAGAAATTGGCTCAGAGCTCTCTCAACGACCGAAGCGACTTTCCGCGTACATCAATATCGGCTCCCGCCCAATCGTTCTGCTCCCAGGCTGGCCTCGCTCCCGCGTAGCACAGCGCATCAGCCAGCGCCCTTTACGAAGCTCTAGAGTTTCTCCCCAGGGAAATGCCTGAAGTAAGGACTGCATTTCCTCCGGACGAAAGAGAGGCAATTGCGAGTCTTTGAGTCAGAAAATTGTGAAATGAGAACTCTGTTGGACATCTGCTCTGGTCAGGGAAGCCATGTATTATATATATATATTTTTTTGGTAGTGATGCAGTAACTATATTTGCACTTTTGCAATCATCTTTAATAATAGTCAGGCACATGGTAAAAAGCGCCGAGCAGTTCTTAAAAAAGTGTTGAATGTTAGGCGCTTTGAAAGAACCGTCTAGAGCTCTGAAATTGTTGTCTGCATGTAAAGTCACTAAGCAACTTTATTAAGTGCGCCTTAACGCTTAGATAACCCAAGAAAACCGCTAACAGTTTGCATTGTTGCATTATTTTATTTTCAGATGGTAATTAATGCTTTTTAGTGGGGACTAATAACGCATTTGTTTAGGATGTCGCTCTAGCAAAGAACAGCTGTTGGCACACTGGATGTAATGGTTCGCAATACAGCCTGTTATTCCCCACGTTTATTGTATATTTCAGGGTCAGCCAAGAGTTGAAGAGCTTTAGCTCCAAAGCACTAGTGCATATAGAGTGTATAAACATACGAAAGTAAAGGCACGAAACATTATTCCGAGAAAGTAAGCAAATACACAAGATAGCTTTTAAGGGCACTGTTAGTGCCGAGCATTTTGTGGGCCAACTCTACAGTGACTCTCAATTGAAAAGATCGATATCAGAACCCGTATTCACAAAAAAAAAATGTTCTTATGCTAAAACTTAGTTTGAGCAGGTGCCACGGAATAGTTATGTAGGGCATATTATTAGCGAACAGTGTCGGACAATGGCAAACCGCACCTACAAACGAAAAGCCTTGTGAATTCGGTCACAGATGAATTGGCATTGTACACTTGCTGTAGCAGTGTTATATGTAGCAAGGTACGTAGACAAAAGTTTGTACAAAACATATCAGAACACTTGCTGGTTTTCAGTTGTGGAACCTGAAACTATAACTATGCCACTAACTCAGAACACTTAATCATCCAGCGTGGCGACTTGTCGCAAGAACTTCAAATCACACTTATGAAGACAGATTCCTTTCATTCAGGAGCATCTATGTATAGCATGTCAAGTGCTATATATATATATATATCACCTCCTGTAGTATATGTTGCAGTAGGCAAGATATATTGCTCTTTTGTAAAGGACGGGATGAGTTCAGAGCTTTTCTTTCGTAAGAACGGTTCATTATTGGTTATTCCTTGCGATCCTAACGTTACATTCGCTATCGCGGTTGGCCGGTGCCTACTCTTACCAATCGCTATAGCATACGAAGTGTTTTATAGAGAGAGATAAAAGAAAGGGGAAAGGCAAGGAGGTTAACCAGATGGGTAGATCCGGTTTGCTACCCTTCGCTGGGGAGAGAGGAGAGGGGGAGGTAAAGTGATAGCAAAGCATAGATAAAGAAAGAAAAGAGCATAGACATACAATCACAGTCAAATACTGTCATAAATACAGTACTAACGACCGAATTCACGAAGTCTCGAGTTCTTGCCCAGCATTTGTCATTGGCTGGCCGCCCTCCCTAATAATATGCACGCTGTTCGAATCAGCCGGTGTCCGTTCGTATACAAGCCGCTGTAGCGTCAGAAATCTCTTTAATAAGGGCCCAGATGCGCATTGTTGAAAAAGTAATAGTTGCATTTCCGCTAGGTAAAAAGAACGGAGTTAACTTCAGTGATTTCTCCTGATATAAACTCATTTACGGCGATAGCTCCAGCAACCTGTCGCAGCGGACACTGCCATAAATCCAAGAACTTCTTTGCTTACTGCAGTGGCGCCTGCGGTGTCCCACGAAATAGACCCACAGATGCCATTACTGTCAGGGTCCGGGGAGCGCACAAAACCCTGCACAAATTGCCGAGGGCATACATGTTTCCTGATATATCTCAGTGGTTACGGCGTCCGGCTACCATCTGCACCCACTCAGTTGAAATGGTGTAGAAAAACTCTGTTCGTTTTTTTTTTCTAGTTACAATCGCACCGCTAGCATAACTCTAAATCTAACATGTTTAGCGTACCGGCGCAAATTATCTCCGTTTAAGCCTTCTCCATATGTTGTACTATCACCCCGTGGCTACATAAGCAGCTAATCCTTCCGCGTCGGTACATTTCGCATAGGCTAATTTACAGCTATCCGTGCGTATACACGGGCAGCTGCGTGGACTGTAGAATTTCATTAAAAAATACAAATGTGAAGCAAATAGAGTGCTGTGGCAACGAAAGATGAAGAAGGAAAAAGACACATATATCTACATACGTGTCCGTCTTCCTTTTCCTTTGTGTTTCTTCGTCGCAGCAGGCTCGTTTCCCAATGAGGACGTAACAGGTTTGAGAGTTATCTCTCACGATGTAGTTTGGCGATAATTTCTGTCGTATACGGAAGGCGGCACGCGTGCTACTCGTGCATACACGTTTAATTATTAGAAAGTCGGGCACGGGTATGTAAATCCTGCAACAAAGGAATCGATTATATAGCTGTCTCGAAAAACTTGCATAGGAGTAGGTATAAGAACTTGAGCGCAAATAGTAGCGCGAATTCCATGTGATAGCTACACGTAGTGGGAATTCCTTAACTCTTAAGTGACCCCCTTATTGTGACGATGTGACCGCGACATCTAATCCTGCTCGAACTGCGCCGTAGATCGAGTCTCCAGAGATTGCGGCAGATGTCACCCCCTGCATGGGGCGCCATGTTTACTCACTTCTGACGATGCCAGAAAAGAGAATAATTGAATATTGATCGTCTCAAAGCTAGACGAGGACTAGGAGCAGAACACATCGGTAAACAACAGGACGAAGAGAGGGACAAAGACCACAGCGCTGCCACAGCCCTTTCTTCGTCCTGTTGTTTAGCGCTGTTTTCTGTTCGTAATCATGAACCAACCAGCCCAAATGCGTACTGTTCTGTAGACGAGGACTATTAGGCGAGCCGTTTGTGAAGCTGGATGAGTAGACCCTTCTTTACTTCAACGAAACGATGTCGGTGAGGCTTTTTTTTCTTCTTTTTTTAAATTTTTTCAGTGCCACCACGATCCAGTGCCACTTCCACTGGAACGTAGCCATCGCTGTCGGGAATTGAACGCATCACTTCTCTCTTATTCAGAGGAGCACGGGAATTCTAATACGGGACTTCTATTCAGTAGAACTCTTATGTCGCTAAGCAGCCGTGGCAGGTAAAGCGGAAAGTCGTGCAAAATAATTCGTCATGTCGGTTTCATGCCCCGTTGAAGTAAGTGTCCGGGACCCGGCGTGGTGGCGTAGCGGCTTTGGTTGCGCTGCTAAGCACGACGAGGCGGGATTGAACCCCGGCGGCTGCGGCCGCGTTTCGATGGGGGCAAAATGCAGAGACGCCCGTGTTCCATGCGTTGGGGCACGTTAAAGACCCCAGGCGGTCAAAATTAATCCGGAGTGCCCCCTACGGCATTCCTCACAATGAAGTCATGGTTTTGGCTCGTAAAACCGCAGAATTCATTCATAAGTGTCGGGGAAGGGAACGTAAATGAGGAGGAAGTGATGTATACATGCCGCAGTATCTCTAGTTCTGTATGTGCAACAAGCGATTAACACTTACGCGTTCTATTTTTTTATGTACTCAAACAATTTGTAAATCAGCAGCAGCTACGAAAAGTCGTGACTGGCGACCGTTTTCATCATTCCCATGTTCTTTGCAGCAATCTGAAATTCAGTGCCTTGCATTCATTTGCTTTTTAAAAATGATAAAAATCGGAAGATTGCAGCCATGAATCTCACTGAATAGCCCGGATCCAGCAGCAAAATGGCTTATTTCGTTTGCCGGACTGGCATCTAGATGTTACCAAAGTCCAAAACCAAACAGAATTCGTTCCTCTTCTCTAAAAGGTTGAGTACAAATGGTGAGTAGCGTAACACGCGTCTTTCCTCATTTTAAAAAATATTACACAAGGCTTTGATTCTGGAACGCAGCATATATTACATTATATGCGATTACAGGTGCTTCACATGGATCGCGCCTACGCGCTGAGTCTCGCCAATCAAAGCAAACAAATCAAACAAACAAAAGCAGGAAAAGAGAACTATGCACACGGCGGAAGTTAATAAGATAATGGATGAAAGACTCGCACAATGCCTTATAAAAATTGTGAAACGTCTCGTTCAGTTATTCGCAATTTTCTTACCATTCGTTTTACTCTTGCCCTTTTACTGCATGTTCTCGAATCGGGAAAGACTGAAGCCATCAGGGAGGGAGCTGCTGTGCTTTAGAATTTTTGGTTTCGCTGCGATGGCAATTTTTCCAGCGGTATTAGAGACTCGGACTGTGTTCATTTTCTAAGTTTTCCTTCTCCTCTCGCCCTCCGTGTTCTGGAAGTGTTCCAAGAAGGGAATTGAAGTCTTCGCTCCCCTCGGTCGACCGGATTGAGCGGGAAGTGATTTATCGTATTCGTCGATGCGCACTGCGCCTCCGGTGTCCGGGCCGGGAAAGGATAATAAAGTTAAACGCGCCCCGCTTAAATTTGTCTGAACGACAAACCATTCGTTTGGAGTCTGGGAATCCGAACCGAAGCGTATTGACTCTTCAACAGCGAAGCGTGCGCTTTTCTGTCGCAGTTGTCGTGCGACGCGGTCTCTCTGAAGAGCTCCTTATCGTTATCTTTTGCGATTGTCTCGATCGCGCCGGCGCACCCGCTTGCACCAGCTTGTGAGTGCAAAAAGCTATTGCAGCTCTTCAGTGAGCAATAATCGGTGTCACTGTTTAATTTTACCTTCAGGCAACTGTCGCAAGTGGTGTCATAGTTGGTTTTCGCTGATCGCTCTTCGTGTTCATGCATATAGGCGTTTCGTCAAGAAAGGTGCTGTGGTGGTGGTGGTGGTGAATTGTAGCAACAGGCGGGTTTAGCCTGGCGAACAAGGCCGGCAATTGCTCCGCCTGAGCGTGTCGCACAATACCGCTGAAGGGTTTCACCATATGTCCATCAACCCAATCTCTCTTAAGAATTCGATGAGGAGACGTGAAGTTTCTTTGCGCGCTATAACTGATCCCTCGGGAAATATAAGGTGTTGCAGGCGCGCATGCGGAAGGTCCTTGTTTTGCAGATTCTTCAGGAGAGTGTCTCTTTCATCTTGGAATTGCTGGCAGGACCACAAAAAGTGCTCAATGTCTCCTGTCTCGTTGCATGCCGTACAGTTCGGAGAATTGATTCGACCCGTTTTAAATAACCAGGCCGGTGTATTAGCAGATCCTGTCCTTATTCGATGTAGAAGTGTGGCTTCCTCTCGGTGCAATCTCTTGGTTACGCAGGGCATATGCGGTGGAACCCAAAGCGACGCAAAGTGATTTCGAATGTCAGATTTTTGCACTTGATTACTCTTTGGAGCCTCTTTGGAGAATGATAGAGCGCTGCGTATGCAAGCGCATCAGCTTTTTCGTTTCCTGAGATACCAATGTGGGAGGGAATCCACTGAAACTTTACTGTGAAGCCTTTGTTGTTGAGTTCTTTCACGATGGCTAGTGATTTTCGTGGGAACTTGAGGGATGGCAAACCACGGTATACTTGTTGTAATGCGGCGTTTGAGTCCGTAAGGACAACCACATTCTGCGGAGGCAAAGTCTTTAATTTGCGCAGAGCAGAAGCTATTGCTACGCCTTCCACAACTGTCGACGAGGCTATACAGTCCAGACGGCCAGACCACGTATATCTTAGAGAGGGAATGTAGAATGCAGCTGCACAGCGGTCTTCGTCTGCCTTGACAGAGCCATCTGTGTATACTTGTAGGTAATTCGGGTAAGTCGTGCTCAGGTGTTCCAGGACTAATGACTTGGCTTCTGCAGATGGAATGCAGCTCTTTGATTGCAATCGTGGTACACTTAAGTTGCATGTGATGTCCTCGAATGTCCAGGGTGGTTCTATCCTTTCTCTCTGTCTCGAGCAGCGCAATCCTAATACGCGAAGCGTGTTCAATGCTGCATAAAAATGTGAGCGCGGCCTGTTACCTATACGTCGTAAGAGGGCTCTACCGGGCGTAGACTCACTCAATCGTAGTAGCTGGATCATCAGAGCCTGGGAAGCCTGAAGTCGTAGAGGGCGTGACTCAGCTTCGTAGAGCACTTTCTTGTTTGACGCTGGCTGAGGGACTCCAAGGCAAAGCTGGATACCTTTTCTGTGGATGGCTTCTAAGCGCTCGTATTGGCTGTCTGAGGGTGACATCAGAGGTAGCTGATACAAGATTCGACTCGTAACCAACGCTGTATGTAGCCGTAGCATCGACGTCGGGTGGTTGCCCCAGCGTATACCAGCGACTCGCTTGAGCACATGTAGCCTGGGTGACGATGACGCCACAACCTGGTCAACACCGCGGCGCCAGAGTAGCCTGTGGTCTAAGGTAACGCCCCTCCTGATAAGGCATTCGTGAGAACGTCACTTGCTGATCAGAGCTTCTGTGTGGGAGTTTTCCAGTGTCGTTGTTTTATTATTGTCATTTCATGGGCTCCATCGTAGATCTCTTCGTGGTCACCTACTTATTATTTTTCTTCACGTAGGCAACAGTGGGACATAGTTCCTAAAACTGAGTCTCTTGAATCCAGCTCTGGAATTTATTGCAGCTCTGGAATGCCAACTGTGTTAGTACGACCATACCCATTCGCTCGCAAATAGGTAAGCAAATCAATCGAAAAAGAAAACGGTCAGCAACACCTAAAAATTCCTAACCTGACGAAATACACGCTAGGCTTCTGGTAACCAGCCAGTGGCCCTTTTGAGCGTCAACACGGAGTGGCAAGAATCAATCACAAACCTGTCTCTCCTTCCACGACATCAGTTTATAAAAATGCAAAAGCGACGTGCTCACAAATTACGACGAAATCGGGCATCGATAGCTTGTGTCTCTGCTGTTGTCTAAAAATTTGATTAAAATATATGTGACGAATCAACGCACATCATTATAAAGATTTTTAGCTAGCTTTGTTGGCGACAGGTCACATAAAAATGTAAAGCGAGATTGTTCTTCATTTTTTGTTTGTTTATTTTTTCCATTTTATACTCAATTGATAAGAAGCAAAGGAAGGACAGAGCAGCAGGTTGAAAGTATTCCGTGACATCTCGCTGCTGACTACGAAACTGATATGAGGTATTAATAGAGAGACAAAAGGAAATAGAAAGTAAAAAAAAAAATAAGTAGGTTAACCAGTATATGCATGTTCCGTTGGCTGTTCTGTACAGGAGCAAGGGGGAGGGTAGAAAAAGTCGTGGAAAAAGAAAACGAAGGCGTCAAACGGTACTGACTGAGTGCACGCGCTGAGGCAGCTGACCACGATAATAGTCGGGCCCGCAGTTCCAACGCTTAAACAAGCGTAACAAACGAAATGAGAAAGACAAGAAGGTTAATCAGTACAGAAAGTCCGATTTGCTAACCGACACTGAGGAATCGGGCATATATATATATATATGTATATATATATATATATATATATATATATATATATATATATATATATATATATATATATATATATATATATATATATATATAGAGAGAGAGAGAGAGAGAGAGAGAGAGAGAAAGAGAGAAAGAGAGCCGGAAAGCACAGATACACAGATACACGATGACGGCCGGTCACGATCATCGTACGCTACCCCGGCATGAACTGACTTGCCCGATCGTAGTCAATGAACACCAATTAACACTTAGGTAGTTTTTGATTATTTTTGCAGGTTCTGTTTAAAGCCAACAGGGCTGACGTCAGCTGCGAAAACGGTCTAAAAATTCTCATTTTCGTGAGGCGATGGCTATCGAGTGTGTCAGCTGCAGTGGAGTTGGTGGTGGTGTTCCAACAAGGGGGGCTTTAGCCTGGCATACATAGCCAGCAATTGTTCCGCCTGAGCCTCCTGTGGGTTGAGATCAGGGGTGTGTCACCAGGTGTCGAAGAGCCCCGTGTCTCGCATGAAGGCAATCAGCATTCTTTCCTATCCCTTCCTGATAGCCGCGGGCCCTCCGGGGAAAACGACGTCTTCAAAGGTCTATATGCGAAAGTCCATTCTTTTGAAGGCTGTCGACCATCGCTTTTTTTTTTCTGTGTCGAACTGCGGGTACTGCCAAACGAAATATTATATGTCGCCAATATCACCACAGAAGGCACAGAGCGGAGAAGCGTATCGTCCAGACTTGAATAACCAAGCCGAGGTGTACGCGGAGTCGGTTGTGGTGCGGTACATCAGCGTTGCTTCGTCGAGAGTAAGTCCATGTGTCACATAGGCTTGGTGTGTAGTCTTGTGGATCGCCCTAAAGCGATTGCGGATTGCATCCTTGGAGTTCTGAAAGATGTTCGGCGCTTTCGCTTTTGGGACGCATGTCAGCGCTAGGCGTGCAAGAGAGTTAGCTTTCTCATTTCTTTCCATTCTTACATGGGATGGGATCCACTGAAGTTTTACATTGGATCCGTTGCTCATTAGATCTTTAATTAGTACCAGAGATCGCCTTGTAAACTTCTCAAGAGGTAGGCCATGGTGTAATCGTCGTAACACTGACTTTGAGTCCGTTAGCACCACGACGTCTGGTACAGAATAGGCGCGTAGTTTTCGCAAAGCCGCGGTAATTGCGGTGCTTTCTACTGTTGAAGACGAAACTACGCGATCTAGGTGGCCAGACCATGACACATTAAGGGAGGGTATGCAGAATACCACTGCGGAGCTCTGTGTTTGTGCACACACCGACCCGTCTGTGTACGCTTGTAGGTGGCTTTGAAACACTGTGTTAAGTTGTCCAGTATAAGAAACTTTGTTTCGGCACTTGAACTGGTGCGTTTCGTCAATATGTGGATTATATACCCTGAGGTTGCAGGTAACGACCGAAAAAGACCAGGGCGGGTCGAGGCGACTCCGTTTAGGCCATTCCAATCCTAAAAAGCGGAAGCTATTCAGCACCGCATGGAAATGGGAGCGAGTTCTTGCTCTTATCCGCCGGAGAAGCGCCGTGCTTGCGGTGGACTCGCCGAGCGCTAATAGCTGCGTCAGCAAGGCTGATTTCACCATCACCGAATCAATTCGAGCGCTTGGAAGCAGTGCACAGAAAGGGACTTCGCTTGGCGATGGCAGTTCCTCAGGCGGCTTCAAACAAGAAGGTCAGTAATGAAGTGGAGTCCCTTCCACGCGGCTTTTTCGCATCTCAGCTGCAGTGGACAGCGTTGTTCTTTAAGCACCGATGCGAGAACACTCACAGAAAACGTTCAAAAATCATCTCTTTACATCCACAAATTTGACATTCGGGACTATCGACAATTACGATGAGGAGCAATAGGCATCTGTGAATGTCATTCAAGGTATAGACAACATAGGAGGGTTTAGTTACGCCATGGTAAGCTATACGAAACGTGGAGCTGTAGGGGCAAGTCTGTGTAGGGAATAAAGACACTCGTTTGTCAAGTGAACCGAATTACATTGCGCCAATGTAAGCTCATCTGCAATGGCGCGCGGCGCTTACCCGCTGCATCCGCTCTACACAACGACATAGCAGCGAAGTATACACACATGGGCAGATTGGACCACTACATTAGCCTGGTCCATTTGAATGACACCGCATCAACTGCAAGCATCAACTGAAAGGCACTCTCGTGTCCTCTCTCAACTGTCCGATGCTGAATTTCTTCAATGTCCACGACAAGCTCATGCGATAGACTACGTTGAGTAGAATAAGCCGTCTAAGGTTGCCTTAGAATCACAAAATATTGATGTACCGGCAGTGGCCATTTCGTCTAAATTTATTGAATTCGAAACATCGCGTTTGTCATCGATGGTGGCAACCCTATTCGCAGACTTGTACACGGCACACAATTCATCCACCAGGAAGGTTTCGAGGACAATCTGAGCCAACCATTCACTCAACTATATCAATAATTTACTGGCGCTTGTGAGCCTAAACTGTGTGACTGGGAACTTAGCTCTACTCATACGTGTTTGCAATCTTCCTTTTTTTTTTTTGCCGCTCAACCGTGGTTACAGGGAAGCTGATGTCTTCATGTCCACATAACAGGCAAACGTGTATTACCCGCAGAAAGAGAGGATTGTATGCGGTTGAGAAAAAGTGTGGCGGGCTAGCACCTCTTGGGGTCAGTCTGTAAAGCCTATATTGTGGACCAAAGTAGATAGCGAAAGGCCGTTATTCGTGTGCGCGTGTGTTTCCTTCTCCAGAGGAGCGACGCGCTTGGTCTGCGCGCACGCGCACTCTCCCTTCCCATGTGCCCTTTAAGAGTATTTTTTTTCCGGGTCCGCCTTTTGTGCGAGTGTCCGGATCTGGTGTCTTTGACCAGATCGGAGGGAAGTCCGCGGACCGGGCGGCCGCTTTTGTTCTTCGCCGACCAGCCGTGTTTGTGCAGGATACGAAAGAAGCGAGCGCCGAATGGCGTTGGCGTGGCATTGATATTCCTCGACACGCGGCTGATCAAGGGCTCCTTTTGTCCGGCGCCTATCTTCCTTCCTTCGCCGTCACCGCTGTGCACCTCTTCTTCTTTATTCTCCCTCGCGTGTGCTTCTCTTTCGGAGTCCACCTCGCGGGGGACGGGCTCCTTTGTTTGATCGACGCAAAAAAAAAAAAAACAGTACACCAGTCCCGCTTCTTGCCACTGCAGGGGGGCCTGGCGGTGCTAACACGCTCTTATAGGGGACACCTACGAACACTCGACGAGAGTCGACGGGGCGCGAAGCAAAATCAAATTGTAGCACTCCGCGCGCTTGACGACCGATGCTGGCGAGGAAGTCCCAATGTGAGCTCCTCAAACAAGAGAATGACTGAAAGACCGTGACCCCGTGCTACGGAGTTTCTATGTACCAATGTCCGGCCTGCAACCAAGTCGACGTGATGCGGCTGTTGCGAGTGGTATTAGCAGCACGGAGATCTAATTTTATTCTCTACCTTTACACAGCGAAATACCTCGCACCAAGGAATACTTACATTCAACAGGACTGTACTTGCAAGTGCTCCCATGCGTGAATACTGAGCTGCGGGACGCATTCGCAGTTCGCTGTACGACGGTAGGACGTCATTTACCCTCGTATGCAGAAATGCATCTTAACTTGAAGCCCGTGCTTGACTTGATCTTAATGACGCCTATCGTCAACGCACCGAAGCACACGCAATGAGCGTCTTGGGCATGTTCACGCCAGGCGTCATTTAAATCAAGACAAGAATGGGCTTCAGTTGCATTTCTGAATACGGGGGTTAGTCTTGGCATGTCACGAAAGCATGCCCCGCAAAAAATAGTAATATCGGCAAAACTGGAGACCACTTACACAAAGCAATTGGTAAATGCCTTGTTCACGAAAGTACGTCTCCACAGACTGGATCCACGTCTGCAACTCCGCCTTCCACCAGAGTTACCACGAGCGGAAGCAACACTTCTGTACCGCCTGCGGCTCGGCGTGGCATTCACGAATTCCTATTCCTTGCCCATTGTAATGGCTGACAGCCCTACTCGCGACACCTGCGGCTGCAAGGAGACGATCGAGCACCTCCTCTGTGACTGTCCCCGTTATAATGTGTCAAGAAAAGTGCTCGTGATCGCGCTCGAAAAACTGGACAATCGCCCCTTCACAGCAGAAAAAGTTCTAGGACACTGGTCCAGACGGCTTTCGGCAATCAAGGGCTGACGGGCTCTGCTAAAGTTTTTAAGGACCTATGAATTGTGCGACCGTCTTTGAATGTTGCAGCGCGTAGCATCGCATTACTGTGTGAATTTTTCTCAGTTTTTTTTTCTTCTTTCTCCTTTTATTCCTTTGAGCCCCTTTCCCAGCACATGGTAGCCAGCCGGTGCTTACACTGGTTAACCTCCCTGTCTTTCCTCCCTTTTGTCTTTTTGTCTGTCTTGACAAGCTCAGTGTAATTGGGGGCGAGGAACCAGACAAGGCTTTGCGCTCTTAGATATAATCCCGCCAACTAACATCCACTTTCAATTTGCGAAGTGGATGTTAGTTGACGTGATTATATCTAAGAGCGCAAAGCCTTGTCCGGTTCCTCGCCTCCAATTACACTGAGCTTGTCAAGACAGAGAGAGAGACAAAAGGGGAGGAAAGGCAGGGAGGTTAGCCACTGTAAGTACCGGCTGGCTACCCTGTGCGGGGAAACGGGGTAAAGGGTAAAGGGTAAAGGGTAAAGAGTGTATGGTAGCCGCACAGCAACTGGCACTCTTCCAAATTTACTCATTATATCCCTAGTACATCCACGTGTATATATACAGATGGTTCGTGTCATAAAAATTCCTCGACTTCCTCTCTCTCTCTCTCTCTCTCTCGACTTCAGCATTCGTCATTCCACATTTTGCGCCAGAGCACTTAAATCATCCCGAAAGACATCTTCCACCATGGCAGAACTGTTTGCAATCCTCTGTGCTTTGCGTTTCATAACATCAGAAAAGAATTCGCAAAAAATGGGTTATTTTTAGCGATTCACAAGCCGCTCTCACATTACTGCAAAGCAATAAGAAAAATTCTTTGAACCATTTGCTATTGTATGCGACGCTTAATGAACGTACAAAAGCAAGCGCAATGAACCACGTAATTGCATTTCAATTGATGCCCTGGCACTGCAATATTCCTGGTAATAGTGCAGCGGACGCAGCTGCGAATCGGGCACACAATAACGCAGAGACAATCAATCTTCCCCTTTCGTATAGTGAAGTCAGTCTGCTCCTGAGACAGATTTCCTGTCGTCTCAGCAAAACTACCTGGTTTGATCAGCAATCTAAGAACTCATAGTTATACTTTATAGACACTTGTATAAGCTTATCAATCACGGAAAATCTCAGAGAAAACAGAAAATTTGAAACATTGGTGCACCGCCAACGGCTTGGTATTGCATTTACGAGGCACTTCTTATACAGGATAAAACGTGCCTCTAGTCTACAATGTTCTTGTGACCATCCAGACGAAGATGTGCATCATCTTCCCCTCGAGTGCACGAAATACGATCAACAAAGAAGGGTATTGCAAGCAAATTTGTTGCTTTTAGACAGGAGACCATTCACACTAAAAAAGATACTTGGTTCATGGCCAACGGCACGCCTTCAGAAAACAGCCATTCTTGATTTGAAAAAGTTTTTCGAGGACACCAATATTTTGGGGAAATATTAAGTTTCAGTTCATTGTAATAAGCTAGATGAGTGATATAAATGTTCTTCTGGGTTATAAATGTATTTATGTGGTGATCGTAATTTTTACGGAATGTGTAATTGTGTTCTGCGCTTGCACTGTAGTTACAAGAGTTGTGTGTTTGGCTGTTCAAAATATGTCTTTATATATGCGAATGTGTGCTGAACTCATGCAAAAACTTTGCGATTCATGTACTCTTAGACTCTATAGTTTTTATTCATCTGGTGTACTACGGAGTGTCATATTTTGTGTCATTATTCTCCCTTTTTATGCATATTTGTTTCCTTTGCTAAGCGACAAGGAGTAGCCGGTGCCACCATAAAGGCGCCAACCTCACCTAATACTCTTTTCAATAAAAGAAAAAAGGCTTTGCGGTGGCACATGACGAGTCCGCGCTTCTACGCGCCGTCAGATCAGACTGAGCTCCTTTCGAGAAACTCTCCGTATGTACGCAGGATTTCTGCTTAGTGCAACAGCTGGGAAGCTGCTGTAAGGTGACTAAGCAGGACCCCTTCACGCAGGCTTTACCACACGACTGCGCAGGGGTGTTTTTGGAGACCGCAGAAGGACAAAACAGCGGCGCGCGAAAGTAAAAGATAAGGTAACGACAAACAAAGCTTAAAGCCACACACTTGGTTCTAGGCTTAATGAGAGCCCCGAGAAAAAAACCACAACATTCACTCGATGGAACAAAGAAAAGCGCCAGGCACAGTGGGAACTACTCGGCGAATACAACGTGCAAGTGTTTGTACAAGGTGGTTAACCAAGTGCAGTCGATGGTACCGCCGGTCCCGAATGATGGGACCAGTAAGAAACACCCTTCGCACCGCCGCTGGCTGCAGGTCGCTTCATAGGCGCTGACACAGCCTGCAAAACATTGTGATATCTAACACCGGGGGCGTGTGCTATTGGCATTCGCCTGTATTCGCGGACGTGCCGGGGGCTATAGAGATGACTAGTCCCGCCACTTGGACGGAGCTTTACGAAGATTCAGTTGATCCACGCTTCGTGCTTTCTCGGGAGCTGTTTTCTTGCGAAGCACAGCTCGACGCATCTTCATTCGCAGATTATCCGTCCGTTATACATTGCAGTCAGACCAAGGAAAACACAAGTCGGCAACGCCCTCCAACTGGCGCAGAAAAACACGCATGCGTACACAGACACCGGAAAGATTGTAAAGATGAAGGACCCAGGGGTAGGCAACTGTTAGCCGGAAACGCTATATAGTTATGGTTTTCCGCCCTCACGTCATTCCAATTACTGTTACTACGCAAGGAGTCTCGAATGTAAAACACATAAACAAGAAGACCACGAGAAAGAAGCGGCAAGTGATTTCGCAAGCACCGCGGCTGCATGGCGAGGCGTGGCGATGAAAGAGAAATTAATTACCCGGCGCGCCAACTGAGGTGCGCGCAACACCTGCACCCCCTGTCAATATTCACGCAGCGTGCTGCATGCACGCACAGCAGGAGGCGAAGCGAGGCCGCCGAAAACTGAGACGCGCCTGTTTACTAATGCAGCCGCCGGCCCATGGCGTGCACACAGCGCCGCTGGCGAGATTTAAAAGCGGGGCGCGAAGTGCCAATAGTGGGGTCCTTAAAGCTCGCCACGAGCGGCCCCCGAACAACGTCTCGTGAGCTATCAATTTTTTGGTTGCTCTGGAACAAATAAAGTGGCAGAAAAGGCAGGTCAACAGGGAGAGCATGAATTAAAAGGGCCTTCAGTCTTGCCGTTCACTGTATATTCGTTGTTTTTGCGCTTACTTTATTTTTTTGCACAGTGAAGCGAAGAGTTGATGCATGTGCCCTGTATTTTTTTTGCCCCCCTTTTTTGTTTGTTTGTTTGTCCAGGTTGCTTGCCTATAGCCGCTACCGGATCTGCCGTGAAGCTTCACTGAACTATCTAGGTATTGTCAAACCAATGGAACCGCCGGTGGTTTGAAAGTGAAAGTTTCAGACGCTTTGTGTGCTTATAGGGCTGCTCGGTGAGGTTCTCTCGTACCGGTGGCGACTGGTGCCGGATTGTCGGGCCATTCAATATTCACGCGCTGAATTATGAAACGCCCGGCCGTTACCTTTGCCTATTTTATGCGACTGTTTGGTTTTAGTTTTTCCTCTCTACACGGCAAGGTCCGCGTCCCATCGCGTGGACCGCGCGCTCGTGCACGGCGCGGTCAGTACTAGAGGGCCTTGGGCCGGTTGGAGCTCTCTGACCGTTCTGCGCCGGCGTACCTCGTCGAATTATTAAAGGCGCTCGACAAAAAACCGTGCTCGAATTTCTCTTGAGAGGCTGTTCTTATTTTTGGAGGGCTCTGCTACCATCAGGCTTGGCCTCCGCTGTAGTATTGCGACCACACGAACCGTTCAATGTAATCGCAGAGATCATGTTTCATGCACGAATAGAACGCGGTCGAGTCCTTGGCTGGGTACACTGCCAGAGAGACTTGTTTGTTTGTTTGTTTGTTTTAGTCATTCGCTATTCCATTTACGGGCATGCAACTTGTTGCTCTATAGTGGAAGCTCTTCGCCACCATAAGATTAGCCTGATCGCGGCAGGTATACTCTTGTCGGTTTAGGGGGTAGGCCCAGGGGAGGTCCAATATGCTTTCTTTTAAAGTTTTCTTTTACCTCGCATTTCTCTTAATCATTGATGTGGCTTTACATTCGAAAGCTACGCAGGCTTTCTGAGAAGCCTTGTAGTTCAGGGCTCTGAAATAGATTTTGTCCACGTGGAGGTTTTTTAACTTGTAGAAAGTTGCAAGTGGGCACGTCATTTTTTTTTTAGTCAAGTATGCTCGCATAAGCTGTGAATTGAACCCGCGACCTGATGCTTAGCAGCAGTACGCTATAACGTCTCAGTAAACGGGGCAAAGATTCGTTTATTCCGAAAAAACTTTTTTTTTCAGAAAGGAGCTCTGTAAATAGATGTGTATGGGATCATAAAAACGTAGGGCAATTTCGTTATTTGCTATTGGCCGGCCGCCTTCACTAACAGTATGTTCATCAACACGAAGGTTGGCTTCTGCTTCTATACGAGTGGGTACAGCGTAAGTACTCTTCTGTATATGCGGGCCAGTATTTGTAATTCTTTGACGGCGCGCGTGGTTCGTAATGTTCCCAAGAACTACTTGTGATGCTTGTGTCTAAATTGAATCAGTGGCTCTCAAGAAAGCTTATATAGCAACTTCTTAAAGCAGCCTTTCATGACTGCAGCAGAACTTGTAGTACTAATCTGTGCTGTGTTGGTTAAGCATACTCGTTTGATGGCGTCGGCAAAATATACGAATTTGATTTATTAATGCGAAAGTATTATATGTCCCATTGCGCGAAAATTCGTCGTAGTCGGCGTGACCGAGAGATAGTACCAAAAATTTCCGACGGCACAAGGAGTAAAAACACGTCAAAAAATGCTAGGGCTGACGTCAAGTTTCTCAGGGAGCTTCCTGTAAACAAAGTAAATTAATGGCCTTCAAAAGAAAATTTGGAAAATTTAGGTCTGGGTGAGAATCGAGCCCCAGCCTCCGGGCTGCGATAGGAGCACACTTTCCTGACGCCTCTACGGCTCCATGATTCTGACTGACTAAAGGTGTGCGTAGTGCTTGCGTCATTGCACACGTCACGTCGCATCCATCTGGCTGACTAAAGGTGTGGCCTAGAGCCTGTGTTGTTGGGCACGTAACGGCGCGGCCAATGGGGATGAGGTGGCGCCACGTCATGAGGGTATAACGCGAGCGCATTCAAGGCGTTCCGAGGTCTACAAATGGTATAATGCTTTCGCATTCCCACACGTAAGCAGTCTCAAATGTCTCTGCCGAATTTTTTTATTCATGGCGTTGAGAGAGAGAGAGAGAGGAAAGGGGAAAGGCAGGGAGGTTAACCAGAGAAAAAAATCCGGTTGGCTACCCTACGCTGGGGAGAGAGGGGAGGGGGAGGTAAAGTGGTAACAAAGTAGGGATAAGGAAAGGAAGGAGCATAGACACACAATCACAATCGGTCACTGTCACCGAATACTGTCATCGCACAGCACAGTGACACTTGCAGCACTATCAACATCTGTTCAGGCTACAGCCGCGTGTCCAATGGCGTTGAGCGTCCCAAAGCGACACTGGGGCTATGGCACACCGTAGTGGGCAGTTTTACCACCTCTGGTTCTTAACCGTGCCGCTAAATCTAAGTATACCCGCGTTTATCTTTTATCTTTTTGCCTTTTAGTTATATTTTTTTTTAGCATTCCGCCACCGTCGGAATGTCACCTCCGCGCCGAAGCAGGGAATACAACGCGCTACCTCCTGTCAGCAGCACAACGCCATATATAGCCACTCAGCCACCTCGGTGTGTCCGCACATTTCTTAAACAATAATTTTCCATTGGAACTTGACCTTTACAAAAAATGCAAAGGAAGATTGAAGCAGTTCGAGCGACACATTGACTTTCGGTAGTATGAATACCTGCGCTATTGGTAGTGCGTACCGGATGGCGAGAAGGACACACGAAGAAGCCTCGACCTGTAACCTCATCTTTAATGTCAGAGGCATGTAGCCTGTTTAGCGCCCTGTCGTGAAACCAAAATGCCGATTTTTTTCTACTGGCGTGGGCGAGTGCTCTTCCTCGTTTTGTTGCAGAAGCTCCGTTCCGAGCTAATGGCTCCATCGCTACCCCGTAAATTAGGCTGCTGAGCTGCACGCGTTAGTAAGCGCGTGCAGTGCGGTACACGCCGCTCGCCGCGCCCCTCGTCTCTGCTGGCGCCCGTGGCTAACAATGATCACTGCCGCGGCTGTAATCACCGCGCAGCAATACGCGCGCTCAGCAGGCGGTGACTTGCGAACTCGGTGAGAAACCTGCGAACGGTGTCTGCGGCTGAATCAGCGTCCTTGTGCGCGCGCAGACGGACACCAGCACAGCACCCGGTCTCTAATTGCGTCGCACTGTGATAATCAGCGTAACTGCTTTCAAGCAACATGGGGGAACCTGCAGAGAGAAGTTATTTTCAGTAGTGCGAGGTGGTTGCGGTGATGGTGGTCATTTTACTACATGCGTAATTAGCCTATCAGTTTGGGCCAGCAAGCGTTCCGCCTTGCGTCTCTTGACGTATCACGAAGACGTCTGCAATGAGTCTATATAATAAATTTCAGCCTCTCACAAAAATGGAGCCAGAATGCGCGACACCTCCTTGCGCACTATACGTGGCCCTTCTGGAAAAACTAACTGTTATTAACGCGCGTGTGAAAACACCCCTATTCTGAGGCTGTCCGGAACCTTCTTTCTTTCTTTCTTTCTTTCTTTCTTTCTTTCTTTCTTAAACTCAGAAGCGCTGGCAGCACCAGACGATGCGCTCTCGATCACCCACTTCGTTGCATTGCGTGCAACATGCCGAAGGAGAACGCCCGACCTTAAAGTCGCTGCCGGAATGTCGACCGATTCTGTTCTCACTCTGTATATACAGCAGTGTGACTTCCGTGTGGTTAAGTCCTCCACAACGAAATGCTGGGTGAAGCTTTCCAATGCCATTGAAAGTGGCGAAGAATTGTCTCCATGGGTTTCTTGTGCTTCATTTTTGCCCTCACTGATTGATAGGTTCCTTGGAAGTACTTTATTGGTAAGAGAAGTCCCTCTTACCTGACCACCGATAATGCGAAAGTTTCCCTACAACGTGATCTTAATCCCTTTATTAGTGATATCATTAGTTGAAGCTAGCGACTTACGGCAGGGTGCCGTGAGGTGGGAGAGCTACGCTCGTCCGTGGCCTCAGCTGCTGAGGTAACTCCGCGGTACTAGCGTGTGTGACGGGGATCACATCTCCTGGAAGGGGCGATGGCGAGCGGCTACGAGTAAGGCTCGATGTGATGCTCCCATGCGTGTTGTCGCCGCTGACACTAGTCGCATGACTTGCCCGCGACGAAGGACCGCTCTTGTCGTTGCTGGAAAGAAAGCGTGAGAAGAAATGCGTAGTGCCGCGCAAGGCAGGCTGTGCCGCGACAATGGCTATACGATATGGCGCCAGAGTAGCGCGCGTCGTCTCTATAGAAACAAAACACTCCCCCCCCCCCACCCCCCCATCCCCGCTATAATGCCCAAAAAAATAAAGCTTAGTTGGACGGATGCCACGAGAAAGTTGCTGAAATTATTTAAATTAATTAATCTTTGGGATTTCACGTGCCAAAAGCGCTATCTGAATATGAGGTGCGTCGTATACTATAGCGGTGGACTCAGGATTCATTTTGACCACATCTGGTTCTTTAAAGGGCACCTAAATCTAAGTCCACGAGGATTCTTTAATTTTTTCACGCGCATTTTCTCGTACAAATGTGGCCGCTGTGGACGGAGATTGATCCCGTGATCTCGTGTAAAAAGATTGCTGAATTTTAACGAGTTCGAATCCGACAGTGTGATGCTGTTCTGCACAGGTCCATTCTCCAGTTCGCGAAGAATAGCAGAGAAACGCACCAGACGACTGCTAATGTAAAAATATATATATGGCGTTTTACGTGCCGAAACCACGACCTGATTACGAGGCACACCGTATTGGGGGACTCCGGGCCACCTGGCATTCTTTAATGTGCACCTAAATCTAAGCACAAGGGTGTTTTCGCATTTCGCCGCCATCGAAATGCAGCCGCCGTGACCAGGATTCGATTGCGCGACCTCGTGCTTAGCAGCTCAACACCAGAGCCAGTAAGCAACTGCGGCGCGGGTCAAACGACTGCTGAGACAATAATTCTTACATTGTTAATTTTTGAAAGCTTGTAGTATTTTCCTCGTTAGCCTGTTCTGATGCTTTCGGAACAACGTGAATCCGTGAGCAAAAAGGCGGATCGCAAATTTTTTGGAAAAAAAAATTATTTATTCGTTCCTTGCAAGCACAGCTGAAAATTCACTAGGGAACTGTAGCTTTCGTGTGATAACCTGTTTTTAGCTAAACTTTACAAAACTGTTGTCAGTCACCTGGACGGCATGAACGTAATATCTTTAGACTTGTAGATGACTTGTGAATCCTTGTTAACAGTGACTCCACCTCACTAGAGTTGAAGGCTCCAAGTATTTTAACCATCATGAAAGAGTGTTTTAATCCGCTTGTTCTAACAAGTGAATTGCCCATTAATGATTCCATGAGATTTTTAAATCTGAACTTCAACTTTCACGCTAATCGCATTTGCTGGGCCTACCAGCCACGAAGTAACAAACCTGTGCTGCCATATCATTCTGCCCACTCAAAACTTGTAAAAAGAGCTTTTGTCAGCACGTGTTTCCAAAATGTTCTCCGAAAATCGTGCACACACATGATGAGGGACAGTTTTAAAGAGCAGTCAAAGAGGCTGACTAATTCTGGTTACCCCACGCATGTTCAAGTGTCTGTTGCCGAGAAGCTTCTCAGGAAACAAAAATCAGAAATATAATGTCATCCGCATCCGGTGCTTGGTGAAAGGAAGCATTTTGTTGTATTGCCTTACATGGCAGACGATTTCCCATAATCTGAAAAGGATGGGCAACGGGCAACGGGCGTCGTGTTCTCGGCCCCGAAGAAACTTGCCACATTGCGCAACATAGGAAGGGCTGACAACAACAAATTGCGAGGATGCATGGTCAGGTAGCAGAAACCTTACGTCACTTGCGATGAAGCTGTCATGTACTGAATTCCCTTGTCATGCGGGAACCACTTTATCGGACAAACCGGTATAGGTGCTTGAACGAGCGCCTTATGGAACATGCTCGCAACATCAAGTATGGGCGAGAGGGAACACTTGTTGATCACATCCTCTCCTGCGAGTCAAGAACGTGCAAGTCGTTCCTTTATAAATATGTTGTCATAGGAAGGAGCAAAGGCAGGGTAACTCGAGAAACTATTGAAGCTGAAACGATAAACACAGCAGGACGCCCATGTGTGAGCACACCTTCTATTTTCCTTTGCGATAACGAGCTAGCGTTTATGAGACGCTGATACCGGTTGTATAAGCGATAGGTCCTTCTTAGTGCGTATAAAAGTGATGTACGTGAAAAATAACATTTCTTGGAAGTTAGCGCTCGTACTGTTCGTGGGTGTCTGAATTTTACTTTCCCGTCCTATGCGCGCTATTCATTGCTATTCAAACCATGCGCCAACAAGCCGAAAAAGCTACGCTGCTGGATATATTTCGGAGTGCAGTAATCAATTTCAGGTTGCGTGCCAAAGCTGCGAAGGAATTCAGCTTTTCCTAGAACCCGTGGTCCGCACACTTTTGCTCACGGGCGACCATTCACGAAAGCTATAAGGTTACGAGAGAGACGAACGGGGTGGGATATCATTCGTAACCGCGGCAATGGACTGCTGTATTAGCATAGATAGCGTACTTTTGCCGATATTGTATCATGTTTCCTTAAATCTGACAGATCCATCCTCGTGAAGATACAAATGACTACGCATGGCTTGTGCCGTCTCTTTCGTGTTCTTCGTCTTCAGTCTTTCTTCGCACTTTTCATCAGGATAAACACGCATTCACAGATTTCTTTTCGCGCACATACGTCACTTACGCGTGGTCCCAATTGATTTTTCACTCCCAACCATAATATTTGCTTAGGCTCCAACCAGCGGGCCGGAAATGTAAGGGGCCAAGTCTCGAGCAATCGCTGTGCTCTGGGCTACACCACCCACTTCGGACCAATAGCCGAAGCAGGCGACAGCAGCGCGGCCACAAGCGCCATCCGTATAGGCTCTCGTTGGTTCCTTCCTCCTTGCTGAGAGCAGTTGCTGGGAGAGGAACGTTTAAAAAATCCCACACTTCCACATCTGTTCTTCCCACCCGACACAAGCGCAACGGGAAGAAACGCTGACGCGGCTCTGCGTGGCGGTTGTTGGCGAAGGTTTTGAAGTATCGTTTCCTTTTTGTGCTGAGGTGAGCCTATATGTGTGTTAGTGTCTTATCGTCTTGCGCACTTGCACCTTGCAAATCCAACATTTTTTTTATTACGCTTTTGTTTTTGGCACTGCATTACGGCACAGGCCTTCGTGTCAAATTTCCAATGGCGTGAACAGAAGGATATTCGATATGAATCTGTCGAGAGAAAAAGCAAACAAAAACAAAAAAAGTCCGAGAACGCGTTCTGGTACAATCTTGTACAGACCAAACCTGAAATGTCAGCAAGTTGTGCCTTTTTTCGCTTCTGGCACCGTGAGCGCCCACGATCTTCCTCCTTTATCTTCTAACTTCTGTCGCGGGGCCGAATAAAAAGAATATTCGTGAATATAAATGCGTGCTGAGCCGTGCAATTTACAGTCGCTGCGGCTGATTGTTTCTTCAGCAGAAAAAGGGACGTGTGTATTTCCTGTGTAATATTTTCATTCGTCTTTGCTTTATCACTGGCGCGTTACGCTGCCGCTCTTATAATTCGTCTTTTCCCTCGGCGATATTACCACGGGGTCCAGTCGTCGCCAACAGCTTTTGCTGCGTACATACGGGCACATACTTGCGCTGCACAAAATTGGAGGAATGGGTACTTCGCCTGCTATTGCTGCTGTGGCAGAGGAGAACACGGTTGCTCACATGGTGAGTTATGCTCGCAGGGTCATGCCAGCAATGGCTCGAGCGCCGCCTTTCGAAAGTGTCCGGTGGTAATCGTACGATTCCAGGTAAACTAGTTGTCCAGCGCCCGAAAGGACACCCAAGAAACAAATTAGGACAAGCTGCACAAGTAGATAACACTTTTTCTTGTACAATGCTATAGGCGATTTTTTACGGAAAGAGGCCGTAGGTATGCGAGGAACGAGGGTGCTAAGGTAAAAGACGGGTGGCGACGACACCTTGAAATCTCTATATCAGCTTCGCGTCACGTCATAAATTAGGGTAACGTCCCGCCTAAGCTAGTTAATCATTGATTAACCAAGAGGTAGCGCATCCCAATGTATCAGAAAACGCAACCTTGTGGTATTTGTGGAATTTTCTTGTGCATAAGATACCCAAATACGCAAGGATTTCATCATGTGGGCTACATAAAACTTGGAAGGTAACAACTAAGCTTGGGAGGAAGCTGAGAACCGCGCAACGAGCGATAGGACATGAGGTTATAAGCACAACACTCAGAGACAGGAAGGCGGCAGTGTGGATTCGAGAGCATAAATGGGTAGCTGACATGCAAGTTGGGATTATAAGAGCTTGAAGGGGAGTTTATCAGGCCATGTGATGCGTAGAGTATAGATAAACGAATTGGTGCCAACGCAAGACAAACGCAGGGCAGAACGGCAGAGGAAATAGGTGGTGAGAGGAGATTAGGAGATTTGCAGACATATATAGGATGGAGTCTGCTGATGCAAGACAGGGGCGGTTGAAAATCGCTGGGAGAGACCGTTCAGCAGTAGGCATAAGATAAGCGACTGACGAGGATGATGACTAATGACCTAGCGCTATGAATATTGGCCAGCACCACTCGCAACCACATTACACCGCACGCTTCACGCATAGTACGCGATCTTAGAAGCGGCAAACTGGCCACAGAGCTCTCGTATTCTATAGCTCAAAGCATTACCTAAACCAAGGGGGTCGATTTTTAGTACGAAACGCGGAGGCCAGGGGATAGTGACGCAAGGAAATGTAGTTGGGAAATTAAGCTCTTTCTTTTTAATTGAACTTTAGAACTAATAGTGGATTAAAGTTGAATTTGCGATAACTTGCCTACTATCTCTCTCTGCTATGGCAATACAGACGTGGACGGCGATTCGCAAGTGGCTCTCAATCGGCCTGATACCGGATTTCTGTTCTTCGGCGTGATTGATTCGGGCCCCGAAATTGGGGTCGTTAAAACAACGCGCACAGCCGCGCGTGTCGAGTGCACGAAGCCGCCGTCGTCAGCTTCCGAGGCGTTCTCCCGCAGATGGACGCTCAACTCACGTCGTTACGGCGTCCTTTTCCTCCAGCACAACTCCACTCCCCTCCCCCAAACCACCAACCCTCCGTCTCCGATGCCCTGTGTGGCCGCACGGCGACTCGTTGCTCAAAGCTTAAACTGGCCGCTTTGTTCTCTCGAGGAGACTGGTTTCGGGCTCTGCAACAACAACGCCGGTATAAAATAGAGACATCGCCGGCCAGAGCAGCGTCGGTCCAAGTCGAACGGGTGCGCCTTAGAGAGCTAGGGAATGTAAAGGAAAAAAAAAAAAGAGTGGCGGGGTAAGAAAATGAGGCGGCTCAAAACTGCAGCGCTCAGCAGCGGAAGAAAGAAGTGAGACAGACTGGAGAAGAGAGAGAAAGAGAGACGAAAACGCGAAAGCTGGGCAAAAACCGATACTCGACTCCTCCTTAGCCGTGTTGTCCTGCAGCATTGTGGTGGCCGCTACAACATTTGTTGCCTCTTTGCCTTTTCTTTTTACCGCAGGTTTGTTGCCGTGGAAACATATATGTTGTAAGTCTGATTCTTTTCCGAGTCGCAATTTCGCTTCCGCGAGGAGGAGGAAAGAAGCACGCCGGCATGAATAATGCAACAGGTATACCGCGTTGTCGCATTTCAAGATAGAAGAAGCACCGCAGCAGGAGGAGTGCCGCAAACGAAAAACGGACACGTTGCACGACGTGGTACACCGCGCGCAAGGCGTAACATCTTTTAGGCCCATCTGTGTTTCCTTGCTTTGCTCTCCGCCTCTTGTTCGCTTAAATTTGTACGTTGTGCGAGCGCACTACAGCCAGTCGCTGTTATAAATGAATGTCTGGCATGGGCATAATCATGACAGCCCCATATATATGTCTGTAAGAAAAACAACGCAAAAGGTGGCCGGAGTATTGGTGTAAAGTCCTGGTACATCAGATGTGTTCGACCAAACAATTCGGTTGACGGAAGCACTATCAGTAATCCTTAAAGGTTTTCTCTTACTCTAAGGAACTTCAAAAGCACCGCTGCACCGATGCCATCGAAATCCAACCACAAGCAAAAGATCAACAAACCAAAGACGGCTCGGAATGACCAGCTCTTGAATAACGAACATTTCTCGGTCACGATATTGATTTAAGGCAATCTGGTTACACGAAAACACTCAGGACCTTGCTAATGACTCACAAAGTAGAATGCCCGTTTGACGTCATCGTTTCAGAGTCAGGTACGTAGCAAAAGTGAGTCGCGAGTTTTTTGCAAGGACACCTGAAATGGCTTAGTGTGGTTGATCCTTTCTTGACAAAAGATTGTTCAGCCGTTATTGACTTTATCAGATCTAGTGGCCACAAAAATATCAAAGCTTTTTCTGTGGATATCAAAGACTTGCTTTATTCATTACCGCACTGTGGTCTGCTGTCTTGTGTTGAGGCCGCAGTTGATGAATGTGGTGCCGTCGATTTCCAGAACGCCTGTGGTATGAGTACGGAGGGCTTCTTAGAGCTTTTATCCTTGTATTTGTCGTCAAATTTTGTTGCCTTTGACAATAACATTCACCTGCAAAAGCAGGGTATTTGCATAGGATCATGTATTGCATTGGTTTTAAACGATTTGTTTTTAGCTCATTGCGGCAAGGCTATTTTCGAGCGACTAGATGATCTGAGGGTTTTAAAATCGTTTCGGTATGTTCATGACTTTTTTCATTGTTTTAAATGCACCTGCTTTTTCAGACCCTATTGTCTCTCGTATTTTAGACTCCTTTATCGCATGCTTTAGACCGCTTACGTTTACTCATGAGTTGCCCGCGCAGCACAGCATTGGGTTTTTAGATCTGCGGCTGTGTTTTAACCACGATCAAGCTTGCTGGGTGTATGAGCCTAGAGCTAACAAGCCTCCTTTGCCGTTCAGCTCTGCTCACTCAAAGCTGGTTAAGAGAATTATCGTTCGTTCCTTCTTGTCGAACGCGCTCTGCAAGTCATGCGAACATGCCGTCGAAGAAAGTGTACAAAAGCAGGTAGAGCGTTTGGAGGCGGCGGGTTATCCCAAACATATCATTGTCTCCGTCGCTGGAGGTTTGCATCGCAGAAAGAAAATTACATCACGCATGAACGACCAGCAGAGAGCGGAAGAGAAAAAGAAAATGTAAGAAAGAAGGACGAAAGAGAAAGTAGCCGTGATACGTTACCTGCATAAGGTGTCTCACAATCTAAGGAAGGTAGGGCGACGTTCTGGCGTAAAAGTGGTTTTCACGGCGCCAAAAAAGCTGTTGGGTGTCTGCAAAAAGAGCTGCCCTACTCGAACGTGGAAGCATGAATGCACAATTAAACACAGATGCCTACGTCCCTTGCAGGAGGGGGGTTGTGTAGAAAATTCCACTCTCGTGTGGAAGGTACTACATTGGCTAAACGGGCAGATGTTTGAATGTGCGTCTCCAAGAGCACAGTAATAAAGAGGGCAATATTTTCAGAGACGGTCATGCGGCGGCCCATTGTAAAAAGTGTTTTGCACGACCACCTTGCTTGCACCTTGTTTCCGAACAGTATTCTGTCTTGCTAGATAAGACAGTCATTTTGTACCGGCACCGCAAACACCTCACAAGAGAAATCAAGGAAGCATCTGAGATTGCACGGGCAGGTGATCTATGCGTCAGCAGGCCTTCTGTGGCATTATCAACTACAGAGCTTGAATTCATGGCATGACGGCATGTGGCGGTTTTAACGCTGCAGCGTTAAGGAGCTCGTGTCGCAGAAAAGCCGGTATCGTCGGCATGGGCAGCGATCGCCGTGAACGAAAAATTCCGGAAGGCAATTCATAAATAAAAACAACTTGAAAGATGGGCTGGATGGGAATCGAACCAGGGTCTCCGGAGTGTGAGACAGAGACGCTACCACTCAGCCATAAGTTAGATGGTTCAAAGCGCGACAAAAGCGCCCCTAGTGAATGCGGTGTTGCCTTGAAAACGTGCCACAGAAAGTTATACTGTGGTGTATATCGGTAATTATGAGCATGTAAATTACAGAAGTTGCAGCTAAACGAGTAGCGAAGTACGTTTCCGCTACATTTCTTCTGCGCTTGGCGCACAGGCAGAGCCTTCTTGCGGCAAACACAGAGGACCCCCTCCTCGCAATGTACGGCGCTGCCCCGACAGGTGGCGCGTCACTCGCCCGCTTCTCCTCTTCGTCTCGTTTGAGTGCATTGGGGCCGTGCGGGGACCGGTGCGAGGATGAACCAAATTTGTGCTGTGGACTTAGAAGTGTCGTATATGAAAACTATGTCTTTGTGTGACTCAAGAGCATGCCGAGCGAATGAGTGGGCGGTGCGAACGTGGCGCGATAACGCTTTCGCGTTCCACTCTTGAAGGCGGAGCTTAAGCGTCCTCTCATTTTTGTGAAGGTTTTATGTCCTTTTTTCCCTTAGCATAATCAGTTGTGTATATATGCTTATTTTTCGCAATAAACGCTTTGTTGAAAGTTAGCGCTTGTCGTGTCTAGTCTTTGTCGATCGTCCTTCCCGCGCTATGTTTCCAGTGTAACTATGATATGAAATCATACGCTAATAAGCCCTGATTTACTGGATCCGACTTCAACTCGCACTCTCACCTGGAGCGAACGGGTGAGAGCGCCCCATTTTTTATTTTATCTTCTCACGATCAGTACATTACACCACAAGTTGAAGGAAGCGCTGAGTTTTGCCCTCCCTTCCACTGTTATGTTTCATTTCCCTTCCAATAATTGCCTTAAAAACCGCGCCGCAGGTACGTCGTTCAGAAAGCTTCCCCTTATTTCTCACCTGTGAACTCCGCGTGCTTTTCTGCTGAAACTCTCCCGAGAAGCTCTGCGGAGGATTTCTCCGGTTTCGCGCATCGATTCGGTCGCCTTTCTGTTTTTTCAACTGCGGCCGTGCTCATTTCTGCCCAGGCAACCTAGTGAGCTATGTGGTGGTGGGGGGGGGGGGGGGAGTACATATACGGCGGCAGCGCCACTACAGCGCTCTGCTTCTTTCTTTGGCCATCGCGCTTTTCGCCAGGGTCCCCTTCTCTTACTTTTCATCTCGTCTAGCTTCTATATTTCGGTGTCCTCTCCTGGCTCTTTTCTATATGTGGGTCTGCGCGCGTGTGATCTCTCGTTTTGTATGGAGCTAGCGATGGAGACGGAATTTCAGCTTAAATTTAGACCCGCCGCACGTCGCCCTACTCACCGCTGTTCTCGGCCGCCACGTTGCAAGCACGCGCGCTCTCTAAACAGGACGAGAGTCTCCGCTTCGCCGCGCAGGAGCGTGCGAGAGCGCCTGCGTTTGATTGCTTCTGGTTCCATTTTCTGTGCTCACACTACGGGACAGTTGAACGCGTAAACGGTAAAGAAAAACAGATCCTCTGAGCAAAAAAAAAATTACAAGAAAAGGTAGGCGAATGTTGGCAGTACTTACGCATACAGGGGCCGCAGTGAGGCAGTGTACCTGAGTTACATTTAATTAGGTTTTGCTGTTGCCAGGCTAGAGGTACGGCATCTCGCACCACTCGGTCGTGGTTCATTCTTTTTAAAGCGAAGCTTTAAGAAGCTTTCGACTTCTCCGCTGCTGCTGCTGCTGTATGCACGCCGTGTAGGGGGTGGTTCAGAGCGTGTATATGCATGGAAGGAGCGTGGCAGAAAGCCAAGTCGACGCGAGGAGCTCGTTTGGATCTTTCCATCGCGTCTGATGTCCCCAGTGCCCTCTGGAGCTCCCTGGGTGTCACCACATTACCCTCTTGACAGCTGTAGTTATCCGTGATCCCCGTCAAAAGCATTGCAGAAACTGCAGCGCTTACTTTTTTCCTAACGCGCGAGTCTAGAGGGAAGGTATATAGAATGGTATAAAGGAGGGTGGAGAGGAGGCAGAGCGTGGACAGAACCGACGCAGTCGCAAAACGAGTGAGTAACAGCCTCGCCACGCCTTGCTAACAGTTACCACGTGAGAAGGCAAGGAAAGAGCGGTTGTGGGCAAACTAAAGGTACGCCGCGGTACGCTTCTCTTCCTTCCGAAAAATAAACACCCTGCAAATTTGTCAAAGCGGACAACTGACGCAGAGCGTGCAGACGCAAAGCCCCATTAAAACACCGTATACGCGCGCCGTGGTGGCTTCGCCGCTTTGGAGCTGCGCTGCTAAGTACGGGGTCGCGGGATCGAATCCCGGTCGCGGCGGCCACATTTCGATGGGGACGAAATGCAAAAACGCCCGGGTCCCGTGAATTGGGGGCACATTAACGATCTCCATGTTGTCAAAATTAATACGGAGTCCCCTGCTACGGCGTGCCTCATAATAAAATCGTGGTTTTGGCACGTAAAACCCCAGAATTCATTCAAAATACTATAAGGTCTAGGCGACACTACGGAAGCGGTCGCAAGTTTAATCAACACTTCTGCGTCCTACGCGCTAGTTTGACGGCTGGAGCATTACTCGAGATCGCAGGCTCGATTCTGACCATGGCAGCCGCATTTCGACGGGAGCGAAATACAGAAACGCTAGTGCGCTTAGATTTAGGTGCACGTTAAAGAACACCAAGGTGTCAAAATTAATCCAGAGTCCGCCACTATGGCGTGCAGCATAATCCGATCGTGGTCTTAGCACGTACAGCCCCATAATTCAATTAAAGTTTAAAACTTCCACCACAATGCGATGATGTGCCATGTGAGGGAATGATAATGTTTAATCCTCTCAGATATGAACAATGGCGCATAAGAACGCCTCAAGCAAACACGTTTTCCTGTGTGTTCTCTGTACTACGCAACCAATAAGCAGCGGTGCACGCAAGGCAACGTTTAACATCTCACCACTCTCGCATTGGACTAAACACTGAGGAAATGACACATTCGTCGTCAACATCACCGATAATTAACGTCAATTAAAGCAAACAGCATAGAAAACTTCGCTTACATTGATTCCCACAATGCGTGTGATCCGCATATATATATTTTTTTGCTGTTTCTCTTCTAATTTCTGTTTACTTGTGCAGGGGGGTAGAGTGGTGTTATTACGAGCTATGCATGCAGCCAGCACCTGGAAGCATACTGTCGGCGATATGGAAGGCATAACTGAAGTACGCATTACACGAGAGGTTCTGGCTCTTGCTGTTGTTTATTTACTTGATCTTTCGTAGGTCATATCGATTATTCGATAATATTAATTAGATGATTAGCTGGATAATGAGGAAACGCTGCAGCCCTGCAGTGAAATCAATGAGCCCGCACTTGGCTATTGGTATGGTATGGTATGAAGAACTTTATTTGGTCCTGAAGGTCAACCATAGGTTGACGCGGGCCGCTCCCACGTTGGGACTGTCAGGCCGAGCCCTTCAGCCACATCGCGGGCCTTCTGGACTGCCCGTAATTGGTCAGAGAGTGATTCGCTGTTGTTACGTTTCGCCTACAACGCGCGGTAATGCCGGCGCGGATGCAACGGACGCCGGGGCTTCGCTCAAAGCGGCAGACATTTTGGCCCGTTCGACGCCGCCGCAACGCCTCCCCGCCAAGCGTGTCCAGGCGTGTTTCAGTGCCACGTGTCTTCGTATGTGCGTGTGTGTGTGTGTGCCCACGCTTGTCAAAGCGCGGCAGCCGGGGAGCGGAGCTCCCCAAGTGAGGAGCCAGCAGGTCTGTCCGTCGGCGGGTTGGCGATGCGTCACTACACTCGGCTCACCATGTCTCTCGGCTCGACCGTGCGCGCCGTCGTGGGCTCATGCTCCGCCGTCGCGTGGGCTCATCCCGTGACCTTCCTTCTGGCCCGCGACGCCGAGAGTATAAGAGCAGCTGCCCCCGGACGCCAGGAGAGAGGCTCCGATTTGTACTGTTGAGTTATGTGCTCTCCCGTCTCTCCACTTCGGTCGACCTGACCGGCCGCTCTTTTGCTATGTTAGAATAAACAAGTTGTTCTGTTACCAGTCTTCTCATGCTTTGCCGGGACCTTCGGATGCTTCCAGTGCCACAGGCCGCCAGGCCAACGCTACCCTTGGGGCTTGCGACCCATTTGCAATAACGGGCGTCAGCACCGAGTCCCCATCAGCTGGTTGCCAGCGGTGAGATCGCGACAACGGAGGCCAGCAGCGAAGAGATGCGGTTGAATGTATGCTGAACAGCACAACGACCATCCGGAAGCAGCGCAACGAGCCCTGTGTGATGACTGGTTGCCTGCAGCGGAACGACTGCGCTGAAGTCTTGGCTGCGAGGTTTGGTGAGTGCGGGACTTTCTTCTTCTGAGTTTTGCCAGGCTTTTGTTAGTGTCAGAAACAGAGCTGGTAATTGTGGTTGTCGTTGCTGCCGGGTTAGTTTGCGGCAAGACAATAGTAGGCAGTAGAGAAAGCAGCATTCAGAGCAGCCATGGATTTGAAGTCGTTGCGCAAACCGATATTGCTGGAGCTTGCAAGAGAGTTGGGTCTGGATGTCTCAGACAAACTCAGAAAACCAGAACTGCTAAGGGCTATTCTTGAGTTAGAAGCTGAGGATGACGAGCTGTCGGAATGCCTTGAGACCATTGAGGAGAGGGAGCGTGAACTTAAAGAACAGAAAGAGAGACAGGAGCGTGAACTTAAAGAACAAAAAGAGAAAGAAAAAGAAGAGCGCGACCGTCAACACGCTTTGGAAATGAAGCGTCTCGAGTTAGAGATGGAACGCGCTCGTAATGGAAGTCAGGCACACGGTGCAGGAGAACGAGTATTGTTCAAAATGACTGACCTGATGCGGCCGTTTAAGCTTGGAGAGGACATTGGTTTGTTCCTGGTTAACTTTGAGCGAACATGCGAGAAGCAGGGGTTCTCTCGGGAAACGTGGCCACAGCGCTTGCTCACTTTGCTACCCGGCGAGGCGGCCGACGTAGTCGCTCGCTTGGAGAGAGAGGAGGCAGAGGATTTCGACAAAGTGAAATCGAGTCTGCTAAAAAAGTACCGGCTGTCAGCGGAGGCGTTCCGTCGGAAGTTTCGGGAAAATGAGAAAGGCAAAAGTGAGTCATATACAGAGTTTGCGTACAGGCTTATGTCAAACATGCAGGAGTGGCTCAAAGAAGAGAAAGCGTTTGGTGACCACGAGAAAGTTCTGCAGTGTTTCGGGCTAGAACAGTTTTATAGTCGGTTACCTGAGAACGTGCGGTACTGGGTCTTGGCTAGGCCAGACGTTAGTACGGTGGCTCGAGCCGCTGAGCTAGCCAAGGAGTTTGTGACGCGTCGGGCTCGTGGAGCTAAGGACGGTCAAAAGGGTGAATTTGGCTCCAAGTTTGAGAGGCCAAAGTTCACGCCCATGAGAGCAAAGGGGGACACACGTAGTTCGGATGCGAGTGAAAGCAGTCCGACCGAACGTAAGGAGACGGCGGCAACCGAAGCCGAACGCAGAAAGCGGTTCGAGACGAGGCAAGCGCGCGTTTGTTATACGTGCCAGAAGCCGGGTCACTTTTCGGCGCAGTGTCCAGAAACAAAAACACAAGTCGTGTTTTTGTCTTTATGCAGCACTGACGAGAACATGAAGCTTCTCGAGCCTTACATGCGAGACCTCCTCGTGAACGGGAAAGAGTGCCGAGTGCTTCGCGATTCCGCAGCTACAATGGATGTAGTTCACCCCTCTTACGTAGAACCCGATATGTTCACGGGCGAGTGCGCATGGATCAAGCAAGCAGTGGAAGCTCATAGCGTGTGTCTGCCGGTAGCAAAAGTGCTTATTGAAGGACCTTTCGGAGCACTTGAGACGGAGGCCGCAGTGTCATCTATGCTGCCCCCCCAGTACCCGTACCTATTTTCGAACAGGTCCGATCACCTCCTGCGCGAGAAGGGGCTTTTGTTTGGTGAGGCTAGCGTTCAGGCCTTAACCAGATCGAAGGTTCGGGAGCTCGCTGCAAAGGCGGTAGTTGCGGGACCGACGTTGTTGAACGATGAGAAAGGGTCAGAGGCGCAGCAAGCTGGTATTCAGAGCACGCCCGAACGGAATAAAATTGAGCCTGTAGCGTTAAAGGCACCAGATACTGGAGAGGAAAATCCCGACACGGGAAAGTTAGAAGAGCTGTCTCCAGATTTGCTCATCGCGCCTACGTCAGACGGACTTAACAGGTTGCTAAAAGTCAGCCGGTCGGCTTTGATAGCCGAGCAAAAGAAGGATGGCAGCCTAGAAAACATACGCTGCATTGTCAAGGAAGGTATCGCCAAGAAAAATGCTCGCTTTGTGGAAAGAGGTGGGGTCCTGTACCGGAAGTATCTAGACCGCAGGGGAGTGGAGTTCGATCAGCTGATCGTGCCTCAATGCTATCGTCAGGATCTGTTGCGCTTGTCGCATGGGGGTTCGTGGTCCGGACACCTAGGAGTTAAGAAAACTAAGGACCGTCTCTTGCAAGAGTACTATTGGCCAGGGTGTTTTCGGGACGCAGACCACTTTGTGAAGACATGCGACACCTGTCAGCGGGTGGGCAAGCTAGGGGACAAAACGAGGGCGCCGTTGAAGTTGGTACCTATCATTACGGAGCCTTTTAGACGGCTCGTTATTGATACAGTGGGACCTCTGCCGGTAACAGCCACGGGGTACCGACACATTTTGACTGTGATCTGCCCAGCGACAAAGTTCCCTGAAGCAGTGCCGCTTAAAGAACTCAGCTCAGTTGAGATAGTCAATGCACTACTATCCATATTTGCGCGAGTTGGTTTTCCTGCAGAAATCCAGTCAGATCAGGGTACAGTGTTTACTAGCGCTTTGACGACAGCCTTTCTCGAAAGGTGCGGGGTAAAGCTGTTACACAGCTCAGTGCACCACCCCCAGTCGAATTCCGTTGAGAAGCTCCACTCCGTCATGAAGCGCGTGTTGAGAGCATTGTGTTTTGAACATCAAACTGACTGGGAGCTGTGTCTGCCTGGAGTGATGTTTGCATTAAGAACCGCGCCGCATGCGGCTACGGGGTTTTCGCCAGCTGAGCTGGTGTACGGTCGCTCGCTGCGATCTCCGCTTCGCATGCTTCGAGAATCATGGGAAGGCAGGGGCGACGACCCAGTCGTGGTAGAGTACGTGCTTAAGCTCCTCGAACGCTTAAGAAGGGCACAGGAGTTGTCAGGTGAAGCAATGGCAGAGGCCCAGCAGAGGGCCAAGGTTTATTATGATCGGACAGCCAGGGCCCGTCGTTTTGAGGTGGGCGATGAGGTCATGATATTGCGCACATCGCTAAAGAACAAACTCGACGTGCAGTGGGAGGGCCCAGCACGGATTGTTCAAAAACTGTCGGACGTTAACTACGTGGTGAGTCTGCCAGGAAAGCGGAAAGCACAGCAAGTTTACCACTGTAATCTGCTCAAACCCTATAAGCAACGGGAAGCAGTGGTGTGCATGATGGTAAACGTTCCCGAAGAGCTTCCGGTCGAGCTTCCGAGACTAGGCTCAGTGACGAACAGGAAAGACACCGATCAAGTCATTAGTGACTTAATAAGTAAAGCATCGCTGTCGCCTGAGCAGAAAACCGAACTACACCAGCTCTTACAAGAGTTTCAAGGTCTGTTCTCTGAGAGGCCTGGTAGGACTTCTGTCCTTACTCATGACATAGAACTTACCTCCCCAGAGCCAGTACGATCCAAGGCGTACCGGGTGTCACCCCGCCAGAGCGATGTTATGGAGGCTGAGGTAAAGAAAATGCTACAGCTCGGTGTTATTGAGGCGGGTGAGAGTGATTATACCTCCCCTTTGATTTTAGTTGAGGTACCGGGCAAGGAACCTCGTCCTTGCGTCGACTACCGCAGGCTTAATTCCATCACTAAGGATCAAATTTATCCGATCCCTAACATCGAGGAGCGCCTTGAGAGAGTGAGTAGCGCTCAGTTTATTTCCACCCTAGATCTTGTCAGGGGTTATTGGCAGGTTCCACTTACAGAAGAGGCTAGTAGGTATGCGGCGTTCATTTCACCAATGGGGACATTCCGTCCTAAAGTTTTGAGTTTTGGTTTGAAGAACGCGCCATACTGCTTTTCAAGCCTCATGGATAAAGTGTTGCGGGGACAGCAAGAATTCGCTTTACCGTATCTAGACGACGTAGCGATATTCTCCGCATCCTGGCCTGAGCATATGGCGCACTTGCGGGCAGTGCTAACCCGCCTGCGCGATGCGGGCTTGACAGTCAAGGCTCCCAAGTGCCAGTTAGCACAGGCCGAGGTTGTCTACCTCGGACACGTGATTGGTCGGGGTCGTCGCCGCCCCTCTGAAATAAAGGTGGCCGCTGTGCGAGACTTCCCGCAACCGCGCACGAAGACCGATATTCGGTCGTTCTTAGGTGTCGCCGGCTACTATCAGAGGTACATCCCCAGGTACTCTGATATCGCGGCTCCCCTAACGGATGCTCTAAGAAAGACAGAGCCGCAAACAGTCGTCTGGGATGAGACGAAGGAAAGAGCTTTTAGCGCCCTAAAGAGCGCCTTAACAAGCCAGCCTGTGCTACGATCGCCCGACTACACAAAAGGGTTCGTTGTTCAGTGTGATGCTAGTGAGCGAGGCATGGGCGTTGTACTGTGCCAACGGGAAAATGGAGAAGTAGAACACCCCGTCCTGTATGCTAGTCGTAAGCTGACGATTCGTGAGCAGGCGTATAGCGCCACCGAGAAAGAGTGTGCGTGTATCGTGTGGGCCGTTCAGAAATTGTCATGTTACCTAGCTGGCTCGAGGTTTATCATTGAGACGGATCACTGCCCTCTCCAATGGCTGCAGACCATCTCTCCCAAAAATGGCCGCCTCCTGCGCTGGAGCCTCGCTTTGCAACAATATTCCTTTGAGGTGCGTTACAAAAAGGGGAGTCTCAACGGTAACGCCGATGGCTTAAGTCGAAGCCCCTAACGTGGGAATCAGCCTCAAAATTGCTTGTTACTGATGTTTTTCTTCCTGAGGCAGGATTTTTAACCTATTGCTTTTGTGTAGTGTTTCAAAGTGATGATGTGCTTTCTAGTGCAATTTTCCGATTTGTGGACGCGTTCTGAGTGCTGCTAAACTACTGTAAGGAACTAGGCAGCAGTATAAAAGGGGAAAGAGCCTGGCAGGGCTTAGTGAGGGTTGTGCCGTGCTTGCTGACTGAGCGGTTGACTTTCGGCGTAGTTCTAACGCTTGCCGGAAACGAGAACAAAAATGTCAACTCTCCCGAAGTCACTTTGCAGTGTCCTGTGTGAACGTGAACGTGAGAACGAGGCCTTCTCTGTGCGCTGCGCTCAAGAAATGCCAAAGGACGCCCGACTTCGGTTATGAGCATCATCGAGCGACATCCCTCCGGACAGCGGATGCAGTCCCCTGACCATCGGGATCTCCTTCCCCCGGCGGGGCGGTCTGTTACGTTTCGCCTACAACGCGCGGTAATGCCGGCGCGGATGCAACGGACGCCGGGGCTTCGCTCAAAGCGGCAGACATTTTGGCCCGTTCGACGCCGCCGCAACGCCTCCCCGCCAAGCGTGTCCAGGCGTGTTTCAGTGCCACGTGTCTTCGTATGTGCGTGTGTGTGTGTGTGCCCACGCTTGTCAAAGCGCGGCAGCCGGGGAGCGGAGCTCCCCAAGTGAGGAGCCAGCAGGTCTGTCCGTCGGCGGGTTGGCGATGCGTCACTACACTCGGCTCACCATGTCTCTCGGCTCGACCGTGCGCGCCGTCGTGGGCTCATGCTCCGCCGTCGCGTGGGCTCATCCCGTGACCTTCCTTCTGGCCCGCGACGCCGAGAGTATAAGAGCAGCTGCCCCCGGACGCCAGGAGAGAGGCTCCGATTTGTACTGTTGAGTTACGTGCTCTCCCGTCTCTCCACTTCGGTCGACCTGACCGGCCGCTCTTTTGCTATGTTAGAATAAACAAGTTGTTCTGTTACCAGTCTTCTCATGCTTTGCCGGGACCTTCGGATGCTTCCAGTGTCCCAGGCCGCCAGGCCAACGCTACCCTTGGGGCTTGCGACCCATTTGCAATAACGGGCGTCAGCACCGAGACCCCAACACTGTGTAGCATTTGCCGCCACCATTCTTCTTCCTTGTCACAGTCTGTGAAGACCGCGGGGCATTGCCAAAGCATGTGGTCAAGAGTAATGATGCCATTGCACTTATTACAGTTGGTTTGAGTTTCCCTCTCAGGATAGATCCTGTTAATAAAATCTGGACTTGGGTATGTTCTTGTCTGTAGCAAACGTAATGTGACCGCTTGGGCTCTGCAAATTACCGTGTGGCAATGGGTATTCCCTTCTGCTTAAATAATAATGCTTCGTGATTTCGTTATATGTTAATAATCGATCCCTGTGTTCCCCTGGTGAAGTGTAAGTTGTTCGGTCTTGAAGAGCACGGCTAGAAAGTCCTCGTGCTGCTTCATTTGCCACCTCATTGAGGTTTCTCCGAGCTCCGTCCACTACCCCCAGATGTGCAGGAAACCAGCGGATTTCAATCCTCTCACTGTTGACCTTCTTTAGTAATCTTGTTGCTATCCGTGTCACATATCCGTTAGTAAAGTTGCGTATGGCTGTTCTAGAGTCGCTGTAAATATGTGTCCACCGATTAGCCCGGATGGCTAAGGCGATTGCTACTTGTTCTGCTACTGTTGAGTCCTTGGTATAGACGGTGATGGCATCCCGTATGTTACCTTATAAGTGTCTACAACAACGGAGGTATACGCATCCTTATTTTTAACCCAGGCAGCGTCAACGAAAACCGCCTGCTGCTTATGTTGATCTATGTCTTGAAGGAGTGCCTTCGCCCTTGCCTTCCGTCTCTCGAAGTTATGTGTCGGGTGCATGTACCTAGGGAACGGGGTCGTCTTTATTGTTTCTCGTAGTCCCGCTTGCAATTCTCTTAATAATTATTCTTCGTTGGTGTGGCTGTTAATTTCTACGCCAATTTCTTCAAGTAGCGCCCTCCTAGGTCGTGTCCCCATTAGTCTCTCCTGGTGAGCCACCTGTTGAGCCTCAGCTATCTCTTCTAGTGTGTTATGCAGCCCTAGGCGCAATAAGCTACCGTTGGCCGTGCTGATGGGAAGTCCTAGTGCAGTTTTTATAAGTCGTCTGATTAAAGCGTTTAGCTTGTTCTTATCAGCCTGTGTCCATTGTAGCATGCCAGCCACGTACGAGAAGTGGCAAAAGGCGAATGCATGTACCAATCTTATGGCACTGTCTTCTCCTAGCCCCTTATGCTTGTTGGTAATTCTACGCAGAAGCCTAATGACTTCTTCTGACTTGTTAGAGATGTGTTGTATCATCCTGCAATTAGATCCATTCGCTTGCAGGAGAAGTCCTAGCACTCTAATAGTTTCCACCTGCCTGATTGGTTCTCCATTCTTGGCGTATATGTCAATGCGGGGTTCTTCCTCTGGGATATATCCGTTCGGCTTGCGCCCACGCTTGCCGCTCCGTAGTACCAATAGTTCTGATTTTTTAGCAGAGCAGTTCAGTCCCATACCCTCAAGTGTTGTTTCCACCACATAAATGCTTTCCTGTAGTTTGGTCTCTGTTTGTCCCATATCACCTTCGGCACTCCAGATTGTTACGTCATCTGCATATATAGCAAAGTGGATACCCTCAATCTGCGCGAGACCTCGAGCCACTTTTGACATTGCCAAATTAAATAACATGGGAGATAGGACAGACCCTTGTGGTGTCCCACGATTCCCAAGTTCCAGAGTTGTCGATTGGAGTTCGCCTAACCTGAGACAAGCAGAACGGCCACCGAGAAAGGCTTTGACTATATTGTGCAATCGTTTACCCAATCCCATCTCCGAGAGGATATCCAATATGGCCCTGTGCTTGATGCGATCAAAGGCCTTTTCTACATCTAGGCCTAGAAGAGCTCTCGTATGCAGCGGGCTAGCAAGAATAAGGTGATGTTTGATTAAAAGCATTGCATCTTGAGTCGAAAGTCCAGGACGGAAACCGATCAGGTTATGCGGAAGAAGATTTCTGTTTTCTACATACTTAGTCAGTCTATTGAGTATGACATGCTCCATAGTTTATGCCCAGACATGATGTTAACGATATGGGTCTTAGGTTATCTAGATTTAGTTGCTTGCCTGGTTTGGGAATAAGAATTGTGTTGGCAATTCTCCATTCCTTCGGATAATCACCGTTTTTCCAGAGTTCGTTGAAATACTCTGTTAAATATTTTATAGAATCATCGTCCAAATTTTTCAACAGCCTATTGGAAATGCCATCTGGACCGGCAGCAGATCTACTGTTGAGGTCGTACAGGGCTGCGCGAACTTCGCTTTCTGTGAAGTCTTGATCCATAGGCTCACAGTCTTCCCCTGTATATTCAGGCGGGTCTGTACTCTCATTGCTATCCTTAAGCGGTAAATACTTAGCTGCGAGCCGATCCAGTATGGCCTCCTCCGTTGTGTCCTGACTCTCACGATGGACGAGTCGTGCTACTGCTGTTCTCCTATTAGATTTTGTGTCGTTCTCATAAAGCAAATGTCTAAGTAATTGGGATAGTAAGTTATTAATGCCCAACTTAAATGTATCGGTAGAATAACTAAAACTAAAAGCAACGCTTATTACTTGCTCTATGTATTAGCAATCGTTATTTCTGAGCAAGTACAGAGTCTTCGCGCCGCAGTCCTCGGAACACATCACACGCTTAAATGCATATTTTCCTCTATTTCCAATATAAGTTGCGTCTAAAGCGCAAGAATGTGAAACCATATCAGTGCGACCTTTAATGAAGAGGGAAAATTTGGAATGTGAACATGCGTAAGAATATACTACTATGTGTACGCTAAAAAACACAGAACAGAGAGAGAGAGAGAGAGCGAGAGACAAGCCCTCGTTCACCGAATCAAAGTATTTCGAACATAATTCCATCATCGTATGCAGCGGATTTCGAAACGGACTCGCACATGCCGTGAATAAGGTGCACTCAGAAGCAGAGAAACGTCTGATTGGGTTGTTTTGGTGGCAAATCTTTAAAAATGAAACTTCCTTTGCGGGGAAACTGGTCATACAGGTATAATGATCAGTATAGCTGGGATGGAGCGGCGAAGGCTTTCTGGCCGAATGTGTAAGCTAGATGTAAAATGCGGCCGTTTAGTTTGAAAACAAAGTGTATAAAACCAAGAAAAATCGGCGCCCACATTAAGGAGACTTATTTTACCTAAGTGGGCGCCGCTATTGGCTATCACCGCAAGTATTGTGTTGTTACCACGTCGATTACTCAAATGAGGGGAGGGCACCTTCACGCCGGGCGCGTATTCAACAATAGCAAAATATTTCTAGTAAAAGTTAATTCATACAGAAAACTATTTGTTCTCTTTGATAGTGAACAACATTCGGAAGCAAGGTGCCAGGTAATATTGCATAGCATAATGGCTGCACGCTCGCGTTCTCTCACCTAGAACCGGTGAGCTGTCGTTGAAATTAGTCAGCTTAGTTATTAAAATGACCATCGCGAACAAGAAGGTACAACATTGTGCAAAAATGTTCCGCGCCCTTCTCGCTGCGGGAATCGAGGCAGAATTATTTGCACAAAGTTAACGTATTCGTAATTGCTTTCTTCTTTGTTTGCATACCGATATTATACTTTATTAAGCCAATTATGTGTCTATTTTTTTTCTTTCCCTCAATATGAGTTGAAACTTCGCGCTGAACTTTAATTTCCGGCTTTCTATTTTGCTTTCGAGACAAGTTGCGGCAGTAATCATTACACTATAAAAGCTAGAGCAGTGAAGTGGTGCCCCCCGCCTATATCTAGTAGAAGGGTCTATGAATACAGAGATAATGGGGCCATAAGGACAAAATCGACGCTATCTGGAGATTACAAGATAATAAATTTGCAAAACGTTTCACAAAAATGAGTCGAAAACTTCGGCTTGCGCGTTTCTAACCTGCCAGGCGGAATTTTCAACACATGCTATGAAAAGTACGAGCAAATTATTGGCTCAGAATAAAACACCAAGTAAAAAAAAAAGTAATAGCCACGCGTGAAATCACGGCAGAAAAAAAAAAACGGGCGAGCGAAATCCTGGGACAGCAAGCGTGCGCCTTGGAAATATCGCGCCCCCAGCTTTCCCGAAAGAGCGCGACTTGTCTATGGAGGCATAAAACCTATCTTCGTGCACGCTGGTTGCGCCGTTCTGGCTGGCGCCGCTTTCATGAGGCTGAAGGAGGAGGAAAGCCATGTTCTCAAACTTGAACCGCTCCTTTCCTAACCGCCTTCTCAAGCTCGCGCCGCGCCGTCTCAGGTCCTCACTGTTATTTTTCTTTTTTTTCTTACGCACTCCCTTATTTCTTCCGGTCTAGGTGGCAGTCCTGTGCTTTGGCACCACCTGCAATTCTTCTCTCTCTTTAGTTTTTTTTCTCCCTATTTTTTGTTGTTGTTGTCGTCTCCTTCCTTGTCCTGTTAGGAAAGGATTCCTCTTTCCGTGGCGCTGCTTTCCGTTGGCAGCTCGTTTTCGGGGTCTCCCGCGCACACCGTCGTTTACAAAAAGTCCCCTCGCTTCGCTGATGGGGATTTGCGCGTGTGCTGAACCCGCTTTAAATATTTATAGGGATACGCCTATTCTGTCCTCTTTACCACCGGCTGAAGGAATGAAAATATGGCGCTATTTTGCCCGCGAGAACGCTGCAGGTATCAGCCTTTCCCTCTCCTCGAATCTGCCAACTTTCCTGTCATCCCGTTCTTATTCGCTCCCATAGAGCGGAGATCTCTTCATTTCGCTTTGTTTTGCTCCTCGATCTTCGGCAGCCGTAAATGTCTTGGCCACGCTTTTATACTCCACTTAATCTTATCCGCACGAAGAAAGAGAAATCTATGTGAAATCAAGTCTGACAAGCTGATAAATGCCCAGAAAACGATTGGGCCCGAAATTCGGCGCGAAATAAAGCACCAACTCCGCTGACTGAGCATGCTGTCTGTCGCGGAACTTCTCACGTTCAAGTTCACCTTGTCAAAGACTTGATTAGATAATAAAGGCGTGCGGGAACTGCGCACGCTGTTGCCTTTTTAACTTCCTGTCTCTCTTCCTATCATTTGCTCCTGTCAGCCCCCTGCAGGTATGCCGTTCAGATGTGTTCGTCGACGGAGAAAGGAAAGCAGGCATTTTCCACCTCCTCTACAGATAGAACCGAATGTGAGCAACACTGCTTCGTTCGTCCATAAGCAAAAACCGACGCGCTCAATTCATGCAATGGGGTGTTTTTGTTCTTTCTCACTGTTTGAAATGATTCCCCGCCAAGGTGTAGTTCACTCCGGCCGATCGGGATTGCGTGGCCTGCAGCTCAGATGGATGCACCGCCTTTCTCTGCTCACATCAACCGGCCAAGCTGGATTTGCTGTAACAGGGCTTGACGTCACTTGCGGTATAAGAGGCTGCCCATACTTTCTTGGCTTGAGCGCGCCTATATATATATATATAGGCAGGGACACTGAGGGTAGATACGTAGGTTATGCTCATTCCATATTAATGTTGACGGTTGACGTAAGTATATACGAGTATATCTGCATGTTTGTAACGCCTTCTCGATGTCATCCGCGGCATTAGGTACATTAAGCGATGTGCGAAGAACTTAAATCTGCAGTCACTCGTTATGTGGCATTTGCGCAGTGCACATAATCATTGATGCAGCCATTGATTTTCGATATTTGCTTCATTCGTTTGGTCCCTTAAGCTACTAGCCTTCACGTGAGGAAAGTCTATAGCTCATAGAAGTTGTTACTGCTAAGTATTTTCATAACATGCATTGTTTAAATATAGGTTTCCGCCACCTAAAATGCGTCCCGTCTTCTTCTTCTTTATTAAATGTGATATACTGGAAGTGTGGCCACGGAATGTAGCCGGCTATACGAAAATCATAGGTACCGGAAAAACAACAGAGACAAAACAGATAATGAAATTACAAAACATTTTCAAAAGTCTGTAACATAATAGCAAAGCAATAACAGAGTAAGTCCGTGGATCACGGAGAAGAAAAAAAAATGACTACCATTCCACTCTGTGAAGATGGAATGGCAGCGAAAGCTGACGTCAGTCAAAGCTCTCAAACGAAAAGCAAAGTGCTTTCGCTGCCATTTCATCTTCACAGAGTAGAATGGTTGCTCGGGCTCGCGATTGTCGTTTTCGTTCAGCATCGCGGGAACGTTCTTCGTCGGTAGTCGTTTCGCGCCGGCGCCGTTTACATTCTCGTTGCTGTTCCCTCCGGCGCTCCTCGTACGCATGTTGTTCTTCGGGTGTACAAACTATACGTGTCCGCCCCATCGATAACGCAACTGTTTTTAGCGCCGATACCTCTCCTGCTTATATACTGCGATAACCTTGACATCACGCTATTCTTCACGGCGAGCGTTTTGATCTGTTCCGCATTTTGACGTCAGCGCCGCCGCGCTGCACCTGTACGTGGTCACACACAAAGCAAACAATGAAGCCCATTGTATATGGATTTGGTAGAAATCGCTAAAGTTTCTGCTGCTGGACGCTGAAAAAACTATGGAAGGTTAGTCATATACAGCTTTCGCTGTAAAATGGGAAAAATGGAACAGGTAATGCATCCCATTACCCATCATCGACCGATATGGATATACAGTAAGATCTCGTTAAGACAATCTGTGACCAACACATTCAGGAAACTAGGTGACCCTCTGCTGAGTGAACAGACAATATCAGAACACCGTCCCCACCGCGGTCATCGGCTCAGAGTACACTAAAGGCACTTCGGTGCTTTCTGAGAACGTCTGGATTGTGCGAGCGCCTTTGACCCTCATCTCTCTCTTTCTCTCTCTCCTTTCTATTCCCCCACTCCCTTCTCCCAGCGCAGGGTAGCCAACCGGACTCTTCACTGGTTAACATCCCTGCCTACCTTTTATCTCTCTCTCTCTCTGTCTCGTTAAGATGAACTCGGTTAAGCTGAATTCTCGCTTATAACGAACAACATGGGAACTTTGGTTTTCCATGCCTCAATGACAAAAAGAAATCCACCTGAGACATGCTCTTCGGTTAAGATGAACATTCGGAGGGACCACCACCGCTACCGATCCTAAAGGCTATAGGGTGCCTCGATGCGCCGCGCCCGGGGGCGCGCGCATCAAGGCACCCTACTGGAGGCCTGGGGCGCACATCGCCCGTGGACAGAGGCGAAAACAAGAGGTGGAAACAAAAAGAGACAGTGACGCTTCACTTCGTGAACGCGGGTGACGCGCAACCGTATGGGTGCTATAGCGCATACCAAGTCATCGGCCCTCGGTGCGCCTAGACTGTGCGCATCGCAGATGGTATTAACGCGATAGCGTTAAGGAGCTCGTGTCGCAGAAAAGTCTGTGTCGTTGGCGTCGGTGGCGTTGGCCGTGAGCAAAAATGGCGGAAGGCAACTCATAAATAAAAACTTGCAAGATGGGCTGGACGGAAATCGAACCAGGGTTTCCGTAGTGTGAGACGGAGACGGTATACCACTCAACCATGAGTTCGATGGTGCAAAGCGCGACAAAAGCGCCTCGAGTGAAGGCGCTGTCGCTTTACAAACAACGCGCCGTAGAAAGTTATACTGCGGTGTATATCGGTAATTATGAGCATGTAAATTTTTTTAAGCGACGCGGCTGCTCTTTCCGCTCACAGCGCGATTCCTAGGTGCAGCGTTCGATGCGGGACGCCTCTGACGTGGTCGCTGCGCCGTAGCGCGTCTGGTGGGAAAGCGTCCCCTGCGATGTGTGCCGTGCTGTTGGCGAGGAGTCATGCGTCTGCGTGGTGCTCCCAAGCGAGATAGAGGACGATCCCATCGAGGCGTCAGCCCCATGATCGCGTCCGCCTTCATGGCGCGTCGCGGCCCGGCTGTCCGTGCCGCTCACGATGTTTGGCTCGCGTAGATCGTTTGTCCCTCCGAGACACCGAGTTCTTTGGTTCGTTCCGCTTGCTCAGGCGCCCGTTTCGTTGCCGCGCTGAACGCTGCGTTGCTCGGCGCTCACCGCGTGTCTTTGTGTGACTCAAGAGCATGCCGAGCGAATGAGTGGGCGGTGCGAACGGGGTGCGATAACGCTATCGTGTTCCACTCTTGAAGGCGAAGCTTAAGCGTCCTCCAATTTTTTTCAAGGCAAGGCTCGCGCGGCCGCGTCATACGGAGCAGCCGCCTAAGTAGAACGCCCCCTTGTAAACACTCGCGAACTAAATTAACAAGCATGGTTTGAGCGCGTACTAGCAAACCTGAACACATCAGAATCAATGACCGCGGACGCTCGCTGTCAGAACGCTGGCGTGAGGAATCCGGCAGCAGCACCGAGTGAAGTGACCTTGGCGCTGTCTATCGCTTCAACGCAAACTGAGCGGCGAGAACACAGCGCATGGAAAGCTACGAGCCAGCAGATCGCTTTCAAGATAAAGCCCGCGCGACCACGTGCGGCCGAATTATGTACAACATTCGTTCCTCCCCTGCGCGCGATGGAAGACGGCGTGCTCCGCCCCACCTTTACTCCTTTGCGGACGCGAGATTAAACCGCCATCGTCAGCTCACTGTCGCATGCTTTCACTCGCACACACAGTGTACGGCCCGCGAGAACGATCTTATCACGAGACGAACCCGACACGTCCGAATCGCAAACGAAACCATGCTGTAGCAACTGCCAGAAGAGGTCAACCGAGCGCGCCTGCCGCCTACCTTCCTCCTCCGCGACGCCTCTCCTAATTTCTCTTTCCACACTTCGCTCAACATCACCTAGACTTTCCTCTAGGTTGCGTTGCTTTGCCGCGCGCTCGGCTCGCTCCTTCGTGCTTTCGTTAGCTCGGGGCTTGCACAGGTGACCTGTGAGCTGGCAGATGCCTGCTTTAACTCCCTAGTGAACTTTTTCCAGCAGCACGAAGGCACAGAATGATTTTTAAGGTCGTTAGGTGAGATGACAACGTTCAAGGCTGCTCGCTGAATTGCGCAGAAGTGCCAAACAACCATCACGGCCGGGATGAAACCAAGCAAGAGTACCACTTGAGAACAGTTTTCTATTAAGCTAAATAAATGTTTTATGTCATTTTTCCCTCGTTTTAAGTCTACTTCATTTACCGTTTTGAAGTAAGATATTTGGATGTACCTTGTCATGTTACCAGTTATACTTCTGATAAGACGTACTTCTGATAAGTTGAACGAATTTTCACGGTCTCTTCAAGTTTGTCTTAAAGGGAGTATTATTTGTTCATGGAGATGTTCGTCAATTTACGTGCGCATGAATATGCTATTGGGCTTCATCGATGTGTTCATAAAAAAAAAAGAGCGTTTGAAGGGTGAAATTACAAACAAAAGAAGAAATAGCAACTGTTCTTTAGTATCCTAGTGAACGCTCAATATATTAGGCGCGCAGCAAAACTGGAATTGGAGACTGCTCTGTATACCGTCGAATGAGTTCCCTACCATCGTTAAGACTTACGAGGCTGTAAACGCACTGCACTTGACGGCAAATGGCACGTAATTTTGTCCTTTATTCTGAAAAGTTCAATCGTACCCGCAATTACTGTATGACTGTGTCACTACTGGGATAATGTTGTAATATCGCAAACTGTGATTCACCAATAAGTTATAGTTAAGATTTGTCCCTTTGCGTCGGTTCGTGGAAAGTTAAAGTTCATGTGTCGTCTCCTATTTAGTAAACATGAGTCTCGTTCATTGCCATAAGTATTGGAGTCCAATGGAGAAACCATCACTAATATATTTTTTTTATTTCCTGACATCTTATTTGTTAATTAAAAGTAATTGTCTGACTTTTAAATTGTTGTTTTAATGGTCAAGATGGCACTCAGGAAGCTCTGGATGATTGTACGAGACGTGAAAACAACATGTTTCCGATGAGGTACACTATGCGCGTTTATTTTACCCGACGGAGAGAGGACGCTCGCGAAATACGAAAAGTATCGCGTGAATACGAGTTCGCGCACACGGGATAGCAGCGCCACCAAAGAGCAGCGCCACCAAAGAGAGCAAGCTGTTTAGTTTCAGTAGCAATGAACTATTCGTTAATAGTTATGAGGTCGATAAACTTGTCTCTGATTCTCAAATGTTTCCCCACTTACATTGGCGCACCTTATGTACCAACCGCTCCGGGTGTATTGATGTGAAACGTTTCGAGATCGACCAGCGAGCTGGCTTCACCTCGTTACCAGTGCTTCGTCGAGCTCCAAACGCACGCTGCAGATATTTCAGCCGCATTGAAGCGAAAGTTCGCGTTGGTCTTTGGAAAAACAAGTGGCGCAAAGAAACGAGCGACGTGGAGAGACGACAGTGGAGCGAGTGTCTCGCGTGGTGCGGCCGGCGACAATTCATTGGTTTAGTGCGCGCGGTGTTTCACTTGGTGTCTCCGCGGCGGCAAATTGAAGCCGTCGAGCAGTCGTGATTAATTCCGAGGCGTTACGCGCAACTCTTTTGGTCTTGCTTTCGTTGGCCGCCTTTGAGAGTAATGGTTCTTTAAATTAGAGCCGTGTTCAATGATTTGTTTCGCGCCGGCTGATCGCAAACGCCCGTACGCTTCGGGAATTGATTAGGAAGAGCGCAGTTATGTATGCGTTACACCTCCGTGCCGTCGCTCGCCCGCTTTGCGCTGTTGCTTTCCTCGTTTCCTTCTCGTTTCTTTTTTCCTTCATATCTTTTTTTTTTGCGTTGCGCTCCGATGCGCCTACACGATCAGCTTTCGGCAATGTTCTCGATCCGTCTTCGTTGGCGGCGCTCATCTATTGCATGCGCCTCCATGATGGCGACGATGAAGTGCACGCTGCGCAAGGTGTCGCCCGGTCGCCCATGCATCAAACGCGGGTGCTCGCTTGTCACACATACTGTGGGGGCGAGAAGCGTCGGACTCATTCTCATGCCCGTCCGTTACTTCTTTCTTTCTCCGCGTAAACTATTCAGGTGAAGAGAAATACCAAAACGAAATTCGAAGCGTTGTTATTCGCCGTTATCAGTTGATAGAAAAACAAACATACAAACGTATAGTTGACATATCCCGCAGCTTTCCTTCACAAAGGAGCGTCTCTTGAACACGATAGCCAGGTCGGCTTATTATAAGAGGATTTGCGCTTGTCGTCCGAGTGTTATGTGGGATTATTTTGTTGGTCTTGTCACTTTCTTTCCTTCTTTTTTTTTCTTTTCAAGTATGGCAAAAGAGGGGCCATGTTCGGCCTCATCCGTTTAAAAAGTATGGTAACCGACGTAGAACTCAACTGACATTTCAATCGTTTTGTCTTCTGTTGTCGGCGTTATGTGCGTTATTTCAACGTTTATGTGCAATGTATACAAACTATTGCCCCGCATAAGTACGTTCCCGTTTGGATGAAATGAAAGCCAGCACTGAAGCCCATGAAAAGTTATCTTCTGGTCACAGTCATCATTCCTGTGTATGTCTAACCTACACGCCTAAATTTAATAATTTATTGACCATTAACTCGCACTTCGTTATGGTAGCTTCTAAAGCGGTACGTGGTAGCTTATTCCTGTTCATGTTGAGATTATTGAGCGTGTGATTTATTCTATAGAACGCCAGGTTTACCACAGATTTTGATAATTGGAATAACAGTGTAACGTAGTGCTTCTTTTCTGTTGGTTCTTTGTTTCTTTGTTTCTTGTTTTTTAATTGCATAACAAATAGTGGGTCAGGTTTAGCGGTTTTTTTTAGAGGTTTCATAGAAACTCATTCATTGTCCGCTATCACTTGGTGTTTTTGACAGGATAATGTAGGTGAAAACAAAGCGGTGTTCAATTTTATTTTTTAATATCCTGATTTCTTCTTACTTTAAAAAAAGAAACCGAAATCGACGCAAAGGTTCCGTGACACCATGCGCGAAGGACTATCACTGGCACGAATAAACCTGAATTTTGCTTTAACTGAAATTGACCGTTATTTGCCTGAAAAAGAACACATTGAAACAATAGTTGCTGTGTTTGTCCTATAGTCACGAATCTAGCGCGAGCATTCGGCGATGTAGTGTTTAATTTGCGATCGAGGCACTAACAGGCGCCCTCGGCTACGATAAAAAGCGAATCGCGTACTAAGAAGCTACCAGTGCTTGTCGGTCCCGTTTGCCGCATTCATTTTACAAGGCTCCAGGTCTCTTCTTTTAAAAACGGGCGGCAGCTAAGTACCTTATGTCAGTACCCATAAGTCATAGTTCTTCTGAGGCGTTTGCGCCAGGGTGGCTCTACGCGTTAGCATCAAGCCGCTGGCAGCTGTGTCAGGATGACAGCCCGCGTGCCAACGTTTGCGTCCTGCAGAAGAAGGCCAGGGTCAGCGGTTGCCTGGCACACACTTTGGCCTCACTTGAATACACGGCGTTTCACAACCACTCAGCCTAACAGTGGGCAAGGGAAGATCAAATATTGAGGGCGCCATACCGCTGCTACAGCTGGTCACAAGCCAGCGGCATCGAAGGAAGAGCAGTTCGGGGCCCGCTAGCTTTTATTCGGCATACACCGTACCCATACTTCAGGAAATAAACGGTGCCAGGCAGCCGCACACAGAGAACACATACGGATGCCAAAGTTGCAAGTCTGCGCCCGTCCTGTCGTGTGTGTGTTCCGCGTCTGTCTTGAGTCGTCTATTTCCTGAAGTATGACAGACCAGCCAACTCAAAGCAAGATTCTGCGATCGCACCCACGTCTACCTGCGGCGGCGTTTCAAAAGCCGTAGAGCTCATGGCCAGAATATTGAGACTCAAAGCAGCATCGAATAACCACTTAGATAAGGATGAATTGTGAATTTGCGTTATTCTGAAACTATAGTGTGAGCAAACTACTGTAAAGAGATTAAGGAAATTGAAGACCGATTTTGATTTGCTTTCACGTATAATAATTACGTATTTTAATTTACGGTTATCTGCGTTTACCAGCTAACCATTGGATAGCAGAAAGCGGATAGCAAAGGAGAGAAAACGCACTGGAAGAGGACTGAGGATTGGACGCTTTGAAGCGATTTAAAAATAGGCAGAAGCATGGATAGACCTAACTCAGAGGAGTAACTGGAGATCGCTCGAAGAGGTTTTCGTCCTAAAGTGGACAAATTATGATGATGAATTTAACGAACTCCGAGACTAATGAAAGTTTATGAAGACATTGCATTAAACATTTAGCGCAAAATGAAACATATGTCTGTGCTATGCTGCCGTGCGGACGCGCGGCGTACATAGCACACACACGTGTGATTCCCGTTGCGCGAAGAATGACGTACCTGCCTTTATGACGACTCAGCCTCTTACGGAAATGCATCCGTAAATCAGGTCGATACCATGCGTGACACGTCAGGCATGCAGGCTGACCGCGTGGAGCACTCTCGTCGAGGCAAGCACGGCCTGCCGCCCGCGCTTCGAAGAGCCGCTTTCGATGCCAACGGCTGCTTGACCGAATGTTTTCAGGTGCACTCACTGCTCGCGCTGGCGGCGCACTCAGAAGCGGCCCTCTATCTGGGCGCGCGTGCCGCGCTTCTTTCACGCGAAGCCTTTGATGAACGCATACATCAGCGGATCTTCGGTGAATCGCAGCGCCTTGCCCAGCAGCTAGCACAGCTTCGATGTCATGACGATGCGCACGGCGATGGATGCCCCTATACAGAGAAGGGGCGCTTCAGAAGTTTCTCAAACTCATTTAAGTCCACGCGCTACGGGCATATGGTGCTTTCGTCGCTAGTCTCAGGTCGTCTGTATATGTATCTGTATTGCTGCCATCCTTCAAACAATTGGTGCCTGGGGCTCAATGTATGTGTGATGTACACAATAAATGCACTGTTTGCCCGGCCTGCTTCCCTTTCTAAGGCCTGTACGCTGCCATTTGTTGTAGTATATTACGACGGAACTCTTACACGGCTCGTTTCAATAGCCTTTCATCACCAGTAATTTCGCTCTGATTGGGGTCTATTCAGAGAGAATGACAGCGAGTAGCGCGTGGCTTTCGTTATGCCGCGTGTCCTCGCGGGAGTTTCTGAGCTGTCCAGTGCACTGAGCTTGCGCTAAGCTCCACATTGACGACAACAGACAAGGCTTTTCAACGTGAAATGATGTAGCTTAGGCTGTAATGAATGGCGTTTTTGAAACCGCATAAGCTGGTGGTTGCCACCTAATTAAACTGTTTAATGTGCACGTTTGCTACTGAAACTCTTTTTAAATTATTTTTAAGCTGACTATTTTCGAAAGTGTTCTTATAAAAGCTGCTGCGGAACTGACCGAAATTCTCCTACATGAGCCTGTCTGTGATGCGCTCACTTGATTGAAAGCTCATATGAGTGAAAACGCCTGCATACATTTATTATAAACAGGTGGTAGCGTAGAGGGATGCATTTGTGTAATAGAGTGTTGTTTTTTTTCTGTGACTGTAACAATTGGGACAAGAGTTTAGGAAAGCTCAAGCACGATTGCCTCGTTTTTTGCCAACAAAAGCATTGATAGCTGTGGATTCTCTGAGGCATTCATTTGTCATCTCTGAAGTGAAGGATTACACTGCACAAAAAGCGGGGTTCAACTGTATCATCCTCCAGGAAGTAATATCTTGCTTGGCGGCGATTGATATTACTCCAAAATCTTTCAAACACTCGAACAGTTGTACTTCAGTGTACTGACTGGCACGTGACAAATCTTTCCTACTTTTCAAGTGTCCGAATACGGTATGTAGGGCTTATCTCTTAGTCCTGCTACTTCATGCAGTAAAAGCAGGTTTCTTGCAGATGCCACTGAGGTAACACTCACCGAAAAACTGTCGTTTCTGTTTACTCGGAACGTCTGAACTTTTCCCTTACTGCCGAGACAAGTTCTTAAGCAGGATGATTTGGATTCACTTGCCAAAAATTCTGTCCTTCTTATGACGGGCGGAGCACCATTGTGATTCCTTCACTTCTTTCCTTTTTGTGGGTCTCGAAAGTGAAAGAAGCTTCATCACGCTCATTGGCTTGATAATCGCTTAGGTCATAGTTTGAAGTACTGTCGTTCTCCTGATTCTGTTTCGTCAAGACAAGGTCTCTTGGTGTCACCTTCGCTGTGTTCTACCATGGTCACCCGAGAGCGGGCCTTCAGCGTCTTGATGTTCAAGTACTAGCCGTGCTGTCTTCATGATGTCATTCGCATGGCGTGTGTTGGCAGAATCTTGGACGCGCTCCTGCTTTGCACTCATGTGCCTAAAACACGCTGGCGGTGATGGGGCTTGTGCCGCCGTTCCCAGCTGCCAGCCGCCGTAGCAGTTGGAGACACCCCGAGGGAAAAGGCAATGAAGGCTTCGTACCTGGTTTAGGTCACTACACTTCTTCTCGCTAAATTCCTGGCCAATGAAGTCCAGGCACAATGTAAACAACTATTTTAAACTGAAGTGAAAAAACGAGCAGCAAAGAACTGGGCCATCGCCTTAGAGAAAACTTCGTATTCTATAGTCGCATTCTTGCTTTGCAGCGTTTGGTCCGCGCGGTGGAATCACTGTGTCTGAGATCCGCGTGAGCGTTACAGCTGAACGGCTTCGAATATTTCATGTATATTTTTGCGATAAGGCAAAAGTAAGTTTCTTAGTTGATCTCCATTCTTTTGGCAGAGTCGCTTCCTGAGTTCATCCATCGGTCGAAATCGGTGAGCCACACCACTGTTTTCTCGGTGGGGGACCCTTAAATTGAGCGGTTTAGTGGTACTGCCGACCACGCCACATCGTGGGGCGGCGAAGAGTGCAAAAAGAAAGACAGGCCTAGTATTTCGGTCCGCGATTATGTGAACCGCTCAACTAAACCAGAAGTCGAATTCACAAAGCGTCTTGTTTGTAAGTTCTCTTTGCATTTTGCCAGCTACCTTTAGTAATAATAATATGTATACGTCAAAGATGATGACTGGTCAATTCTATAGCGTGAGAACCTTTTTATGAATACGGACCGAGTTATCTTTTGGGTCCCGGTTCTTAAGAGCTGGAAACGCAGTGTCTTAACTACTCTATTGTGGCAACTGTGCAGGTTCCCGTTGCAATTAAACGATTTGTCTTTGTACACAGTGTCTCATAAACGACGATTATTTTGCCAAAAACGCAGTTGAACTGTTGCTTTGCCGCTGCTATATGAGGTGAGGCTAGTAAGCACGAGAATCAAGAATCAGATAGGGTTACGCCAAAGGAAGCAGCGAGAACAACGTTTGCCTGAGCTCGTTGGTTGCAGATAGCACAATTGGTTTCCAGCAGAACGTACTGACACGGACAGAAAGGGATGACGACACGCATTTGCTAGTCCAGTGCGTGCTGTCGTCCCTTTCCGTCCGTGTCAGTACGTTCTGCTGGAACCAATTGCGCTACGAACCAGCGAGACACGATACACAAAGTGACTTTATCATGTTATAGGAAAGAGATGTCGGCTCAACATTTTTTCGGTAGGTGTCGACAAAGGGGAAGGGGGGCGGGGGAGATCGAGAACAACATGGGTATTGAAATACCCGCGTATACGCTATACGTCTATTCACCATATTTACTATGTAAGGGCAGCCCTCTTCTAAGGCCCGCACGCCCACTTTGGTGCGCGAAAATTTGAAAAAAAAAAAAAGAATTTCATACTCGCGTGCTACTCGTAGTCAATTTCCGCCAGCTGCTACAAAGTGGAATTAGTCCGTGTGCCAAAAAATTGCTCGGCGACTGTAAATGTGCTCATAGTCGGCCGCCAGTGTTCACATTCATTTGCATAGCCGTCTAAGTGCATTTCGAGGCTTCAGTGAGTAGCCAGAAGCCTGCCTCCTGTAAGGTCGGCATCAGTTAGAAAAGAAAAGCCAGAGAAAAAAAGGCCGGGCCTTACACGAGTAAATACGGTAGGCTGATGGATCGCTGATAAAGTATAATTGCAAATGAAGTGTTCTCTAATACGCTCAATCTGTAATGGAAACTATTGCAATGCATTACTAGTCAGAGTTATTTAAGAAATGGTTGGTGTACTTGAATATTGTTGCATAAAATCTGTCTCTGCAGAGCGGAGGAGCATGGTCACTATAAAATTGATTTCGTAATTTTTGTCATTAGGTGCAAACTACCTTTGCTTCGCAGTACCTACGGAAACTTTGAGCTCGTTCAGTAATGAAAAAAACGTGTGATTCATTAGCGCCTTGTACAACACACAAGCAAAATACATTGTCATGCTCCGCAGTACAGGCAAGAATAGAAGCATTCTGTAGAAGGACTTGTTGAGGGGCTAGTTGGTGTTCGCTTACCGACATAAGGTAGCGCGTAGGCACGATTACAAAGAAGAGACACCGAATAGTGCCTGTCGTGTTCTCCATTCCAAACAGGCTGAACCCGACTGTGTCCTCGCACAATGATGAGCTCGAAGATAGGCTGCCAAGTAAAGCGCGTCAAACCTTACACGCATTGCGCCACCGGGGTGGTTTATGAAATCCCCCTGTCTTGTGGAAAATCTTACATAGGCGAAACAGGCCCCTGCGTCAATGACCGAATGAGGGAGTATGCTAATAAGCTGAGGAAGGACTTCACGGCACATCTTTCAGCGCACTGTAAAGCCGGCCCTTGTGAGCATGGTATTTCATGATGTGAAGATCCTGGGCAGAAGTAAAGATAAAACGGCGCGTGAGCTATTAGAAGCATTTTACATAAAAGAAAAAAAAAGTAGTGCTTGCGTAAGCCAGGCTTCTGATGTTTTGTACAACGCGGAGCTTACTTTCCTGAGATCTACCAAGTGATCTTGCCAACCGTGATAATCACCCACGGTAGTGGTAGGTGCGCCTACGTGTTGGGAACAGTATATAGAGGGTGTTCCAGCTAACTTTAACCATAGCTTAAACATATGCAAATGCTGCATAACTGGACTGTTGTTTGCCGTCGCTTGGAGATACTCAAATTAGTTTTCTTTCATTCCATCTAATTAGATAGTTAGTCTTAATTAATTAATGAACTTCTCGAAAAGTGTCAATTAGAAAATTGTAGAGCGTCACGAAAAACTCCCGTTACAGCTTTCTGTTGCTTCGTACGTGCTACATAAAAGTGTTTTTTTCGAGCATGAAAGAAGCCCGCGAAGACACGCAAAGTGCCTCGAGCGGCCAGTCGCGCGGCAATTTTGCGTGCATTTGTGGGCTTCTTTCACGCTCAGAAAAAAAGTTTTATGTAGCACGTACTGAGCAACAGAAAGATGTATCGGGAGTTTTTTGTGACAGTCTACAATTTTTCCATTGACACTTTTCATCTAATTATAACGTTTCAGAAATTCATTAATTAATTAAGGTTTATTATCTAATTAGTCAGAATGAAAAAATAATAATGTGAGTGACGGCAAACAACATTACCTTGGTTCTATCCAGCTACATAGTATTTGCATATTTTTAAACTCTGGCGAAACTTAGCTGGGATACCCTGTATACTCTTCTCGCTTTCTTTCAAATAAAGTTGTTAGTAGCGCCCGTGACGTGTTCTGTGTCTCTTCTTTGTAATTGTGCCTTCGCGCTACATTATGTCAGTAAGAAGTAAAACAGAAGTAAAACGAAAGAGCAACGTGTTCGAAGTGGAACTTTAACTCGAAACGTGCACATGCTTCAAAAAGGAACGTGTGAGTTTTGTTTCCTTGAAGTATATGCTTACGTGAACCATTCTTGAGAACAATTAGAGGTGAGCGACAAGCAACACGTTAACTATACATACCTTATATTGGAAGTAAAAGTTACTGTCTGCTACAGAGTTCAATGCCTTTGTGACAATGTTCACAAAGTTCGTCAAGTAGGATCAAATTTTAATCGTTATTGTTTAGGGGTGATTGAATATTCAAAATTTTAAATACGATTCGATTGTTTTGCTATTCTAGTCGTATTCGATTACAAAATAAATAATAATACAGAATAACTACAGTTAGTGGAAATTCCGGGTCGGAAGCTCTACCGCTTTTATTTCACAAATATTCCGGCAATGTTTTAAGGAAATATTTATTTGCCTGACGCCCCAGGGTTTCATGTTGCTGCAGCCGAGTTCTCGCCGAATATATTTGTAGATGTATATGTAAATATACGCGCGCCGAATGCAAGCACTAACAGACTAACTTATATTAAGTCAGCATGCTGACAACAAATAATGCTAGTGAGCATGCCACTGTTCTGAAACGATAAATCTGGATCGCTATCTATTAAGTACACCGACCTCTTAATGGAATCTCACACATATTCAAAGGTTTTTCTTTAATTGAGCACTTGGTATGAGCCCACTCTTGGTTAATACCCCGCAATTAACTTCACTATATAGGGCAGCCAGCTATACAGCGCAATGTGTGTATCGCTCTTTTCTGTGCGCTTCGTCTAAGCGCTGGTCCTCCAGAATCTGAACCTCAAGAATAGGTATGCGCCACTGTGACACAAAAGGTACATAATCGATTAATGTAGCTAGATATGTACCGTACTTGTCTCTGCATACACCTGCCATCCCCATGCTTCGCTCGACAGGCGTCATGCATCGCCTTCGTCCTCGTGACGTTACTGCTTAGACGTCCCACAGTCTACATGTGCCTGATTTGGTGTTTGCATTTCGGCATAGCTTGTGAACGATGCACTGCATAAATATTAAAAAAAATTACCTGATATTAAAGTTGTGACCTTGTTTCTGGGTGTCGTAAGAGATCTGCTGCTGCACTGAATTTATCATATGGATGAATTTCAAACGCAATGATGTTTATTAATCTGAGTGGTGGGACCAGCGCGGAGCAGTCCTAACCTAGCGCAAGCTCGAGGAAGGCAGCAGCACCAAGGCTTGGGTCTTCGTCTTCATCACTTCAGGGGCCAAGCGGCAGCAGCGACGTTTAGCTCTCTTCGTCATTACGGATATAACACGAATGTTCCGCCATACTGCCATCGAAACGCTTCTCCCTAGAGCAGCAGGAAGGCACTTGTCTTATTATGATTGTGAATATCCATTTAGGCAGTGAGATCGCACAAACACTCCTTCGCTCAAGACTTTTTTGGCGAGTCCATCGACCTTCTGATTGCCCTGTAATCCGGTGCTGCCAGGGCACTCCCCGAAATAGTGCTCTATTGTGGTCCGGCGTTGATGCGCCTTCAACGGCTTCTGTAAGACCGTGAACTAATTCTCCGTTCTTATAGGCTGCCGTACATTCCTGATGATTTCAAGTGCTGTTTTGCTTTCTGTGCAAATGACCAATTGTCTTGCATCTATTCTTTCGCAACTAAAGCCTACTGCTTCAAAAATAGAATGGAGTTCCGATGACGTTGTAGAAGATCGATGTGATAGCTTATATACATTTGGTTTATATACAGCCAGACGTCGGAGACATGCTCATGCGTTTCTATCTCTCGCAACTGACCCCACATTCCTGATGAAACTGAAGTCCTCGCTTCGCTCTTACTTTTCTACTTTCTACTCTTTGTGGAAACGTGAGGGCTGGCGATCATTTTCTAACCTATTTGGAACCAAAAGAGCCCCTAAAAGAGTCGTGGCCGTGTTGTGCCTTAACTTAATGCGAACCGTACGTGCGTCTGGTTAACCTCCCAGGTTTTCCTCTCTCTCTCTCTCTCTCTCTCTCTCTCTCTGTTTTGTGTAATTTTGCGTTCCCGACGGCGTTGTAGAATTCGGAGCAAAGGTGTGTGAGCCGTGCCAGAGCACCGACATCGGCGATTGATAAGCAATCATAGTGAAGAGGTACATTCTTGAGATGCTGCTCATCGCATGTTAGTGGTGTATATGGAAGCTGCTGTGCTAAATACACAAGGCTGACACTTTCCCACAATGCACCGAGAAGAACGTTAAATTCTGGGGTTTTACGTGTCAAAATCACGATCTGATTGCGAAATACGCCTTAGTGCGGTACTCCGAATTAATTTCGGCCACCTGTGGTTCTTGACGTAATAGTTCTGCGGAAACCCGCAAGGTGGAGATAAGTAATTAATTAAGGCAGAAATCCACCAAATCATAGCAGTTGCTACAAAGGAAACCCATACGTGTTCCTCGAAAAAGAAAACTCGCAGTTGCAGAAAAATTCGTATTGGTCTGGGACTCGAACCTGGGACGGCCGCCTTTCCGGGGCAGCCGCTCTACCATCTGTAGCTAACCAAGCGGCTAGCAGATGGCAGGGCGAAGTCGTACTTGTCAACAACTCGAAGCAAAGGCAAGAGTTTGACGTAATAGTTGTGCGGGAACCCGCAAGATGGAGAGAAGTAATTAATTAAGGCAAAATGAGACATCCACCAGTTCGTAGCAATTGCTACAAATTTTTTTAACGCGCGTGCATCCAAAGCACTACACACGGTGTTTTTGCATTTCACTCCCATCGGAATGCTGCTGCCGCGGCCGGGATTTGATTCCGCGCCCTCGTGCTTGGCAGCGTAACGCCAAAGCCACTAAGCAACCGCGGCGGGTAACACCTAGAAGGGTGTTCTGCATGAAAGCCCGAGTGAGATTTAATTGCAGTCTTTCATGTAAAGTACCAGTAGAAGCAGTAGTAGCGGTAATAATAATAATGTGTTTCCCCCGAGCAACATTGTATAACGCTGTGTGGGGAAAACGTGGACAAAATGTTACTGTAGGCAACTCGTCTAACAATCTTCAAGAGAGTGGCTGTAGCAGAGCGGGAAAAAAAATAACATTCATGCTTACAGCATAAATGGTGACTATAATATTAAGAACCTTTGAGCTTTATGTAGACTGTGTACGATATACTCACGAGGAAACAAAAGAAACTGGCGACAAAACGCGGGTGTTTAATTTGTATTCTCCGCCCACCGCGGCAGCCTCGTGGCTATGGCGTTGCGCTGCTGAGCTCGCGAGCTCGCGAGATTGCGCGTTCGATCCCGCCGCGCCGGCTGCATTTCGATGGAGGCGAAATGCAAAAACACTCGTGTACTTAGATTTGGGTGCACACTAGAAAACCCCAGATGGTCAACAAAATTAATCCGAAGTCTCCCACTAGCACGTGCTTCATAATCAGATCCTTGTTTTGGCGCATAAAGCCCCACGATTTATCTTTAATTCATGTTTTCCATTCGCAAAAAGGTTATGCGGCTTCCCATTGTGAATGGATGGAACATGTCACAATGATGTGAATTAATTGCAATAGTGTGGTCAGTAGGGAACAACCCACAGGATCATAACACGCGGCCCTTCTCGTTTCCACGTTTGCCAATGTGGCGTGATACACATGTTTCGATGTGAACAGTGCCGCATAATGAAAATTAAATATGTGGTTAAGTACCGTAGTCGGATTACAAACATATGAACGACGCAATGACTACGTGAGCATTTTATTGGGGCCCGCGTTATTTTGTCTAGTGATGCGAAACTACTTCGTTTCAAGAAAACCATGCTTGAGCTGTGTAGAAAATTCTGTTCAGAGCCCAGTATAATCTGGCACATTTTGCTGCGAAGAAATACCAAAGCGAAGTGTATGCACCTCCACCGCTGAACGCAGTTGTTCACACGAATAAAATTAATCCATAAGAAAAACTTCTCAAATAGCGTCAGGTTGGCGAGATAACATCGTCTTAGGGCTCTGGCGGCTTTCGTCAGGTGCCACTGCAGGCACGCATCGCCGTCTCTATGCATATACTTAGAGCGGAAGGTGACTCTGCGGGAGCAGAGGGTGACAGCATAACCTGCACGGCTCTCCAACAAATCCAGCGGCCGTGCCGAGCCAACACCACCTAGAAGACTGGAGGCCCCCCATGGCGGCGTGACTTCACTCAGGTCAGATCGTCCTGGAAGTGGGCTTCACTACGCTCGCTCTCTCCGCGAAGCGGCGCGTTTCCGTGAAATAAAATTAAATTCGCTCGCTCTTGTTACGAGTAGGAACTAACTAATATGCTGCGTCTGCAGTTATGTACGAAGCTTGGGCGGGAAAAATAGCCACAATTTGTAGCCTCGTGCCTTAAGGAGGCGTTTTGCATGCTTACATATGTAAGAAACCGTTTTCTGACTGATTGGAAGCGACTGATCTAAAATTTTATCATCACTGTTGGGCATCAACTTATGTGGTGTAGTTATAAGCTATTCACTTTTGAACCTACCGCCATGATTATATTATATTTAACACTTCGATGCTTTATTTGCTTTCAAAAGCCCTATCAGGAATATTATAGAAATGGCAAAATTTGATATTACATGAAAGTAAAATGTCAAGAGTTCGAAGTGGAAGAAATCAACACTCATAAAATGACACAAACTCATTTCTGCTAACAGCAATGCAGGATCCTTTATTATACACAGCTTCACAGTCTCTTCTTTGTACAAGAACACGTTATTGTTAAAAGTGCACATAAATGCGATGCAAGTCGTGTGTCAGGAAAAAAAAAGTTGGTTGAGTAAATTTTCTGCGAATATACTTTACTCCTTCGGCACACACTATTGCTTCAAGCAAGGAAATCCAGGCATGCACAATTTTTCGCGACACAGAACAGAAAGAGATTAGAACATCAGAAGCCTTCTTGAGAATGATGGTAGGATGAAGAGCATTTTATTTGACATTGATGAAAGAAAAAGGTATTTTTTTACAAACAATACTGTAGAAGCAAAACTGCATAAATTACACCTCAACTTTTAACAGTTTCAAGTTTTCGCTTTGCCTTTGTGGCAGGCAACTTGTCGTTTACTAACTTGTTGTTTGCTGCTTTGCACAAGTTGTTTAAAAGGGTGTTTAAAACGGGTTTAAAACATCCAGGTCATCATTATCACTGAGGATGCCATACACAAGAGCCACTAGTACTTCTTTGTGCTTAGGAAGTGCAAAGAACTGTTTGGCGAAGCGTGGACTCCTAAGCTTGTCCAGCACTATTTCTGTGGTAAGGACAGCATTCACAACAAGTTCGCGTGGGAACTTCAGTCCACCTCTGGTCATGCTGGTAATAAGGACATTTCTAGCAACGCCTATCTCTTCATCATCCATAACCAGATTTTCTTTGCACAACTGACACAACAGTTTCTTTACAGCGGCATGTGCGCAGTAACCAGCAACATATGTCACAGCTGGCAGCCTCGCCACTTTCCTCTCAATATCGCTGTCGCTAACTGTGACATCAAACTGGCTCAGCAGTGAGTTGGAACTAATGACAGGAACATCGCACACCATGTCAATGTCTGGTCATTCGAGCACTTTCTGTAACTTTAACTTTGTCTCGGACTCATAAATCTGCCTAATTGACACATCATAGTTGGCACCAGACAACTGACGGCACCGACCAAAGCGATCCTCGAGGTAATCTGTCTGAAATTTGCCTACCAAAACATACTGCATACCAAGTTCTTCAAGGCAGTAGATAGTGATCTCATGGAGCGCATGAGTTGTGTGACATAAAGCAGAGTGTGTTTCTTTTGTCAAATATCCTGAATCATGCTTCAAACTTTCCCAGTAGTCGAGCCACTGCATCATTTTCCCCAAAAACTCTAACTGGGGACAAGATGTCGGCGTTATCGGTTTTTGCAGGTCGTCTGAAAGCCGCTGGCCCTTTCGGGGAGTTTTAACGCTAACAACGTTCCAACATGTTAGCACCATGCTGATATACTGAGCCGTGCCATCAGCATGCTGAATGTTGGTATTATGAAGTGCTGCGACAGTTGATGAATTGAATATTTCCAATGCCAACCTTACATTTTGCCTCTCCATGTTTGAAGGATTCAATGCCTTCAATGACAATGTCGGAGCAATCTTCAAAAGCTAATTCTGTTCGGACTCATGCAGCTCACATAAAGTGTTAAATGATGCTGCCAAGATTTTGGGTTTGGGGTCTGTACTTTTTGGATCTGGGAAGTACGTGCACCTTCCTGCATTGCGTTGATTTAACCAGTTATTTCTCACACATTTCAACACGTGGACAGGGTCTATGAAAAAAACAAAGGTCGTGATTTGTCAGCTGGATGCTGATAAACTATCTTTAGTTTCGGAGGGTCTGAAAACAGCGACATTGTCTTTCTGTTGATGGAATTATTCTCAGAGATGATGGCGATTACTTTAAATCCTGTATCTTCAAGCTTGACGACTAGCATTCGCAAAAAATCATGCAAGCATTTTGCATCAATTGTAGCCACTGGCAAAGTATGCACATCTTTGTTATTTGAAAGCAGACTCTGAGTCATAAAGACATACGCTGTTTTTGCCGGACTTGCAGTGTTGACTGCTGCACCTACTACTGACCCAGCTTTAAAATCAAAGTATCACTGAATGTGGATTTCGTCCATCATTAAAGTTACTATCTTTTCATGCTCTTTCAATGTGGTAGCAACCTTCTTAGCATATGACAGGAAACAGGAGCCTTGCTGTTCTATGGCTGGGCTAAATTGTTGAGCAGAGCAGAGACGTCTTATTGTCTCTGGATGAGGCAACTTTACCTTCAGCGCGGCTTCCTCTCGCGCAGCCCGTCCGGAGGCTCGCGCACGCTCAACAGACACCAGCCGGCGACCGCATCATTTCACTCTCCCCAGCGGCCTCGCTCGCTGACCGCACTTCTCGTGCGGGGACGGAAGCGACGGCTGCCTATCCGTTCCGCGACACGGCCGCTCGAGAAAGAACAGCGGGGGCTGTTAGCCGCCGCTTGCAGGTGGGGGAGGCGGCGCGTATGCAGATTCGCCTGTCGTCTTCTGGCTCGCATCTCGCGCAGTTCCCTGGCCAACACCGCCGAGATTGGCCCGGATTGTCTGAGATTGCCAGGGCGCGCCGATGGGAATCGAACCGACAAAAACGCAAAATATAACTCGCCCCGCGGTGGCTCCAACGGTATGGGGCCGGCGAGTGAGAGAAAATGCGCGCGTCTGCGCTCGACACGAGGCGTGCTATACGGCACGGGTAGGCGAGACGATCGGGTTTGCCCCAGTAGCAGCCAGCGGAAGTGGGGGAGGGAGGTCAGGGGGAAGCGTCGCCGCGCGACCCACTGGCCCGTCTCCCTACCACCAAGTCTTGCGGGCTTTGCCCGTTTTCCCCGCAACAGCGAGACGTCTCAGGCGCATCCTTGTAGGTATACGCTTTCGATGCCGCTCCGCTCATTCAAGTGCGCCGCTTTTCGATTAGTGGGCTCCACGTGAACCGATGCCCCGGTGAAACACTTTCTTCTGTTCTATGTCGCATCCACCCCCCTTCCCCCTTTTTTCTTTTTCTGATCTTTTTTCTTTTTGTGGCTCTAGCGAGAGTGCTAGTTGCCGGTGGCCGGAAGCCACCACTGCTGCGCGTCCGCCGCGTAGCTGTCGCCTCAGCTTTGATGGAAACGAGGCCGCTTTGTTGAGGGCCCAGATTGCGTCCAGGAGACAGATACTGCGCGCGTCCAGCCGGCCCGCGCAGCAAGCCGCATCCGGAGAAGAGCGCGCGCTGTGCGCTGTGGCTGTAACCGGCGGCGGGTGGGGGATGCTGCTTCCTCTCCAGAGGCACAGCCCTTCCGTCTTCTGATCGATCGTGTTCGTTGACGAAGGGCTTCTGTTTGCCGGTGGCGAACCCGCGCCCCTCCCAGGGCCTTGTCAAAGTACTACACGCTGTGAGCCATTTTATATTCGCTAACCGGCGTACTTTGTTTGCGCGGCCAATGTTTGTATTCGCTCGGCTAAGTACTCAACTGCGCGAGCCTTCAAGACGGCTACCTCGATTAGTCTGTACGTTGATATTACTTTTCGGTTCACTTGTACGTGGAATGCTGGGCAAAGTCTTTTTCACTCTCGCTTTTTCCGTCCCCACTTCTTTTTCGTCATAATAGGCTAATTTGCTCCCATGCAGTGATCGACATCGATGGGGTTTGCAGGAGATGTTCTGCTTGTACCCTGTTGCGCTAAACGCGTGAATGTATGCATCCTCGTACGAGTAGTATGTAAGCTGTGCTACAAAACAAAAGTATTGATATCCTTTTCGAACGTAGTTAGTATAAGTAGTTTAAATGGGCTCCGTTGTTCAGAAAGCTTCTCTTTCTCATGTGCCTCCCACAATTGTGTACAACTGCTACTACCACCTCGTTATCGTGCTGAACGCTATCACGAGCGGTGGCCACGCGAACGCCGGCTGATCTGGAAATGGTCCTACGCAAGAGAACTTTGGGGAACACATGTCCTGAAATAGGGCTTCTATCAGCTTAAGCACCCGCTTTCTTTTGTCGTACTATTTGTGGTGGGTTCCTAGTATGGTTGCAACTCGCACAACTGATTATATTGCGAATACTTACCCGAAAGCCTGGCATATGGAAGAACCATTCTGCAGAATTTCAGCTGTACCATTCATTAGGGTAAACAGTGTGGGTGGAACAGTAAGACAACAGCCCGAATCAAACATACTTATACAATGTCCACAGGCAAGCGTCGTGCAGATGACACCAGTTGAAAGGAAGAGTCGATGCGCTGAGCAGAGGTGCCGAAAGAAATGCATTTCCACAAACGTTAACGTGCCTGCCGCATTTAGTTCAATGGTTCAATTCCATATTACAGTGCGTTTCTACGGAAGCAAATGCCTCTCTGAACTTCCTTTCGGCATGTCTTTCTTAAATGAAACGTGCGATCCGTCTAAAAAATAAAGCGGTTATACTCAGGGAATTGTTTTGACGAAAGCAACAATGTTCCTGCAGTGAACGTCTATGTTGTATTCTTTGTATTCTGTAGCCTGGTAATCTAAAGACCGGCAATTGCTCCACCTAAATGCATTTTGCATTGTCACTGATGGATGGCAAAAGAACCACCCAATAAATAAATGTAACTTAGAAACATAAGAAGCAGGCGTGGTACTTACAAACTACAATTGGGCCTTGCGTAAACAGCAGGTGGGATAGGCACGCATGAGATTGCCTTTTGGGGGCCCTACAGAAGCGACTTTCTTTCCGCACGGCACCACACACACACACACACACACACACACACACACACACACACACACACACACACACACACACACACACACACACATACACACACACACACACACACACACACGCACACACGCGCGCGCGCGCACACACACACACACGCACACGCACGCACACGCACGCACGCGGTGCTCTTTATAGAACGAGGCAGGCGACGTCGAACAACGGCAAGGAACTACAGGCCAAATATTAGGACGGATAGACAGAGAGGAAGAAAAAGAAACAAGAAAAGGCAGGGAGCTTAACCAGGTGGACGTTTGGTTGACTATACCATCCAGGGGAAGGTACATGGGCAATAAAATGAAAGGAAAGGCCAAGGGAACATTTACTTCGCGGTGTAAGGATTGGGGTTGGGCATAAAATAGATGGTAGCTGTCCCATGCCGTCGTCCAACTCATCCACGCCGCTAAGGACCTTGTTGAAGGGAGAGACTTGTTCGCATGGAGAACGAGGAATATGGGATTTATTTACAGTATCTACATGAGACCGTTACAGTTCATCAGTCTATAGCAAGACTGAAAGAGAATGCACAACCAGAAGCCGCGCAACCGCTGCTTATATACACTCTATCCTCCCTAGATCGTAGGTGGGGGAAAACGGCCGTTCAACCATCGACATGGGAGCGTCCAAAGTCATCGTAGCCGACCCGCCTTTGAGGGAAGGGTTTCCACAGTAACTTCCGCACAGGTTTCACTGAACACACCGAGGTGAGAGGGTTCTCGTAGACAGAGGTCTTGAACCGAGCAGGCGCCTCTTTGATCCCAGAGCAGACCCTGCAGACAGTGGCCCCCGCGCTTCTCCATTGACTGTGACCTCTTCTGGTGCCCGTGAGACCGCACCACGATACATCTCTTTCCAGGAGTTCCCCCGCTCCAAACAAACCGACAAGGCGACGGCGAACCCACTAACAATACTTGGTCCGCGGACCACGCCTAGACATGGTGGCGCCGATGGCTATTGACGCGGCGCATTGTCGTCCTTACTAAGCGAGTCACCGCAGCAGACATGAGAGATTTCGGAGGTCGCTTCGCCTCTAGATCGCCACCCCCGCAGCTGCGGCGGGCTGGGAGAATTTTGTAGGTTGGTACCTCTGCAGGCCGATCGCAACAGCGGGTGCACTTAAGCGGTGTCTGAGGTCTATTAATGTTTATAATTGACATTGGACCGCGCGTATATTTCGGCGCTGATTATTCATAAGGCCATTCACGCAGAACCTTTGCCTTTGTAAACCTTCGGGTGTGTAAACCTCCTCTGAGAAGACTGACGGTAGGCGTCGAATGGGGGCAGCGGCAAAGGAGACGTTTGAATATATCTGCGAATATCGCATATGGAGAAGCCAGTTATTCCAGTGAGGAATATAAATCTGCCCATCGCTGGACAAGGCTGTGTTGCATCGTACTGGGAAAGGTGTGCTGGTAAAACTGGATTCACACGATGGAGCTGGATCGGTGATTCAGTCAGCATACAAACGTGACGTGGCTGAGCTGCAACGAATCACGCCTCTAGAAGTTCGTCTGTGGCGTCCTCTGCGGCGTCATTCGGCGGCACTAAGCCACATCATCGCGAAATTCTGTCCATCGTGTAAATCGAGCCCTGTCTCGCTTGCGAGTGCGTCAGCTGGCTCATCCTGCAGGCGTGAAGTGCAGCTGGCAGTGTTTCCTCAACTGTTTTTCGTCCCTCGAAGATTACGTCTACCGCGGTGCAGACGTAGTAACGTTTCAAGGTTGCCCAAGCGTTGATTTGATTACTTGGAAATATTCCAAACGCCGTGTTAAATAAGAGCGGTAACGTAAAAACAAGCTCTTAGCCGATGCAGTATTGCTGCTTCTCGGGAAAACTGCTTGATAGAAAGAAAAGAAGGTCTTGTTTCGTGGTCCATTTTAGCTCGCACGGAATGTTCATAGTAAATATAAAACTAATTAGTTAAAATGAAGAATGAATGTGATGATAGCTTGTCAGCGAATATTCAGAAAATGGTCATTTGCCGTCACCTAGAGCCAAAAGTGGGGCGGCATCCAGCTCGTACCTGCAGCATCAGTGTGACACCATCACGCAAGATTGAAACTTTGTTTGTTTAAAACTCCAAGGTTCAGTATACATCGTAGTTTCCATGTTTTAGATCTGGTTCTTTGATTTGGTCGATAATATATATGAGCCGAGGGCAACGCAGATAATAAACGTTCAGCGGTTTTAATTGCGCGATGTGATGCCAAGTTTGATCTCGACAGAGACAGACGTCTTTGATTGATTCATCATACTCCACTCTACATGTGCATTTGGACGCTGTGTGTGCCTTTCAACAGGTATCTGAGAATAGGCCGCGAGAGAATTTAAGAATAAGCCTTACTTACCCGCTACCGGTTGATTCCTGTTTCGTTTGATCAGGGCATTGCTATGGAGCAAGGGTTTATTCTAAGTACGTGCAATAATGAAAAATCTTGCTGGACGTCAACTTATTTTTTCTCGTCGGCTACTTCTAGCTACTGAAAGTGCTACCTTGATGGGGTTGTTATAATACTTGATCAAAAAAATCTGGCCCATTCTCTGGCAGGCCAGTTTAGCCCCGTGTGATGCCAACATTTCTCCTATAGTGTGCTTCCGGGCATCTCCACTGCCGCCTGGCGAGCTGTTTATTTCAGCTGTTGCCAACAGCGTTTCGAGGGGCAGTTTATGGCTTTCACCCAACGAGAAAGGGGGTCGAGAATGGACCAGCATCGAGATGTATAGTTGTTCACACCGACTCCAATAAACTAAAAGCCTTCCCGAAAGACTGTGCACTTTTTCTGCGCCCCCTGGTGTCGATGCCTTAGCGCTTACACTTGGCTTGCAATTATTTCGTTTGCGTATATTGCCTTGCGACTCAGTGGTCGTGACTTTCCTTGCTTTCTCTGCTTTCGTTCTTTATTTTCGGGGGCTAGTTTCCGCCTTGAACCGCTGCATCTATTGCTAGAAATGCTTTTTTGCTTTCTTCATAACCGCTGGCACACTCCTGCTACCGTTGTACAGTGACTCAGCCTGGCTATCTCCACAGATGTTCGCAGCGACGGCGACTGTGACACCTTTTTAGGCTGTTTGCGCGCTTGCAGAGTTAAACTTCTTTGTCCTCTAGGAGCAAAGTTTATCGACCTTAACTAAGTACGGAGGTAGGTTGGAGTAACGGGTAAACAATGTTGGGAACACTTGTTTTTTTGTTACTCCATGTCGCCTAAGTGAGCTCAGGCGGAGTGAGTGAATGAAATTACTGAATGTAAGAAAATGGGCTCTAGGTGTCGGAAAAATCATGGCACGTAGCAATGAACTCGTTAACATACAGGGATGTTACGTTCAAAACATTGCAGTTACGGTTTGTTACAGCCATCTTGATGCAGTATATTGCCGTTACGGCCGATTGCTATCCGCGTCTTGCTTACACGGTGGGAGCGACAGTTAATAAAAAAAACTGTACGGTTAGGACGCCACCTATCTCTTGGCATGAATTGACACGAATGACTTAATTGATGACAGCTATGACACTAGAGCTGCTCTGCGTTCACAGGTACGAGAAAATTTGGAAGAACGCCAGCGGCACGACGCCAGAGCTCCCGTGTGCTCACGCGCATACAGAACGGTTGCTCAAGAACTCTCCAGGACCTACCATAGCCAACCAGAACACTGCTGCCTCAAGGGCGGCTACGTGACCTGGGATCCACGGCTAAACAAAGACTTTTGCGAGAGTGCGCATTACTTTGCAGAAGAAAGAAGGTCCGACGCCTTTTCCCAGACGGCAAAGACGTGCTCGGATCCCCACGGTGCTGCATTTCGGCACTGTTTGTTGATCACATGGACGCATTGTAGCAGCAGGCATGTCCGCCGCTCCCCTGTGACCTCGAGTGTCACCTTGCTGCCGTCTTCATTCCGCGCGGTTTCGGCGTTGATACGAAACCATTTATAAGTTCGCGGCGAAAACAGTTGCATACCGTGCTACCTACGCGCACATCTCAGGCAAAACGATTGTACAGGTATACAGGTGTTTATGATTCTCTGAGCAAGGGCGACAATGCGCTACACATGCCTTCCACGCAAAATATAGCATTTGCTTGCCTGTTGCAAAATGTTGCCCTCGCAGCAGCGACTTTTCACAGCACTTTGGCACTAGGCGTGAGACCAACACTCGCGTTTCTTGGAGCCAATGTTTGGCTTTCTGAATACTCTTTCTTTATTATAGTCTAGTCTTCAGGGATGTTTCGGTTGCTGGATGATTGCTTTAGCTTAATATTTGCTTTTTTGCCGTGTACACAAACCAATGAAATATCTTAAAAGTTGATATATGCGTATCATCGTTCTGTATGCTCAAAGGATGTGTTTGCAAACGCCGTCTTTTTATACATGTATCAGCTGTTCTTTAGAACGATTTACACGCATTTTGTTCATCCATTTTTTTCGTTCTCCGTGTAAACATATCTTTATTCGGTTGATATGCACATATATAAAATCTGCACTTATGCCATACATTGTATTCTGAGGAAGGCCGGACCCCGGCCAAGACGTCAATAAATCGCTTCATACGCGCTTCTACTTGGCTGTGTATATTTGCCTGAACCCAGAAACGCTTTCTTCTGCTATGTATATATTTGGAGAGAGAGAGAGAGAGAGAGGGAGTGTGAGAGAGAGAGAGAGAGAGAGAGAGAGAGTAGGATAGCCAGATGATTGCGCCTGGTTTGATACTCCACACTGGTGCAGGGCGAAGTGGAAAGAAAGAGGAAACAGGAGAGGAACTTTAGTAAACTAGTAATATAGATGCGCACGCTTGCACAGCAGCATCCACTGCGCATCTTTATTACCCTACATAGTGTTATTAGCTATTAATAGCGCTCAAATACCAACGGCAAACTTACAATGGCTACACCTAAGAGCGATTAGGCATTTATCAAGTGTCTGAAGCAACTAAGCTTGTCGTAGTGGATGCTTGTCTGATTATATACGCTCTCTTTTTAGCATCTCTTCCGCCGTATTGAGCAAAGAGATTGACTTTTTAGTCGCTCCTGCATATATCAGTAGTTTCGACGGGCGGCCAAACTGGCTCGAACATTATCTCTACCACTTCACCATAAAGCGTCGCTATGCTTCACTTATAGATGTGCTCAATATTTACTGCCCTAATAATGCAAATTTAACCACAATTTATTCTCTTCTACCACGTACCCTCATATCAGAGACCAGCACTCAGACATGCGGGATTAATGTCTTATACCTTGCATTTCTAAAGTTTTTTTTTCTCAACCGAAACTCCGATAGACTCGCATAATTTTGATGCGGAGAAAGCAAGAAATTGGAGTGGCATGGAGGATTATTCGTTTTTTGGGGGGAAGGAAAAGCGGCCTGGTAAGCAAGCTTCCTTTCGTGGCAATTTATAAAGTTCGCAAAGCTCAGTTTGCTACACGCAAAACACAGTAATGTATACGGTGATATCAGTGCTGCGCATCTTCAATGTCACGAGAGAAAACTCTGGAGGCACGCTGCAATCCATTTCCAAACTCGAAAGAGATGATCGAAGCAATATGAATCGAAAGCTGTCATGCGTCGTTATTGCTAGACTTTCTCCGAGCACTATCAAACTTGCCGCATCACTTGTTTCAATGCATTTCAAGTGCTGAGCGCCATTCGGCGCTACTATTACAAAGGCACAGTCGCTCTCTTGCATTTTTCAAGCTTGGGTCACGTTTGAGTGTCCAAAAATGTATTGTAGAAATCTTTGTCTTCGTTTTATGTTTTTTTATCCCATAATAGCAGCCCTTTTTCTGTTTTCGCTGGTAGCCAATTTAATTTGGGGCACGAACATGCTGATCTTTTATGTTTACGTCAATATACAGAGCTGCACCGTCACGATACGGCTATTAATCTAAAGGCATATTAAATATACAGTGCCTACTGCTTTACACATAGTTGCGTGCTTTACTAAGGAGCTGCGCGAGAGGTGAATATCATACTTCTGCCAGAAGTCTTCATTCCGCTGTCATGTTTTCCATACTTCGCTGAAACAAAACTGAGGGATGGCAGAAGGTCCTTCTCTCCTCGTGCCACCGCATTTTAGGTAAATCTTGTGAAATCGGCTCTGTTACATCATAGCACCGGGTCCCTAGTGAAGAGCCACCTTCGCTTTATGGAACACAATAATGACGGGGAGCAACGTTTAGAAATAATAATAATAAGAAGAAGAAGAAGAAAAAGAAAAAGAAGAAGAAGAAGAAGGAAACGAGGAAGAAAGTAATTACGGCAGTAACTATTATTCTTACAGTTACGTGGCGATAAACGCTTGGTGTTTCTCATAATGAGGTGAGCTGCATTAAAGCGGTTTGGATGAAGTTGCAGTGTTGTAAAATCCGGGGGCGAACAGGCTATTATGACCTGTCCGTATTGGTAAATATCATGGGCAAGTAAACCTCCAGCATCAGTAACATTAAATTCTTCACCATATAAACAGCCCAGGACTGAAAAGCAGCCGGTATGTGAGCATCATTCAACTGTGGTTCTTCCCCACTGATATAAATAGCTCTTTGATTTAGTATGTGGAGAGCGGGCATATTGCATTTCGGTTCCTAAAAGAACAAAACAGGCGGCAATACACTTTTCTTCTTCTGTGTTGCCGCCGAAAGTGTTCTGTCCTTCATCAGCCCGCTCTTCGACGGGTTCGATTCCCTGGGTTAAACTCCGAAACGAAGGAACACCTCAGGCATGGCTCTTCTGCCGGCGGCGTCGGGGTGACGGCCCCTCGAAGGGCATAAACAAATGGGAAAAGAGGCTGAGAGCGGACGTTCTCTCCTAGATACGCTCGCCGAGACATTTGGCCGATGAGGAGGAGCGGGGAGTATCCCCCCTCCCCGCCCCTCCGCTTTCCGGCAGCCGGTGCCCGTGCGGTGCGGGGCGACGTCGCGCACCGCCAGATTAGTGCTCCCCTTCAGTCGGGCGCGTTGCTCGTCGTCGCACTTCACTTTGCCCCGGCAGCGACCTTCGAAGATCGTCGAAGCCTCGGTCGCACGAGCGCGCAATCAATTTCTCTGCCATCCAGCAGCGCAGAGCCACGGGTGCGCAACCGCACTTCCTTCTTCGATTTTCGCAAACTGCTCCGTTCTCTCTCCTTCATTAGCCGCGAGCACACAGCTCGGCACGCTGCCGAAGACAGTGGAGGGGCACACCCGCCGCGGACACCTCGTTTGGGTCCTCGTTTTCTTCACCATTGCTCCGCGAGCGGCTGCTGTCGCCGTTTTGTCCGCGCTCGTATATAGTACATTGTACACGCTCGAGAAGGGCGGGTGTTCTGGAATGCCTGTCTGTCTCGCGCTTTGTTCTCTACATTTATTTATTTTTTCCTCAGAGAGTCTTATAACGGTTGTCGTTTCTCGCTGATGAATAGCGTTTCTTTGGTTTCTTTTGCCTTTTCATAACTTCGTTTGGTCACGCATGGACGGAACATCGAAGCAACCTGAAAAGTCATTCAGATATATGGCGCACCGCATGTTTCGTCTCGGTTGAGCGGTCTCTTTCCTTAGCGTTCTAACGCACTTTAGATTCGGCACCGCATTTGATAATTGGCGCCTAGGCGGAGAAATTGCCGGGTGATTTTGCAAGCCTAGGTCCAGCTGCAACAAGCAACACTCCTCCTCCTCCTCCTCCTCCTCTGCCATTGACTGATAATTAACCAGGACGCTACGGGACGTTGCACATTCTTCTTGGTGAGTGCGCGTGACATTGGTGTGATTTAGACAAGGATGCGCAGTTATGGAGCTGCAGAACGCTTGTAGGCCAAGGGCGCTAATTACATTACCTGCACCCCCCCCCCCCCCCCCCCCATACATGCAATATCGCCAGATTTTACAATCGAATGAATGAATAAAGCCTTTATTTTAAGGAAGGGGACGGCTCTAGGCAACTGTTGGGGATTAGGAGGGAAAGGAATGTGGGTTCCCGGACTGTTGGCTGAAGCACATCTTCATCTGAGTCTTGGATCTTCCGCTTTATGCAGACTCAGGTGTGTGTTCAGTTCCGCCGCTCTCACATGGGCTGATCGACCCCTTCTACACTACTCTAAACAGACCACTCTTTGTCTGCCATATGTCGCAATGGCTTTCTGTGTTTCAGGGTTAGTTTGTATTCAAATTCCTAGTGTTCTAATGTCTCCGTGTAGTAAATGTTGAATGTTGGATCTCCCTTGTGAAAAAGCTGCACAGCTCCAAATGAGGTGTTGCAAGTCTGCTCTGCATGACTCCTGGCAATGTGTGCATCGGGTATAAGTCTTCGCAATCGTAGCTTGTCTGGGTTGGTTCCATTTCTCAAGTATGTGTGGTGTGTATGCAGCATTGGCCATAATAAACGATCAATTATACGCGTTGACGTATGCAATGTCTGGCGAAAGAACAAAGCCAGAAAATCTGCACGTTTAACATCAGACAGCCGTTATCACTGCCGAATCCCTCGACACTGCATAGCTTAAACCACGCTCAACGCGCCAGCCAAAGTGGCATTTAGAAAACATTCTGTGAGCACTTAAAGTCGCGAAAATCTTTTAAAAACAAGATAGGCAGCAGCATAGCTGTCAAAAACCAAATATTTTCCGGTGTCAGCTTTGGGTGCGCGTTTTCGCTTGGTAGATGAGGCGTTCCAAATAAATCAGCGCGAAACATTGTGCAAAAGTGAAGTTAAACATTCCAAGTGAAATAATCTATTTGTTAACAGGGAGAAGAGGCGCAGCTATATCTCGACTGAAAAGCAGTCTCTGCTCGTAGCAACCAATCGGTCTCCAGTAGAGCTGGCCTCGCATAAACAAACTATTTAACCTCGTATACAGTATCTGCTAACGGTTACTCTTACAAATGTGCTTGTTAGGAGCGATAAGCAAATCCCGAAAACCGAAGAGAAATGGGTCTATTCGACTTGAAACACAGCGCACGCTGCACCTGCCCTTCGCTGCACTTTCCAAACCAACTGCCCGAGCGTACGGGCGGGCTCAGAACGTTTTAGAAAGTACGCGTGGGTGGTTCCAGTGCCCGTATCCCACAGCGGCGTGAAACCGCACGCACGTATGCTTTTGGTTTCAAAGCCATGGCTTTGCGGCAAATCCCTTGTGCGCCAAGCGCACGTCGCCCCCTTTCCATCTGGCAACGCTCCCTCGGCGTTTCGTTCTTCCAAGACGCCCGCAGGAAGATATGCCCGAGTGTGCGTAGTCGAGTCGTTCTTCCGAGACCGACCCGGGCAACTTCCAACACAAACCAGACGGCGTAGAGTCGCGAGTCAGGACTGCAGGCGCAGGCAACTGGGCGCGGAGAAGAGCGCCAGGCCATGCACGAGCGGCGCCGTCGGGGAGAAGCGCGTCTTAGGGCGCTCGCACGGAGGAGGCCCACTGACCGTGTCGGATGGACGGCCGGCCGCTCGGGCGACCAGCAAGAGCGCTTTCCCCTGGTGCGAGCGATAGGCACACGCGGCCGCGCAGCCTCCTCGGTCTGCAACCCCCTCTCAGGGCCGCGCGCTCATTCTCCGGCCTGTATCGCCGCCGCGATCTGGGCGGTGGCGAGGAAGCAAGCAAGCTCGACGGCCCGCGTGCATCGGCCGTCTCGCTCGCACCCTCCCCTCCGCTATCGCCTCTCTTTACGAACTACGTCCCTCCTGCGGCGACGTGATTCGCAGCATTGAGGTCGATGTGCGGCCGGCGCTGCTGTCCCTTGTGTGACGGCTGCCTTTTACGCCACAGCGGAGATTGTGGACCGCGCGCGGGAAAGTGTCTCTCCTGCGCGGGAAGACAGGGGAAACCGCTTTTTGTGTGTGCGCAAGTGGGAATCAACTGCCGGTGTTACGATCAATATCCCGCAAAATATATGTCACATTTTGCGCAGCATTTGACCTCGTGCCTTCTGGGGGGAAGACAAACATTTTTCGTCGTCTCCGCGGCTCGGAAGCCGCGCCGCCATGGCTCAGCAGGCTGTGGTAGCAACGTACATTGCGAAGTGGCAGCGATGTTTCATGCTTGCGACGGAGGTATTATAGTAGGCCTCTGCGATTGTTACTTCTGCCAGTAATGCTGTGAAAAAGCAATAATTTCCCAAGAATATTTTTATGCTTTTAGGAACTGAGCATTGTAAGATTGCAACTGAGAACGACGATGAAGAAGGGAAGAAGTATACACCTACATAATGGCACAACGGAGAAGCAGAATAGCACTTTTTTTTAATCGTTAAACTTGATTCTTTACGTGTCTGTGTCTTACGCGCTGTAATGTTTGCCCGACAACAAGCCTTGTTTCATCGAGGTTTTCTGAAAAAAAAAGAAAAGGCTAATCTATTGTGCATTGCGCTCAATCTCGTCAAAATTTCTATCTCGCCTCAGCTTGCAATAAGAAAATTTCTTTAAGCGAAAAGTCAACCGCTGACACATTGACACAGGCCGATTTCGCCCTTCTGATAAAGTATGGCTTAATTATTTCATGCAACATCTTGTCCTCGCATCATGTGAGTATAACGCCATCGCCGAAATCACGTGAATGCTGTACATCTCCTGACGTCAAATTTGCGTAACCGCCGACGCAAGCATCGGGCGGTCACCCGCAGGGTTGCCTGAACAGACCAATAAAACGTTCTCCTCGTTCATAGGAGGTCACTTTTGTTTGTTTGAAAAACGAATAACATTGCTTGCACTGAGCGGCTTGTCTTATATAATTGGCTTACAAGAGGCGAGGAGCACGCTCAAGTGGAGAGGGATTTGATGGGGCCGAGCCACTGCACTGAAAATCAATAACCGGACGAAGAGGGTGATGCCGGCGTCTGCGATTGGTCCGCTTTCCCTTATTTAACTTGCGGTGGCTTGTCGAAAATCGTGGCGACATGCAACGGAAGCTTAAGAATGACGCTAAAACGGATCCTCAGCAAAGAAGAGTTGGCAGATGGAGGTCGTAAACGTGCCGAAAGTGCTCGAACACGTTACGCGGCCACGCAGAAAGTTTTATTATGCGCAAATTAACACATGCTTTCCGGTAGGTGCGTGTAGCCAGTGCCTGGGCGATCGGCGGCAGCCATCTTTTATTCCTTTCGGAACGGGGCAGCCTGCGGCTATTCAGAAGAAAATTCAGTTTTGTTCGGCATATTGATGCATCTTTAACGCGTACACGTCATTTCGACGCGGTAAGTTTTTGCTGTTTTGTGACGTCGTGTGAGAGGCAGGTGAGGGGTGCAGCCCAAAAACTTTTGACCAATAGCCGAAGGCTAATGGCAAAAAGGCGTCAAATCAGAAATAACTATTTTTGTTTTGTTCGGTCAAATTATGCATAATCAGTGTGTTCACGTCATATCAGATGGGGAGCTATCGCGGTTTTCGTGACGTCTTGTGACAGACAGGTGAAGTGGGGGTGGTCCAAAAAAGTTTTTGACCAATCGCGGTGGGCTGATTGCAGAATTGGAATGGTTTTACGTTATAGCGCCCCAGGTTGCAGCTTGCAGTTTAGATTGCTCATACATTGTGTGCGAATGATTGGCAATTTTCCTAAAAACGTATGGTGCCCTATACGAGAAATTCTGCTTCCTACAGTCGGTAGAATTCAGCTTTCCTAAATGCAACAAATTTCATTCAAATCGGTTCAGGGGTTGTCTCATGTGAATATTTCTGTGTTTCATGTGTGCTATTTGAATAGGGGAATCGGTGTTGACCCCGAAGTAAAGCTTCTTGTAAACTTTCATCCTATACACCACCGAAAACGTGGACACCGTTGCAATACAAATTGAATCTGGGTGTCATGTTTAGTTGTCACGACACCGGGCTGCCAAAGTGCGCACTTCCTATGAGGACTATGTAGGGGACTAAACGAGTATTCAGTATCTACAAGGCCCCTAATTCACTGACAAATTAAACTTTCACTACGCATCACCCATGCAGAAGATGCCCCATGTTCTCGAAATATAAAGCTGCTGGCAAATTTTACTCCCAAGACACCATACAAGCTTTGTTTAGGATTAATATAAGGATTGCAAACAAGACAAAGAAAAAACAAGAAAAAAATGAGAGTATAGCAATTTTCATCGATCCCTGAATTGGCCTACACACGTCAGTCTTTGCCAGCTCATAGTACCCGAAGAGGTGCCGGCTGCAAACTCAGCGTGCTTTGTTCTCTCGTACGTGCATTGCAAGCAGTGCACCGTGACGAACATATACCTGCTTAGTTTTACAGAAGAAAATATTTTATCTATGCATAGCTCGCACAAATACGGTGCAGACATGCACGATCGCGCCTGTCAATGGCACACGACAGGCGAAGATTGTACACTGGGTCGTAAGTGCGAATAGGTGCATATTGCTGCTGCGGGTCGGTCCAGAAAGCACGAAAAAGAAGACCCTGTGGTTGAACCGGCTTTCCTAGAAAAGGGTAATCGGGATTTCCTCCTCGGAGTTGCTGTAGGCTGAACCAGCAGCACAGTCAGTGTCTGTATTGCCGACTATGCCACTATGAGAGGGAAGTCACTGCAGTGCAACACGTTGACTTCTACGTCACCTGTACTGGCCTATATACACGAGCTCTAGAGGGCGTCAGTGTAGTCGCCATCACCGAACGTGGCCTTGGCAACTATGCCGAAGCTGAAAATTGGGAACCTGCCAGGTGCAGCCGACGGTCACAAGACGAACACGCCATGGGTTGTAGTATATTTATAAACAGTTGGCCCTAAGTATACAGCCAGGTTTCTACCAGTCGAAGAGTACTTGCAGAATACGGAAATGTACCTTAGATTGATGCTGCCCTATGCGTGCAGTTCCTCGCGGCAAATGCACCGACAATTTTTAAGCTGCTAAAGAAGCGTTATGGCTAGGGCCTGTATATAGCTCGAGCATGATGTAGGTAGGCCCAGCCAAACGATTTCTTCTTTTCCTTCTTATCCACAAACTCGTATAAATTCTCTTCTTGCTTTGAACATGTTAATCCCTTAGCCTGGAAGCTTGGGCTTGTTGGTGATTCATTGCAAAAAGGACACAGCGCAGAATTGACAAGGACACGAGAGACACGCTGTGTGCGTGTCGCTCTCTCGTGTTCTTGTCTTTTCTGCGCTGTGTCCTTTTTCCAATGTAAATCCCCTTTCCTCCATCAAGCATAGAGTAGCAGGTCTGAGATCTAAACGTTTCTGTTGTGTTTTTACTTTAATGCTTGAGATTTTTACCTTAAGGGTACGCTTTTAGTGGGATTGATAAATACCTTAGTGCCATTCGCGCAATCCGCAGTGCTTTATTGCCAGAAAGCGTACAAAAACCGCTCTGTTGGAAAAGAGTTGACCTTATGGGATCAAAGCCACCACGTAGCACTCCAACATAGCGGGGCTTCCTACAATTTTTTCTTGAATTTAAGTGTAAAGGCAACGTTTTATACTTGGAACACTTACAGGTTTGAATGTTAGGTTATTATTCTGTCAAGAACTGTTGATGAACAAACAAAAACAAGAGCTGCAAGAAAAATATAAACTTACCTTGACAAGGCGCTTTATCGAATAAAATGACAACTGAGGCAGGCTACATACAGACACACAAAAAAAAACCTTTCTGTCTGAACAACACAAAACAGAATTCGAGGTACGTAACTAGTTGAGTTTGTTCACGCCGATTCTTGTAATCTGTACCTATAAGCAATCCAGCCTATGCTAATTTCATCGCCTTTCCTAAAGCTTTTAATTATAGGCTTCATTCTAAATCAGTTGGAAAATTGAACGCCATCCCCTGTCTTGTTTCTTGGATTGGCAGTTTTGTTCGTTGTGGCGGACAATTTGTTTCCCCTTAATTTTGTTGTTGCATCTCCTGCTGATCTCCTGTCGACTTTACGTCCGGTGTTCGACAGAGTCCGATTGAGTCCTTTATTATGTATGTATATATATATATATATATATATATATATATATATATATATATATATATATATATATATATATATAATGGTTATTTATACTGATGATTGTGTAATGTATGAAATCATGAATTCTATTGATGACCATGATTGTCTCGTTGAATCGCCTCTGGCCTTTTCATGCGTGGTGCAAAAGATGGCAAATGAATATTATTTGCAGTAAAACAGTCGTAATTTCACTTACCAGCAGATGTAACTTTCTAATGTTTATTCTTCCTTGAACGCCGTTAAGCTAACATGTGTTAATGTGTTATTATAAGTATTTAGTTATATTCACACAAATATTTCTTGGTCTAGCCACATTCAACATGCAAACAATAAAGCTCTTAAAAAGCCAGGTAGCTTGCGCCGCACTTTTAGCAAGGCCCCACTGGGTACTGAGCTCCCTTTTATATAAAACTTCAATGCGCCCATTTCTTGAATATGCCTCCGTCGTTTCGCACCCGCGCAACCAGTGTGAAATAAGTTCACTTGAATCTGCGAAAGAAATATATTCGTTTCGTCTGCCATAATTACGGTCGCTTTCTTCATCGACAGGGGCACAGCAGTCCCTGTATCTCCGACCACTCTTGTTGCGTGATCACTGATCATATTGAATATCTAAAATTTCTGAATGTCATCACTAACTCTGTTTCTGGCTTTTGCAACTGCAGTCACATCACACTGCTAAAGAAAACTGTGCTTGTAGTGCTCACACTTCGAACGTAAGGCCCTTTTTTCTTCGTCGTGCTAACACGTTTAAATACAGATTTTTTTCCCATGTACATTTAAATTAGAACACTCAAATTCTCTGTCCGTTACTATTCTTTCCTTGCCAGTAAATGAGCTTTTAATTTCAATAGGAGAGTATTTTTCGAATATGGAATTTGCTTTGGCTGTTATTTTCTCTTTGCTTGCGCTCGCTTGTCTACGTTAACCGCTTCGATTGTTTGCTTGTGTTTGCCTGTGTTTTGCTAATATACTGTTCTGAAATTTTTCCCACTCCTGCTATCACCTTGTATTGTGCTCCAGTGTGCCCAAATAAATAAATAAATAAATAAATAAATAAATAAATGAATTGAATTTTTTTTCTTAGCCTGTTGATTCAGCGATGAGCAAACGGTCACATAAAATTATTAAAAGGAGATGCTCTTGTTTTCGTCGAATTTCATTCCTTTTCTTCTTCACTGTCAAAAAGCTTTCATCGTGAACATGCGACGTTCGAGCAGTTTAAGTGATTATGTCACCGCACATTAGCGAATCAGAAATTGCCTGCGGGCTTTAGTCCGTAGAAGGAAAGATGACAATAACGTTTCTGAATCCCTCGTCGTTCGCTAACCAAATTGGATTACACCTTGATTCGGTAAAAGCGTTTTCTCCCCGCAATTTATTTGCGCTCGACCATTCGAGTAGCTCCGGGCACTTGGATTCTTCCAAATCAGGATGGCCAATTGCTCCGGAACGAGCAACGCGAAAAGACTGGCCAAAGTCAAACACAGTGCAAGGAGGCGTTTCTGCCGGGCGCCTAGCAAAAGGCAGGAAGTAAATAAATGAGAAGGCGCCTAGAGACCCGAAGCGGCGATAACTATAAACACACAATCGTACCAAACCTCGCAAACGTTGTTTCCAATCTCCGGTAGTGGCAGCCTAGTTTGCTTTGCACTGCTGTGCTTTCCAATTTACTTTGATGAGGCATTATAACGGAGGGCCGAGGGGAGCGGTGGAGCAGAAGTGGAGAGGGGAGCAAACCGTGAACGCTGGAGCGTAATTGCTTTTAAGCCCTGCGCCACCCTTCCTACGCCCCCTTAGCGCCTCCCCCTTTCCTGCTTCTTCGTCGGTTCCTTGCTTTTCATCCCCTTCGGCTTCCTGGCTGATTTGGCTTGATGGGGGGAGGACGTTCCCGAACGTTTTCTCCGACTGCGCTCAGACGCGTGCACTCTCTCGCGCCGGTATTCGGTTCCGCCACTGGCGCTTTTCTTACGGCGCGCACCTTCGCTTTTGCTTCTTTATTCTAGGGCCCATCGATGCACGATCGTTGTGGCAGACACGCGCACGAGCTTGCAAAGCCGGCTCAGCGCAGGGCTCGCTTGGGGCGTTGGAAACGAAAGCTCCTAATGCAAGCCGCCTGCAAGACTAAAGAGACGCGGCGGGAAAATGCCACGCAAATCTAGCAGAGCGAGGAACGATTTCCTTCGCTTGATGATCGACGCAAAATACTTTGACACTCGCGAAAATATTGTCGCGTAGAGCAAGATATGACACCTTAGTACACTCTTTGATCTACTATATTCACAGTCCATGAGTGCAGTTCACACTGAACCAACGGGCCTTTGACACCTATACTCGTGTATCGTACAGAAACAAAACTTGTTTTAATTGTAGCGAAAATCGGCTCACAGGGAGTGACGTAGTGAAGATTTTGCACGCTTTGGTGTAGCAACAGAAAATGACAAGAATCTGTCGGAGGTGCAATGCTCACCTGTGCGCGGATATTAGGTTATTTGATGACTTAAATAGGGTGCCTGTGTTCTTATTTAGAGTAAGCGAGCATAGAAACTTTAGGTAGCGCTAATGTTTTCTTCTTTTTTTTCTTTTTTCTTGTCATCCACACACTCTAAAAAAAAAAAAAAGAAAACTACGTGATTGTTGTAAGCGGGTTGCTGTGTACACTCGATCTGCATTCTATATCTGATCGCGAGCATCTACTGCAGGCAGCTGAAATGCACATTTTCAGAGCTGAAGTTGCTGGCTATATTCTAAGCGATAATGAGGAAGGAGGGAAACACCGCGGTTGGCGGCGCCTCAAGCTTAGGAATGATATATCTTACAAACAGTTGAACTTCCTTGCGAATGGGGTTCGTAGATATATGTACGAGCCCGCATTTCCAAGGAAGTTCTCAGAACCGTTTGCAAAAAGAAACAAAAAAGTGAAAAAGAAAAAGCAAATGAAAGATGCCAGCCAATTGTGATCTTTGACATATTGGTGAAGGCAGCCCGCCAACGGCAAACAACGCATAGGAAGGAATTCAGTCTACGGTCTTTTTCTACTGTTTACGATTCAAAGAGCGGCGGCGAAAGTATAACAACGCGTCTCTGTGGCTGCTTGTTGCCAAAAATTACGGTGTGCTGTAGCTTTGTGGGCTGGTGGATGCCAACGCTGTATTACTTGCTACACAGTGGTTGTTGCTGTTTAGTTTTACATGTTCGTTCCCAAGCATTGGGCACTAATTCGCTTGCCATACTCTTTACGCGGCGTTACATATTTCTGCAATCCACGTGTGGCTTCAGTCCTCTTTGTCCTTTGCACGTCTCCTGTTGCGCACTATAGCGGTTGCGCATGGCGCCTTTCGCATGAGCTGCGAGTTCCGCGCCTTTTGCTTTTGTACACTTAGCGTGACAAAATGTACTGTTGACAGAGTTTAAGGCATGACGTTTCCGCAGCTGTGATTAGGATTTCCTTCTGCACTTTATCGCCATTCGTGTGGCGCATGTTAGATATAAGTCTATTGATATATCACGCCTGCTTCGGGTTTTCTGCGATACACTTGGAAGTCAGCGCCCGTCCTCTGTTACGTTGGGCTTAAAGTAAACATGCCGAGTACCATTAACGCGACCCATCGAGAAGCAACAGGCTGGGCAAAATAAAACGAGGACGAAGCTGTGTTGATACACAACTTGAGGTTTTGTCGGCATGAGCATAAAAAGTGACCCTCTGTTGTTTCTCTCGCACTTTTCCGCGTGCACTGCAGCAATCTACGTGGATTCAAATATCTATCTTTATTAACTCAATATTAATTTTCTCCTACTTTTCTACACAGGGCGGATACTTCAATGCCTAGCGCGTTCCGCGTTCTCTGGCACGAAAGAGAACTCGAAACGGTCGCAGCACTACTTCGAGGATCGATACCTACCGGCCATCGTTCACAATAGCGTGATCGATGAAAACATGATTCAGCACAGTTCAGCGACGCAGGAGCAGGCCAGGCTGCATCTACCAAGCAGCGGCTTCCCTGCGTACGATGCACGCAGCAAGCGCTTCAGCAGGCGCGGCCTCTTTTCTTGGCCTGCTAAGCACAACCAGGACGCGCGGCGCCACTGTGCTCGTGCGCAGGCTCGACAAGCCAGTGCGCTAGTCCGAGAGCTTGTTCTTGACGACTGCCAGTCGGGACCCTGCGGGCTACAACCGTCGGTACGGCCACCGCCACTGTGGGTCCTTATCTAGCGTATAATGCTGTTTGGAGACCGTGACCGGTGGAGCGGACGGAGCCCACGCGAACTCTCCGCGGCGGCCTTTCGTGACCGCGCATCGCGGCCCGTCTACGCGCGCGCCGCCGCGCGCTGCGGAGACGCGGGAGGAGAAGCGCGGCCCCGGTGTAACGGGCCGAGGCCGCAACAGCCGACCACCACCGCTGGAGTGGGCTACCGTCAAGCGGGGCCTGCGGGAGCGAAAGAGCGAGCGTTCCTAATCTCGAGCGCGCTCCAAAACGCACGTCCCGCATATAAATTCCAGCCTCATCAAAATTGGCCACTCGCCGCACCAGTCGCACCGCCGCGGTTCCTCGGCTCGAGCGCGCCCGCGGCTTTTATTGAGCGCGTGCTGTGCCCCCGCGAGCTCTATTTATACGCGAAGTGCAGCAAGTGCGCGCGCTACTGTGTAGGCGCAGGTTATCTGTCAGTGCGGCGCCCAAATAATCGCGAAAACCAAACAGCCCCCGCAGCCGGGCTGGTATACCCATGCCTATCTGCGCTGAGGCGGCGGCCGTTTTCGGTAATGCAGGGCGCGAGGCAGAGGCCCACAGCGAGGCTGCCGTAATAGACCTCTGGCAATAACTTGGCGCACGCGCCTCGAAAGCTGCGTGCAATGAAGCGATATCGGTGCCGGTGGGCTTTTTGTGCCGCGCGCAGGCGGAAACGTGCGAGCCTATTCGAACTTAATTGTTTTCTTTTTCATCTCTATCTCTTTCTTTTTTTTTTTGGCTTTTGCTTTCGAGGAAAGCAGAATGTCACGACTTCAAAAGACATTTCGATTGTGATTAAGAAAGGGAAAGAACAATTACCGTCGGGCGAGAATAACGGTGAGAAGGAGGACATATTGGTGCTTAGAGAAGCTCTCTAAAAAAATATAACGAATAAAATGAGAAAAGATTTTTTCGGCATTATTTGCCGGAAAGAATCCGTATAAGGGTGTAATTCTGTAATCACCTCATGGAGCTTTAAGGTAAGCTCGAGTTGTTTCACCGGGAGTCCTCATGTCTCTACCTAAAGAAAAAACTCACTTGTATTAAGAATGTGTTTAAATTCGTAGCTGGAAAATCGTGGGTACCATTCGAGCGCTCGGTGTTCCAGCTATACACGGCACTTTTTCTTGAATTTCTCCAATGCAGTCTTCCTTTCCTTACCAATACATGCAAGACTGATCTCCTTGCACTGCAGAGAAGTGCACGCCCAAGCGCTTCGGGCATGTCCTGGCCTCCTGAGATGTTCCTCGACTGCTTCAACGGTTGTCATTCCACATGAGCATCCCATCACCCCTCATATCGTCGTTGAGACGCTATGAGTGCGCATTCAACATCTTTCACGGCTAACATCCCACCATTTAGCCGGTTTACCAGCGCGAAGACCGCAGGCTACGTCCTCTGGTATTGTGATGAAGCCAGATGCTATCGAGTCACGGTCTCTCAAGACTGCGAGACCCCCAACATCGGCATTGTGGTGTCTCCGAAACCTCACATGTGCCTCTCAGCTCTTGGGATTGTTAAGAAGGCAGATTTGTCACCGCTAGCCCCTGAAGTAGTTGTTTCTGCTTTTCCTGCACGAGTCATATTTTGACTGCATACACATTTACGCGGACGGTTCCACCAATTCCAACAGCTCTACCGGAGCAGTAGTTGTTCTATCGTACGCTGGCTCATTGCAATTTAAATACTCTCACAATACCTCGTCGACAACAGCAGAACTCTCTTCCGCTTCTCCCTTCCCCCAGTGTAGGGTAGCCAACCAGACTATTGACTGGTTAACATCCCTGCCTTCCTGTATTCTTCTCTCTCTCTCTCTCTCTCTCTCGGCTTTTAAAGGTGCGCTGAATTACGTGCTCCAGCAGCCACCAAGTCGTTGGGCCATTTTCCTTCTTGTACATTCTTCCCGCTCGCCCCTGTTCAAGCGTAAGATAGCCAACCGGGCACGTCCTTGGTTACCTTCCCTGCCTTTCTGTCTCTCACTTGAATGGTCTTTTCGATGAACACCTTGCTGATATCGTAGTTACTCACTGTAACTGAATATATCCAATAATACACTGTTGGGATAATAAGAGTATGTGATGAATCTTGAGATATATACTGTGTGTTTCTGCGAAAACACCGGTTAATACCACCGCTGTTAAACACGTGGTTAGTAGTAAGGATATCACTTCTTCTTCTCCTTCTTCTGCTTCATCATCATCATTGTCATATCTTTATGTGCACTGCAGGTCCAAGGCCTCTCCCAGCGATCTCCAATTATCCATGTGTTGCGCTAGCTGATTCCAGCTTGAGCCTGCAAATTTCCTAATTTCACCCCCCCCCCCCCCCCTGGTTCCCTGCCGTCCTCGGCTGCGCTTCCCTTTCCTTGCCATTCATTCTGTAACCTTAATGGTCCACCTGTTACCTGCCCTATGCATTAAATGGCCTGCCCAGTGCCATTTTTCCCTCGTAATACATGCATAGAATATCGGCTATAGCCGTTTCATCTCTGATCCACACTGTTCTCCTCCTGCCTCTTAATCTTGCGCCTAACATTATTCGTTCCATCGCTCTCTGCCCGGTCCTTATTTTGTTCTCGAGCTTCCTTGTTAACCTCCAAGTTTCTGTTCCATATGTTAGCACTGGTAGGATGCAATGATTTGGCACTTTTACTTTCAACAACACTGGTAAGCTCCCATTCAGGATTTGGCAATGCCCGCAGTATGCACCCCCCCCCCCCCCCCCAGCCCATTTTTATTCTTCTATAAGTTTCCCTTTCATGGACAGCGTCTCCTGTGGGTAATTGACCTAGATAAACGTACTCCTGCACAGACGCTAAAGGTTAACAGGCGACCATAAATTCTTGTTTCCTTGCCAGCCTGTTGAAAATTACCTTTGTTTTCTGCATATTAATCTTCATCCCTAATCTTACACATTCTTGGTTAAGGTCCTCAATAATTTGTCGCGATTCATCCCCATTGTTGCTGAAAAAGACAATGTCATCTGCAAAGCGAAGTTTGTTGAGATACTCGCCCTTGATCCTCACTCTTAAGCCTTCCCAGTCTGATAGCTTGAATACTTTTTGTAAGCATGCAGTGACTAGCATTGGAGAGATTGTGTCTCCTTGCCTGGCTCCTTTCATGATAGATAATTTTCAATTTTTCTTGTGGAGAAACGAGGTAGCGGTGGAAGCTTTAGATATTTGTCAAGATATTCACGTACGTTGTTGCGGCTTGAGGTGGCGTTCGGGCCAAGAATCCACGCATTGTCGAGTACGTCCGGTAGTAGGAATGAAGGAAACAGGGTTTATTTTACATTCTTTGGCTCCCAATACGGAAGGACACTCCATTCAGGAGCATATTAAACGTCTGAGTTCGCATCAGGACACGTCAGACCACTGCACCTACGATATGCGCTTTTAATACCGTCGTCTTCTCTAGGTGACTAGACTAGGAAATCTGGTGAATTTATAGCGGCAAACAACAATATTCAAACCGGTCTAAATATCCCGCCCATGATATCGCACCATTCCGCCGAACTCCGCCTTCCATTTTGTACTTTAGACCCCGTACATTTAGCAACTTGGGAATCCGAGGTCGAAGCCCTCTCATGGTAACATTGGACGTTGACCCTGTACATCATTTAGTCCATGTTGCCAGGTCCAGGTAGAAAGCTCTTCTGTTGACCCGTCAACTGTCGGCGTCAGCGCTGCGCTGACTTTTGGATGGGCGCTGATGAATGGGTGGGGTTTTCTCGTGGTAGACGTCTAATTTAATGCCCTTGGCCGTGTTGAGATGTAACAATGCCTTCCGTACTCCTTAATTACGCAGTGTCTCCATGACTGATGATACCTCTACTGAATCAAATGAATATTCATATTCTATGAAATGCATACCGAGAGGTTGATTATGCACCGCCGATTTCTCCATTACCCGATCGTTGACATGGATGTCATTCATTGCGGAATATTCCTTTCTGAAGCCACCCTGTTCTCTTGGTTCGTAGACGTCAAGTCTTACCCTGATTATATTGGAAATTATCTTGGTGAATATTATACACAATACTGAAAGCAAGCTAATGGGCCTATAATTCTCCAATTCTTTAACGTCTGCCTTTTTATGGAATAGCAGAGTGTTGACATTTTTCCAGTTTTCTGGTACACTTGGGGCGCTATAACGTAAAGCTATTCCAATTCTGCAATCAGACCTGCGCGATTGGTTAAACTTTTTTGGATCACCCCCATTTCGCTTGGCTGTCACGGGACGTCACAAAAACCGCGATATCTCCCCATCTGATACGAAGTGTGCACACTGATTATGCATGATTTGACTGAAAAGCAAAATAGTTATTTCTGATCCGACGCCTTTTCGCCATTAGCCCTCGGCTATTGGTCAAAGGCTTTCGGGCTGCGCCCACTTCACCTGTCTTTCATGCGACGTCGCAAAACCGCAAGAACTTACCGCGTCAAAGTGACGTGTACGCGTTAAAGTTGCATTAATATGCCGCACAAAACTGAGTTTTCTTCTGAATAGCCGCAGGCCGCTCCGTTCCGAAAGGAATAAAAGATGGCTGCCGTCGATCGCCCAGGCACTGGCTACTCGCACTTACCGGAAAGCATGTGTTAATTTGCGTATAATAAAACTTTTTGCGTGGCCGCGTAACGTGTTCGAGTACTTTCGGCGCGTTTACGACCTCCTTCTGCCAACTCTTCTTTGCTGAGGATCCGTTTTAGCGGCATTCTTAGGCTTCCGTTGCATGTCGCCGCTATTTTCGACCAGCCACCGCAAGTTAAATAAGGGAAAGCGGACCAATCGCAGACGCCGGCACCACCCTCTTCGTCCGGTTATCGATTTTCAGTGCAGTGGCTCTGCCCTATCGAATCCCTCTCCAGTTGAGCGTGCTCCTCGCCTCTTGTAAGCCAATTAGATAAGACAAGCCGCTCAGCGTAGGCAATGTTATTAGTTTTTCGAGCAAACAAAATGGACCTCCTATGAACGAGAAGAGCGCTTGATTGGTCTGTTCAGACAACCCTGCGGGTCACCGCCTGCGGGTCACACACACACACGCACACACACACACACGCATATATATGTATATATATATATATATATAGTTCAATGAAAAGAAGCACGAAGGACAAAAACATAACAGGGCATTGCTGACGTTCCCGCCGGGGTTCGGCCTGCATCAAGCTTCCCACTGTTACATATATATATATATATATATCCCTCTCAAATTGATAAAAGGGAGGCCAACCAAGCTTCATGTAGGAGTGGTGGCCATTAGAATTTGCACAATTATTGCCAGTGCGATTTGTAAAAACATTTTACTAATCAGTTTTTTCTTTATTGACTTTTGGGGGTATATTGTAATTACATAATTTTAACTGGCCAGTACTCAAAGATTCTCTTACTGAAGACTATGTGCTGTCAACACTAATTTCTAAAAATAAGAACTCAAAATCTGCAGCGATATGCAATGCTGTTTCAGCTAATGAGTTTCTGAGTGAAAAAATGCACTACGGAAATTGTTAGCCGGAAATGCAGTGCATTTAGGGCGCATTTTGAGCCCGCGTTTCTATCGAATGGTGCAAGGAAGAGAGTTTTTATAGCAAAAGTTTAAGCTTTAAGGGCTAGCTGACTTCAGTTTTGCTATTACAACATGCCCATGCTCCGTGAGGTCAATAAATAAAATCTGAATAATAGAACTGTTATTAATAACCCACACTGGCGACGATCGCGCAAAATCTGATGTCCGCCACTGGTATCAAGCTTTCTCGGTGAAAATAAACTATTTGTTCCGAATCCCCGATCTCAAAAATATAAGAAACAAATAAACGATTCATTGGTATAAAAGAAACCTTAGTAAACAACTATTCGTTCTTCATTTTGTGCATAATTTAAACAAGTCATGGTCAGTATACGTTACAGGATGTTATGAAATCTTCGCGACACAAGAAAAGTACAGGCCCATTTTCGTAGACTTTTTTCTTGCTTAAAAAACCTATTCTCACCCTTTTCCTCCCTTTGAAGTGCAGCATGAAAAAAGCGTACGAAAGAAGGGAAACATTGCATCTGAACTGCAGAACTCGCCACATTGAAGAAGTGCAAAGCGCGCGAGATTGCGAGTGGACCGCTTCCGTGCTCTTGTCTAATCCCCGCAGTATCAAATCTGAAAAGCGAGCGTTCAGTATACCGCCCACGAAGCTGCCGCGCGGAGTCGTGCAGCTCACTCGCGTAGATCGAAATCACTTGCTTTCGATGTGTAATTTCGGGCGTGGGAGAGTTTAATACCCTTCCCTGAATTCTTTCTTTCTTTCTTTCTCTCTCTCTCTCTTTTAAAGTGGCATTCCCGTTCCCGCTTCGTTCACAGGCACCTTTTTAATTCGTTCGCTTGAGTTTTCCTTCAGTTTTTTTTTTTTTTCGCAAGGGTTCCCGAGAGTTGTATTTTCCGAAAAACAAACTAGTGATGGGATTTCGTTTTATACGGGCAACAGACTGTGCAAGGCTAAAGTGCGAGCCGAAGTCGCCTCTTAAAGGAAGTCGATTTGCGTCCATTGAGATGACAACCGATATCTGCGTCCGTCCCCTTATATTTCTACTCGAACTGGGATGGTTCTGTTTTTCCTCGCATGTTTCCAGTACCGTGTTCATCCTTTATAAATAAACACTTGAAATTCAATTTCCATCCTTTTTTTCCTCCTCTCACTCTCTTTCACTCGCTTCAAACTTTTTCGTTTGCTCGCGAGCAATAAAAAGGGTCAACATTAAAAGGAACGTGGCAACAACATACTGAAGAGATTCCCATATGGCTTCCAACCCACAAGCGAACCGCCTTCTACAGTTCTTTCTATTTTTTCCTTATTTCTTTCACCTAGCTTACAGACTTAAATAATATTTTGAAAAAAAAAATTTAAGAATCGTAAACCCTACAAGAGCAACAGGAGCAACGGACATTCAAACGCCGTCATCCATTTTATATTTATGCCGAGCTTTCAAGTTTTATACTCTTCCCAAGAAGCGCTGATTTCGAATCCGCACACGAGCTAAAAAAGAACAAATAAAATAAAAAGATGGTAAGGTCCCGAACCTTTCGTCACCGCTGTATCGCCCCACTGTGACCTTTTCGCGTTTCATTTCTGTCTCTCTGTGTACTTTTTTTTTGGTAGGGGGGGGGGGGGGGGGCTCATTTCCTATTGTTTACTTTGGAGCTATCGTCGCTTTGAAGTTGCTCTTTCAGGCGTGGAAAGAAGCGTTTGTCGGGTCACACAAAGGGGATTAAAGTTTCAGTCATAAAGCATACAGTACGCAAAAGAAAAAAGGGGGGAGGCGATAAACAGAGAGCCCACTTACGGCTCCCCCAGCCACGGAAAAGAAAATATTTCAGTCGTCAGTGGACAACTCGCTACTGAAGTTTTTGATTCAATTCATAGCGGTAAACTAACCGACTTCTTTATGTTCGGCTTGATATTTTCATATGAAATTCACTAATCTTTAACGAGTTTCCTTGGTTCCCAGAGAAAAGAAACAAATAAGCCAGCGTGATCAGGGTTAGTACAACTGCTGTCAGCTTTGACAGCTAGACGGCCTTACAGAAAGAGTCTATTGTCTTCATTTGTGTTTATTATTCTACTTTCCCTTTTCGTTGCTACTGATGACTGCAGGCTGAGGAACCTAGAGCCGTCGTGCAAAATAAAAAGAGAATTAGGCCATTTTTCCGCCGCCAGTTTTATGTTGGCTGTGTGTGATTTAACGATGCAATAAAGGGTTTCATCACATTTACTACTTCAGACAACTGAAGTACGACAGCTAAACCTGTCAAACGGAGAGGGATGGAAGCGGCCAAAGGAGTTTTGGAGCAGCTTTGAGAGCATCATATTTAGCACATTGGAGCAGGTTTGGAGCACGAATTGTTCGCTTTGGAACAGAAGTTATGCGTTTTCGAGCATGCTAGATAAGGCTCAACATGAGTGAAATACCGAGAAATCAAGAAAAGATGGTCTGTATTTGACTTTGCGGAACGCTATTAGGTTAGGGTGAATCAGTTCTAAGGAAGCCCGCAAGGTGGAGGAAAGTTCACTAAAGAAAAAAAACATTGTCATACACCCGAGAAAGGAAACCTGTATGCGTTATTTGGACATCAGTATTAAGTTACATACCGCACGTACAAACTAAATGTGGCCAAGAAAAAAAATACGTCGCAGTTTCACCCGAAAGGCGAAGCATCGATTGCGATAGCAAATTAGTATACATATACGAAGTAAGGATACTAGTTTTCTCGGGCGTTTGAACATGTAAACATTCGCTTATTAATGAAATTAGCAAGCACGGTGTGACGCGCTCACATGCAAACAAGAGCACATCGCACTCGATGACCGCGCACGCTCATTGTCAAAACGCTGGAGTGAGAAAGTGCGGCAGCAGCAGCGAGCGAATGCACCTTCTTGCTGCGCCTCTCTTCAACGCGAACTAAGCGGCGAGAACACCGCGCACAGGAAGCTGTGAGCCCTCTGTGGACGCTGTACTTATTGCAGATCGCTTTCAACACAGCGCCCGGGTGGCTGCGCGCGGCCGCGCCCGAATAGAACCCCTCCCCACTCACCGGTGCCTTGCGCGCGATGGAAGACGGCGTGCTTCCTCGCCGCTTTCCTCCCTTGCGCGCGCGATACAGAGCCATCATCGTCGGCTCGCCCTGACACACTTTCACTCGCACATACAGCATAAGGCGCCCGGCAGCGATGGGGTCGCCCGTGGAATTTAAACGGAAAATCACGGCGACGGCAGAAATGCGCCTGGAGTGTCCACCACATAATTGCTATCTCAATAAAAAAATAACCAAGGGTCTTACGCGAACAGCACACGTTATATTTTGATCAGCTTTTGTTAATGCTAGTCGAGAGGGGTTTTTTTTCGCTGTGCACAAGTAATATTTAAGTTTATTTAGCTAACACTAATAACCTCATTTATTTGATAGTGCATAATGCAAATCCTTGGTTCCTTTAAATTCAGTTATCACTCATGTTTTAACATCATCCGCAACGTTTTCATTGACATCTGGTCGATTAGATAAATTTATAGAGTTAGCTAATTAGGCGTATTCTTGCACAATGAGCAAGAAATACTGACCGTGACAACCATGAGCAACACCCAACAACATATAGTGAACGCCGTTCGCGTAATGTCCTCTGTTAGATGGATGGATGGATGAAAAACTTTATTAGGGTCCTTTAGGGCGCGCCCTAGCGCGCCGCGGGCCGCTCCCACGTCGGGACAGAGAGGCCGAGCCTCTCCGCCACGTCGCGGGCCCGTTGGACAGTCCATAACTGTTCTTCGAGGTTGGGGCTGTGTAGGACAGCATCCCAGCGTGAAGAAGTGTTACTTTCATCGCCGCGTAACGCGGGGCATCGCCAGAGCATGTGAGGTAAGTTCGCTAAGTCATTGCATAGTGCACATGTATTTGTCGTCTGAATTTCGGGGTACATATTGTGAAGAAGTAGGGGGTTTGGGTATGCCCCCGTCTGTAGAAGCCTTAGTGTCAAAGCCTGAGGTCTATTGAGCTTGCAATGTGGGAGGGGGTAGATCCTCCGAGCCAAGTAAAAGTGCTTAGTAATTTCGGTGTACGAGGAAGGAGAGTCCCGATTGTCAGTACCCCCGGCGTCACGTTGCCCGGTAGCTACGCGGTTGATGATCCAACGCGCAGCTCCGTGTGCCGACTCATTGAGGTTGGGCGGGGCACCCTCGATCTGCCCCATGTGGGCTGGAAACCAGATCAATGTGTGTGGCTTGATCTCTTTGCTTCCTAATATCCCTAGGGCCAGCTCGGATATGGTTCCTTTGGCAAATGCCCTAACAGCTGTTATCGAGTCACAGTAGATTGATGTCCTCTTGTCGTCCAATAAGGCCATCGCTATTTGCAGCCTGCTCTGCGATTTCAGAGGACGTCGTCCGAATAGAGATTGCGTTCGTTATTTGCCTTTCATGATTTATGCTAACTACAGCGAAGGCTTGTCCGTCGGCGTAGCGCGCTGCGTCTACAAAACTGTTCTCCGAAGCCCGTTCACGAGCCTTTTCCAGGAGAGCCTTCGCGCGCGCCCGACGTCTTCCCACGTTGTGTTCTGGATGGACGTTTCGTGGGATCGGGGCGACAGTGATGCGATCCCGCTGCTCTCGAGGGATGCTGCAGAACTTTGTTTTGATTACTCTGGGGGATCGAACGCCCAGCTCCTGTAAGATGTGTCTTCCAGCTTGTGTGGTAGATAGCCTGACGAACTGGGCCCTCTCCTGTGCTTCCGCTATTTCCTCTAGCGTGTTATGCATGCCAAGTTGAAGTAAGCGTTCCGTGGGAGTGTATATGGGGAGGCCGAGAGCTCTCTTGATTGCCTTCCTTATTAATGCATTGAGCTTATCCCTCTCCGATCTTTGCCAGTTGTGCATGGCCGCGACGTAAGTGAAATGACACATTACGAACGCATGTACCAATCTCACGAGGTTATCTTCTCCGAGGCCTTGCTGCCGGTTGGCCACTCTTCTGATTAGTCTGATGGCATTGTCCGTCCTCTTAGTGAGTCTCACCACTGTCTGGTTGTTTGAACCACTCGACTCTACCATCATGCCGAGAATCAGAATAGCATCCACCCTCGGAATATAGCCTCTGTCGTTTGTGCGCAGTTTTATGTCGCATTCGGCGAGTGGCTTCCATCCCTTTGGTTTCGGGCCTCTGCGCTTGGGTTGATAAAGTAGCAGTTCCGACTTGTGCGGTGAGCACCGAAGGCCCGTGGACTCAAGGTATCTCTCGGTAGCATCAATCGCCTCTTGCAGGGCCGTCTCTACCTGTCCGTCACTACCTCCCGTACACCAGATGGTAACGTCGTCTGCGTATATGGTATGACTGATACCGTCAATAGCAGAGAGTGTCCTGGATAGACCAATCATGACGAGGTTAAAGAGGGTTGGGGATATGACTGCCCCTTGTGGCGTCCCCTTAGACCCCAGCTTGATCATGTCTGAAGTCAGGTCCCCGATCTTAAGGGTGGCTTCTCTGTCTGACAGGAAAGATCTCGTGTAGGAATGAAAGTGCTTCCCCAGGTTTAGGTTCGAGATTGTGTTTAAAACGCACGAGTGAAGAATGTTATCAAATGCCTTTACCAGATCTAGACCTAGTATGGCTCTCGTGTCGGGCGTATTACAGTCAATAATGTGATGCTTGATGAGCTTCATCGCGTCCTGCGTCGAGAGTCCGACCCTGAAGCCGGTCATGTTGTGTGGGTAAATGTCGTGGTCCTCCAGGTAGCGTGAAAGCCTGTTTAGGATTGCGTGCTCAGCAACTTTCCCCACGCACGATGTGAGCGAAATTGGGCGGAGGTTATCGAGGCTGGGCGGCTTGCCTGGCTTGGGGATGAGAATGGTGTTGGCCGATTTCCACATTTCCGGGACTTTACCACTGCTCCATGCTCGGTTAATGATGTCCGTTAGGTATTCGATGGACTTCTCGTCCAGGTTCCGTAGAGCTTTGTTTGTGATGTTGTCCGGACCCGGAGCCGATCTGCCGTTGAGGGCGTGGAGCGCCTGCCTGATCTCCTCAATCCCGAATTCTGCGTCGAGCTCAGGGTTCTCGGAGCCTTCGTAGTCAGGGGAAGGTGGTGTAGGGCCCGATGCGACTGATAGGTACTTCTGCACGAGTTTGGATAAAATTTCCTTGCTCGAATATTCTTGCTTGGCTGTGTGTAGAGTGCGCGCCAGTGTGTTGCGTTGGTTGGTCTTAGTGTTCGTCTCGTCGAGGAGATGCTTTAGGAGGTTCCAGGTGCCCCCGTTGCGCATCTGCCCGTCGATCGAGTTGCACACCTCATCCCATTGCTGTTTAAAGAGGGCTCTGCAGTGTTCCTCTATAGTTCTGTTGATTTCCGATATCTTTTTTCGGAGCCTGCGGTTGAGCCGTTGTTTTTTCCACCTGGCGAGGAGGGACTGCTTGGCCTCCAACAGGTGAGCCAGACGGCTGTCCACCTTTTCCACCGGGAGGTCGGTACAAACCTCCTTGGTGGTAGCTTTGATGTCGTGTCTAACCTGTGCAACCCATTGTTCGAGGCTAGGCTTGTCCTCACTCTCCGTTCGCTCTTCCCTAATTTTGCGAAATTTGTCCCAGTCTGTGTACTGGAACATGCGCTGTCTCTTCTGGTCGACTTGGAGGTGCGTGGCCAAGATATAATGGTCGCTACCAAAGTCTACCCCGAGGTTCGTCCACTCGACCGCTGCAATGCTCCTGACAAAGGTGAGATCCGGCGTCGTGTCACGGCTCGACGATGTTCCGCATCTGGTGGGGAACGCTGGGTCCGTGACTAGCATCAAGTTTAGGTTTAGAGCCTCACGTCAGAGTTCCTCCCCCTTGTTAGTGTTATATGGGTAGCCCCAGGTGTGGAACGGCGCGTTGAAGTCACCAGCTATGATCAAAGGGGAGTCGCGCGCTAGTTGCGTGGCCTTGTTGATTAGGGCTTTGAAGCGTTGTCTTGGAGATTTGGGACTACTGTAGACATTCAGGATGAATATACTTTCGCGGTTCATTGGGCTAGGGATGATCTCTATCATCATGCATTCGACTTAAGGTCGTGAGTGATGTGGGTCAGCTTGTTGCTAACCAGTACGGCGATCCCCCGTCCTTCTTCGCGCTTTGCTACGGACCTGTAGCCAGACAGCGTGACGTTAGATGTTAATGTTTCTTGTAAAATTATAACATTTGGCTTCTCTGCGTGTGAGGGAATATATTGTTGCAGGGGAGCCCTCTTGGGAAGGAAACCCCTGCAATTCCATTGCCACATCGTGAATGAGCTAGTTTGAGTGGCCATCGTATTGCTCTTGAGTTGCTGTGCTAACCACCGGAGAGCCAATCGCCCCCGAGCTGTTACTAGTCGATGCTGTTGTTGGGGTTGTAGGAGCTTTAGGTACCAGCACAGGTGCTACAACGTTTTCTAAGAAGGATTCAATTTTTCTGATCCGCTGATTAGTGCGCTCCTCCATGGAAGCCATGTTGCTAAGGAAGAGCGAGAACTTTTCATTTATCTGCTTAATGCTGTCACTGAGAGCGGAGAGCAACTCGCGAATCTCCGATTTGGCCCTGCCTGGTGCTCTTTCTTGCTCGTTAGCGATTGCCCTCTTTTTAGCGGGCCTCTCTGTATCGATCTTCTCAACTATGGGGACTTCCATTGGCTGGGGAGCGGCCGGTTGCTTATCCGTATCGCTCTTCTCAACCATGGGGATTTCCATTGACTGGGGAGTGGCTGGCTGCTTGTCAGCCATGACGGGTGGACCACCCTTCTTAATCTCGGCAATTTCTGTCATCAGTCGAGCTATTGTGTTCTTCATCATCTCGTTTTCGCGCTCAAGTTGTGCTAGTCTGTTGTTACCACTATCATGCTCTGGCGGTGAGCCCCGCGTTACCTTTTCCGGCGTTCCTCGAGCTCGGTCGGCCCAGGTCGGGTAGCACTCGGGTCGGCGATCCCTGGAGCAGGACCTCGAGCAGGACTTGAACCGGACATGACTGCCTCGGCGCCGGGATCCGGAGCGACCCCTGGAGCATGATCTGGTCCTGGTTCTGGAACAAGAGCGCCCTCTGGATGGAGAGCGACTCCGGGGGCTCCCTCTGGAGCGAGAGCGTCCCCTGGATCGGGAACGCCCCCTAGGCTCTTGCGGTGGAGGTTGCTCGAAGTGTTTCTTGCTGTCGCTGCTATGTGGTGTTGACGAAGCCCCATTTGTCGAAGCTTCCACCGTCGCACTCTCCCATCGTCTCCTTCTGACGACGTACGGGATCTGGAATCTCTCCTTGCACGTTTTGTCCGCCGTAGGGTGTGGGCCCCCGCACAACCCACACTTTGGCGTGCACTGGTGTTGATCGCCCGGGTTGACTGCCCCACATCCTCTGCAGGTGGACTCTTCGGGAGTCGGGCAAACGTCGGCACGATGCCCGAGTTTGCCGCACGCGTAGCAAATATCGACTTGTTTGCGATAAAGAAAGCATTTCACAAGGACTGGGCCATAGCGTACGAAGTTCGGAACCTTGAGTCCATCGAAAGCAATGATGATTGTGCCTGTGTTCTTAATTCTCTTGACCGCCAAGGCCAGCGGGTTTCTCTCGTTGACGATGTTATGTTCCAGGTCCGATAGACTGTCGTTGAGGTCGATGTGTCTGATTACCCCTTTACACGTGGTGTGCGGAGCGGCCTCGTATGCACTGACTTCAAACATTCTTCCAGCCACATGAATTGCCCTGATTCTTGTGTATCTTGAAGCATTGTCTCGGTTGGGCGTGCTGGCCACCAGAATGTTTTGTTGTATGTTAGGACAAATGATGTCCGAGCTTATCTGCGTAGGGGTAAGACCCGCCGCTTCCACGATCGCCTTACCGATCACGGTCGGTCCTGTCTTGGCAATATTCAGCCCTCCGCGGGGTCGTATGATTGTTTTGGCATGTTCCTTGGGCATGGGAGGCATCCGTGATGCCCTGGTGATTTTACTCTTGAGCTTATTTCCATTTTGCTGAGTGCTGAATGAGGCGCCGGCGTTAGGCCTATTCCCCCATATGCCGCCGCTAGGGCGCTTGGCGGACATACGCTTCGAAACTGCCGACTGCCATCCAAATTCTGCTGAAAATTCTTCAGGAGGAAGATCCTCCCCTTCAACCGTCATCTGCATAGTCACTGAGATCTCAGAATTGTTGGTCCAGCTACACTTGGTGGCGCCGATCGGCGCTACGCCGGGCTAGGCTTGTCGTTAGGGCCAGAAAGGCGGCGGCGTGGTCCGAGCACAAAAACTTTCATAAAATGGAAAAGAGGCCACCCACCGGAGAAAGTCCGATATCGATGTGATCCTCTTCCCTTTAGACGTGCGTTGGTAACCACATGACGGAGATTAGAGGCGAAAATCTTGCCGAAATCATTCAAGAGAGCAGGAGCCGAGATGGAACCCTAGCGCTTGCGACCGTCTTCTTCTTCTTCCCCAAAATGTCATGTCCTCTGTTATCTTTTAAATTATTGGTGACAGTCAGTTGGCATAGCAGAGTACCACAGATTATATACGAAGTTACTTTGTAAGTCAGTGCAGGTTTGCCAGTATTCTACATAACTTGGCGAGAAGCAAGAACAAGAAAACGCTCATACGTTTATGAAAAGAAGAAAGGGAAAAAAGTGTTCAGTGGCTTTCCGATTAGCGTCACCGACCAGTATTTTGCACAAGGTCGATTATTAGAGCGGCTGCATGAAGTCAATGTAAAATTGCGACTGATATTTTGAATACCATGTGGTTTCTCAAAATTTTCAGGCTTGATCTGCGCAAGTCGCGTTGTGAACATCATTGGCGCGAACGCAATTTCTGTCGTTCGCGTATTGTCCGACTCTTTACGACCGCCATTCGGTCGCTACAGTTGACTACAACCGAAACATTAAATCCTCGGTTTGCGTTTTGTGGCCGCGTAAGTCTGACTTTGTATAGTGTGGTTGTGCGGAATACAGAGCAACCGGCGTGCAAGTTTGAGTGATGATTACGGCTGTAATTTGATATTTCTGGTCAAAAGAGAGAGAGAGAGAAAGACAAAGGAAAGACAGGGAGGTTAACCAGAGATTATATCCGGTTGGCTACCCTGTACCGGGGGAGGGGCAAAGAGATGCGTTAGGTGAGAGAGAGAAAAAGAATTAAAAACGAGAGAAAAAACAAACGACACGCACATACATACAATACAGAACAGTTTCTCTGGGCGCTGTCACGCAGTCTGCGAAGGCGTTCCTACTGTTGCACAGTGTCCCCGTCCCATCCTACGTCACACAATGTACCGTCACAATTTGTCACCAAGTCCGGCGTCTTTTAAATAACGCAGCAGTGTCTTCTTAGCGGCTCGCGCTGAGATTCGCATAGGCCAGTTTCCAAGGATTTTGTTTTTTTGCTATTGGGCGCTTGCCCAGTTGTTCTAGGGTGGCTGAGAGGGCTGCTCTTTGCGGTTAGAAACGAGATCACTCACAAAGAAGGTGCGCGGTTGTTTCGTTGCACCCGCAGAAGTCACAAAGTGGGCTGTCGGCCATTCCGATAAGAAAGCAGTACACATTTGAAAATGCTACTCCAAGCTATATAGACGGACTAGAAGGATGCAGTAAAGTGGCGCAAGCAACGCCCTACTATAGCAATGTCCTTTACTGTAACGTAAAGTTATTCGAAACTGCTTCTATTCCATTTCTGCGATCATTCTGCCACGATAGGCAAAATTTTTTCGGGCTACCCCCCCTTTGCGCGTCTGCCGCCCGACGTAACGAAAACCGCAAAAGCTCCCCACCTCATATGACGTGTATCCCCTGATTATGCGCCATTAGACCGAACAAAAGGAAAGCAATTATTTCCGATTGCACACTTTTTTCGCCATCCCCCCTCCGCTATTGGTCAAAATATCTCAGGCTGCACCCACTTTTCACGAGGAGAGTAATTATACTCGGACGATAAGCTGCAGTGAAGGCAACGATTGCTGGTAAATATTCAAAGGCCCCCTTCCATACATATGCAATATGCACAACCGTTAAATCGTCACAGATTGTGGTAAGAGTCTGAACATGCCATCTATCGTGAACCCTGGTTGACTGTTGACGAGAGAAATCAGGGAGATAAAAAAAAGTGCGAATCGCCGGTGCCGATCTCTGTGTGTACTCATTACACGCCGGGCGTTTCAACGAGGGCTCTCGCTATTTCTTAAAATCAGCGCGGCAGAGACAGTTATTCCCTCGCCAACACATTAGCTCGGGCGAAAACGAGAGAATGCGTTATAATAACTTATTTGGGTATTTAATTACCTAAGGATTACTGATTAAAATTCTAGTTATTCCCTGTTGGGCAACATGCTGCCGTTACAGAATTGAAATCAATTAATGCATGTCCTCTTATAGTAGATTTCCAAAGACTGGAACCAGTTTTTAGATAGCCAACAGCAAACTTCGGGGGAACTGCCATGGCGCGAAAATTATTTCCCGGGTAGTCTGTCTCACCCAAAGCGAGATAAAGCTGTGCGTCTACAATCTGCAATCTAGTCAGCTCGTGCAAGAGTTGTTACGAAATGCGCTCCTTGCTTTGAGTGCGTGTAGGAGTGCGCTGTTTTTTCCCCCTTTCCGGCTGAATACTTACTTCTATTTTAGACAATGTATGCTCGCGAGCTTCACGAAATCTTAAGAGCGAGTCTTGCCGAATCAAAAATTCAAGAATGTCTTGCACGAATGCCAGCTTACCTACTACATATGAACCTCAAAACAACCTAAAATTTACTTTCTGTGCGGTCTCGGATTTACCCTCTTAAATATCTAATGCGCTTATAGCGTTTCCGCTTCCGACAGAGCTGTGGGCAACTAATGTACAAATGAAAAAAAAGGGGTAAACGTGCAAGGACGTTCGTCTCCTTTATGGTTTAAGCGCTATAAGCGATTCTCGTTTATGACTTTTGCCCTATTTCGCACCCACTATCGTGAGAGAACGTTCAGTTATAACCAATGGGCATTGCTTGCGCCACTTCAGCGCGTTTTAACGCACTGTAATAAAGGATCTCGCTCTTTCTACCCCTCCTCTCTCTCTCTCTCGCCCTGGTTTTCTTTTCTTTTCTTTAACGCTGTTGTCCACTAGCCCTCCGCAGAGCTTCGGTACGCTTGAGCATGCACTCATGACGTAAATGGTGAAGTAGCTGCGGCAGCAATGCTACGGGCTTATTTGTTGGTTTGTTGTTTTATTTTAAAGCATCGCAAATTTTGTCAACTTGTCTTACCTGATTTTCTCCGAATTGACTGTCAAATCTGGCTGCGGCGTCCGCATTCTGATGGGCGAAACGCAGGAAATACTTAACAAAAACAAACAAAGCAACGAATAAAAACATGTATTGGCGTGTCGGCGCAGATTGAAGAACCCATGAGGGCGTCATAATGTTATGCGGAGTCCTGCACTGCGGAGTCCCTCGTAGCCAGTCTGCATCCACGCTTTCGGATTCAAAGCCGAACATTTAGCAGCCAGTGACATGCACCGTTTTGTGGGTGCGCATCAAGAGCTATCTCTCGAGAGGCTTGCGTTAAAACATTGATAAATGATTTACAGATACCAAGTCAGCACGTAGCAGTTGTAACCTCAAGGTTCACCAGTGTTCACGAACGAATGCGTCCAGCGTTTTTCCTGGAAACCCGGCTGAATCATACATGGCAGAACTAGCTCCGCTAGATCGTGCTCTGAAAGAGCACCCCTTCCGATTGTCTTCTCTTTCATGCCTGTTTTGATCAAACTGAAGCGAATAGCCGCGCTTTATCGTTTCACTTTTTGAGCATGAACAGATATTACTGCTTTAGATAAAGCCTCAAAAACTAATATAAGTTTTATTGGTTAATAACGTCGAGCAAATGTTTCAGGTAAACAGCACAATTAAGAAGAAAAACTCGCGTTTCTTAGTATGGAAGAAGTTGATTACACTGGCACGATTGGAAACTACAAGAAGCTTTTCCACGACGAAGCTTCATAAAAAAAAAAAAGTAGCTTGTGGCGTAATGATTTTTTTTCTTACACTGAAACAAGGAATAAAGACATACACGAACGACCAGAAGCATATACTACGGCAAAAGCAGTTTCCGACAAGCGTGCGGATTCTTTCTCAAGGCACAGCCGACTTGGACTGAAACGGCTTTATTCTGTCAGCCGGGTGCCCTGACGGCTGGATCTCGCAGGGTGTTTTCCGAACGCAGATCGCAACCCAGGAAAAGTACTTGAAAAGCGTGAAATCGGTTCGGTGGCAACGCATGAACGTCCCGGAGTATTCAGCTGTCAGTCGCACGACATGACGCGGCCTCTTCGCAAAGTGAATTTCGCCCAGTTCAGTCGACTTTTATGAAGACATTACGTATTCTTTACTTTGACTCACATCTTTCGTGACGTCGTCCGGGCTCGAAAAGTCTGAGCGCGCGCACATCTGCATATTACAGACATTACTCGAACATGTGCTGCCGCGTATTGCGTCACAGCGAACCGGATACGTACAGGCGCTTTTTCATACGTGTGGCTGCCCAGAGCGATTGCCATCCAGAAACTGGTTGCTCTCATTGCGAGTGACTTGTGCTAACAAATATATTTTCGCGACCTAAGCGCGACCCTTGGTGACACCTCAACCTCCCTATGTTTGCTTAACTGGGTTGAGAAATGCTCGAGGTATTTCGAGTGTCACAAAACAATATAATGAGAACTGGTGTCATGAATTGTTGCTTGAAACTAAAAGATCGCAGGAATAAAACGTAAAATAGTACGCGCACTATTTGTGAAAGTGTGCACCTGCGAGCTCTCATTAGTGAAATTTCATTTCTAGTACTTCCAGATGTTCTACGGCGCTAGAAAAAGAAGAGAAAGACAACCATTTATTTGCCGTTGTGCAGAACCGAGGTGACACCTATCGCATGCTAGCTCTTGGCGAAGCCATCACCCTATCGTTTCTATAGGTTGGGGCTGGAAGAGATGTCATTAGGCTCTGAATTTTTCAAAGCCACTCGATGAAATGCATGTCCTCCAGCTCCTCTTCGACGTCATACGAGTTCCGCGAACAAACTTCCGAAGGGGGTGTTCCTGTTTTCGAGCATTTCCGAACTTTTCTCGTGTAAACAGCACGCATGGCGCCTCCTGAAGATCGGTATAAACCGATGCAAACACGACGTGCGGCGCCCACGATGTTGGCATCGAATAAGTGCGAGCACACACATGGCGGAGTGCTCGCGAGCAGGTCTCGACGCCACGTACATTAGGGACGTGCACTATATAACGGAATCGTATAATCCGCCATCAAAACATCACAAATCACGTCCGCCGAAAGCGCGGGCGGCCCTTCATGCGCACGTGCGCTCGTCTATTCTATGAGTCCTGGCTCGCGCGCCCCGCCTCCTCGGTTGCCGAGATGCCGTACGAGAAGATGAGAGAGCGAAACGGAGCGTAAAAAGAAAAAGAAAAATACAAAGAAAGAACACGACAACTCCACGACAACCAGCGCACTCGCGCCTAAATTTATGCTATTCAAAAGTTGGTCACGTAGGGAGGACGCCAGGGGCACGCGCTCAACAGTATACGCTCGCACGCACGCACGTGAAGCGCGTAAGCCCGGCCGCGTTCGCGGGCTCAGCAGGTCGTCGTCGTCGTCAGCGGCGGCGGCGGCATCGAAGGTGGCGCGGTAGAACGAGGCTTCGGGTGAGAGAGAGGTAGCGTATTTCTCGCGCTGCTCGAGCCGGAGGAACGTCGAGCTGATCGACAAACACGAAGCACAAACTTGGTGACGTTGAGCGATGACCCTTCGGTCCTCCGCAGCGCACGGAGACGCCCCGTGAGCCGAGCGTCTTTGTTTAAGGTCTTCTATCCATGGCAGCTACTTCGGCGTCAGCAGAAAGTTTTCGATATCATGCTGATGAAGATTGGTCTCTTTCGGCCTTCTCCTCCGTTGAGAAGACCCACTCTCACCCCCGCTCCGTCAACGGCCGATGTCTTTCTTCATTGATGCTGCCTTACGCCTGCTTCTGCAATGTATGTGTTTGCGCAAGGTTCACCTCTGTGTTTTAAGTGAATTATTTTAATGGGCAAACAGTTTTTTTTCTCTTTATTTTGCACTCTGCAGGAAGCCTCCCTTAGGCAATAACAACCTATCCTCAGTTTAGATCAACGCCATTTTGGTAACTCAAAGCATATTGTTTCGCAATGAATGTATGCTGCAGCGACTGAAGAATGTGTGTTACAGCCAGAAATAGACAAAGTATTAAATGTTTCAACGGTATCACGTCTTGTGATTCCGTATGACGGTTTCAAAGTTGATTTGCATCTTACATGGTTCGCTTACTTTGCCTTTCGTAATACACCGCCGAGCTAATCTTTTTTTGTGTATTACCGAAACAAAAATGAGAGAGATTTAGTCACCTTATCACGATGATGGCTGCTACCCTTTAGATCACCGTAATTTATAATAAGATTATTTCAAGGTTTAACGTGTGCAAGGTTGAACGTGTGCTCCTGTAACTGTGCTGTATGGCTTAACCTCGCAGATCACACTCGTGGTGGCAGCTGAAAGTGGCGCCAGGAATCCATCTTAAATTGAAAGTAGTGCTCTTTCGGAAATCAATATTAGTGGTAACACTGATGGAGGAGCCTACTCTTTCTCTCCTCTCTCATTTCTACAACCGAATCCGAGGCCTCCATGTGAGTCCTCGCGCAATCACTTCACTCGCAGCTTGCATTATGACGCAACCAGACCTCCGTGCGTGTCTGGTTCCGTGATTCGATCGTGATTCCGTGCAAGGCAGGATTTTGCAGAAAACAGATTCGCGCATTCGTTATATTGCGCTCGCTCAATCAGGGTGAGCTGGGGTCTCACTTGTAATTTCATCGTATGTCCTGAACGTTCTAGTATCTATACCACAATTTAGGCGAAGAGAAAAATTAGTAGTAAAAAAACAGTAGTTTCCTTTTTTTTCCTACATAGATTCCTTAGTCGCTGGAGCTTATTTTTGCTTATTGGGGTAGCCGCCCCTTTGGTGGCATATTTTTTAAGGAACTCGTCATTTCATACACAAAAAGAGATACAGTTGTCCTGTAAACTTGCGGGACTCTTGTTCTTGCTTGTTCGACGTGTTGTGATCATCATTCTTGTCTTCCTGTTAACGTCTCCCACGTAAATACGCCAAGAAACATTTTTGCTACGTAGAAGCAGCACTAACCGCACCCTCGTCTTCATTACACGGATCATTAATCTTCCTTCTTATTTTGATTTTCTTGAGGCCTCTCGTTCTGCGCTTTTTTCTGGTAAAATAACAGCCTTTGGAGCCCACCATTTGGCGAGAAAAAGTTCTGGCTCGGACTAATTCCTGCAGAATACTGTTCGCTAGAAAACACAGCACACTTAACGCAAACAATACAAAGAAAGAAAGAAAGAAAGAAAGAAAGAAAGAAAGAAAGAAAGAAAGAAAAAAAATATGGTTGATTCCACTTTCATAAGAATCGGTAGAAGACGAAAGTGAAACGTGTCTTCACAGAAGTTGTTGCATGTTTATTGTACGTGAAGAATTAAGTTGCAAGTAGACATCAGACGCACCTTACCACTCCACGGGGATCCTCGACAATTGCCACATAAGCGAAAGTTGTCGAACGACTCACGACCGGGAAACATCGCCCGGAGACATTGCGTTGCACGCACCGGAGCACTGCGCAAATCCGCCATAAACCCCAGGCGTTCGCAAACCGTACAAGCGAAAGCGAACGGGTTGTTAGTAAACCGCTTCGTGAACTCACGGTGTAGTCATTGAAGGAAGCAAAAAAGTGGAATCACGTTGAACGGTGCATTCGACAAACGATCTTTCATTTGATTGCGTTTCCTTTCACTCGAACTATAGTAAATATTTCAGTCAGGCACCACGCATCATTCTCTAAAACTATCGTCAAGTACAACGACAAACTTCCCTCTGGCTTCACCGCTGCGTCTAAACCATCGATACCCCCTTGGTGTCTTATCAGCCCCACAGTCCATCTCAGTGTACCAGGAATCGGGAAAAAGTCTGAGCTGTCGTCGCCTGTGCTGAAACAACTGTCTCTGCTTTTATTTATTTATTTATTTATTTATTTAAGATACTTTCAGGGCCCGAAGGCATTACAGAAAGGAGTGGGTGAACATAACAAAACATTTGTGCAATATACAAAGACAGATTCAACGTGGCGTTTCATGAATGCTGGTTTTGAAGGTGTCGGTATCCAGGATGGCTGCAACGGTGGCGGGAAGGTGGTTCCAATCTTTGCTTGTGCTAGGGATGAATGCATTACTACAAAGTTTAGTACGTGAAGACGGCACACCAACTTTGAAACTATGGTCAGAGCGAGATGATATGTATGACGGTTGGGTGATAAGCTGTTCTTTCAACAAAGGGTTGTGGTGGTAGATTTTATGGAATAGCGAAAGGCGGAAGCATCTACGACGGAAAGAAAGTTCTGGCAAGTTAAGTGTTGTCTTCATTGAGGTAACGCTAGCATGTCGGGAGTAGTTTGATAAGATGAAACGCGCTGCACGATTTTGAATGGCTTCTATGCTGTTTATGAGTGTAATGTTAGCCGGGTCCCAAATGGCGCATGCGTATTCTAGTTTGGAGCGAACTAATGTTTTGTAGAGAGTTAGTTTTAGTGACGATGGTGCGAATGAGAAGTTTCGGCGCAAATAGCCCAACATGCGATTGGCATTGCTACATATAATGTCGACATGCATGTGCCAGGAAAGGTTGCTGGTGATGTTTAGTCCAAGGTATTTGTACGACTAGACAACTGAGAGAGGGCTATTATTCAGGAAATATGTATGCAGATTAGTAGTATTAGTACGCTGTGATACCCGCATGCATTTACATTTGCTTAAGTTAAGCTTCATAGACCACTTGTTACACCATAGCAGAACGTTATTAATGTCGTCTTGGAGTTTACGAGAATCATTGAGGTCAGTAATTTTATGATATATAACGCAGTCATCAGCAAAAAGTCTAATAGTAGAAAATTTCACACAGGAAGCAAGATCATTAATATAGATTAGAAAAAGTAGAGGACCGAGAACCGACCCTTGCGGCACGCCTGACGTTACCGCGAGGGGCGCAGACGACGAATTGTTAGCGATTACGTATTGTGTTCTATCAGCAAGAAAGTTTTTAATCCAGTCCAGTACTAGCGGGTCAATGTTAAGAAGACTAAGTTTATAGATTAGTAGGTTATGGGATACGGTATCGAAGGCTTTAGCAAAATCGATAAAGATGCAATCGGTGTCAAATCCTAAGTCGGTGTTAGAAAAGAGGTCGTTAGTAAAGCAAGCTAGTTGCGTTTCGCAGGAGAAGGATTTCCTAAAGCCATGCTGACTGTTGTTAAAAAAGGAGTTCGTCTCAAGAAAATCAACTATGTGGGAATATATTATGTGCTCCAGAATCTTACAGGGAATGCTGGTTAGTGATATGGGACGGTAGTTTTCGGGACAATGTGTGTTACCTGATTTGTGAACAGGAACCACCTTCCCCACCTTCCAGTCGCTTGGTAGTGATGAGCAGTGTAATGATTGTTGGAATATCCTAGAAAGAATAATTGATGAATACAGTTCAGTACACTTTAGTATTTTTGAATTAATTTCATCTGAACCCGCCGATGAAGATATTTTCAAATTACCGATTAGTTTTCTAATGCCCACCCAGTCTATAAGAATTGAATCCATAGGGGTATCATAAACTGTCGTTGGAGGCGGCAAAAGCATAGGTGCAGCGTCATGAAAAAAGGAAGCAAAGATATTATTAAAAATTGTGCAACACTGATCACTTTGAACAGGGGTGTTAGACTGGGACAATTGTATTGCGGCTGGTGTATTACCACGAACAACATTCCAGAATTTACGTGGGTTGACATGTAAGTATGATGGTAATGTAATGTTGAAAAATGTTTGCTTAGCTTGGGAAATAGCGCTACAATATTCATCGTTGATGCGGTGATATTCGGACCAACGAATCGGGTTGTTAGAGTTTTTTGCGGAACGAAATAACCGTTTTTTCTTGTTCCGAAGACGGCGCAAGGCGGCCGTAAACCAAGGCGACTGGGGATTACAGTGTACTTTTCGTTGCGAAACATATTTTCGAATTAGGAATAACAGTTTGCATTTATAAAGGGTCCAGTTTTCTTCAAGTGTTCGTTGGTCGAAATCGGGCATCACTGCATCCATAAAATGCTCCATTTCTTGCGTAATTGCGGGAATATCAGCTTTGGAATAATCGCGAATTGTCTTAACCTTCTTTGTGTAAGAAAAGCGTGTTTTTAAATCAAACTGCAGCAATGAATGATCACTTATCCCAGGAAGATAAGTTAAGGAGGAAACTAAGTCGGGGGTAGTAGTCAGCACTAGGTCAAGTGTGTTAGAAGATGTTGGAGTGACTCGTGTTGGTCTGTGGACCAGCTGTGTTAAGTTGAAGTCAAAGCACAAATTTAAGAATTCAATGGACTCGGCTGAAGTACGTTTAAAATTAACACAGTCAGTCTCCCATACTATATCTGGAAAATTAAAGTCCCCCAAAATAAATAACGGAGAGTTGGGAAACCTAACAATCAATTTGTTAAGGACATCATGGAAATCTGCAGAGAATGTAGAGGACGAATTTGGTGGTCTATAACATGCACAGAATATGAAGGGACGGTCTGAAATGCTCACGCGCACACAGACTAATTCTAGGGGTGATGTAATGTCAATAACAGATGAATTTAGGTTATCTCTGATGGCAATCAAAACGCCCCCTCCTGACCGGATATCGCGGTCACACCTGTAGATATTATAAGTACTTTCGCAGTCGAATATTTCACTGTTCTTTATTTTTGCGGAAAGCCAAGTTTCAGTAAGGACAATGACGTCAGCGGAGCAAGAATCGATAGTTGAAGATAAAGCTGTTCGCTTGTTGGAAACGCTACGCACATTAGTGAAAAGAACAGACACGCTATTTTGACAAGGTCGACTCGAAGATAGCTATGCAGAATGAGAGGAAGGATTTATAGGACCTGTGGCATCGTTATTTACATCAGCGGCGAAATCGGAAGAATGAAGTTCGCAGATAGTATCGGTGACAGAAGAATACACATAGGTTTTCTTGTTCATGACTAATTTATTTGTCCGCAAAGAAAATGATTGCCTGCTAGCTTTTCCGAATTCAATTAGTTTCTTTCGAGATTGACGTGTAGCCCTGCAGAAATCTTCTCCCACCGATACTTTTGTGGCCTTTAGTAGGCCTTTCAGTGACAGGATCTTTTCTCTTGTCTTGAATGACGAAAACTTGATAATAATGGGGCGAGTCTTGCCGACCACAAAAGAACCAAGACGATGTGCCCTAGCAATCGCTTCATCAGATATGTCTAATTTTAGATGGTTTTTAATAAGATCGCGCACGAGGATTTCAGTTTGTGCCCATGTTTCCGAAGCGTTATCAACAACCCCATAGAACAAAAGGTTGTCCCTCCGGGATCGATCCTCCAAGTCGTCAAGCCTTGATTTTAATTCAGAGTTTTCGGTACTAATGGCAGTAGTAACTATTTTGGATATGTCCGTGGGAGGCGTGGAAGATTGAAGTGTTTCCACAACTGTTTCAAGGGTTAGCAATCTGGTTGACAGGTCCGACACTTTGTGAGTGAGGGCTTCTTGGGTTGCTTTAAGTTCCGAAAAGGAACGCATTACGTCTTCATGACGGGACTCAGCTAAAGCGGATAAAGCAGCAATGGCAGCAAGGACTGGGCTAGTTACATCATCAGGCCCAGGATTCATCTCTACATCCCCGCAGAGAACGAGCAGTTTAGAAACGTGCGCACAATCACAAAAAATGGTATATAACACACTCGGGCACGGCAGGAGCAGCAAAAAGACGTTATTTGAACGCTTGCAATGCAGTGACGGACTGCCACTAACCTGCACACAGAAGAAGGAGACATTGAGCGGCGAGCGCATTTTGGCTGCTCCTCCGTGCCCACTGAAGGCGGCTAGGCCGTGCCAGTCCTTTAAGTAGTGGCACCGTTGTGACGTTGCGTGTGACGTGTTGAAGAGGGAGGCGTGGCCGGTCTCATGGCGATGACGACAGCAGAACCCACACTGCTCGGCTGATGTCGAAGATGGAAGCACTCGTGCTGACGATATCTGGTAATCAGCAGCTTGTGGTACCGAGCCTAGCGATCCGCCAAAGAAGAAAATCTGCACACAGAAGAAGGAGACATTGAACGGCGAGCGCATTTTGGCTGCTCCTCCGTGCCCACTGAAGGCGGCTAGGCCGTGCCAGTCCTTTAAGTAGTGGCACCGTTGTGACGTTGCGTGTGACGTGTTGAAGAGGGAGGCGTGGCCGGTCTCATGGCGATGACGACAGCAGAACCCACACTGCTCGGCTGATGTCGAAGATGGAAGCACTCGTGCTGACGATATCTGGTAATCAGCAGCTTGTGGTACCGAGCCTAGCGATCCGCCAAAGAAGAAAATCTGCACACAGAAGAAGGAGACATTGAGCGGCGAGCGCATTTTGGCTGCTCCTCCGTGCCCACTCGGCAAGCAATGATTCGCATGACATCAATTCTCACAGTGCGTGGGATCTGCATGATATTTACTTTCTTTACTTAAAGTTGGTTAGCCAACTTCCCATTGTAGTCGACTTCATCGTGCGGGGTATAATTCCTCCCCTCTTCTGTTCGTGCTAACAGGCATTCATGTCCTTCTTTTCCGAACTTGAAAAATAAGTTCTCACACCGATATGCAAGAACTAAAAACGCGGTTGCATTTTTTTCTTGCGGTTCAGACGCGGCCGCATTTTAAAATATGTCGTTAATGTCGCTAGAATGATGTCACAATGATTTAGTATGCCAAAACACCAAAGATTGCATCGAGAATGAAAATGTTTCATAAAAAGTAAATGAACTGATAAAGCCTCACTGGTGCGAGAACTTTATGCCACGTGGAATGGATATGGGCAGGCGTGCCAATTCAAAGCCAGCGCCCCCCCCCCCCCCTCCCGCTGCCTTTTCATTTTTTTACTACACCAAGTGTGCCAGCGGCTACAAAGGGTGTGAGCTCAGCGCCGCATGTTCAATCCCGGCGCGTCAAAAAATTGCGGGCCGAGCAGCGCAAGGAATGCTGCGCTTTACTCGCCAAACAAGAAGGCGCGCGATGACTTTCCCGGCCGGCGATGCAAATGAGGAGGCGACAAGGATACGCGGCCTCTCCGAGGAGGGCCCGACGTGACGGCACTTCCGCCAAAAACAGCGGATGGCTTTTAGCAGGAATTCGCTGTCTGCTCGTGCGAGCCGTCGCGAGTTAAGCGCTAATGATTCCTTCTTTACGCACACATATATACTTCCACTTCCGTTTTACACCCTTCCGTCTGGTGAATACACCATTCCAAGTTCTGATGCGCGGCACTTTCATTTCTCTTGCTTATCGATTTTTCTTTCTCTTACATCAGTTCAGCTTTTTGTCTTGGGCGCGTTCTCGTTTCCTAAAGCTCGATGCGCCGTGAGCACATCTTTGCACTACTCACTTTGTTGCTTAGAGTTTCGTGTTGCTTCTCCTACCTAGTCAGTTTCTGTAAGTATACGACGATGTTAAATGCATCCGTGCTTACCCGTGAACTTTTCGTTGTTCGCTAAGAGCATAGTCGTGTCTTTCGTCCCTGATTCGGCCTGGCGGCATAAATTTTCATCTTGGCAGCTTAATTCTGCTTCGTCTCGACGGCTAGCCGCATGCAGCCGCCGACTGCGTCCTTTAAAAGCTCGGTCGGTGTCGGGGTTTAGTTCATCAGCGCTCCCGGAGCACGCACTGCGGTGCAGCTCTAAATTATGGGCTTAGACTGCCCCATTTTCTTTATCTCTGCGCGGCTCCTTAGTATTTCTTGGACCAAGATCAAGAAACCACATTTTCCACTGACGATGGAAAGTAGCTGGAAAGACTTTTCTCTGATCTTGCTTTAGCCGCAGAGCTCTGCGTACGATCGAAATTTGAGCTGCGTTTCTTCATTTAGCTAGGAAATGTTCATTTTGTAGAATAACTGAGTGCGTGATTTTGGGGCTATACCGCTGCCTTCGGTCGGCCCAATACCACTATAACAACTAAATGAATACAAGCTCATTACGACAGTTTAGTTCCCGATGTTCGAACGCCACGGCAGCATATATACGGTACAAAGCGCAACGCACGCTGAAGACTGTATGCGTACATGATACACACTTCATTTCAGCGGACATGATGTATACATGCGATAGCCAAGTACATAAAATGTGCACAAATTTGATGCCCTGACTGAAAATTCCATTTATATTTAGATCTGTGGGTTTGCGGGCGAAGGTTAGGCGTCTTTCTATGAGCTAACATATATGTGTCGGCATTTCTTAAGCCCATGTACTTACTTTATTCTGTGAAAAATAACTGCAAAGAAACACAGAAAAAAAAACGCGTCAAGGAAGTCGCTTAGTCACGCGGCATCAATAAAAGCGGACAACGTATTCGTTGACGCGTATGAAGATGTATGACCCTGAAATGCGTTGGTAAGAGTACAACGCAATATAAGGCTGACAGACGTCTCTACAAGATCATGAATTATGCGAATATTACCAGTAGGTGTGCAGCGGGTTTGGAATAAGGCATACGTGAACTATGAAGAATATTTGAAATAGCAGAGAAGCCGTGGATACCAAGCATTTCTCGCCTTTATTTTGCCGCACTCGCTTTATCAGCGCAAAATGCATTGGATGCGGAGCGAAGGCTCCGACACGTACGAGCGCCTCGGCGAGCTGGGGAAGCGGCAAATGCAAGAGCAGCGTGAACAACAAATGTCGATTCTTTGGTTTCGAAGAGCTCGCACCTAGAAAGGGCCGGTTTACTTTGTGCCCGCGGTGCAGTCGTTCGGGTTCTCATTTTCGGGAAGACCGCGAAAACAAGCCATAACTGTCCGCGATACGAAGCCGAGCGTGCACAAGAATTATAAAACGGGCATGGGGCGCCCAGCAACCGAGAGCCCTGGAGATCAAGATCTTTGGCTCGCCCGCTGGAGAGACGATACGCGCTTTCTTTCTCTCTTCCTTTCGTTCTTTCTCTCTTCCTGACGACGCTGTAAAGGCGACCGCGAATGGACGCTTGTAAAACAAGAGCGGGGACAGCCGATTGGTCGATACACTGCGCTGCAAGGGCCGTCGTCGAATGAGTGGAATCCGCGTCTTCCGTGCTCTGCCGCTCGCCTGCTGTTTTCTTTTTGCACTCCTTCATTTGCCTTTACTGCCACTGCGGCTTTACGAGCTTTACGCGAGACGCGCCCCGACATCGCCCCTATAACAATAAAGTCGTCCTCCAAGCGCACCTTGCTCATGCCCGCGGCATGTCTGTCGGCGCATGCGCCTCCAAGGCCCTGCAGGAGTCCCAACTCACTCTTTATAGATAGGGGTCCTGGTCCCCGTGTCGATAACGCGCCCTGATCCATAGGGCGGCGACGCCCCCATCACTTCCCCATTTTACAGTCGCTTGTAAATGAAAACTGCTTCCGACGTTGTTCTGCTTTCTTCGTCTTTTTTTCCCCCTGTGAATTTCACGAGGGAAAGCTCTTGATTGCCTCCATTCACCCTCGTGTTATTCGTTTATTTGTGCAGCCTGCTGAACCAGGCGCGCGAATTTATTATGGTAAAAATGATCTACTTTTTACACAAGGATGAAATGCTGCTCATTCACGAGAACTTGATAGTTACTTTTTTCTTTTTACCCCTTTAGGTAAACCATTGCTTAAACGATATCAGAACACTTTTTCGTTACAGTTGGTGTCCGTGCAGACAAATCTTACGAGCTTGAGGCCAAATGGCAGTGTTACCAGCACAAAATCTTCACCCGATGCTTCTTGTGGCTGTAAGAGGCGTCTGGTTTAGAACTTTTGCGCTTTTGACTTTGTTTATTATGAGTTAAAGGAACGAAATTGTGTTGCCTTTCTGCGGAAGAACAGCGCCTCGGACGCGTCGACATTTTTCCACAAGAACCACAATTTTCGCTTATATTTGTATATTTGGTTATGGCCTTTTCGCAGATCATTTATATTGGTGAAATAGAGACGGTAAAATGTTTGTTGCGCTTGTTTCAGGCCTATCTAAGAGCGTTCGCACATGCGTCAGTATGTAGACGTTCTTTCTCGCATTATTTCTGTTTTGTCATAACTTTGTATCTCATTTTCTCTAAGGTGTGTTCTTAGTCATACATCCATTTTCACTGTTGCGCTACTTGGCAAATGTTTTAAAATCTCTAGTTTTAGTTTATTTATAGTTTGTAGTTGCCAAATGTTTGTCTATATATGCCGGACCCCAGCGATCGAGTCGGATTATTTTTGCTTTGTTTTTCAACGCGGACTTACTAAAGATTATATACAGGGTGTCCCAGCTAACCTTAGCCAACCTCGGTGTTCCGCCATTGGTTTTTTCAGCCACCAGGATCATTTCTGTGCCTATTATCTGGATAATCAGGAAAAGCTAGTAGCATCGCCTTTTAATTTTGAATTCAGGGCAGTTCTTCCGATGGTAAAATGGTCAATGCGTCCAAAAGTATTCAGTAGTTTTCATCGCGCTATGTCCTGCATAATTATTTTACTGCGAAGCTGTTAAGGGTTAGTTCCCCCAGGATCATGTCCGTCTGTAGACACAAAACTCCCCATACGTGGGCCGATCCCGAAGATAGCGCAGCACCGGCCCGACCCGCGGCGGAGGTGAAGCAGGCGTTAAGCACTCCCCATAAGTGGGCCGATCCCGAAGATAGTGCAATGCCTGGCGGACACGCGGTGGAGGTGCAGCAGGCGTTAAGGGGCCCACATACACAGCTTCGCTGGTCATGCTTCTTCACAGAGTGGAAGGGTACTGAATATATTTTTTCCACGCCGTGCTCGTAGCGCGCGAAATAAGCGCATCACGACACCAGCGGTCCCAAAAGTGGTTTGAATGAGCTAGCTCCAATCATTGCCCCACCGGCAAGCGTCTAGAAGTGGCAGCTGACGGTGTTGGTCTCAACTTATCGTGAGCTGTGTGTTCTGCGTGACGTTCACAACATATCGCAATGACCACGTGGTTACCGATTCACGCACTGTGTGTGTATGTGTGTGTTTTACTGGCTAGTAAATTTGTTCGGTAGTTCTACTGCTGAGTTTTAAAGGCGTGTGTTGTAGCTCGGGGTTAAACGATCAACTCAATTGGTCTTAGTCGACAAAATGAATGCAGCCTGCCCCAGCGGAACATGTTATTAACAAGCGAGTTGCTAACGGTGATCATAAGAAATATGCAGAACGACTCAGAATATTGACATACACGACTTCATCCAGGTTAAATAACGGGGATAATATTCGCTAAACATACACGAACAAGTTACTCGCAGTTATATTGTGCAGCGGGGGGTATTCTCTTACATAGATGATTACTGTTGAACAATACAGTATTTTAGCAACCCTTTAATTAATTTGAGGCGTGCTTTTCCATGCCAAATTCACGAGTTCACATTGAAGACCCACGATAACTTGTTGGCTGTACTAATTTATTACCCGCCTTGAGCCAAAACTTGACCGGTGGAAATTTTTCCCTCTCTTTTTCTTTCGCTCACTTACTATATATATATATATATATATCCACCAGCCGAAAATGTTAAGTAAGCACGTCGTCTTCCAAAAGGTTCGCCGCCTCTTTCCTGCATATATTACGTCGAGCCCTGCGTGCTGAACTTTGAAAAAAAAACCATATATATATATATATATATATATATATATATATATATATACATATATATATATATATATATATATATATATATATATATATATATGTATAATACGTATCGTGACAGGCGCGACGCCGTGCAGTGTATTACTTGTCCCAACATTTACTTTATAATCATAGTAACATTCAGAATAAGTGCAGCTTTTTAGAAAGGAAGAAAGATAGAACGATTGAAATAAAATTCTCCTAATACATGCATTTCTCACGTCTAGCGCTTGCGACAAAAAGTTCTTATTATTGATTGGCTACAGTTCTTCATAGATGGAGGCAGCGCAAGGAGCGGAGGCAGAGAAATCGAGACGACGAGCATCTTCCTGAAATATAGCAAATGAAAGTTTATTGTGAGAAGAGAGTAACATTCCTCACAAACACTGATCAGTTACCAACGTGTGCTAAGAAAAATAATGATGTGAAACTGCCTTCTGTTTGTGGGACTCTCATGTTCAAAGACAGTAATACTCTTTATGTTTGAGATGATAAGCTCGTCATTAAAACAATCCCCTTAGCGCGATGGACCTTGTGCCTGTTTCTTGGACTTAGCAGGGAATCTACAGGCTACCTAATCCGCTCTAATCAGTGGCTGAAGAAGACATGGCGTTTCAGCACTTGCTTTTCCTTCATTACGGTTTTAAAATTTAGTGTTGTTAGAACGGAGCTAGTAGACGATATAATTCAGAGGCGTGGAAAAATCGGCACAGTGATTCTTGAAATACAATATTAGCGCTAGATTGCTCAATGCACTAAATGCTGGTATATATATATATATATATATATATATATATATATATGGTATATATATATAAGTGTCGTCAGACTGATGCTAATACGCGCTGCGATATTGCTCTAATTACTTCGCAGCTTAGTTTCATATCGGTTACGACGCAGCGTTCAGGCAGCCTATACTTTTATACAGCACCTCATAAAGTGTTATCACGTCCTGCGCATGCTGTGCGTCCATGTCTCTCTACCCCGCACCTCTCTTTCTCCCCTCTTTCTATTCCTCATCTTCCTTGCCCCAGCGCAGGGTAGCCAACCGGACTCTTGGCTGGTTACATCCCTGCCTTCCTTTTATGTCTCTCTCTCTCTCTCTCTCTCTCTGCGCAATCGAGAATGTCAAGCGATAATGTACCACGGAACGGTCAACACATCGGTTATTTCAGCATCCTTTTAGGCCGATCTACCAGCCTGTGCTGTTACCAGTCTGGTCAACCTTGTAGGTTGGCAACCATGCTGATTGAAATCCATTCGCGGAAGGGTTCTCCGGTTTACAGCGCCCACTTTCGCTTGCACATTGGTGCCTTCAGAGAGAGTGGCAATCCTCTATTCTGCGAAGAGCTGTTAAAGGTAGATACTGGGGCTTATTGTTACAGTAATTCACAGCATAGCGCGGAATAGACACGACCGAGGCGTCCCTTCTGCCTTCATCCTGTCCTTTACGCGCTATACAGTGAATTAAGCCATGGAGGTGTCGTGAAGCAAGTTGTCGCACATAACTGTTTACAGTCGTTCACTCTTGCGCGCCCACAATTACGCAGAGTAGCACAAATGAAATTGTTACTTGCGCATTATGTTTCTGGCACAGAACGTCCCCATAAATAACGACGAATTAGCATATTCTTTTGTATTACTACTTCGTCAGGGAGACTGCTTTGCTTAACTAGTAAAGTGAAATTTACGAAACAAAATATTTGGTCTTCTTTTTCATCCTCGGCATGTTAGAATGGCACAAGGCGCAACATTCAGCTCATCTGTGAGAGAGAGATAAATGAGATGCGAAAGGCAGAGAGGTTAACCAGAAGATAGATATCCGATTTTCTACCCTACACTAGCGAAGAGGTAAAGAGAGGCCGAAAGATAAAGAAAAAAAAGCATAGACAGAGAAAGAGAGGGAGACTCTACGTTTCACGAAGGTATAGCGTTTTAGGACGCAGAAAAATTACATGAGAATGAAGAGTATTTTACAATCTGTCATAGTCATTACGTGTCTCGCAAAGCTAGTCGCGCAGTTATTTGCGGTAGCTTGTTCTCTGGTTGGCTGGTGTTAGAGAAAGGTTGTTTTTGTACTTTCGATGCTATAACGACTGTTCAAAGCAGGACATTACGGGTTGAAGGGCTGTAAGATAACCACAGCAAATGCTGTGCTCCTAAAATTTTTATATTTTTAAAGACATTTTCCCTTCATATTTGTGCTGCGAATTCAGTCTAATAGACATACACACGACTCAGTAGGTATGCCACGAGGTGGAGCTTGCTACTTCTTTTCACGTGAGAAACATATAAATATATCGCAGGTCACACAACCTCACAAAAATAAAAGGGGCACATTATAAAATGAGATTACAATAAATCCGATAAATCTGATAAAAGTGGCGTGCAATCCTAAGTAACAAATAACAAAATAATCGGAGAGAGTGGTTCGTGAAGACACAAAAATAATGTTCGTTCAAAGTTGCTCAAGTGCTTGAGTTGTCATCACGACGACACGCTAAGGAGCTCTTTCGCTTGGCTCTTTGAGGGTTCCCTTCTGCGTCGCGTCTTCTTTCTCAGCTGTCGTCTGCTTTTTGCGGCCCTTTCGTGCATTGCGCAGCGGGTCGTCCTGAGCAAGCCAGAAATACTGAAGACAAAGTCACATTTAACGTGGTCCCGCGTTTATTGCTTAAGACGAACGCGGAAAGCGTTCGGAGCTGCAACACACCACAGCAGAAAACACAGGAAGTAGACGCAGCCTCTCGTAAAATGCAACGGTCGTTTCTCGTATGCACAGCACGTGTGGTTGGTTCAGACACGCAAGTACGGAGCTGAAATGGTCGATAGCCCTCACGCACACTTCCCACCGTCGCTATGCCGCTTCTTCGATTCTCCTATCGATGCTCCGCATCATCTGAGGTTTTTCTTTCTTTCTTTCTTTATAAGGCATCAGAAGGACTCTGGATATGTAAATAAAACATAATTGCCTTCGAACAATGTGTCAACGCTACATGCGGGGTTGCAACGCCGAGCTGCAACTGAGGTGCGCGTTTCAACAACGCCCCAACGCTGCGCGTTACAGAACTCGCCGCACGACTACTGCACGGGCTCGGTGAGACGTAGTTTCCAGCGCGGCTGGCCGGCGTGAGCGAGCGTGTGCGGGGCTGCTGTGCGTGCTGCCCCTACACAGGCTCACCGGCGGGCGCAAGTCAGGGCCGCTCTCTGGCCCGTGCACCTCCCGACTTCGCGAGATTCCCGCCGGGTCCTTCGCTTCTCAGGGCGCCTCGCGGCTCCCAAGAAGTTGGGAGATGCGGGCCACGCGCCGGCGCCATTTGTCCGCGCCAACAAATGGTTTTGCCAAAGTGATGGATGCGGCCGAGTGCGTCTCTCCGCGAGCTTGAGCGCATGTGTCCCTCGCGGTGGACACAGACAGGCTCGGCTGTGTTCAGCCCTCTTGTCGATGTGCTGATTAAACTTGATCTCTGTCTCTGCGTTTTTCTTCCTCCGCAGCGCGCGGATCTCGGGGCGGGAGTGGTTGAAGAATGCGTGAATACGTCTTCTGCTCTTTTTCCTTTTCTCGGCGCAAGACGAAGCATACGTGCGTGTCCGACTTAATGCGCTGCGCATGGGCTTTAATCTATCGTCGTCTTGACCCATCCGGCAATGGCGTGCTCCTACGTTTCTCGACATCCGGGCTACGAGGATGGTGGAGCTACGGTGCCCCGAGGTTACTGGACGTACGCAACAAAACCTGTATTCCAGGAAGCCCCGAAATTGTGTACAAAAAACTTTCGAGACTCCATCATTTCCCCTAGTGGAAAGCTTTATTCGAACGCCTGTGAAAACTTGCTTGGCTATTAACAACCAGGATAATTACAACATTGTGTTGATAATGTAGAATGAAAACGAGAAAAGGCAAAAACAGAAAGGAAATGTGGTATTCACATGATGTACAACATCATCATTTCTTCTTAATATATTGAAAAGAATTTTTTCTAGGACGAAGCTTAGAATTTTAAAAGCTTTGGTCGCCGTCCAGAACTCTGAGCTCGTACAATAATTTAATTCCTCCTGGAAGCCGCGGTCTGACTCCCTTCATGTTGGCGGCGCAAGGAACATCGGATGGCCTAACTTAGATAATTATATTAAATCTGTTATCTTTCATGGCTCAGATTATTTAGTTTCTGCCTGCTGCATGGAGGAAACTATTCTTAAAGAAAGGGCGAAGCTTGAAAACAGACACGCTCTTAGATTCGTGACCGCAAGCTTAACATTACGCCCCAAACGCAGCATACTGTTTTAGCTCAGCGTCTCAAGAGGCTTGCAGCATGTATCGTCGGCCGTAATGTATTTAGTGCTATAGTTACTGGGGTGAGTCGAAAGTGTTGCAGAGCCATGTCGGTTCTCAGTCAGGCTTACTGTATACCCTACAGCCCTAGATTATGTACTAAGAATATGTGATTGCGTCGGTTTTATTTCTGTGCAATGAAATGGTAATTTGTTTTGACTAATTGCATGCATAGCTCATGTTTGTGGAAGGAAGCAGCGTGTATCACGTCTTCGTTTTCTTTCTTTCTTTTTTTTCACACGCAGACCGGAATGTGCTCTTTTTTTTCTTTTTCTTATTTTGGGTTTGTGGCTTGTTGGTTGAGTCACGATATGTCGTTTGTGTTACGAGGGGGATTAAAGAATTGTAACTCTTGCGCTAGGAATCAGCAGTTTTCGTGTTGTGTGTCCCTTCCTTCGTCTTTCGTCTTTTGTTGCGCCCTAAGTTTTGTTAGTGTAATTGCAACTCTGTTGTTCTGATTTCTCAAGTTTTCAACCTATTACAATTATGAGGGCCCGTATTCACAAAACTTCCATTTCGTAAGGTCAGTACACGTTTTGCCATCGACACTGCGATGGCTTCCTTATCATTCTGATCGCTATATTGAATGGCGGGGGCCCGAACGCCGTACATTAAAGAAACGCTCGTAGAGAAGGAAAATTTTGCAAGCTTTGGTCCAGGAAATAACTTTCCACTCTAACTATAGAACTGTCATGGTGCGGGCAGTAGAGAGTGAGACACCATTGCTGCTGCCTTTGCACATGGCATGCTTAAAGCGCTGCGCGTCGTACTGAATGCTTAGATTCAGAAATCTAAAACAACAACACCGTTGGTAGCGCAGTTACAGATATAATGTTATTATAAAGAAAGAACTGAAGAAAGAAGCTTCCTACCAAAAGAACCTAAATTGCGTCAAGTGTCCCTTCGTAATACTTCCTGAAAGGTGACAAAATTCAGATTATAAAGAGACAAAATAATGATATGATGAAATGTTGATGCCGCTAACCCAACAACTCTCGAAACTATTTCTAGAAGACTTCATGGGTGTCCAAGAAACTGACGCTTTCGCGACCACTTTAATATTAACGCCACCAGGGCTGAGAACAGATAATAGAGTACTAAAGCAAAAAAAAACAGGTACCTGCGCACTCATAGCATACATGTTTTTCGTATTTGCGCATAATTCTCAGGCACTGGCCCTCCGTTTGCCTCGTAGCGAACGTGTCGTAGTGGTCGGCAATGGCTAGGTACAATACAAGGCACTCACACCATGATATAAAACAATACATTATGCATAGGTTCATAACGGTAGCGCCAAAAAAAAAAAAAAGAGAAGCTGGACGTGTTTACGCAAGATTCATTTGAGAATGGTCCTCGTGAATGCACTTCCTGCGAGTTCGTATAAGGGAAAGTTGTGTTATACTACCCCAATCATACTTCATCGTCGTCCTGGGCCTTGGTACTCATGATGTTAATCGTGTGTTAATTAGGTGTTTTGGTCGGGGAATTTTCTTCGTTTCCCTAAACCGAAAATTGGGGACGGCAGGCTTACTTCCGGGAAGAAGTTCAGAAAAGAACACCACCGAAGGTAGAATAAAAAAAAAAAAGAACTACGCGAGGCGAGCAGGTGCGAGGCCTCCCCTCCGTCTGCTGTGACTGAGTGCCTGTCTCTGCAGTCACATTAAACGTGGCCGGCGCACAAATGGCCACAGGAGAGAGACAGTTTCTGCGGAGCTATAACCTTCGCGCATCTCCATATCTGCCCAGGAGTTGTAGCCACAGACCGGTGCGCGTCCGCGCGTCCAGGCCATTGCGGTTGGCGATGGCAACACTGTACACCAATCCCACTTACGAGCTCAGTTTTTCTTTTTTTTTCTTTTTTTGCGGACCCGCGTGTGGGCGTGCGCAACGCAGCTCTCTGTCTAGCGCGCCTCCAAGAAGGGGCAGCCATGAGCGAGAGACTGAAAGAGGCTGAGTTCTGGATGAAATGGCCGGGAGACGCGTTTGCCAACGAGAGGACGAAGGGGCGCATGGCCAAAGGGGGAAATAAAGGGAAGGACGAGGCGGCGAGCCTGATAAAAAATTTAGAACTGGTCGTCCTCCGGGGCTGCAGCGCCGCACGCGGGACGGGCGTAGGACCCGTATTCGACACTCGAGATTAGCTCGAGAGCAGCTCCGCTGTAAGTACGCAATTAGCGTCCTGCCATTTGCAGGCGCGCGGGCACGGAAGCTCTTCGTTGGTCCACCTTTATTCATGGGACGACGTGGCACCGGAGAGTCGTCGCAGGCCGAGTGCTTTCGCTGAGCTCGGGATTTCGGCGTAATGCACGCCGTTGCCAAGAGACAGCCGAGGCGCCGCATCGCACAGGTGGCGCGCCCGTGCGAGGGACGCGTTGTGAAATTTGCATCGTTCCCAAGCGTTTTACGACGCTGTGCTGCACTGGGCAACAGGCTCGGGATTAGTGAGTGCTGCGGCGTTCCGCGCGCTTGCACTGCGGAAGTGGGCGTTTTTAGTTTTTGTTTGTTTTTGTTGTGTTTTCTCTTTGTCTCCTCTATCAACAATTCATGAACGCGCAGGCCCAACGACGCAAGTTCCTTCTTCTGGCCTCCCGACCGTAAGAGCAATCAATTATTTTGAGCGCAGAAAACGTCCGCGAAGTTGTATGGCCTGTCACATAATTTAACAGTGATTGAGTCGACGCAACGGAGCGCCGGAAAGTTGGGCCCAGCGTCGCTGTCGCAAAGTGCGGCCCGACTCGCGCAACGTTATTTGTGACTTGACTGCTTAATAGACCACTACACCATACATATAAACGGAAGAACAAGAGGCAAATTACGGCAGCCAGTGAAGTCGAAGAGTTGCGTCATTTAACTTGCAGAGATGCAATAAATCCTTAAACGCACGTGACTTAGGTAGCTAGATGTAACGTAACGATTTTTGCATTGGCGTATAGCAGACGACTACCCACATGTAAACTGTGGAAAGTGTCATGTACCTTTCACGGGTGGCGAGTTTAACGCCAAAGGTGCTTAAAAATTCGCTAGCAAGGGCACAGACAATAAAAACTACTCTGTGTCTCTTTACCTCTTTCTTTGTTTTTCATGTGCACAGTGCATGTATATAATGTTTCAGGTACCAATGTTACGTGCCTACCCCAGCACGACCTTCATAGCACTTGAACTTGTATAGAGGTACAAAACTACATAAGATTGCTCGAAAAATAAAATCATTTCTCACAATTTTTTATTCTTATTTCTTTAACAAGGAGATGAATTCCCTCTTCCTAGCACGGTTACTGCTCCATGCGGAAGAATACCAGCTGAAATAGAATTGGAATAATACTTTGAACAGACAACTTAGTGAAAATAGATAGATAGAACAGCCGAATTTAGAATGTAAGTGATAACCCGAAGTTGGGATTCATCACTTTATAAAGCAAAATTACTCTGTAGGCATACAGCAGCCACCACATCCTCTAACAGGCCTGCTGCACAACTATTGCTAATGACGTTTAATTCCGCGACTTGGTAGAAGTCATGCCGCGTCGTAGATTTCCCCCGGCGAGGCAGCATACCGTGATTGCAGTCTCCCAAAGCGTAGACTAAGTAAATACTAAAAACAGAGTGGTCAGGTTCATGTCTGTCCAACCAAGGAACGGTCTTTGTCGGGTTCCCCACTTATGTGCAACTGCCTCACCTGACTTTAATGCAAACTCTATGCAAAAGCACGTCCTCGTTCGGAATTTCTTACAAACTCTACTAGAATAAAATGGTCTGGAATATTATAAAGTGCTGTAATATCAACCAACGAGCAAAATATCCTAATTAGAAGCTAATCTGCCGTTTATTTGGCTAGGACGAGCAGTTTTACTTGAAATAATATCTACATGACAAGCACACTGATGCGATGATAAGGCATTCGTGCACTATAAGTAAATTTGCATATCTTCAGCAATAAGGAGGAAGAAAGCCCATGTATTTACGAACATCTTTTCGCTTCATAAGGGGCTTCACGATAGACTTTAAGAACGCCGCCCCCTACCGCTCTGTAGTGTACGCGCTTTGTTAGTGCTCGTCTCGCTTTCCCTCTATCTCCCCCTTCCACTCTCTTTCTCTTTTTATCCCCCTTACCCCTTCCCTCTGTGCCGGGTAGCCAACCGGAACAACCTCTGGTTAACCTCCCTGCCTTTCTCTGTATTCTCTCTCTCTCGCCCCACAAGGAGCGAAATACACTGTTTGTCTTCGCTCTCTTCCTAGAGCAACATGCGTATTCAAAATATGCTTTTGACGACCTCAGACATTTACAAACTCCGCTTCCTCAGCGCCGCTGTAATAATTATCTTTAATTTTTTTTATTTTAGTTACTAACCCCTTACCGCATGGTTTATCATCTATGATAGGCATATAACAACTTCTAGCATAACAGAATCGGAAAGAAAGGAAGTTCTACATATTCACTCGTAATTTATGTCCTCTCTAGCAATGAAATACATAACGACTTGAGCAATGGAGAAAATTCTTCGGTTATCTTTCCTTGAAGTTTCGTATGGTGACAGCTCGTTACACATTGTGCAAAAACTTAATACTTAAACAGGCTTTTGGCCAAATTTATGCACTTGAATTGAACGCACAAAAATATAATTATCTATTCACTGTTTATTCGCCTACTGTGAGGTATTGATAGAGGAATACATCCCAGTGGTTCTATGAGGCAAGCAATGATTTCTGTATCATATATGATACAGGAAGCAGTTATAGATTGTTTTGTGGAAGAGAGTAGAGATTCATTTCCACAAAGAACAACAAATTCGTTTATTCATATTCCGTTTATATGGATTAAACTTGTTCTCAGCACCATTACTAGTCTAGAATAGATAAGAAAATGAAATTTCCAGCATTGTTTACGATTGGGAAAGCATGGGACCTGCCACGTTGCAGCAGCTAATAACAAGAGCAGCAAAACAAATCACTCTCGAAAGAAGAGGAAGAAGGCTTTACGCTTTCGTGCAACCACTGAAGACTATAGAAAGCGAAAGTCCACATATATCCAAGGTTTACAACGATCCAGCCCAGATTTTGAAGCTATCAATTAGTCATTTAGAAGGGAGTCCTCAAATTTTCATTAAATTTGTGTGAGGTAGAGCGCTGACAAATAAGCTAGATTTCTTGAAGCAATGTGGCAAGTTTTTACAATGCTTCTGATAGTTTGTGCCAGTGTTCTTCAATTTAAATGTTTGTTTGCATGGTTACAAAATATGCCAGTAAGTGGAGGGTGTATCATATATGATACGCGAGAATCTTGGCTCATAATATCGCAACCATGCATTTCTTTAAAACAGTGACGTTGGTTCATGCATATTTGGCTTAAACAGAGGGTTGTCTAAATTTTTCACAGGCTAAGAAAAATTCATGCAGCCGAGTGTTAAAGCCTCGCGCTTTGCGTTCAAAGCATCGCGTTAAACTTCTGCCGCCGTAACTAGTAATAAACTAGTGTCATACTCTTCTCCACAACTGCAATGTTTCCAGTTTCGTGTGGTCGATACCTTGTATCTTCATTATGCATTAGCATGAGGTTATGGTAGAATGCCACATATTTGCCAATATTTACTTTCGGGCACGAAGTATTATTTTTTCAAAGTTCCATGGAAGCTAATTCCGCGAGCTAGTCATCTACCAACCACGAAACTTTGTGTTCAGGAACTGCCTCATTGTGACTTATCTTTACAGCCACATAGTCCTTGTTGCAAGACGTTCACATTCTCGAAAAAGCGCCTAATATATATGTATGCGCCTGCAAACAATACTTACGTTTGAGACCCCACAAAACAAGCCGCCGGGTAGTACCAGCTTGACAGAATCCTAGTTGTAAATGTTGCCATGACAACCTTCGCGTGAAATAGCCCTGAGGACAAAAATGTAGGCACCCTGTGGCAATTGTGATTATTTCAATCTCAAAAATAAAAATGACAACTCAGTCACCCACTTTATTAGCTAAAAATTTATGTTTTACTAGGACTAATATATAAAAAAGCTTATAACATAACTTCGTGTGCTTCCCTTGAATGAAGGAACTTTCGTGGTAGGGTTTTCTGGAGCGTATCTAAGGCATCATGCGGAATGCAGGTTTCACACGTGTGTATGCTTCTGTACCAATCACGGGTGTCAGAGACGTCTCGGATGCAACGGTTAGTGTACGCTAAGCTATTTGTCTTCTGGTAAGCATTTGGCCCCCGCAGTTGACCGCAGAAGCAACACAAACCGGTTAAAGCCAGGCGTGTGTGCGCGCACGCGAGTGCTTTTCCCCCCCAAGAGTTGCTAATCGCCTGTACAGGGTGCTTCACCCTGCTTGTACTCTTTATGAGGGAAAAGCATTTTGTTGGAACAAAATGCAAGCTCAAGAGCAGAGAGATCATCTCTAGAATTATGGAACCAAAATGTGATGAATTATTCTCTACAAAGTGTTTCACAAAAGCAAGCTCTTTATGGCAACAGCAAGCTTAGTATACTTTTTTCGTCCCTGTTTTTGCTGCCATCTTGTTGATCATGTAGCTCTTGCATATTAAGTAAGGACATAGCGCAGTCCAGAAACATTCGAAACGAAGATAAATGTAGTGAGGAGTACCGGAAACATTTTTCAGAGCTGCTTCAACAACCGTGAAACAATCGAGTTGCAGAATGTGAGATCAAAAAAATATATGTATAATCATGAAGCAGAACGACGGAAACACAAATGTAGCAAAAAGCGCGGCCCGTGGGCCTAGAACCAATAATTTGAAAATAGATTAAGACTCTATATGTCTCCTGTTGGCATGAAATTAGAATGACTCTAAAACATGCTTAACACAATAACTAAAACACACACACGCATTTATTTTCGTGACAGGGACACTGCGGCTATGCCCTCCTGCCACTAAGCATTTGATCGGTGGTTATATTATCGGCAACCACGAGTACATATAAATGGCAGTGAGAAGGAGTGCATTCAAAACTTAGCATACTTCAGCGATTCACTCTGCTCTTATTTTACCGCGGAAGAAGTAGGCTCTGACAGCGGACACGTCCATTTAATCAAAAACAACCTCTTTCTTTCTTTCTTTCTTTCTTTCTTTCTTTCTTTCTTTCTTTCTTTCTTTCGTTCTTTCTTTCTTTCTTTCTTCATTTGTTTCTTTCTTTATTTCTTTATTTATTTATTTATTTTTGAAACGTACACTGTCGTCATCATCCGCTGCAATATTGTCTGTTGTGGCTTCCGAGATATGGGCACGAGGGCCACCACTCTGGCGAACTGCAAGAACGCCCGTATACTTAGGTTTAGTTGTTCCTTAAAGAATCCCGGATGGTCAAAATTAGTCCGTAACTCTCGACTACGCTGTCTCTCGAGGCCTCGATGTGGCTTTGGGCGGTTAAACGGCACTAGTCAATCAATCAATCATGTCACAACTCGGAATCCGTGTGAGATGAAAAAGCCCGCACAAATTGCCAGCGCCGAAGCCGCGCGTAAAAGCGCAGTGGTTAGCGCATCTGCCTCAAGGCTGCACATTACCGCAGAGGCACAAGCTTGAATCCCAGTGGTGCTACACTGGAGTAAGTTTTGCTTTTCTAGTTTACCTGTGGCTCGGGTGACAGAAGTGGCCTGACGACGATCCCACCACGACTCAATGACGCCTGCCGCGGTGACTACTCAATGGCTATGACGCTCCGCCGCTTAGCAGCGCGAACTCGAGGGCTCAATTTCCGGCCCCGGTGGCCCCGTAGGACCATAACGATCGCATGATGAGAAAGCAATTGTCTCGAATTTCCGTTACTTGCATGATGAGGCAAATTGTTCGATTTCCCGCCAGAGTTCTCGCGAAAAGATCGCCAACATATAAAAGAAAGTAAATTAGAATGTGTCGACTTTTAAATAAAAGCTATCCTTAATTTTTCACTGGATCACCTTCTGAAGTAGATAATGTAATAGAGACCATGCTTATTGGCATTAAATTTGCTAAGGTAAATGTCACTGATTTGTACTTACACTTTCATGAAGACAAGTACGTAATCTAGTCTGAATTTAAACATCGTCCACAGCATCCATTTCATAGACCACATAGAAGTCATCGTTAAACAGCGCACAAAACATCCCCAATCAATTAATTAATTAAACAGTCAAGTTTTCGTGCAGCGCTGGCCATTTAAAGTTACCGCCTTTCAACAGAACCACGTAATGAAAAACAGCCTATGCACAGTTTACATTTCCGAATAAAAAAGAGGCAGAAATGAAATGAAACTATGGGGTTTTACGTGCCAAAACCACGGCCTGATTATGAGGCGCGCGGTAGTGGGGAACTCCGGAATAATTTTGACCCCCTGGGGTTCTTTATCGTGCACCTAACTTTAAGGGCACGGGTGTTTTTGCATTTCGTCCCCGTTGCAATGTGGCCGCCGTGGCTGGCATTTGATCCCGCGACCTCGTGCTTAACAGCGCAACGCCAAAGCCACTAAGCAACCACGGCAAATGTACACACATATGTGAACTCCGTCTGCCCACTCTGTCATGGGCTGCAATCTTTGCCACCCACTAATCTAATGAATTCGAAATTTTCGTGAGGATGGAAATAGGACTTCGTAGATGTCTGTGTGTAATCTTAATCACTGCTGCGGTGAAACTAAACATAACAAAAAAGAACAAGGACGTTGGGATTGCACCAGAGAGCTCACGTTAACGTCATCGTAAAGCTGTAAACGCGGTAGTCTGATCCGCTCTGTATTGGCGCTTACGTCAGTGGTTCTTGGCGCGGACAAGTTTGCATCAACGCTTTCCCTATATGATGAGTCTATGCTTGCCAAACGTTGCTTCCGAGAGTGCGATTGCATACTATAGAGACGCCCTTGACTAATGTCTAAATACTCGGCCATCGACTAGTAGTTAAAAGTTTCAATATCTTCAAAGACAGGATAGCTCAAATTTTGCACACAGTGGTAAAAAAAAAAAAAGAAACAACCGCAAGAAATGGCAGCGCTGCATGCATGATATGTGGGTGATACACGGCAATTTCGACGCGTGTCCAATGATTCGATACTGGTGAAATACGGCGTTCTCACTCTTATTTTCAGATCGTGGCTGCTAGAAGCGTTGTTAGTTCTTGTCCTAAATTATTGCCCTTGAATTGCCTGAAGTATTTTTTTTTCTTTCAATACGCATAAAAATCTGATATTTAAAATTTGAATCATGAGCGCATGGAACGATTCCCCCAGTTTTCTTTGTTTGCTGCAAGAAAAAGACAAAGAAAACTATAGCTAGCTAACAAGCAGGAGAACCCCAATGTAGACCCATTTCAAAACAAAATAAGTAGCACTCACACCCACAGGTGAATATTACTCACTGAGCAATAAGGAGAGATACAATAGTGAAAGCTACAATATTATGATGTCTTCAGAAATCTAACAATCAGAACTTTTATTGTGCATGAGCTTGGGTGCGATCGCGCGTGTGTGCTTCCATAGTTGTGACTAGTATCACTCTCTCTTTCTGTTTAGTGACGTCCCCTCCACACACAATGTGCTTCGAGGTGAAATTCGCCCAAAGCGTGGTGAACGAAGGCGGCAGCCACTGCGCAGCAGAGGTGTTCAGAGATCCCTTCAGAGCCAGGCGACTGCGATTACGGCCCTGGACGACCCCTCTGTCTCCCCCTTTCGGACGAGCCTGGCGCGTAGCATAATCATGGTCGCCGAGTGCACCTCTTCATCAGCGTTGGCTGAGCCCGACGCTCGCACTCACCACATGGGCGCCGTTTACGCCGTCGCCGCGGTTCCGGCGAACGTGGTTCTCGATGGCGGCAGCGGGCCGTTAACCGAGGGCAGCCGCTTTTGGCTCCTAGTGGCGCGGTTACAGGCGCCGGCGGGTGTGTCTATCTGTGTGTGTGTGCGGGGGCTTGCGGCCCGCCCGAAACAGCGGACGCATCTGAAGCAACAGCCGCTTATACTCCGAAGTGCAGGGGCCCTGGTGGCGCTTCTTAATGGCTTTCGTGCGGGCCGTGTCGCGTCTTCCCCGGCCGTCTCTGGGGGCCTTGTAACTGGCCGCCTCGCGGCCGCCGATCTCCTCTGGCCGCCCCCTCAGGCTCAGATGCCGTGGGCGGGGGAACGGGGGGAAGCTGCTTGTGAGCCCTTGCAAGCAACTTGCATCCGCGGAGTGGGCGCGCATCATCCATCACGCCTTCGTGGACACCGGCGACACTGCATCGCGCTGCTCTTGGTTATAAGCAAAAGTGGACTAGTGCCCAGTGGGAAGGGAACACCGCGCTGCCGGTTCGAGCTTCTCTTCCCGTTGTTTCGCGTCGCTCTTTTTTATTGATGCTTCAGGTGCGGGTAGTGCGAGCTCTGTGCACGTTGGGCTCTCGGTTTGCGCATCAACATTTCTGCGCTGGTTTCTTTTTTTTTTCTTTTTTTACCTTGTAAATACCGTCGATCCTCTCTGGTCTATCCACTCTCCTGTCTCAGCGGTTCTCCATCTCGGTTCGGTATTGGGTCCTCTCGCGTTTTTACCTTTGGTGCTGACCAAACTTGAAAGATGAGACCGTGCTGTCGCGGCAAGTTCTGGGGTTCGCTTGATGATGACCATCATTGGGAACAAAGTTTCTAGGCGCGTGCGTGCTCTGAGCGCGCGTTCTGCAGGTAATCGCGGAATGATTACACCGCTGTGTAGCAGTTTCTTTTTTGTTTTGTTTTTGTTATTGTTGTTGCTTAGCTCCTTCTTTCTTCCTATCACTAAGGCACAAGTGCAACAATGTGTCGCATTTCTTCTCGCTGTTTCCCCCCTGGTCTCACCAATAAGGTACATCGATACTGCAGGACTGGCGTTTAGTCCGTATTTGAAAGTTCACTCACAGACAGAGAAGATCGAGCGCATGATCAGGAGCGAGAGATATGTTTTCTTAGTCTGGTCATGGAACTCCGAGAAGTACTGGCTGTACCTCCAGTACGTTCTATTCGTTTGTTTGAAACGCTTATTCATAAAAGCCGAAAGAAATGTGCCAAAACATAATTCTGGTTTCACCGAACGTTTCAACAAGCACACCTCAACGGGCACAAAATAAGCTATGATGAATTCATGCTCAATGTTCTTGCAGTCGAACATTTATTTGACACGAAAGAAAGAAAGAACCTTTCGAGTGCTTCGTTTGCAAAGAAAGTATACAGAACATTCCGGAGTAATCAACGTCGCTAGCTAACTTAATGACTGGCAGATGACTTATTTATTCTGAAGATAGTGAGCGCAAACTACAACTTAGGGCTAGATAATTAATTTGTTAAGGGCCGTTCATGCGTGATAATTCAAACTCATATGATTCGTAAGTCCTGCTAGCTTGAAGAGCGATAGTTTGTCTAGCTTATTATGCTTCTAATGCATTTTAAAGCCTTTTAATTCAAACGTACCTCATGGTTATTTGAAGAATGTTGCTTCTACGGAGAAAATTCTGCTAAAATAACGTAGCGTCCGCAGCGAAAGGCACCTTGTCACCTTGCCGGTATTTTGCCGCATTCGTGGACTTCTGGCTGCGCACTTTATAATCAAATTCCGGCGCACACAAGAAATTTCATATTATCTTTCAAGGTGTTGAGAACGCAGTAAAATATATATACAGCTGTGAGGAGCCCATGAATAATGGTAAGCGGCACACTAATGCGCCTCGCGGCTTATGCTGTCATCTGTGTGCTGGCTTCTACAGCAAGTGGCACGCAGATATTCTCCTGGGTGCTGCTGTGACCTTAAAATCAAGAACGTCTACCGCACCGTTTCTGTCTTCCCAGAATTATCGGCAGAAAAAAAAGAGAACATTATCGGATGAACTAGGCAGATCGGAAAATCGGGCGTGGGCTATGCACAAAATACTTGAACTGTGGTCAGGGTGTCACCTGCGGAAAAAGCGAATATATATATTAAACTATACGTTAGTCGAAATTGGGTTAGATCAGTGTTGTTGATAAGTTGTATTGTACAACTATGCTTACAGTGGAGCCTTTTATGTACTGCACTGCGGACTGAGCTTGAACTGATTTGTGTGATTTGGTCTTACGTTCACGCTATAGTTGATGGAAGACTCCTTCGCCAAAGCTTAAGCCAGCTATTTATTCCGATAAAGTTAGAAGTGTTGGCAGCTATTGGAGCGGCAGCTACGCCGTAATAAATTTCTCAATGATCAAAAGGAAGTACACATAAGGTGATATGAAGAATGTTCAGACAATAAGTAACAATTGGTAAACTTGTTTAAGCAGTCAATATAGAAAAAGAACGAATCAAGTGGTGTGCCTTCTGAACGTTCAATAAATAAATAAATACGCAAGCACGTACGAACTGTTAATACATAGATACGAGTACTATATCACATTTAGTAAGGACGGTTATTCTTCTGTATAACGTTGACCCCATCTGCAGTTTCCGATCTGTGCTGGTGCTGGTCATGACATGAACTCTCTGATCCATCGTCGCAGTTTGGAAGAGGGGTATGCAAGCAGGAAGATGTAACTGTTGGGCTATTTGGTCTTGCATAGTTGTTGAGGGCAATTAGCGCTAAAAAAGGACGAACGACGATTAGGGGACGAACACCCCCTCGTGTTACTGCCCTCTTCTTGTGTGTGTGTCTTTTCCTAGTGCCAATTGCCCTCAAGAGACACACAGGTGGCTTTTTGTATCGTACACGTCATGCAGCTATGCCTTGTTGCGCGTGCCACTATTCACGGTAGAACGAAGAGCAGGTTCACGTAAGCTATCCTATGCAAGTTTGAGCAGCAATAATGTACTTTGAGGTCAGCAATGAATAACCTTGATAATCGTCCTTTCCGTGCAGAAAAAGTTCTTGAGTGATGGCGTAACGCGTGATTATAGCCATCAGCTCTAAAAGCGTCAAAAGTTGCCATTTCAAAGTGTATCTGGCAGTTGTAAACCAGCGTGGACAACAATTTGGTGCTGATCGAAGCCCCTGTCAAGAGACACTTATCTTTGTTTTATTTATTTATTTATTTATTTATTTATTTATTTATTTATTTATTGCTATATAACAGAGAGAAATGCAGTATCTGATCTACTTTCGACCGAAACATCACCACAGAAACTCACTTAGAACATGAGAAGCCTCCTCGACATAAGTTTCATTTACTTTATGTGCCGAACCTAAATTTTCAACAAATCGATGTATAGATGTTGCGATGTTTGCATACGAAATTTTCTTCAGACAGACACAATGTCCTGTGCCCCTGCATTGTAATATAACGCCAAACTTTAGAATGCGGTCAGTATAGTGCTTTACCACACATAGGGCACGAGCGTTTTACAGTACAAAAGTAGCGGGCACGCAACATCCACGTAATCTCTGCATGCGATTTCTGAACCCTTGAGAATTCGCAATTCCCATTTTGGCCACCGCCATGATGTTTCATTTCTTTTTACCTTCGTTTTGTCAGTTAAAAACTGGTAAGTGATGCCTCTGCTCTGAGATGATGCCCACTTGCACCGCAATTATATGACACCTCCAGTCGTGCACATACTCTGAAGGCGCAATGACGTTTACGACACGATCGAACAGTTGGCATACCTAGCACGACCCTTCTCTATATTTCAGCAGTTGCCACCAATCGTCATTTCGATTTTTACGCTTGTATACTTCGCTCTTTGGTGGGGCAGGGGGCAAGCAGAAGCAGCGCAACACGCGCTTGTTCTGCGGGCTCCGCCTCTAAGCCCGAGGCTAGGACCCGATCGGGCGCACGTGCCTTCATTGCCACTGCTTCCAGAGTTCGGTCTTCGTGATGCTTTTACTGCACGCTTGGTTCTTATCCCGCCGCACTTTTGTGACGCTTTCCTTCCGTCTTTTTTTTTTCGTTCTTTCTTTCCCGACACACCTCTGTTTCAACGGTAAATGAGCTCTGATTTCTTCTCTCTTTCGCGGTAGCGTAGCGTAGCGGCGTGCTTCGGAAAACCATCACCGAGGCAACGGCAAATCCGAGAAGATCCCGGTAACGAGCCGATGTCTTATGCAGGCCGGCTCTGTGCGCGCATGGCGGAGCGGAAGAGGCACGGGGGCACGTCCTTTGGCAAGGATTAAGGGAGCCCGCCAGACTCGGACTCGCCCCTTCTTTCTGCGCACTCTGTCCGGCCTGATCGTCGCCGTCCCCCCGTACGGCCGATCCCTGCGCCGTCGGCCTCTTTCCGCCGCCCCAAAGTGCCTCTATTATCTGAGGCGCTCGCGCTTGTACGCCACGGCTTTCCTTGGGGGCCGCTTATCTTCGCGTCTTCGCTGGCGCCTGGTATTTGCGAGGACCCGCGGCGCGCGCATATATGAGCGTTCGTACACGCTAATAGGCGGCACCGGGGCCTTACCGTCATGCAAGCAGCTATATGGGAGGAGAAAAGTGGCACAAACGCGGTGCTCCTGAAGCCCTCGTTACCGCATGCCCAAACATTTGCTTCGCTGTCATGCGACAGCAGGCGCGTCCAATTAGCACCCCAAAGCGAGTGAAGAAAAAGAAAGAAAGAGAGGGAGAGAGAAATGTTGTCTTTCCACAGGCTACGGCCAACAACGCTTTCACTGCCGCCGTGCGCTGGAACGATCGCAAGGAAATCTGTCATTCGGGTAGTTTCTGTCGCTTGTGCTGATTGAAGGTTGGCAGCGTTATTTAAAGAGCAACTGCTTGAAAAACTGTTTGCACCTTGGAAATCACTTTTTGCGTACCCCGGAACGCCGCTTATAGTTGAGATACGGTTTAGGTGAGCAGAGAAAATGATTTGTTGTCGCTCAATACACTTGTCAACAGGCAGTCGATTCCAAACTACGCCATTTTGAAGGTGCCTTACATATCTTGTTTCGAAATTTTTGTGTAATCATAGTCTTGCTTCACACAGCGGCAGTGTATTTGTTAAAATAGGAGCTAAGGCAACGAATAAGCGGGAAAAAATAAGCGTGAAATAGCTTAACCTCTATAATTGCTGTTTGTCAGTTTTGTGTTTTGGACATCCGAAGTCAACGTCTAGACCATCTGTTGGCCAATCTCTTCTTTTGAGCTGGTGCCTCCATTCACGTTTGTCACTTTCTTCGCGAATTTAGTGAGCTTGATCTGCAATAAAATGGGAGAGCTGTTACTTCAAGTACATTATAGAGTGAAAATTTGCGATATGTCACGAAGTCATTAAGAGAGAGAGCGCGGAAAGGTAGGGAGGTTAACCAGAGGCGAGTTGCCGGTTTGCTACCCTGCGCTGGGGTGGGGATATAGAAGCTGGAAACAGGGCAGAGAGAGAGAGCGAGAAATAAAAGGTCAGGAACAGGTGACAGAAAAGGCGTTCCAATTACAGGCTTCACGCAGGCCGGTCGATCTCAAGAAGCGCAGTAGCGTTTGCGCGGCCTTCTGATGCGATGTTAAGTAGCGTCGATGTTGCAAAAGTATTTCTTACGACACAGGCTGGTCTTCCAACTGGTTGAGCCCAACGGAAAGCGATTGTCTCTGCACACTGTACAGCGGGAACTGGCATCGAACATGACAAGTTGTTTCCTCGTCGCTGCAATCTCCACATGCTGCGCTGTCGGTCATCCCCATGCGGAACGCATAGGGATAGGCAAACGCGACGCCTGACCATAGCCTACACAAAAGGGTCGTGTTTCTTCGAGGAAGCTTCAATTGGTCGAAGTCGAAAAGCTTAAAATTGGATCCAGGGTATATAAACGGGCATGCATAAAATGTGGTTCATTCCAATCTAATATGGTGCATTGGCGTGCAAGTAGGTGGAGCATCCTTGCAACATCTGTACTAGACAGCGGGATCGATAGGCGGTTTTCTTCTACATGAGCTAAAGGAGCAGCTTGATCGGCACGACGTTCATTGTCGATAATACCACAGTGACTTGGTAGCCACTGAAGAATTATTTCATATCCTTTCTCACTGAGGTGGTGTATGGCCTCTGCAATTTTGAACAGCAACTATTCGGGCGGACCACGCCGTACGACTGACAGCAAACGCTGCAGTGCCGTCTTCGAGTTGCAGAAAACGGACCATTTGTTCGTTGGTTCGTCATTAATAAAGTATAGTGCGACTCGAAGCGTCCTGAGTTCCACTGCCATGGTGAATGATAGTGGTGGCTTTTGCTGGAAGGACGACAGCTGCGGTAGAGCTGTTCGACAGGACGTAGCCGTCGGTGCATATGTGTGTGTAATTCCAATGCGTCTCATATAATATGAGTAAGGTAAGGTGCTCAAGAGCCGGCGATGACATATATTTTTTTTTTCGCAAGCCAGGTATTGTCAGGTGGATCTTTGGTTGAATAGCTACCAAAGAGGAGTCGAAGGTCTCGCGGCAGGTGTGAAGCAAGATGGTATAGCCTCACGATGTGCGGATACCGTTCGGCAGAACGAGGCACGTGGTCTCTCCGCAGGTAGAGAGGCTGGATGGTGGCAAAGAGTACGGGCAAGGTGCCTTACGTGCACTCTCAGTGCTTCAACTGCGATGTGGGTCTTGATGAGGTGGTTTCTAGCGATTGCACTAGTTCCCACCATTGACGCCCTTCGAGGAAGAGCTAGACAAATCCAGAGCGCCCGGGCCTGGATAGGCGGAGGAGGGGGAAATAAAGATTGAAGGCAGGGATGTTAACCAGAAATGCGTCTGGTTGGCAACCCTACTTTGGGGGACGCGAAAGAGCGACTAGAAAGAGTAGACAGAGGGAGGAGAGGAGGAGGAAAGCCGCGGTGAGCTAGCGCACGCACGCGGAGGTCCTGAGCGAGTTAAAGGAAGGGAAAAATGGAGAAGGAAAGGCAGGGAGGTTAACCAGTTTAGCTTAACCGGTTTGCTACCCTACACATGGGAGCGGGTTTGGGGGATGAAAGATTGGGAGAAGAGATAGAGGGAGCACATAACACGGCACACACATCGTTAGTTACAGTCTGTCACTCTTGCGCGGTACGTGACATCACTGTCACAGCCGCTTGTCCAAGTCCGTCTCCTTCATAAACCGAAGAAGTCCCTTCGTAGCGAGTCAAAGGCTTTCACATAGGCCAGTTGCCCTCAAGAAAGACGAAAGTTCCTTCATAGCTTTGTGGGCCGACGAGCGATGGCGACGGTCTTCAAGTAGCACCTGCCCAGACAACGACCGATTGTCCAGTCGTCGCAATGCGATAGATAATGTTTGTCTTTCCGACTGAAATCGATTACAATAGCACAGTAAATGTTCGATGTTCTCATCCACGCCGCAGACGTCGCATGCAGCACTGTCGGTCATTCCAATCAAAGTAGTGTACGCCTTCGTGAAATCCTGAACACTTTGTATTGTACATAGGCTTGTTTTACTTGCGTTAGTCAATGCGGGCAAGCTGTACCGCAAAAAGCCGAGAAAGAGTACCCTGTATAGTTGCAGCATAGCGCTTGGGGACATTCCCCAGGTCTTTTCAGCGATGAACATCAAAAGATGACATATACATGCCAACCGTCTTTTTATGTGCAATAGATGGGGGCTTCATGAGATATCTCCGAGAGTGATGACAGTCAAGAATTTGTACGACCGAACATATGCTATCATCTGCCCATTGATTAATTCATTATAGTGCATCATGGCCTTACGCGTAAATGCCACAAGGGCACATTTGTCAGACGAAATCTCCAGGCCTTGATTGTGGAGGTAGAGTGTAGTCTGAGTGGTAGCTTTATGAATTGAATTTGAATTCTGGGGTTTTACGCGCCAAAAATACGATTCGATTATGAGGCATGCCATGGTGGGGGACTCTGGATTAATTTTGACCATCAGGGGATTTTCAACGTGCCTCCAATGCACGAGACACAGGCGTCTCTTTTTTTTTTTTGCGTTTCGCAATAAATGCCGCCACCGCGGCCAGGATTTAATCCCGCTACTTCGTGCTTAGCAGCGCAACAGCATTGTCGCTAAGCAACCGTGGCGGGCGCAACTCTTTGGAGCCTTGCATGCACCTATAAGCGTGTCACTTCAGACACCGAAACGCATAGGTCATCCGCGTACATTGTTAATTTACCTGTGCTTGGAAGGTTATCAAGGAGACCAATCAGCGTGATGTTAAACAACGTATGGCTCAGTACGCCGACCTTTGGGACGGTAAAGTAGGTGTAATGTAAAGAACTGTGGCCGTCCTCGGTGCTTACAAAGATCGCATAGAGAGATAACTATGTATCCATCTAAACATCCGACCACCGAGCCCTACCTCTTCGAGAGCGGCGAGAATATGGCTTCATGTGTAAGGTTGTCGTTTGACGTCGAGGAACAAAGAAGCGCAGAGACGCTTACGTTCTTTTTGGGGCTGAATGTAGGTAACCAGGTCGACGACATTATCAGTCGATGAGCGGTCACGTTGGAAGCCTGGCATGGCATCTGAGTTTACGGTGTGGTATTCCAAGTACCACTCGAGGCGTCCGAGGATGATCCTCTACATCCCTTTTGCTACACAGCTCACAACTGCAATCGGGTAATGCGATGAAAGCTCTAACGGAGACTTGCCAGGCTTCAGTAACGGAACTACGCGACTAGTCTTCCAGCTTGTGGGAAGTGCGTCAACTTGCCAGGATTCCTTATACATATCAAGCAAGATACTCGTCGCCCGCTCGCCCAGAGGACACCGAGCTCTCTAAAAAATTCCATCATTTCCTGGTGATGACGTACGTCTGCACAAAGCTAGCGCCGCCATGAGTTCATGGATGGAAAACAGTACATCCATGAGGGGGTCACGTGGTGGCAGGAAGGTGATGGAATAAGATAAGTTGTTGGGAGCTCTGAGTTGCGCGGATAATCTGGCGCAAAAGTCTTCTGAGACATTAATATCTGGTTGCTGTTGGAAGAGGGCCAGAGTCTTGAATGGAGACCGTTGCACGGGTGGTGTCGAGAGCTCTTGTACCGTCCTCCATAAGTGCGGTGAGGCTTACGAGGATCTAGCGATTCACAAAAAGCAGTCCAGCGTTGTGACTCCAGCTTATCTAAGCGGCACTGGAACTTCTGTTGTATGTGTCTAGCAGCCCGTAGATTGTCCATTGACTTCGTGCTTCTGTATCTACGTTCAGCACGTCGCTATATTACTCGAAGTCGCTGTAATTCTATATAGAATTCTGTAAATTTTGAATAGCGCATGCGGGTACGCATATTGTCTTCCACCGTGATCTTCAAACGCACATAGAACGAAAGCGACGAGAGACGTCTGTTCGAAATACAACAGGAACTATACCTAACATTCTTCGTAAATAAGAAGATATTTTAAATAAAAGAAAAACTATTGACGCGCCGTTTCATTGCAGTAACAAAATATACAGCCATCGTAAAACTTAAAAGCGTGATTAGCATGTCATCGCATATTGACAGCGTAAAAATTGCGCGTATACTATTAAGACCTCCGTTGGTAGTGGCGGGCGATATACCTCTTCGTTCTTACAGAAATAGGACTGTTACGTATGAGATGTTCAGAATGTGGTAAAAATTATTGCAAAACCTTTATTAACCTCAGAGTTGGGTGTGCACATAACTGAATGTTTGTTGTTGGTCTTCTTGTTACCATATTTAATTGTTATGTTTACATTTTTTTATGGGAAAATCCAAACTTTCCCTGATGGCAGATTTTTTTTATATATTTAAACGACGATTATCTACGTTTTAAAGAAAGGTCTTCTAGCCACACAACGTCTGCAACCTTATTCACTGCATGCGAAAGTCTTCTCCAACTTCCCCGACTGCAGATAAGCGACAACGGCCTGTTTCGCTTCTACGTGGTTATAAGTTGCCTTCCTTTCCTTTTCCGGCTACGCATTCGCACAAGAACTACGCTCGAGCGAAAACTGATTCGTTTGCACCTGCTACATTCAGCCTTAACAACGCACGCTGTAGGCAGGTACCATCAATATACATATCCAAATAAAATGGTTCAACGTGAATCTTCTTTCGGTTCTAGATTAACGGCGGGTGCTCTGTATCTCTATTCGCACGTTGCACTCGTTGACAAACAAAATAACAGAAACGGGTCAGCGAAGTAGCATCTGGGGACATCGCTTCATCAAAACCTCTTTAGACGGCACTGGTTGGAAAGAGCGCGTCGGCGCCGACTTCCGTTTCCGGCGGGCCGTCGCCATCCCAAGCACAAGAACGTAAACACATCCACGCCGAGGCCTGGGTGGACGAATGTGTGCGCCATAACGCACCACAAGCCCTCCTCGTAATCTTTCCGACTGACCGAATGACCTCCTTGCTTCACGTCCGTACGGCGCGGCGCTATCCATTGCCATCTATCCCAAGTAAGAGGGAGAGAGAAATAGTGAAAAAAAAAGGGGAGAAATTTCCACAGCTGTTTCTGCCGGTGGTGCTCGCTTGCTGTTATTATTTGATTACTCGCGCCGCTCTGCGTGTTTCCCCCTTTTCTCTTACGCCCGCCAGCTTTGCCACTGTTCGTGAAACAGCGCTGCGGATCACTTTTCTTGAGGCCCTTTCTTGGCTGTTTGCTTGGTTCGTGGTGATTCAGTTATTCTCGTTGCTTCTTGCCTGGTAGTCTTTTGTCGAGTTGTGTTTAGGGGAAGGAAAGCAGCGCCGGCAAAAGTACGAGCGACCATGGGGAGGCGTTCTGGCGAGAGGAAGACGGGAAGGGTGGTGGGAGGAAGTGGGTAAAAGCATAAACGTGATAAGCTGCCGTTGGAGGTCGGACGATTATGAAGCGTTCGTCTGTTGATGCTTGCTTTCATGCTCAATTGCGTTCCCTTTAACAGCCACTTATCAAAACACGCGAAAGAAGCGATGGGAGCTCGCAGAACGTGCGGCAAGACGGACATTTAGCAAAAGGCCGACGCTGAAAATAAAGCGAGCGACAAGGAAGCATCTGAGGAAGGATGCGCAACGTACGATAGCATACTGCGCCAGAACAAAAGAGGACGAAAAAAGGAATACCCGCTCAAAGCTGTCGAGTGTCCGCGCAAAACAATAATTTTTCTCCGCTCGCGACGCTCATGTGTGTGCGAGTATGACGCTTGTGTGCGCATAGGCGTGCACGGGCGCACGTTGTGTGTGCGTTGTGTCTGCCGTATCCGCGGTTATGTAAAGCACCTGCGTTTCCCGGCATTCTTTGATATGCAAGCGTGTTTCTCGGACGCTGACACAGTGTCGACACGGTATGCCGTCCTTGTGGAACGGAGTCGAACGCGCGGAGGAGTGGAGCTGCGCAGGTTGTGCGTACGGGCAAAGCTGAATGCGTGAACTTCGCGCAGACGGGAATGCGAAGTGACGTAGCGTCAGCACCATTCGCGAAAGTGCTATAAACGGACGCAAAACAATAAGGGCCTGTCACCGAAACAATTTAGAAACCAAACCAGAGAACGGCTTTCCGATTAGATATTGCATTCCGTTTTTATTTATTTATATCTTTTGTTGTTGTTGTTTGACGTCCTCTTCCGGGCTTGTTTACAGAGCGTATAGTCACGCTCACTATCCCCACACCGGAGAACAAAACAAAATTTGACGTTTTCTACGAGTGTTTTCTCGGACGCCGCGTCGTTCAAATACCCGTCTCCCAAGGCCTTGCCTTCCGTTGTTTTTCTTCGTTTTTTTCCTCACTCGTGCGCGATATTAAAAACAGGACAGAAGTGAAACCGTTCACGGTTTCTGAGAAGTGGTTTCGGGCGTTTCTTTTTCTCTTCTGTCGAAATCGAGTCTGCTTGCAAATGATTAGTGAATCGCAAACAAGTTTCTCATTCGGAACTGTAATTGATGAAGGTACTTTTTTTATTTTATGCCTCGTTGCTATCCTCTTTCCCTTTTCCATCGCTGCTGCATCCCCCCCACCTCCCACTGGCGCACATTATCCGAACAATTCATCGCGTTTATACGCTTAGATTCTTCTTCCGCGCCAGGATTTCTCGTGTTGCCGCTATTAATTTACGGCCGTTAATCACTGCAAATTAATAAAAGATTCAGAAACGAAAGCTTGTTACGACCACGTGCCTGAATTCGGCATGTGTGAAAGACTGTTTATGAATGATCCACTTCTCGTTTCACGGCCTCTTATTTCGCGGCTTACACGGTTTATTATTATTATCTTTCTTTTTTGCGTGTGCAGATTGTGTTTTTTTCTGCGAGGCTGTTATTGCTGTCCGTTCCAAATGTTGACGAAAATTCATAGAAACAACCATTCAAACTAGCGCAATGAAATTTGGAGAATAATGTATAGGCTATAAAGTACAAGCGTTGGAGTAATTAGGGCAGCCGTGGGAAATTACTAAAGTTCGGTTAATTGGTCTTTGGAGCAGTCAACTGTATGTGGTTAAAAAGAACAATTATGGGATTTTACGTGCCAAAACCACTTTCTGATTATGAGGCACGCCGTAGCCGAGGACTCCGGAAATTCTGACCACCTGGGTTTTTCAAAGTGCACCTAAATCTAAGTGCCCACAAGTGTTTTCGCATTTCGTCTCCATTGAAATGCCGCCGCTGTGGCCGGGATTCGATCCCGCGACATCGTGCTCAGCAGCCCAGCACCATAGCCACTGAGCAACCACGGCGTACTTGTGTGTTGTTTCAGAAAGATCGGACGCATCAAGATGAAGTGTGGTGAAAGTGGTGTGTCTACAGAAGAACACAGCAAGAAAATTAAATAAACGTTGTAGGAGGTTTAGTGGCACTAAACCACATACACCACATAAGCACCACGTACGGTGCATATGATGGTGTCCCTACGTTTTCGGTGACTGGGGTTTTAGTCGATGTTTGCCGTTTCCGAACTATTAGGCAGATTAAAATGAAATATTCGAGAAACAAAGTAAGCATTGGAGAAATCTTCTGGAGAAAACTCGTAGTTGTAGATATAAGAAGGCGCCATTGTAACTTTCAACACTTCCGTCGCATACGCTAAAACTTTAATTCGAGGAGAAAAATTAATTTGAGAACACTTTCTCTGGGAGAATGACAGAATGTTGCTGCAAGATAGAAACAATATAAAGATGACTAGAAGAGGTTCTGGTTGCCTGAAGTATGCTTGCAGATGGGGATAGAAAGATGAGAGAGAAAGGAATAGAAAACGTGGTGGTGAACACATGCATGGCCGGGCAGCGCCTTCCTGTCGAAGAGGTTCCCAAAGGCCAGTCCTTCGAAAGAAGAAAAAAAAAGACAAACAGGTTAAAGTGGATTCATTGCCTCGTGGACTGATGGGCAATATTCTCGGAGTTGAAATAGCGTCTGAACGATCAGTGGACGCTCGTCCAGTCGTCTCAATGCGCTTGCAACGTTGCCCACGTATATGCGAGGCCCTCTACGCTTAGAATCAACCGTTAAATGTGTCGTAGTTCGCAAGCACTCATTTCAGCGCATTAACTGCAAGCGCTTGTGCACTCAACGCTGCCAGCGCAACCACTGCGGCTCGGCACGGCGCGAAGTGGGGCGGCACGAGCGTTTCAAAACAGGTTACGCGGGAATTTGAAACGCATCTTTTGACGGAAAAAAAACTCTCAGAACAGGGAGCGTTCCGGGCTTCGCGACCTCAATGTCTCGAATCATTGTGCTTCTCTCGAATTCGGCCTGTGCTGCTTCTGCAAGGTCGCAGTGCCAGAAGTGATTAACAGCGGTAGAGCAAAGAATGTCGCAGCGTTTCGATGAGGGATCTTGTCTTCATCAAAGGAGCAACTGTTTTCCTTAGGAGCGATTGCGTACGCGTAGCTTGCTCTCCCCTACCCTCAGTTGGGGAGGAGGATAAGCAGGTGCGCGGAACAGGATGTGGGTGTTCAAAAAAAAAAAAGAAAGGGGGGGGGGGGGGAGAACTAGATAACACACGTGCCTGCAGGGTTTGCTCCTACGGCGGAACCAGTATTTCCAGAAAATATGAACTGAGATGCAGTATTCGGGGAAACTTGAAAAACGAGAGGGAAAAAAAAAAGAGAAAGAAAGCCGGGAAGAAACTAGTTGTGTCAACACTTGTTCGGTTAAGAGTAAAATTACGACATCTTGTCGAAAGCTGAGGAAGACTGAAAGGAGCTTGGCTAAATATTAAATGAATGAGGCCAAAAAAAAATTATAAGCTGCATAAGCCAAGTTAGTAAAGTACGCTTGTCAGAAAAAAATGAGACACTAGCCTAATACATTGGAACAGAGAATATGGTCAGCTCTGGTCTAACCTGGCGTGAGACTGCAAAATGTTAACAGCTACTGGTCATACTTGTGCCAATGGTGTAACAAAGTGATTCAAGAGCTCCCTTTGAAACATTTATACCGGTTGCTTGCAGTCTATGAAACTTATAAATTATGCGTGATTATATTTTTTGTGGGAATTTAGAGTGTCACTGTATAATATGAAGTTTAAGTTCGTCGAAATCGTGACCATGGCAGGTTAAAACACTTTAGGAAGTTTCGTGATCTTGTCCGTACGTAAGTTGTCCGTTTATTCTAACATTCATTGGCTGCCCTGTCATTCTAACATTCATTGAGTGCCCTGGCAGCGATAGATGACCCTTGGTACTTCCAGGAACGTTATTCTAAGGCGCTGATTGTTTGATAATAATGTCGAAATACCGGTATTCTCGTAGAATAGACCTCTTGTATAATACCGCCAAGCCTAGGACTACATTGAGTTCCCGCCACCATTGTGAAGGGTAGACTTGCGGCAGAGCGCAGAACGCGCGTAGGGAGTTTGTGGGAAGCGTGGGCCTTGCTAGAGGCCGTGCCGACCATTTGTCCGTATTTCACACTAATTGTAACAGATAAGTGCAACTAAAAAAGAATATGTACATCGCACACATTGCTAGGTATTCTTTTTTCCCACTCATAGCCGTTGTGAGCTGCGCTTCACTCACGCATAGCCGTGTAAGCGACAGCAGTCACTAATTTGAGCCCAGGATGGTGCGACAAGCTGACCCGATCGCATGGCCCAATCCTCTAGACCTTGCGAGACCCCTTCTGCTGTGCTAGATGACGGCGCTCGAATGCTACACCCGTACATAAGATATCGCTGCATGCCGTGCATTCTTTTGTGTGTGTTTGTGTGTGTGTGTGTGTGTGTGCGTGCGTGTGTGTGTGCGTGTGTGTGTGTGCGTGCGTGCGTGCGTGTGTGTGTGTGTGTGCGTGCGTGCGTGCGTGCGTACGTGTGTGTGTGTGTGTGTGTGTGTGTGTGTGTGTGTGTGTGTGTGTGTGTGTGTGTGTGTGTGTGTGTGTGTGTGTGTGTGTGTGTGTGTGTGTGTGTGTGTGTGTAATTTTGTCTGATAGAATCAGAAAATAGACTATAGATAAAAGCTGCAGCTCCTGTAGTCACGGTCTCTTCTTGTCGCCGCTTTTTCATTGTAGTAGTCAACGACGACTTCGTCGCACAAACGCGGGAACCTGCCAAAACATGTTCTACCTATCCTGTTGCGCGAAACCAAGCTTGCGTTTTCAGGGACAGATGTTATGCAGTGAACACGACATGTATGTCAGAAGACCGCAGCAAACTCAGTGATACCGGTTGCAAAATTTTCGCGGCCCAGAAACTGCCAATGCGTACCCTGCGCTAGCTAGCCCACACGTCTACCCTTCACGGTGGCGGCCGAAATCCGATTTGCGCACAGGGTTGCGTGCATCATGCGAAATGTCTGTATTGCTTATGTTTGGGAATGTAGCCAACAATATGAAACGTCCCGACCTATATTAAATGTGACGTCAAGGGTACACCGAACTGTTTGAAACACTAAGTAACCTTTAAGTAACACCCCTAACCTAGGAGTCTTTAAGGAAATAAACTGAAACTAAAGCTAATATTGTCATGGCCGGAGAACAATAAAGATTGTGCAGCTAATATGGCAGCTATGATCTTGCGCTCAAACACGCGGTTAAAGAAAGTGCAACTCTTCCGCTTTAACGTGAAGTATCTTATCAGAAGCACACCGGAGGCTAGCCGCCTGCGAGTGAAGCGGAGTGGCGGATATGAACCCGTGAAACGAAGAGAAGTCCGCTGAACATCATAAAATTCGCTTGATATCTGAATAGTTGTCGTTTCGTTGGTAAGCTATAATGAAATGGAATTGTGGCATTGTATGCGAGAAACTATTAAAGGATTTGTACGTGCCGACTCTCCATTGCTCTAATTGACTGCCACTAAGAAAGTTTCCCTTGCTTTCCCTAAACCTTATGGTTGTAAGGATTGGGGGCTCAATCCCACCGTTCGTAACCAGTTGTCAAGATTGGAGTCGGGTATGAATTAGATGGTAGCTGGAAGGACTGCTTCTCATCGAGAACGAGGAATATGGGTTTATTTATAGTATCTACATAAGGACTTTGCAGTTCATCAGTCTAGCATGACTGCGAGAGAAAGTAGACTCGAGCAGCCGCACAACAGCGGTTTATAAACATTTGTTCCTCCCTCGATCCCAAGGTGAGGGAAACGTTCGACCAGTCATCGTAAAAGAGTCGCCTCTCTGCACGAGGGATTACACACACACACTTCCGCACAGGTTCACGGTCCTCAACCGAGATCAGGTGGTCTTCGCCGAACTCGGGGCTTACGTCAGGAGAGGTGCCTTTTATTCCCCGAGCTGACCCCCGCAGCGCGGCCGGTTGCCCATTGTCTTGCGTCTTGAACGGCGCGTGGGAAGGGGCCTGGAAGTACTTTCCCTCAGGGACTCACCCGCTCGCGGCAGACCGGGTAGGCGGTGTCGTGTAAAGGCACAAAGCCTGCTTCGTGGAACTCATCTCGGCGCCTGCGACGGAGAGTCGAGGACGCGCGTATTGTCCTCCGGACACAGTCAGCTTAGTGACGCCGTGGCTAGAGGGTTGCGGCGGCCTTCCAGGAAAAATTTGACGCCGCTGTCGCAACTGGCTGGCAAAATTTGCACCTCAGCAGGCCGTTCTTAACATGGTGCGCGCTGGCTCCTGCACGCGCCCTCTAAGCCACCGTATACGTAATGCGGATTTGAGCAGTGTTCACTTGGAGGAACTTTTCCGTGCGCCAACCTATCTCCGTGTGCATTAATGTGCCGCGGGTGAGAAGACCAGCCTTCGGGAAAAAGAATGAGGTGTGCTTCAAACTTTCCAGGAGGTTGGGAGGGCAGCCTTCACTCCCACTACACAGCATCCTCGTTGCAATGGCAGTGTTTAAAGAGGGGAAGGCCAACCGGAGCCCCCCTTTATCTTAATTAATTTTCCTCGCGTAAGCAGCAAACGCCTTAAAGGAAATCTAAACTAAAAGGGAAAGCGCCGCAAGGCACACGCGAGAAATCGGGAGCAACGACCCGGTAACTGGCCACCTCTTTGCATTGGCGTTATTCGCGTTCGTCGCGCAGAATGGCACCGTTGCTGCAGTCATTGTTCCGAAAACGAGCGCATTTCGGGCGCGTGGTGGGCGATTGGCACGAGGTGAATATATTTAGCGAACAAAAAGGGGGGTGCGGGCACGTCCAACGTTGCTGTCAGGAGCAATCTTTGCAGATAGCGCGCGCGCCCCCTAGCAAGGCTGGCGAGGAGGCGGACGCCCCTGTGACGGGCTGTCTTCCGGTAGCGTCGCCCACGCCGTAGGACCGTGTGCTGTCGACCAGGACCCGCGTGCATTATCGGCGATGTGATTAGTGCGGCTTGGGACGATTTTGAGGTGGCGGCAGTTTTGGCCAGGCCCGGAAACGTCATTAGCTGTTCCCATTAGAGCAGGAACGGCGTCCACTGGATTAGCCAGAGCCATCCCGTCTCCCGAGGAAAGAGAAGCGTGTAACAAGGCGAAGGAAAAAAAAAAACGGAGAGAGAGAGAGAGACGGCAGAAAGGCTTCCGGCCAACTTCCTGCCACTCGGAGCTCTGTGTGCGCGTCGGTGTGAATGCGCACCGCAGGCCTGCCACGCGCTTCGCTGTCCAACTGTTTCGCTCGGGTTGCCTGCGCTTCGGATTCTCTCACGTTATGCAAGACGAATGGACCGAACGGCGTTAGCTCACCGTTCATTTATAAAACGTGCAGCGGCGCCGTGCGCCCCCCTTTGTTTTATCGAAAAATCAATAGCACTTTCTACGCATGCCCCGCCTTTCATGTACGTACGGGAAGAAGGAACATTGCGCCGTCGCTTGCATGTCGCTGGTTGCGGCATTCACTCACGGACTCGGCGACTGCATCGACAGTACTTGCTGACACCAAGTTACGGTTAACTAGTTCTGGTATGTCGCTTCTTTTTCGCTAAGTTTATTGTTTCACCCTACTGAAACAGCCTCTGTTAACGTGAGTACGAAGCAGCTGGCGTTGGCCGATTCCCCTACTTTTCCTTTGGTACAGTTCTGTTGAAGTTTTTTCCTCAACAGAACTCTCTATATAAATAAATAAATGAATAAATAAATGAATAAATGAATAAATAAATAAATAAATAAATAAATAAATAAATAAATAAATAAATAGGTGAATAAATAAATAAACAAATAAGTAAATACATCAACCTCATGATTGTAAATTGTTCTGATATAAACTCTTGTTGCTGTTTAGCTGTTTATAACTTTCGCTACGTGTTTTACAAATCTTTGTTTCCATGGTCTGGCTAGCTATATCTTCCTCCGATGGGAAGACAGTTCGGAGATACAAGAGCCCTTCAAGTCGGTTCTTACGCATTTTAGCGAGTTATATGTTTAGAGCGTGAAAAACACATTTTTTTATTATATTCGGTTATATATGCTGAAGGCAGCATCTGCATGTACATGAAGAAAGTAACCGTTTGACGTTATAAGCAAGGCTACTTTTGGTAATGTCGTCTTTCTTTCATATTGTATCTCCTAAATGTTTCGGTAATAAGTAGTGAGTGCTCGAACTATTTCTAACAAAGTTTATGGAGGGTCGTGACCGCTTCTAGCCCCCGAACCTCACCGCTAATGTTAACCACGTTTGGCATCTCGGCACTGGTGAGGTTTCTTTGAGGTTGAAAAGCCGTAATTCATTCCGGATTTATTTTGTAGCTGCATCAGGGTTTGTTGAAGGCCTGAATTGTCCGGAACTTATATACACTCGTTGTTACATTTCATTAACACGCCAATTCGGATGACATAATTAACAGCGAAAAAGAGAACAGATGTGTGCGCAACCCGCTCCGATCTATCGGAGCTTTCGAACTCCCTTTCGTCTCTGTCCTTTTTCTAACCCCTATCTCCCGACCCCAGTGTAGGGCAGCCAACCGGAGACTAATATCTGGTTAACCTCCCTCTTAGCCTTTCCTCTTAATCTCTCTCTCTCTCTCGAACTCCCCAGAACTCCTTACGAATTTGGCGCGTTCGAGGGATTTTTTTTTTTCAGTCAAGTAAACTACAGAAGCTTCTTACCTAGAGTTACCAAAGATATTTACCGATGCTCGTCTTTATGAGGCAGCGTGTTTTGAGGAATAACATTAGCGCAATGCAACATGAATGTTCCGCGATGGACACTATTTGACAGTTTCCTAATCTATGCGCCTGGAACGCCCAATAGCTGTCTCCATCAAGACGACCATGTCTAGAATATAGGCAGTCGTACCGCAGCAATTTCAATGCCTTTATTTTAGCAATTGATATATATATATATATATATATATATATATATATATATATATATATATATATATATGGGTAAGTTGCTGTCGGGTGTTTCATTTCCTAATCCCCATCTAGCTAATTTCACTTCGTGCCGTATGTCCCGTAACTGCAAAGTAGGCAATTACTTTTGGCAGACTTACTGTGTAGATTAGAAATACAGATGCCTATGTTTAATTGCATAGACGAATGCCTATGTCAGTTTAATGAAACTCGTCATTTTCTTTCGAGATCGTTGCTCCTTCACAACAACAAAAAAATGGTGTCTCATATTCCAAAAGTTGCACTCGGTGTTCCCTTGTGTACCGTTGAAGAGATTGCGCCGATGAGTTTCGTAGTCGCTTTCTGGATTCTTCTGCCTTTAAAGTTACGCAAGGCATCTGTCTCATACAATGAGAAATGAGTAGATGAAGGCTCCTTTTTTATCTAGACCTGGCAAATCAGAAAAAGGTTGAAGAAAGGAGGGACGGTATAAAAAAAAATGAAACAGCGAATCCCTTTGGTTGTGCCGCCAATCAGTACCATTGCGATAGCGAAGGGGGGTAGGGGAATAACAAAATGCGGCGCAATCTGTGCGCCTTTGGCCTCGTCGAGTGATTCGAAAATCCCTTTTAACGCTGGAAACGCAGCTAGGTGTTGGTTCTGGATGATGCGTTTGACAAGGCTTATATATTGGGCACTGGAAATTCATGAATGATTTCATTCCAGTTAGCCAGCCGCATTGACGGACGCTTCAAAAGGTGTTGTAACGCTTCTTAGGGAACTAATTAGATGAACGCACTATTTAACATTTAACTACAGCGCACTTTGGCCATGTCCTCTGTTTTGAGGCCGTTCAAACCGAAATAAGGGCGTTTTATAGCCATTTTATTTGTACTTTAAGAGGCGAGATGTAGCTAGGTAGCCTAGCCCGATGAAATTTGGCTAATTGGACGTACAAACACAAAAGGGGCGCACAATGAGCGTCACTTCAGTGCTGTGAAAAACAGGCCTTGCGATGTTGCGTTGTCAAGCAGCGAAAAAGCGCCGCCGTTTGGCAGCGTTCTTTCCGGCCCGGTATAGCGTCGTACGTCGTATCGCGCTCGTCTGCCAGTGAACCACCGAATTCACAAACTTCACATTTGATAAAGAGCAACGCCAACCATGGACGAGGACGAAGAAAAGAGGATCGCAACACAGCGCTACTTCTCTTGGTCCTCGTCCAGTTAGCGCTGCTGTTTGTCAAACATGAACGTCCACCAACTCCCCCAAGCTTCCCTATTGTCACAAAGTTCGACAGCACTGCTGCTGCCGGACGCGCTCCCGAGCTTCGTGAGCCAGTGGAAGCTCGTAGCATCAAAAAAGCAGGTGTGCCAGGGGCGTATTTTTCGGGATGTGAAAGATTCCCAATTCTTTCACTGCCCATATAGGCTTTGCAATTGGCGAGATAAAGTTCTTCCATAGAGAGAGAAGCGTCGCTTTGTAATGCAATTTAGTACAAACTAAACATTTTACCACCCTTAAGGGTGTAAATAAATCTGTCGCCAGAATCGCAGCTATATGTTGCCAATACAAGCACCGTTATTTGATTAACTGACACCGTTAAGGAAGAATGTCTGGCTGAAGCAGGGCGAAGAAGAAACGTCTGCCTCAGGTCGTTGTACGTTCCACTGTTTACGGGTTGTGTTTTAGCATCACTAAGAAAAAACGGAATCAAAGGACAAGCAGTTCATCCGTAAATAGTTTACAGAAGAAATGCACGGAGGCGCATTCGAGCCTCACTAACTCCACGTGGAAGACAGACACACTATCCACTGCGCCATGCAGGAGCCACGTTGTAAATATTCAAATATTGTGGTCTATACGTATAAATTGTCCAGAAAGTCAAACTGCTTCATTTCATCAGAAACCTTTCATAAGGTCACATCTTGCATCGAAGAAAATGCATTCGTTACCTTTGAAACCTAACATCCGGCAAGGACAGTTTTCAATGGCAACGAATACACTGGTAGGTGTCCGAACACCTTTCCTATGTAGTGTTAATATTTTATTGCAGTTTGATTGTCTTCCTCACACCCTTATTACGGGGTGCTTTAAGTATAAGTGGTGCTAAATGGGTAAATACTAAGGAGCGTAAAGTGGCAAAGCACCCTTTTCACGACAGTTAATGTGTTGAGTGTGTATGCGCTTTTGCAGTCCCCTCAGAAGAGGCCACAATGTTTCGAATTTTTACAATCCACCGAGTGGAAATATTGACATTTTATTTATTTTATTAATTCGAAGATACCGCCAATTCCTTATTGAGCTTATTATCCAATTCTGTTAGGCTGATCGACAGTGACCTAATCGATGGACTGTATTCTCACATTCAGAGGCAGCTCCGCAATCTCTCCCGGCAGCTCTGCGTCATGGGCCACATGAACAACTCTTCCCAGAGATTTTAATGCATTGCCATCAAGGGCGGTTGAAAGAGGTGGGCAAAACATACTTAACGACTACCGGGCCACTGTGACGTCATCGGCAATGATAATGCCGACGAAGCTTCCCGTGTGGCACATGCAGCTGCCGAAAGTACTTCGATTCCGCTGTGGAGTACAGGCGGAGCGCGGCAGCCCAGTGGCATTGCCCGTGCCAACACATTGAAGGAAGTGGAATACACGGGAGTTCACTGACCGCCGCGTCCTAAATTCATATATCAAATTACAACTGTTGCGCGGTTTCACTCGACGGTTTAAGTCTGGCTAACCTCCCTGCCTTTCCCTTATCACTTCTCTCTGTTTCTTTCTCTCCGTTTTCGCTGGGGTGGGAGCAAATGCGTGAATTGAAATATACATATGCAGTGGCGTTGATCATAAGATAGAAGGAATAAAAATACCCGCGTGAGCAATTACATAATGAATACAATAATGAGAAATCACGCAAAAAAATATCGATCGATAAAAACATGCGGAATAATATTGGTGCTGTCTACAAAAGCGCAGAAATAACACGAACAAAGAGTTACAAACAACATATACCGCTTATGTCGAGGAAAAGGGGCCATAGATCATTACATGCTGACGCTAGAACAGTTTTCTCCCCATATTCAGGAAACACTTCCATTGTGGGCTAATCGAGAATAGCCCCTCCTAGCTTTCCAAGCACTTCCATTCCCACACTATACGTCTGGAAAATATAAAAAAAGCGAGGCAGTGTGAAATGCTGGTTATATATTTTAATTCGGCCAAGAATATAGAGGGTGTCCTAACTATCATGCACCAAGATTTTAAATATGTATATGGCACGTAGCTGCACAGAAACAAGGTAATGTTGCTTGCCGTCGCTTGGAGATTTTCATATTATTATGTTTTTGCATTCCATCTAATTACATAATTAGTCTTAATTATTTAGTCACCTTCTCAAATATTCTAATTAGTTGAAAAGTGTCGATGACAAAATTCTAAAGCGACATGAAAAATTTTCGATACACTTTTCTGTTGGTCAATACGTGCTACACAAAAGTTAACAAGCTTTGCTAAATGGGCGAGTTGGGGCATCATATTCTTGTCTTGCTTTAGCGCAACTCAGTTTGAGTATGAAGGAAAGAGGACAGAAAGCCAGCATCGCACTCATCCTGTCACCTGTTTGTCCTTTTTCCTTCACACTCAAATTGAGTGGCGCTAACGCAAGACAAGAATACATAAAAGTGTTTTTTTTTTTTTTTCTCAAGCATCAAACAAGCCCGCGGACACACGCAAGATTACCGCGCGCGGCAATATTGCGTGCATTCGCAGGCTTCGTTCACGCACGCAAAAACACTTATGTAGCACGTATTGAGCAACAGAAAGTTGTACCGTGAGTTTTTCATGTTGCTCTACGATTTTCTCATTGACATCTTTAATCTAATCGTAATATTTGAGAAGTTGATTAATTAAATAAGACTAATTTTGTGATTAGGCGGAATGCAAAAAATTATCTGAGTATCTCCAAGCGATGGCAAACACCATTACCTTGGTTCTGGCCAGCTACGTGGCATTTGCACATCTTTAAATCTTGGTCCATCATAGTTGGGACACCCTGTATATAGAGTGGTGCGTTTGTGAAACGTCATCCAATTAAGCTAGAGTGACATGAGTAGAGCAGTCAATGTATGCCTTGTTTGCCCTGCATATAAAGACATTTCCGCATGCCTCTATAAAAACGGCCTTCATAATAGGTTTTTTTAATAAATGTTTTTCATCCTGCTCCTCCTCAAAGTACGACAGTATTTTGTTTTGTATCTTTAAGCCAGTGGGGCCCTGGACTAGGGGCTCCACCCACTCGCTTTCTGCATTTTTTTTTTCTTTTACATAAACGTTTTGATATATATATATATATCTTTCATGAAAGGAGGACAAGAATTAAAACTGAATATTCGTTCTCCTTGATCGTAGGAGTCTTCTTATGGACTCTCATTCATTGTGACAAACAGCAAGTTTGCAATGCTGCAATCGCCGGCGCGAATGAAAAGAGCCATAGGAGCACATAATGCGCTACTGTGAAGAGAGAGAGAAAGGCTACTACCTCTTATTTGAAGCGCATGCCATTGAGATCTGCCTACATGGCACACAACACCTCACCTGTTTTTTCCCCTTTCTACTTGCAAGCAGACTTTTCCTACCACAACGGCAACCGCCCCCTTATTTTCTTTTCAGGAAAATAAAAATCAAGAATATCGGTTTACAGTTGCTGTGAAGCTCTTTCTTAGTGCAGATTCCATTGACGTACGTGTGTATTTCTGACATGGGCGCTTAGAAATCTCACGGAAGTTCTGCTCCACGGTAAAAAATATTAGCACTACACATGCAACATTTCAGTAAGCCTGCACTCACTAAGTACAATGCTAACAGCGCTAAACAAAATGTTGAAGAGTGCTTCTCATATTGTTGTTGTTTCTTCTCTCTCTTTTCGCAGGTAAGACTGACCTCGTCGACATGCACCATTCGTCGATGAACCGAGTACTGTCATGGTACGTCGCTGTACTTGAAATTTGAGGATGCGGTGCACAAATGGTTCTTTTTTTTTCGCACCCTGGACTGATTTAGCCCACGGCTTCTCATCAATTAGATGTAAGGACAAAAAGTAATAGCAATATACGCACTAAAACCCACTACCCCCGTGGTTCGATTGCTACTGATCTGCCCTCTCAGCTAAGAATCTGGCAGGGGGCCTCCCAACGCTGAAGCATGACTGAAAGCGATGAACTAACGAGTGCTACTCTAAACGAACGATTTAAAAGAAGCCCTCAACCTATATAAGCAAAACTTTGAAGGCAATAATTGCGTTAGATGGCCTACGTCAAATCCAAGCCGATAATTTTTCTCTCAATGCTCTGATTTGTGACGAGAAAGCCTTGCACCTATTTTTTTATCCACCTTTGTATAGAGTTTCAGCGCTGTAAGTGTACTTTACGAAATAATCTTTTGAACGTTTTAAATCTTTATGAGCATATTTAGTAAGTTATGCAACTTTAAAGCGTGATTTTATTTATGAAAGTTAGTGTCAAACTTGAATTGGAACGGTTGAATACTTTATATGAACTTCATTACGGTACAAAGACGGGAAAGCAATAATACCAATATTGAGCCGCCGATCGTATCGAACAGATAAAATGAGTCTTTGAACTTTATTGGAGCTTTGGTATTCTCTGATAGAAATATAGCCACATGGTACACTTTTTTTAAAGCGTAGTGCTACCTGTGCGTCCACAAGAAATGCCGAATGCAATAACAGTTCCGTACGTCATCGTGGCCATCACCAACCCACACGCCTTCATTGACGCTGTAAGAGCTCACTGCTAATCCTGAATGGCCAACGCGCTTTCTTTTTTGTGCACCTACACCTTATGTAATACCCCGACAGTGGGGCCTTTAAGGTAATAAAGTGAAAGTGAAAGTGAAAAGAAAAAAACGTCTGAAATATCAAGGTGGAAGCATTATGCGTGGAAACTTAACAGCTTATTTTTATTAATTCTTTTACGGTGGAGAGGAAGATACGGATTCTTCAGTTTTTTATGCAACGCACTTTGTATATGGAATATATACTTAAAGTTCGCCGCACATTACTTAGAAGCCGGTCAAGCTCTGACAAAAAAAAAAAAGACAGAAGACAAAAGAAGTTTTCTATGTCAACCGTATGTCCACTGCTTCGAATAGAGACACAATATTATCGTTTCTGCATTATCCCATACTCCTCTCCGGTTCATTACCGTTGTTTATTTGCTGAGCCGATCTCCGTGAACGGCTGCAGAAAAAAATCCCTTGTTTCTCTCCACGATCACTCTGTTTCTCTCTCTCTTCGTTGCACCGAACATGTTAAAAATGTAACAAAACAAAGGATGCGTGTTTTGAAGCAGCGAGCTTTAGTCAATTAAAGCGCTCTACTTCAAAGCACTTTTTAATACAAATAATTTAAGGTTATACCACCAAGCATACGACAAACAAGAAAAAAAAGAGAAGGGCGGCGACGTACAAAGTTTTGCTTGTGCTGTACCTGTGCCACGAGATCCTGTGTTCGAAAACGTCAGTAGTTGCTACTGACGAACGCGAGAAGGTGACTTACTGTATATTGAAAAATTTGTTATAAACGAAGTAAACTCCAGTCAAACGATTATTTAACACAAACTGATGAAGCGTGCTTTGCCGACATCTGGTAGCGGTTGTGAGCCTTCCCTAGACAAAGTCTGAAAACAGCGAATTCGCAAGAACAATAAGAAGCCGATGATGCCATACCTGCTTCTTGTTAAGTTATTAGAAACATGTGTATTGAATTAGACAAGTACCTGTACACTTATTCGTAGCCTCACAGCTCTTCACGGCCCCTTCTTTTGCCCCATCATCTCTTCCCTCCAGTGCAGGGTAGCAAATCGGACGTGCTTATGAGTAACTTTTGTGCACTTTCTTGCTTCACTGTTTCTCTCCCTCCATCGACTAAATTGACTGTTAGGGATGACGGCAAATCCAGGAAGAGAACTGAATGCATAGCATTCGCAAAAGGACGCAAATATATAAAACCTAAAGTCATGTAATACAATACGTCGTCTAGTCGACCCCTGTATACGGCGGTGTATCATTCAGTTAGTCTTTCCCTGGAAGATTCACGAGCGTGGTTTTACGAAAGCGAATGCAGAACTGTCACTTGGCGCAGCGTCGAACTATGAAAGCTCTTATTTTGTAGACAGTTGAAAGTGCGCTTTATTGCAGTGTTAAACGCAATAAACTCGATGTTTCATAAGACCGTATACAAGCTGTCCTTTTAATTAATAAGCTGGAACTAATATAGTTCGCGTGCTTCCAGGTTGCAAACTGAATTCTGAGTTTCCGCAGCAATGTTGCCATATCACCAGTGAGTGGTCCGGTATTGCAGCACTTTCAATCAATTTCAACTGTGTGAGGTCATTTATACGCAGCTATAGGTATTGATGTCTAGTCTTTTTTTTCTCTTTCCTTCGTGTACGTGTTAGTATTTGCGCACGCTAAGGAGTCTTTGTTGCTATCTTTATTATTTTTTTATTTAATAATTTCTAAAGGAAATTTATTTCTTGCATATAAGTTAAATGGGGTAGCCGGATGTGTGCTGTTGAACACAGCACCGTGGTGTCAAGACCTGGGTGATCCGCAGACGACGTAACAAGACCAGCAGCCCCTGTGGAATAAAGTACAAAGAAAAATCAGGGAAATATTTCGAGGTATTCCTAATTTATGCTTTGAAAGAAAAGAAATACGTCCTACATGTAGAGCTTCATAAGTAGCAAATTGTATGTTTTAAATAATTTACGCCCGTATTCAGAAAGAAGTTCTTACGCCAGAATTGTTCGTAAGAGCAAGAGCCAGCTAATCGTGATGCTGGACACACTGGCATTAATGAAGGCACCCGGACAATGCCAGAAAGCCCTTACGAATGAAAAGCTTTCTGATTTTGGTCCCTACAGTTCTATATGCTACCTATTGTAGCAAGAGCCCTATTACTTATTTTTCTATAATTCTCAGTTACTGTACGGCACTTCGAGCAAGCTGAGACGTCAACATAGAATCATAGATATAACGCCATAAATTAAACGTTACATTACTACAGACGTTAGAAAGCCTAGAAAAAAAAGAACAGACTGAATTCAGAAAGTATTTTGTTCATAAGAGTTTTTTGCCGTTAATTGGCCGGTCGCTTTCACTATAACATGTCTAACGTCATGATTGGCTGGTATCCGCTCTTACGAACAATTCCGGCGTAAGAACCTTTTCGTTTGTGCAGGGACTATTTTCTCATGTGCAAGAATTATTTGGCGCGATCAAAGTTATTACTTAAGAACAGGCATGCCTGAGAAGTAAAAAGTTGTACTATGTGGCAGGCATACGTGATCCGAGCGTAATAAGCATCGATCAAACTAGCGCGAATATGTAACTTTATTCCATGTTAGTGCTGCTTTGTTTGGGAATCGATGAGCATAGTCTTCAAGAAAAAAGACAGAGAGATCGAGGGAGAAAGAGTTGGCAGTGCTCACAAGAGCGCAGGCCCTGGTGCTCTTTCTCCAGCGTTCCTACTGTTTTTTTTTTTTCTTTTTTTTTCTCGCAGACAAATGAGCCAACTTGCACGGAAGCAGGATTGCTTAATGATTTGGCAAAAGGAACCCTGCGAGAATTCGATGACGTAAATGGGAAAAGAAAATAACGATGCGCTGTGAACCTTGCTTTCGGCATGGCACAACGACGAATGAAGGCCGTTGCTGCAGCCGACAAGAAAATAAAGGTTGTGATGACGCTCTTATTATCACCTTCTATACTTGCGCTCCTCTGTCGAACACGACCGGTCTTGTTTCCAGTTCGCGTTTTCGGGGCGGTGCGCGGCGCACGAGTTCGTCGTATGCGCTGCTTAATGCGTGCGCTATAGGCGCGGTGAATGCGTAGCGGCGAGCGCACATACGGTGCGAGGACTGAAACCAAAAACAGGGGGTAGCGGGGAGAACAACAACGGTAAAGAAGGAAAACAATGTGAAGGACAGGGCATTGAGAGCGGCGGAGATCGCTTTCGAGACCGAACGGAGCGGGGCGGCCATTTTTTACCCCCACCTCTTTTTCTCGCTCACTCTCTCTCTCGCTTCCGACTCGGCTCACTCGTAAGACTCCGTCCCGCCAATTTCGCTCAAATCGGAGCGATTCCTCACAATCGTTCTTCAATCTCGACGATTACACGAGAGGCAAGGCTGGTCCTCTGCCGTTCTCTCTAGAAACCGGAAAGACAAAGAGGAGGCCTCAAATTGAGAGGCGAAGGAGAAGGGTGAACGAGGTTGCAATGAACGGCACAGTGCGAACGAAGAATATCAGACAAACAGAAAGAAAGAAATTGTGTAATGGAATGAAGAAGGAGGCAAACGAGTGCAACAACGAAATACTAGAAGATCTCTACGGCAGTCACCATTTCTTGTCTTTCGCAGAGCGAAAAAAAAGGGGGGGGGGGGAAGCTAGAGAATATATCTCGTCTTTAATTCCTTTTGTTTCCTCAGCACGTGCCTTCTTTCTTTTCATTGCGTTCTTCTTTGAGGCCCAGTCTGCGCACTCGTCTTTGTTCTCTTCCCGCCGTCGTCTCGCACTCTGTGCCTTTGTGTTATGAGCACCAGCGGAGCTCCATTCCCTTTGTTTTATTGCCTGGCCGCGAACGCTGCACGGTCGGCCAAAGAAGAGCTGGGTGCTGGGCGCGGGATGGGCTTTGTAGGAGCGTTAGCGCAGAGGAACTGTTAAGCTCTAATGGACGCATGGGCCATCAAAGCCCCGTTTGAACCTTGAAAACTCTCCTCGACTCCAGCGAGGAAACCTGACAAGCTCTAAACGCCCTACTGCCGTCGGCTCCGTGTTGTACGTTTCAGACAAACGAGCCAAACGGCAAGTTTGGTGCTGTCGTCTCTTTTTTATACCTTTGTCTCTCGCCATCTTTTCGTACTCTCTATATTTGTTGTACTTCTTCTGTAAAGGAGGGCGGGGTAAGGGCACGGCGAGGTAAAAACGGATAGAAGTGATTTTGAGAGCAGCATTTTTCATGTTGCCACTCTATATTGCTTCGCTTTTTTTTTCTCTCTCTCCCTCTCTATCCCTTTCGCGCCAAATTTTCGATGACATTACTCTGTTCGGTGACACTGATACTCGCCTCTCCTAATTCGGGGGAACAGAGTCACGACCGTAATGTTTGTCTGAGGGTGAACGCTTCTGTCTACTCACTGGGAGCCCAGCTCACGTTATGCGACATTTATCTGTGCATTGGAGGCGTCTTCCATCATGAACAGAGGGCAGTGTAATTAACTTATTTGTCCGTATTACGTTGTATCTATAAATTGAAGTCAAGGTCTCGTTCCGAAGACGGTTTCCACACTTGAGCTGCTACATAATCAACTTCTCTGCTTTCAACCGGGTATACTGAACCTGACCTTCGCGATTTGCACTTACATCTCGGATAGAACGAAAATCAGAACTTGTCGAAGGGAAAGAAGTAAACTTGAACGGTGGTAGATATGCATGCGGTCCAACCACACTAACGACCTACGCGCATTCTTTTTTTTTTTTTTTTGTACATGCTTGTGCATGTGTCTCTTTTTCTCTGCGTGTGTTTCTTTCTTCTTTTCTTTATGTTTCGCGTTGCCCCTTCCCCAGTGCAGAGCACCAAATGTTTGTCTTCTGGTTAATCTCACTGCCTTTCACATCTCATTTCTCTCTCTTTATATTTTTCTCTCTCTTATTGATATTTTACCTGACAGCGGTAAGTGTCGTTGAGCAGGGTTTAGAAAAAACGTTAGCGAGGTATAGAAGGAAGAACCAAGGGTGTCAAAGTGGCTGCCTTTCTCTATTTCGTTTAAAATTTCAGTGTGCCTAATTTGTGAAACGACAGTAGATGTTCCCGCAAGCTCTGCCACAACTACGATTCACTAAATGAAGTGTCCATACCGCGCTAGTTTTCGGGGCCCACTGTGGCGTAATCTGTATCGGCCGCAGATCGAAGGCGCAGCAGCTCCCCATTATCGAGATGTACCAAACGACTCGGTGACCCCTGTAATCATAATCGCAGTCATCTTTAATCTAGCAAGGCCCTGTCCCCTGTGTCAATATTGCGCGGCCAGTCTACTCATCTTCAATCACCGCATTGTAATCATTCTCATGCCTCCACAGCCGCAAATGTGCGCAGCGACTGCCAATTAAGGCACTTTCGCAGTAATATTCTGCGCTTCACTAAAAATTCGGTGGGTCGCTCCCACACCCACAGCGTCATCAGCAACTGCGGAGCTCGCAGCGATTCATGTGGCACTTAACCGATACAGCAACAGCAGCAAATCCCACTGGGGGCTGTCATGCGTGGCCACGTGCCAATAGGGAAATAGGTTGAAGCATTCCCTGAAACTTTCTGTCAAGTGGATACGTCTGCCAAACTCACCGGCCACAATTCGTAAATTGCAATACGTGCCGTAAAGTAATTAATTACGAAGTTAATTAGTGAATATTTGTCCAATATTTGAATATGTGTTTCAATTTCTCGTGCTAGTAATCTCCGCCTCTTCGAACAATGCAGCTGAAGGAGAATTATGCCATCTATAACAAGCCACTTTTTTTTTAAATTCCGGGAAAGTAAAAAAAAAATGAATCACCCCGTAAATACCCGCCGCGGTAGCGCAGTGGCTATGGTATTCTGCTGCGGAGCTCGTGGTCGCAGGTTCAATTCCGGCCGCGGCGGTCACAACTTGATGGGAGCAAAGTGCGAAAATGCTCGTGTACCTAAATTTAAGTGGACATCAAAGAACCCCAGGGTGGCAAACATTAATCTGCAGTGCCCCACTAACGGCTGCTTCATGGTGTTGCGTACTCCAGGGTAGCGTATCGTACTGCTGGCGAGTTGTAGCGACGCCTGTTTATCGAAGCTCGACCGACGTTACTATTGGGTAGCGTGGCGTTGTCGGCGGGCTGCAGGCATACGGTAGACCATGGCGACCGGGAAAGGACGAGACGATCTCTAGTGCGAAACTTGCATTGTTTATTCAAAGGTTGGTGAAAGATGATGAGAAGAGAATGAAGTCTGTTAAAAGCACAGAGTCTAGTTTGTGGATGGGCGTCCCGCCTCCGTAGATACCAAGCCTGCAGCAAGGAAAGAGCGTCCCGCCACGCAGGTACCAAGCCGGGAAGGTCCGGGAATGTAGACGCTTTTCCTTTCTTCTAGGCGACGTTGGTTCGCGGGAAGGGCGTCTAGTTGCGGAAGGGCGACTGATCAATCGTCTCAGTTGACGTATTTTCACGAACGCGCCTCTGCAGGTGGCAGTACGCGGTCCTGGGAATAGTAGACAGCTGATCCCTTCACTTCCGCGCGTTGCTGGTTCGCGGAAGTTCTCCTGTAGAGATTGACAGTTCGAGGAAAGGGTCCCTCTAAAGTCTCACACACACAAAAGGGGCCTGCAAACACTGCGGGGCGTCCGCCAGACCGGCATACACTCGAGACAACCAAGGCGAATTAGGAAGTCACACTTCGTGTCGCTGAGGCACCGTGGTCGAGGGTCCATTTTGCTCGGGGTGCTAGACGTCAACCGTAACAATGGTCAGACCAAGGTTTTGACGCGTAAAACCCCATGATTTATTTAATTTTAGCTGATAAATATGTGCATCTTATGCCAAGTGCACCAGTACCAAGGATGATATGTTATTCCTGTACACTATGGTAAATATTGGTTATTGTTATTATTGTTAATTCCGACTAACTTGCAAATCACTATTTACTTGGTAAGGCCACACCTGCACGGTACGCAGCACATCAAACTCTCCGCAGCAAAGAGCGAACTACGGAGAATGAACTAGTGGAGCACTCGAAATATCTAGGCGTACCCTCTTAGAAAAAAATAAGACAGGGAAAGTCTCTAACTGCAACAGCGACTGCTTCTCACAGACCATTATTAATATTTTAATAGATATTTACTAACGCGAGAAATGCCAAAGATGTCTGTAACTCAAGTTAGTAATGGCTACTACCGCGTTTTGCCTGTTGTCTGTTATGATGTGTTGTGGTAGCCTCAGTCTAAAATTAAGAGTAACTGTGGCTTCTTTCATTGTGCCCGCCTTGGTTGCTTAGTGGCTATAGTGTTGGGCTGCTAAGCACGAGGTCGCGGGATCGAATCCCGGCCACGGCGGACGCATTTCGATGGGGGAGAAATGCGGAAACACCCGTGTACTTAGATTTAGGTGCACATTAAAGAAGACCAGGTGGTCCGAATTTCGAGAGTGCCCCCCCTACGGCGTGCCTCATGGTCGGATCGTGGTTTTGGCACGTGAAACGCCATTATTTAACTTTTTTTTCTTTCATTAGGCTTGATTAACAGCTGTGTGGTAGATCATGGTGGACCTATGTGTTGATAATAAGGTATTGGAATTTAAGTCCACCATTTGGCTTATTCACCGGTACAGACCGTTCTACAACCATTACGACTAGAAATACGCGTAGTGTCGTCCTTACGGACATGTCGTATAGTTGCCCATTCGTTGTATTCTTTGTTTCCTTTTGTTCCCTTCTATGCAGAGCAGTCACCGACAGCACTGTGTTCGTAATAGGACACCGTGACGCAGCATTATTTAGGGTTTATTGAAGACGACGAAAGGAAACCGTTAATCTTGTTTTACATTATTTCTTTTCTGTTACTAATATATGCTTTTAGTATAGAAGCGACCTAATAAGGAGAATAAAAACGGCGCTGATACACACGGACCCGGAAGACTGTCGGCATATGAAAATTCAGCTGCGTTAGCAAGAGCAACTAAGTTTTGCAGTTAGTGACCGAGCCCCATAACAGTTACTACTTTTACTGGCTGGTAACTGTTACTAGCACTAGCTTTATAACTGCAGTTACCGACACGTTGATTGCATATGCGACAAGCATTTACTAACCAATTAATGATAAGTACATATACTATGACGCACTCTGTAAGAGTGTATAGAGTGGCCGCGGTAGCCCCTAATTTGACCATTTTCTCACTGTTCCTTTCAAGACGCACAAAGTACTTCAGAATAACGCAATATAGCCAGTTTAGGGCGTCATAGTACCGACCCAGTGGCAGTTCTACTTAGAGAACGAATGGCAGCGTGAATTCACAAAACCAGTAGCACCGCTGGAGAGCGCGCTGTATACCTTCAAGTACAACCACGGCTCGCTCCCGACGAATCATTCAATGAATGTAATGCAGCTCTTTTCTGTCGATATCCAAAAAACAATGTAACATAAAAGTGCCGCTCTCTTTCATGCTGGGACTCCAACGTAGAAAATAGGCGGTGCAATTGGTTCTGCAAATTATCCTAGCAATGCTAGCACAAGACTCGTCTGAATAGCCCATTGGTTCGGTCAGACTAACTTAGGCGCATCCTTACTGTGGTTTCAGCGGTTTCCGTGGGTTCAGACAAAGAAGTTCCTATTTTAGCCAGTCTTAAGGCAAGAAACGAGAGAAAGGTTTTGAATGCCTTGGGCAACTTGTTTGGGAACAAGCCAGCCCTTCGTTCCTTGCTTTCGTTCACTCAAAAAGTTTCTTTACAAAATGCTGCCTATGAAAAGTTTCCTTCAAGTACATCGTAGCAAAGCAAAGCAAACTAAACTGGTTTGAACACTATTCACCGTAAGACACCGGATTGCCTTGTGAAGTTAGATTCTTAAAAAAAGAAAAAGTTGTAGAGCCATTCAAAAAGCAGGCCTAACTTTCCGCCAGCGCATAAAGAGGATAAGACACTTGTGGAATGCTTGCATCGTATACTCACGAGTATTTATATGCAGGTTTATGTGGAGACTTCAAGCCCTTAACTGCACTTATAGAGCCAAGCTGTTATGTCGACTATAGAAGCACTCGAAGGCGTTATACGCATGTTTTCTCAGTGTCGTGAGGGAACTGAATGATCCATTGGGTTTAAATTTTGAGGTAATGTTTTAACACGTTTGTGTTGGGGGTTATGTGCAAGTGAAGTTTAATGTGCGTCGTTTAATGAGGGGCTAAATGGTAACTTATGCACAGCCGTTCTCTGCCTTTTAAGAGGCGTTATATGTAGCTTTCACAATGTTATCTCGTGGTGAAGTTTAATGTTCCTGAATGGTCTTGCGGAAAATAAGAAATATTCCTTTTTTCCCTGCCGCGAGGCGTTTGTTTGCCCGGTGTCCTGGGATAACTAAATCTGGCACCTATTTTCAAGTTCCATGAGGATGGGCCACTTGTTACAGGGGATTAATTTTATAGCGTGTAGCTTAATTACGTCTTTTCTAGACGATTACTTAAGCAAGAACGTAAGAATCTTAGACGTGCGTTTTACGAACCGCGTACACAGTTTGCCAGGTGTTCTAGGAAAACCAGCCCAGGCACCGAGTTTACATTCGCAGAGAATTGCGGCACTGTTATCGGTTATATGCGGCCAAAGTTAAAAGTATGCGTGTTAATTACAGGTTCTCAATAAAAAATTACTCATACAACGACTCGATACCAATAGGTTAGCCGAAAATTGGGTTTTGATTCAGTATTGTTGGACAAGTCTGCTGCGTTTTTCGCTCAAGTATTCCTTCCCTAATCTCCTACAGACAAAAGAACTACAGCATTTTTCTTGTATATATATATATATATATATATATATATATATAGATTAGGTCGATTATCACAACGTAAACTCGAGGTAGCGTGATAGCAGGAACAAGCACTTTCAGACGCTCTCACCCGCGCTCATGAAAACACGCAATGCAACATTTTTCTGGAGATACGTCCCATGTAATGAACTACAGAATATGAGAACGAGGAAACTTTCCTTCCCTCCTGTTCCTTACTGTCTTCCTTCTCTTGGCCCTATTGGAGGAGAAACGCTAGTACAACAGCGTGTATCTTCTGCTCTAGTTAACCTTCCTGCCTTTCCTGTTTCATTTGCTTATCTATCTCTGAGAACGGCCAGGAAGCTTCTCGCCCCGTTTACGGCTGAGAAAAGGGCACCTGCCCGTAATTGGTACCTTGGGTGGCCATGAAATATAGCAGACTAAAAATTATCTTTCGCCGTAGCAATTTTCCATTTGCTGCTCCCTCTGATGCTATAAATTGCGTGAAAAGTTGAGGCGCGTATATTTAAAGAGCAAAAAAGTGGTACCCGTTCTCGCGGCAGTTATACTATGGCTCAACAAATTTTCGACTGGCTTTTTCTTTACTGTGCTCATTCTGGTCTTCACCGTTGCTCACGAGGATTTATGTGCTTGCCACTGCGCTATGATGGTGGGGTAAAAAATTTTTGAAAAAGAAAAAGAAAGGTATCCGCTTTTCACCGGCATTAAAACTACGCCCATTGCTTTCTTCTCTTTATACTTGACCCTCAGCTTACTCTCACGCTCTCCGTGCGTCTTCCGTTTCTTTCTGATACGACATTGAGATCGTTGGAGACCACGAGGTTCTTTCCAAGGCTTCATCGCGCTCGTCTTCACACATGTTGGTGGTCGACGCCCTAGCCCTTGACGGAAGCAGAACCCCGTGTTCACTAAAGGCAAATATTAAGACAACGTGGAATGTTAAAATACGATTCCCGGAACCTCGCAGCGCTTGTTTCGTGCCAATAAAAGACTTACCTTAAGAGAAAATCGCGTCTCATAGGTGGGCATACCTGTTGGGGAGATTGAAATCTCCCGCCCGGATCGGAGAGTGGTGAAGTTGCACACGCCATCACCGCTCTTTACTGCCGTCGATGAGTAAAATGACGCCCGACGAACGGCGATATGGTTCGTGCGCGAAACGCAAACGCGCGGCCCTGGAAAAGCCGAGCGAGGACAGAGCGTTGGATTCGCTGCCGCAGCTGCTTTTCGTCAAGTGGCGCGGACCGTTCGGGAATTTCGCGATATCCCATGGACGTAGCATTCCTTGCTGCTTGCGGTTTGTGTGAGTTTCGCGAGTCAGCAAAACCAGCGCAGCACTACGCGATAACGAAACTACTGAAACGCGAGAACGCGAGCGGAGCAGATTCGAGCGAAAACGAAACCTTTCGACCGCAAGTGTCGTTGTCAAGGGTGACGCGAATGAGTTCTGGTAAAGCGAAGTTTTTTTTTTGAACCATCCCGGACGTTCCTGACCGTGGCCGCCGCCTGCTGCTGCTGCTAACTGCTGCTCCTGCGTTATCGCCGAATAGCTCACACTCGGCTGCGAAGCGGCGGCGCCATCCATGAGCGTTGGCTCACACGACTTCGCCCGCAGCGGGGGAAAGTAGAGGGGGTAAGGCGCCCTGCGCTTGCGGGTCGTTGGCCGCTGGTGGAGAGGGCGAAGGAGCCGCGATGATACGGGAGATAGGCCAACAGAGGAGACGGCCTCACGTAGCGCATGCGTTGTATCGCCTGGCAACCGTGTGGACGGTCGCATATGCGCCTCCATGGGGAGGTCGGGTACCCCGAAAATGGCTCAGAAAGCCAGCTTGCCGCTTTCACACCCTATAACGCTAGTTGCGTTCAATGGTGCATTGCATTGCAGAGCTCCTCGATCAGGGCATCCTTGAGACGGATGAGAAGGTGCGCGGGAACACTGCCTCGTAACTTCGCTGTGTATAGATTGCAACAGGGCACGTTGGATCTGCTGCTTTTTTTCCCCCTTAAAGTCGAACTAAACTGGACAAGTAGTGTTTTCTACTGTCTAATAATGCAATTAAGTTATCTTTTTATTACGAGTGCTTGAGCACTAGTGAGAGAATTAAAATCAGCAGTGCCGGCTAGTACTTCATCCGGCTAGTACTTGAATGTTCCGGAGGAGTCTCAAATCGTGTCCTGCATTCATCTGAATATCTCGATTACAGAGCTCTGTTCGCGATAATATTGACGCCTTAGACTTTCTAGAGTATTAATCTGTCACTTTGGCTTGACTTATTATTTGCTTTAGTGTCCTTTTAAAGCCTTGAATGTTATACAGCGAAGGGTGTGGGTTCGGCTCCCATCGGCGGCAAACTGTTTTTTTCGTCCACTTTAATGTCCCTTTAGCTTATCATTTGTACACTTCAATTAAAGATCTCCAAGTAAGTTCTCCTACGCTTTCCTTACCTTCATTATCTGTTGGATTTATATGGTTGTGATGAACAATAACCAAACCCATCGTTGAAATCGTTGAAAGTCAGTGCTGTATGCATATGTTTGTGTCTCACTTTGTCCCGTGCTGCAAATTATTCATCGTGAACCAACTAGCACGACAGTCCATTCTTGTGTTCGTAAGAACAGACGTCAACCGTTCGTGATGCCCCGCATATTATTAGCGAAGGCGACCGGCCAATGGCAGACGGCACTTACGAACGAAAAGCTTTGTGTCCCTGGCCCCACATCTGCTAGCGAACTCAAGGCAGCGTCCACGACGGCGCCTTGCCCACCAAGACGACGACGCACCGGATACCTATGTCAGGCGTTCTTTTCCATTTACGCCGGACGGCGGCGCGGCAGTTCCTGCGGAGTGCAAACACACCACCACACTCCTGTGCGTCATGATGTACACCGCGCCGTAAACTGAGGCCCAGATTGTCCCTCCGGCGAGAGATGATGGGCTCCGACACTGAAGAGTACTCTCCTTTGCTCGGCACTCCTCCGTCGCTGCTGGCGTGCCGCTGTCTCGTCTTTTTCCCTCGCCGCGTGCCATTATTTCGCTCGATTCATTCTCCTGCCGCTCCTCTTTAATTTTTGCTTGTTAGTTTGCTTCCGTCCTTTTTTTTTCTTCCTTTTCCGTCAGCGCGCAAACTCTGCGGCGCGCCCGGCAGTCGGATGAAAACCCCTGTCGCCAAAGCGAGCTCTTTATAGCCCGGCTATCCACAGCAGGCCAAGATGTTCGCGTATGCACGACGGAGTCCGTATATCTATATTTACGCACCCACTATACGCCTCGTGTCTCGGTCCTCCGGCAGTCAATTTCATCGTTATGTATATAACACTCGACACGCCAATGTTTTGCTGGCTCGTACGAGGTCTACTTTATTCGCCCTCTCGACCCCGCCCGCGGCCGCAGACTATAGCTTAAGAGGCGCGTCACCGCCCTCCCCATCCGCTTGCTTTAAGCATGCATGGCGTCGCTGGACCACGCATCTTTCTTTTTCTTTTTTTTTTGCCACGGGCGCGGCGCCGGTTGTTGTGAGAAGCGAATGATATTGTTTGATGGGAGTAGTAAAGGTCAGCCTACCCGCCACCATCGCTGAACGCGTTACGTACGTTGACGAGGATGAAAGACGACAAAGCATACACATATATGCAAGCACGCTTGCATGCATGCGTACACACATATAGGGAGCATGAGCACAAAGTGAGAGTGGGCATGAGGGTACACACTAATATACGCTGCTGACGGTCTTCATATACTGGCCACCTTCATTCTTTCTACTTCAGTAACCAGTGCCAAACTGCGAAACCGTGCGCTGTTTCGTTGCTAGGGTGTTTATTTTTTGTTTATTTATTTATTCAAACGACTGCTCGTGCATATTCGCTAAAACTGTTTTATTCCTGTAATGAGCCTTTTTCGTGTTATCATTTAACGTGAATTGAACTGTTCATTACATCTTGAACTTCACCACTGAATAATATTCAGTTTGTGATGAAGCAGGCAACAATATTTCAGCTACATCCAATAAGTCCTTTATATTAAGTAATTGACTTATCCATACGCTCATTTCATACGCAAATATAAGGCAACGCATTGTCACACATTGTTTGCAGTGGTTTAGTAACAGTAGGCAAAGGGGAACGTAGGCTACTTTAGAACTAGCTATCCCAAGACACAGTTAAGAAATTGGCACTGCATAGGAAGCACACGCATATCACATCCAATATTAACATCCCAATAATCACTAAGGGCCCCCTTCGTGTGCTGCATCATTCAGTAATGGTTCCCGCAATCTCGCAAAAAAAAGAAGTAGTGAACACTGTCACTATATATATATATATATATATATATATATATATATATATATGCGCTCTCAGTTCATAACTGGTTAGTTATCAGCCAGTCACACTGGCGATTTCTATTCACTAAATTTTATTTATGTGGCGTTATAAATTACGCCACGAACAAGACGTCACAAATGAGAAAACAACGGCATGAATAAAAAAAATACCTCCTACGATTTTATGTTATTCAGACAACTTTGAACTGGCTGTACGCTAGACCATTTTCTGAGTAAAAAAATATACTGGGAGTACGACCACATCCGTCGCTGGCACAGAAAAAAGCCTCTTAATTTCACATTCTTATAATATGTGTGAGATGAAATTCGAAATTTTGCACGTCGCATTTAATCCTACGCTTTCTCTTTCCCCCTTCTATATTGAGCTCGAACCATTTGTAACTGGTTCCCATCATCACGTGATCAATATTTGGGCGGAACGATGAAGTAATTACATTGTTTGAGATTTTTCTTCCCGGTTCGCACACTATAATGTTTTACCATAGAGAGAAAACAAGGAGTCCTATTATATAGACATGCTTCTCATGCAAGAACAGTATGTACTATTGTAAGGAAACAATGCGAACATGTTTGCGTAGCTTGAGATGGATGCAAACTACTGTGCTCGACAGCATAGTGCGATTCCGGCTTTCAATGAGAAATTGCGCTGTTAAAATATGACTAGACTTCTTCTGAACCGGTAGTGCGCAAAGTGTTGAGCACTCAAATTAAAGCTGAGCATACCGTTCATTATAGTTGCCACATTGAGATCTCGCAGCACTGGTTTTGCCTAAACTCTGTGAAACGCACACAAATAGCTTCGGCTGCAGACCTTTACTTCGGCTCGCATTCTTAGGCCCACTTGCTCGTTGTTGTTTTTTTTTAATCTTTTTCTGCAGATTGCAGGAACGTTCATCGGCTGTCCCCGACGCGGGGTTTTCATCTTCCTCAATTTATTCGCCATCGAAAAGCGTAAGGAGCAAAATAATGAAGCAAGCGAGCGCAGGGCGCGAAATGAGCGCGAGACGAGGCGACAGAAGCGGACTTTTGCGCTACACTCTTTACGAGAATGGCTTCCATTACGCGGTGCTCGGGACAGGAGAAGAGAGCGTCCCGGCGATCGCATGTGTGATTAGAAAAGGAGGCCGGTCCCTCTTTCACCGGATCCGTCAACTCAGCAAATGAGGATGCGCCTCCCTGGCCGCTCCGAACAGCAGGTCTTTCTTCTTGTTTCTCCTCGGCAGGAGGCTATTCTTTGGTCATCTTTCGCCCTGAGACGAGAAAGGGACGCTCCTGTTATTATATGTGTCTCCATTTGGGTCATCCCCTCCCTCCCTCCCTGGCTCATTTATACGTTTTGTTACTTCTGCTGCGTTGATTTCTTGGTCCGCTCTTTCGGTGCTCTCAGCTTCATGCCTTCTTTGTTGCTTTCTGTTTTTTTTTTATATATGTATATATGTTGTCGCTAGCGTAGTAATCCGGCTATCGGTACTTCGATCCATGTCCTTCTTTCTTGCTCTGTGTCTTGCTATTCTCGCTGTGTTTCCAGTGTTTACGTTCGTGTTCGTTGACATCTCTTCAGCGCTGCCTTATTTCCGCTCGAAGCATTTTCTGTCGTTCATGCACACTTGCTTCCACGCCGGAACATCGAACATCGTATCTGCAGTATTTGAACTCTAAGTATAGACAGCGGGCCGCGTTTAGTTTGGGGCTAGGCGATAACCACGTTGACTATACGCTCCTGACTGCTCACCCATAGTGCGCTTGTGCCATAGCCGGACTGCACCATATGGTCCCCTTCATTCCAGCCTACACGGAGTACGTTCAGGTAAACCGGTCGTGTTTTCGTCGCCGCGGCATGCGTTTCCGCCGTTTTTCGCGACCACGCAATTTCCGGGAACATGCATTTCTTGCCACTACAGTTCTTTTTTTCTTTCTTTTTTATCTCCCCTGTCGTGTCATATCGCATGCTTCTTCCCTAGACAACGTTTGTTGACACTTTTATCAACTTCCGATGACTTCCTCTTCCCCCCTACGTTGTCCGTCTACCGCCCTCTGACTCGGGCCTTGCAAACTTATATCGTGGTTTTCGCAGTGATCCCCGCAGCATTCATTGCAGAACTTTGGTTAGTGTAGTTGCAACGTTATTAGCGTGCAGGCTTTGGACAGCAGCCCTCCAGCTTTCACTGACAAAAAAAAAGATAAAAAGACAGCTTATTACTAAAAAAAAATAAAAGAATTCATGTGCCAGGAAGAAGACAGTGGACTAGGGTGCTTAATACGAAAAACTGTTGTAGACGCACTCTTTTATATGTGTATATATTACTGTCAGCTTGGTGTAAGTTACCTTACATTGGCCCCTCAAAGAGGAACGGAAGCAGAAGGGGAGTGCGGAAGCATGATGGGCGCTGGGCGGTTTCCGTGTGCGCCCTGCTGTGCCACTTGCGAATGACCGAGCTCTTTCGGGCCGTGGCGCTGCCTCTTCCTGCGCCATGTATTAGGTTGCCAGCGCATCCAGCATTTTTTAGTGCCCGGCGGGTGTGGGCGCCTTTCTTTCTACGCGCTTGGGCTTTGCGTATTTTATGCGCGCGTGTGTCGCTGAGTGCCGAGGCCGATGGGGTATCGCCGACGAGCCAGTGCACTCACGGATGGTATATGGGAGGTCGATAGCGGGCACGTGAACGGTCTCGACGTGGCATAAAGAGCAGCTGGCTCGTGAAAAAGATAGCGAGCAGAAGCGTGTCCCCCTGTGGGGGGGAGGGGGAGACAGCGCGAAAAAGCTACGTACAACGTCCGCTTCGCAACATTGACCAAAAAATGTGCGAGCCCAAATTACAAAGTGCTGTGGGAGACTTGGCTGCATTGCTCTTATCCGGTCGTTTAAAGGACGAAGGTAATGATAATAATAAAAAATAACGCGCAAGTCAAAGAGCAGGGAATATTCGCTAGAAGTTGTGGGGCGCTTGCTTGTTATAGTTCGGTCATTATGTTAAGTGCACTTCTCTTGTGTTGCTCGGGGCGTTTTTGACATGGAAATTTGTATTGGCCATATTTCATGCACTCAGCGGCTCTCCTTATCGGTATCGAGCATTATCTGAACATCGGCATACTCCGGCGAGTAGCTCGGCTTGGCTACGGAGTACAATGTTGCTGTTGTTTCCATGGGATCTGCCACAGAAGAAGCTCAGCACGCTTGACTTTTTCGTCCTCTTTGTAGCGTTATGATGCTGGCGTTATTCTTTCACTACATATCGTAAAATCCGCCATTGTAGGGCTTGTTTGAATCACGGACTCTCGGTGGAAAGCGCACTGGATGCGGCTAGCCGAGTCGCGCAGCTGCCCCTAGGTGAATGTGACAGCAGAGCTTACAGTTAGTTGGCGCTAGAGTTGCTGCCGAGGGCCTTGATTACCCTCTGGGACGGGAAAACGTGACATGCTCAAACAACTGCAAATAGCAGCGTTGTTTCTGGCACCATTCAGTTTTGTTATCCCATATGTTACTTTGCCGAAGTAATTCGTGAAGAGACGATTGTTGCACAGTTTCGCGAATCTTATAGAACGTCGCGTAACTGAGGTGCGCGGTTGTTCTAATTAATAGGGGAACTCAAGGGGCTCGATATTTATTCAAGTAATTGACCAAATTGCTATTTTCATATAGTTTCCGCTATTCTAATATAAAAGGACATATCCGTACACTGATAAAAAAAAATCAAGCGCCATGACCATGCTACCTTGCTGTTTTTACCCTCATGCTCAGGAATTTTTGACATTGCCACTTCAGCAATCTGCTGAGCTCTGCCGCAACACACTAGCGTAACCTCAATGAACATCACTTTGAAAATTATATTTCAGAAGATCGACCTAGTTTAAAGAAGTTTTCGTTAGCTACTTTGAGAGGGTACTTACTCCTAATACCATGCGAATTTATGACACTTAGCTGCTTTATAGCAGTGTCTTGGTCCTAACCGAAACACTGCTCTAAAGCAGCAGCGAAGTTAGGACTAAGTGTCGTAAATGCATGTGTTATATAAAAAGACGTACCTTCTTGGCGTCGCGCTTTGAATCTCGTTGAAGCGCTGCCGATCTTTTTAAATATATGTATTTTTTAAAACGTTTTCTCATTAAGCTATGCTAGTGTATTGCGGTGCAGTTCAACAGCTTGCCGAAGGTGCAATGCCCAAAATTCTTGGACATGTGCTACAATATAGCTCTACAATTAACTTCAGTTTAACTGCAAGTGGCAGTTATGAGATTGGAAATAGACCAATCTTGTTTGCTCGTTCATCACGCTTTGGTTCAAGCACGGCACGTCGTAACGTATGAAGTAAAAAACAAAAACAAAAAACGGTCCGACGGTTACGATACACCATAATGCGAAATTTGAGCGCAGCTGCATATGTGTATTCATTTAGCCATACACTGAGGCAAAGAATTTGAGACCGAAATCACCGCACCGACTGGTAGTGGGCCAGTGCCGTCAGTGCCCTCGCAGAGGGAGGGGCAGTATGGGAACGCTGGCATGATGAGCGGCATCGGAGCCAGCTGTGGAAGAAGACGACGAACGCGCGAGCAGTGGCACGGGCGCATTGGCGCGGTTATACGCTGAGGGACGCCGACGCTCAACCCAGGAACGGGTGCCTCAGAGCTGCGGCCTGAAACAAAAACAAAAATAAGCGGATCCAAGCAGGTATACCAGAGACTGTACCAAGAATCATGCGCTTTCAAGGTCGACAAGTAGGTACCGCTTACTGGGGTCCATCTGGAGAAGTTGGAAGTAGTACGCTTCCGGCTACATTTCACTTACATGGAAAATGTATGTTTGCTTTGCATTTTGACCCCTGCACCACAGCCACATCGCGCAAGCGGGCAGACAATAGTTCCACGACCTTGACACAATTGACAGCCACTCGGTGCAATTCGGTGCAACATACTAGGCATGTTGTGTTGCTTCCAAAAGAAGACGACGACGAAGGTGCCAGGACATGGCTAGAGAGATTAAGTATGTCATTAAATATTAGCAAAAGTGCGGTCTTAGTATTACCATTAACGGCACAGGTACATATATCTTTGCAATACCGACAGGAAATCATTCCTCAAGTTCACGAAGTCAGGTACCTTGGTGTTATTTACGATGGCAAACTCACCTGACGCAGTCACATTGAATATATTAAAACAAAGGCAGAACGAGCCGTAGCTATTCTTCGCCGGCTCAACCACCGCCGCTCCGGACTACGCAGGGGTACCTTACTGATGATTTATAAAATGTATGTTCGGCCCATATGGGAATTCGGCTGCGTAATATTTTCCGGTGGCCCCGCCTACAAAATTAAACCTCTGATACGTTTAGAACGAGAAGCTCTACGGTCATGCCTCGGGCTAGCCTAGATTTGTTGCCAACGCTGTTTTATATCAGGAAGCTCATATACCCACCCTAGATTGCAGATTCCGCATGCTTAGGGTTCAGACACCTTTAAAAATTTATGACTTTTTAAAAAGGCATACGCAATATGCATTTATCACTGAACCATCTGAGTTTGTTAGGTATCGTGGTCAAGGTTCCACAGTCCTCAGATATTATGTGTGCTAGCACAGTTACAACAATTGGATGTGTCCATACGCCAAGTTTGTCAGTCAAATGATGCCTTAACAGACCTCAAAATTGAGTTCGATAACATATTTCCGAATCATGCTAAACTGTTACCAAGGCGAGATCTAATTAATATCTTACACGACCACCTACACCAACTAACCACTGAAAATGTAATAGCTACTGACGTTTCTGTGTGCAATGAGAAGGCAGGAGTGGGGATCTTTTGTGAATCTCTGTAATGGTCTTACTCCTTTCGCCTTCCCGATTTCACACCTATATTTCAAGCAGAATTTTTAGCAATTATATTAGCGCTACGAAAACTCCCCCAAAACGATCCATTAGCTGTTATTGTGACCGACTCGCTATCTGTACGTACAGCACTAACTGCATCTTTAGATACAAAAATTCAAAGAGCATTTCGTTCGATGGTACCTCCGTACTTACGGAAAGTATGTTTGCTTTGGGTACCGGGACATCATGGGTTTCACTTGAATGAAATGGCCGATTCACTCGCACGAGCATCCCTCAACGGCCCTATCATATCTGTTTTGCCGACATCAGCTTATGTCACCGCGGCTAGGTAAAGAAATTTCGCTATATGTCAAAACTCTGCAACATCCATGCAAACACCGTCTTCTGATTTCCACCATCTTGGATTCCCATGGAATATTAATTGGTGTCCTACAAGACAATTGGAAGTTTCTTTTACAAAATTGAGATGTCGTATACCTCCTCTAAATTTTTACTTACACAGGTCTGGTCTCGCTATGTCCCCTATATGTTCTTTTTACAGTGCACCTGAAACTATCGAACATTATTTTCTCTCCTGCCGCCACTTTCTAAGACAAAGAAAGCTATTAGTATACTCATTCACCAAACTTGGGCTATTGCTAACCTCGCCAACCATTCTTTCTTTTGGTGCGACCTCACTGGGATCCAGCCACAGGGATGCTTTTCTTGCAATTTACAATCTCATTAGTGAGACAAAAAGAATACCTTGCTGAATTTGTAAAATTATCAATATTTTCTATTATTTCATTTACGTTAAGTTTTTTTATCAAAATTCTTAATAATATTTTGATCACACCTCTAAATTACAGTTCTAGTCCCACGCTCCACTATTTAAATCTTGATTCGGTTTACTTCTAAGCACACGGAAAAGTTCAAGACATCTCACATTACATCATCGACGGCTGCAGAACTCGCAGCTATCCGTGCTGCTCTGGAGTTTATTGTTCACAGATCATCACATTCATGGTCCATCTTATGTGACTCAAAGGCAGCTCTCCAGTGTCTGATGTCCCCTTTCAACCACGGACCAAATGTGCAACTAGTCGCAGACATCCGACTACTCCACCATCACGCAATCAACAAGGGACACAACATCATCTACCAGTGGATACCGGGTCACTGCGGAATTTCGGGAAATGACAGTGCGGATGATGCTGCCCGGTCGGCCCATGATGGTGCCCAGATTGTACCCATACCGCTGTCAAGAACAGATGCAGCCACAAGTCTTCGCTCCATCGTTCGCGAGCTTACGCAGAATCTGTGGAACACCAGTGAATTCACGAACGCACGTCTCCACAGATTGGATCCACGTCTGCAACTCCGCCTACCACCAGGGTTACCACGAGTGGAAGCAACACTTCTGTGCCGCCTGTGGCTCGGCGTGGCATTCACGAACTCCTATTCATTCCGCATTGGAATGGCCGACAGCCCTACTTATGACACCTGCGGCTGCGAGGAGACGATTGAGCACCTCCTTTGTGACTGTCCCCGTTACAAAGTGCCAAGAAAAGTGCTCGTGACCGCGCTCGAAAAACTGGACAATCGCCCCTTTACAGAGGAAAAAGCTCTGGGACACTGGTCCAGACGGGCTTCGGCACTCAAGGCCTTAAGGGCTTTGCTGAAGTTTTTATGGACATGCGAATTGTGCGACCGCCTTTGAATGTTGTAGCGCGTAGTTTCACGTTACTGCGTGAATTTTCTGCTTTCCATTCTTTTTCTCATCTTCTTCTTTCTCCTTTTATTCCCTTTACCCCTTTCCCCAGCACAGGGTAGCCAGCCGGTACTTACACTGGCTAACCTCCCTGTCTTTCCTCCCCTTTGTCTCCTCCTCCTACGGAAAACCGCCTGCTTCTTGGCCAATCTCCCATAGTGGGTATGCGCCACTGTCTGGGACACAAGACAAGACAAAAGATCTACACACAGGCAGGACGGAAGAAGTAGCGTGCCTGTGCCTGAGCTCCCGAGCACGGGTTCTGGTCAAGTAGCTGGCGGTTTTCTTTTAATTTGTGTCTTTTACGTAATTGTTTTTGACCCTTTGTTTCAATATCTGTTAACTTACCAGAGTAATTTCCTAGTTATCTGCAATGCCACTTTCATCACCAGGCCAGGAGGCTTCCACCTGATCGGCCTCTGTTCCTAACTCTGATTTGCCGGTGCAGCTCTTCTTACGCAGTGGGTGGAGCAGCGTACCTGTGGCTTTGGTTCCGAGTGATGGCGAAGTGATTCGCATGAAGAATCCCAAGGCAATTCAAACCGAACTCTGAATGGCCTCGGCCAATTTTAAACAAATCACCGAGGTTCGACAGTTTGGCCGAGGAGGCATTCTTTGCTGCTCGTCAGACCAGGCTTGTGTTCTAGATTTACTGAAGTGCGATGTTCTTGCGACACATCCGGTGAGCAGTTTCATTCCTCATCACCTTGCATGTACCAAAGGCCTAATCCGCGGTGTCGACATAAGTCTATGTCCGGCAGAAATTTTGGAAATGTTTCCAGCGGCAGACGTGATTTCTGTGTATCGTTGCAGCCGTGTCGCTGATAATAAGCGCATGCCCACAGAAACAGTCATTGCTACTTTTGCTGGAATGAACCGCCCATCGGTAATCAATGCATGGTTCTTTATATACCGAGTTCAGCCTCTATCACCTCGTGTCCTTCAGTGTTTAATGTGCTGGCGGGTTGGGCACTCCATAAAAGGTTACAGGTCGAACACACGATGCCCAATTTGTGGAGAAGGCCATAATTCAAATGACTGTTCTTCCCGAAATGAGTTCTGCTGCCTTTGCAGTGGTCCCCACCCTGCAGATGAGCCTAATTGCCCTGCAAGGTCAAAAGAAGTGCAAATCCTCAAAATAATTGATAGACGTCGATGCTCTCGTCGTGAGGCCATTGGAGAAATTCAGAGCAGGACTCAAGGGTATGCTGGTATAACGGCCCGTCAAACACTGTGTATGGAAAACTCAAGCTCTGAGGCTGTGGCAGCTTCTGTAGAAAAGGCGTTGGAGAAAGCAATGGAGCGCATTGTGACAAATCTCACCGACTCCCTTGTTCAGGTGCTGTCCTCACAACTAGCTCCGTGACTTGAACTAACTAATAAATCCAATATTGAGGATCCGGTGTCGGGTCTACCGTGGAGTCCACTTATTGAAATATCGTCTGCGCAGCCACTCACGAATAACGATTCATCAAAACCATCAACTTCTGAGAAAGTCGACCACATCTGTCTCTCCGATACATATGGGATGGAAAATCAAGATGTAGATGTGAACCCCCGATCTCTTAAACGAACAAGGTCACCGACAGAGAAAAAATCTAGCTCTCCCAACAACTCCAAGGCAAAAAAGAACGTTATAGAGATTCTGACTAAGAAGGGCTTCTTAAAAGAGAGCGTTTTAGACCAAGCAGTCTCTGCTGCTCGGATTTATTCACCATAGGAACTTTAACAGTAATTTAGTGGAACTGTCGTACCATACTTTCCGCTGCAATATATTTATTATATCTTATTTCTAAACATTCTCCAGATATTAATATATGACAGGAAACTTGGTTTGCTACTGGGCAGACTCATCATCTCAAAAAGTTTCGATGTTTTCGATCGCATCGCCAATCCCGAGTTCGTGGTTTAGTTTTGTTTGTCTCATCAAAAACCTGCCGTAGAGCTACTATAGCATACCAGATAATGTCCCCAGACTGTGAAATCTTAGCACTTAACACTTCCTGGTTGCACACTTTTTCTATAATTAACACGTGCTTCCCCTCTGGAGTGCAAGATACCCGTTATCTAGATACCTATATTGCTTGCAGTCAGAAGAACATGATATTAGTGGGAGATTTTGATTCTCGTCGTGTATCGTGGGGTTTCCGAACGGTCACTTGTGGCAAGCGCTTGTGGGATTGGGTCTTAACGAATCATTTCTCTTGCTTGTATTCTAGAGCACATACTTTCGCTGGACTTGACTTAGACAACATAAGATCAATTTCTCTTACTTCCAATCTCGTCAAATTAATAGAAAGGGTTGTTCACGGCCGTATGACAAATTTTATGCAGGATTATACCCTTCTCAGTCCTTGTTAAATTGGATTTCGTCCCGGCCACTCCATATGGTGCGCCCACGTAGATTTAGAGAGCCACAGTAAGCTTGCTCGCCACAAACGAGAGTACGCAGCTTTGGTGACGCTAAATGTATCAAAAGCATACGATTCGGTAGAATATTGTATTTTATTCGATAAGCTTCAGTCTACGAATTTCCCAAGATATATAACCACTTGGAACTATGAATTTATAGGGATAGTAGTTTTATTGTTACCAACACGGTATTTCGACGTCCAAACACAAGCAGACAAGAGGTTCCACAGGGTTCCGTTCTTTCACCTATATTGTTTAACATTTTGCTAAGCACAATTCCTTTGTCTCCGGAAGTGCATGTGTATCTTTATGCGGACGATATCGCATTTTTTACATCCGCAAATAATATACATTCACTACAACAGTCGTTGCAGAATTACTTATGAATGCTGGAGACGTGGCTAGAGGGATTATGCATGTCGTTAAATATTAGCAATAGTGCGGTATTAGTATTCCCATTAACTGCAAAGGTGCATATATTTTTACAATGCCGACAGGAAACCATTCCTCAAGTTGACGAAGTCAAGTACCTTGGTGTAATTTACGATGGCAAGCTCACCCGGCGCAGTCACATTGAACATATTAAAACAAAGGAAGAACATGCCGTAGCTACGCTCCACCGATTCAGCCACCGTCGCTCTAGACTACGCAGGGATACCTTACTGATGATATATAAAATGTATGTTCGGCCCATATTATAATTCGGCTGCGTAATATTTTCCGGTGGCTCGGCCTACAGAATTAACCTCTCATACATTTAGAAAGAGAAGCTCTACGATCATGCCTCGGGCTGCCTAGATTTGTTGCCAACGCTGTTTTATATAAGGACGCTCATATACCCACCCTAGATTGCAGATTCCGGATGCTTATGGCTCAGACATTTTTAAAAAAGTTATGACTTTTTAAAAAGACGTATGCAATGTGCATTTATCACTGAACCGTCTGAGTTTTTTCAAGTATGGTGGCCGAGATTCCACAGTTCTCAGATAATATTTGTGCAAACAAGGTTACCAAAATTGGATCTGTCCATACGCCAAGTTGGCCATTCAATGATTCCTTAACAGACCTCAAGATTGAGTTCGAGGACATATTTCCAAATCATGCTAAACTATTACCAAGGCGAGATCTAATTAATATCTTACACGGCCACCTACACCAGCTAACCACTGACAATGTAATAGCTACTGACGCATCTGTGTGCAATGAGAAGGCAGGAGCGGAGATCTTCTCTGAATCACTTCAATGGTCTTACTCCCTTCGCCTTCCCGACTGACACCCATATTTCAGGCACAATTATTAGCGATTATATTAGCATCACGAAAACTCCCCCAAAATGACCCATTAGCTGTTATTATTGCATGTGCCGCGAGCCATGGCAACGGACTTGCAAGTGGAAAGCAGCAATCGGGCATTTATAGATGGTTTTAGATCTCGCGCTTTTCATGCTCCAAACTAGAGCGTTGATCGAACTGTCCTGCTTGAAAAGCTGGCGGACGCGCAGTGCGGCGCGCTTTACGCTCAACTGGCGTTCGCTTTGAATTCACCGTAGTGTCTACGCGACTCGCAGGTCCTGAAGCAAACAAACGCACGCACGCGCGCTCGCACGCAACGTTGCATGACGCTGCGGAGAACGGGCGTTTCGTTTGCTGCTACAAGATTGCGGGGTGGCCCCCTTCTCGCTGTTCAGCAGTTTCCAGGAGCTCTACATGCGGCACAAGAGTTCTCTAAAAAATTTCCAGGAGCATGCCGAGGGGTTCTTCGAAAGCACACAAGAGAGTCGAAAAATGAGGGTCATAAAAATAATAGGTCATATATGACCTATTATGCATGACGTGAGCGTACTAAATTTATCGCACGTCCTGTAAATACCTTCAATTTTATTCAATTAATTTTAAATAGTATATTTCTCTCTCTCTCCATATATATATATATATATATATATATATATATATATATATATATATATATATATATGTGTGTGTGTGTGTGCGCGCGCGCGCGCGCGTTTGTGTGTGTGTGTGTGTGTGTGTGTGTGTGTGTGTGTGATTGTGTGTGTGTGTGTGTGTGTGTGTGTGTGTGTGTGTGTGTGTGTGTGTGTGTGTGTGTGTGTGTGTGTGTTTGAACGAGACGAACGAAAACCGAGGAGCCAGATTTTTATTAATCATATTGGAAGAAGCCAACAGGCAATGTCACCAAGGATAGCATAGGGGAAATTATCTGTAGTTCTTCATTTAATTGAAGAAACAATAGGTAAATGGAACTGAAAGTGGATGAAAAAACAACTGGCCAGAGGTTGCATACGAACCCACGTCTTCCCATTACGCGTGCGATGCTCTTATCAACTGAGCTACCGTGGCGCCATCTTCCCATACACTTTCTGGCCTATTTATATTTTTAACTGTTAGAACTAATTTTGGGAGTGTTAGCCAACGCCACCACTGACGGCCTTGGCGGCGGATGCGGAACATCCTTTCTGCTGCAGGCGTCACGTCTACGTGAACTTTTTGGATTAAAGCTTCACTCAAAACGTTATTTACACACACACACACACACACACACACACACACACACACACACACACACACACACACACACACACACACATATATATATATATATATATATATGGAAGCTCAGTACTTGATCTTGTTGTGACATTTTGGTGCGGAACAGAATGTGAAAGCCTCAACTGCAGCTCCAGAAAGAAAGTTAATAGTGTATGGTTATCAAGAAAGCCAACAAAATACGCGTGAGTTAAACGAAAACGAAACTTGTTGGTCGATGCGTATATGCGCAAAACAAGTAACGAGTCATCGTTCTTATGTTCTTTCTTTCGGGAAACAGCGCATGATGTATGGATGCCTGAAGTTATATTATTTTTTTTTATTTTTAGGAGTTCTCTTGGGACAACTGCTTGAAAACTGTGCTGAGAAAAAAAATTACATAAACTGGTAAATCTAACTCGGAAGGGTAACTGGAGAAAGACTAGAGCGACTGGAGTTTTTCTTACACGCCTCAATATTTAGCGCTCGGTAACAGTCTTAGGCAGATTTACTACATTTGTGACATATGTTAACGAACGGCTGGGCATTCTTATCACCAAAAGCTCAGTGGACCGGCTAGCGCTGGCGCAGCTGCTGGATTAAAGAACGTCTTGAGTTCGAGCGACTCTGGCACTGTATTAGCAGGCTAACTCTAGATGTATTCAATTACGCTCATTATCGCTGCAGTTTAGCGTGGTACTACTTGCCATCAATAACGCCATTAGTCGCTATCACTGTGCATAGAAAGGACGAGTCTATACTATACCACAACAGATACCATCGACCGCTGTCCTTAACCTGTAAATAGCGCCGCTGCGGCGGTCTGGAATACTATAGGCGCGTCATGGCGACTTAGACTGTTGCGCCATGGCCACATGTGATGCGCTTTCATCAAGAGGCTGTGGTTCAGAGAATTGAGCGGACGAGCAGAGCACGTTCACAGGGAGACTGACGAAAAATAAAGCTAGAAGGAACCCAGTGCCGCAAAGTCTATAGCGGTTCTTTTTCTTTGATACTCCCCCACGCATCGCACCGAGTGGCCGTACCTGGCGATAACCAGGACGGGGTGGTGAGCAAGGTGATGACAGAGGGCGAAATGAAAAAAAGAAAAACGAAAGATCATTACAAAATCTCGCCATATCACTGCTCAATGAGACTGAACGAGTACAATTGGCGTTGCTTGTTCTGCACGTTATATAGGCCTGATCGGGCGCAGTGCCAGTATACCAAAAGGAGATATCTTGCTGATGCTTTTTTTATTTGTACGTTTACTGATGCTCGAACGGGTGATTAGGGTACATGAACAATACTGGGCTCTATAACGTAAAACTATTCCAATGTGTTTTTATTCCAGTCTCCTGACGTCAAATTTACGCAACCGCCGACGCAAGCATCGGGCGGTGACGCGCGGCGTTGTTGAAATAGCCCAATCGTACGCTTTCCTGATTCATAGGCAGTCCCCTTTGTTCGCTTCCCAAATGAATAACATTGCCTACACTAAGCGGTTTTTGTTATGTAATTGGCTGATAAGAGGCGAGGTGCGCGCTCAAGTCTAGAGGGTTTCGATCGGGCTGAGCCAGCGCAGTGAAAATAGATAAACGAATGAAGAGGGTGGTGTCGGCGTCTGCAATTGGTCCGCTTCCCCTTACTTAGCTTGCGGTGGCTGGTCAAAAATCGCGGTAGCATGCAACGGAAGGTTAAGAATGCCGCTAAAACAGATCCTCAGCAAGGAAGCGTTGGCAGAGCGAGGTCATAAACGTGCCGAAAGTGCTCGATAATGTTTCACGGCCACGCAAAAAGTTTTATTGTACCCAAATAAACCCATGCCCTCCAGGGGGTGCGAGTAGCCAGTGCCTGAGTGATCAGCGGCAGCCATCTTTTATTTCTTTCGGAACGGGACAGCCTGCGGCTATTCAAAAAAAAAAAAATCAGTTTTGTTCGGCATATTAATGCATCTTTAATGCGTGCACGTCACTTTGACGTGGTGAGTTCTCGCGGTTTTCTGATGTCGCTTGACTAACAGGCGAAGTGGGCGCAGCCCGAGAACTTTTGACCAATAGCAGTGGGCTAATGGCGAAAAGGCGTTGAATAAGGAGCAATTATTTTTTTTTGTTCGGTTTAATCATGCTTACTCAGTGTGTAGACGTCATATAATATGGGCAGCTATTCCGGTTTTCGTGACGTCGCGTGACAGACAGGCGAAGTTGGGGTTGGCCTAATAATTTTTTGACCAATCGTGTAGGGCTGATTGCAGAAGTGAAATAGAAAAGTTTGGAATAACTTTACGTTATAGCGCCCCTGCACACCTTCGTACCTTCTGGCAATGCGTTTGGTACCGTTAGAGCACATGAATATTGATAACTATTGTAATGTAACAATTACATGAGGCAGATGGATTGGAAAGCCTTATTTAGGAGTTTCACAAGAAAGCAGAGTGCAGAGGTAGGAAGCCCAAAGTATTAGCGAATGCGATGGTGGACAGTAAGAAACGTTAATGACTCGAACGACTCGTCAAAGGCTCAGATCCGCAGAGTTGCTGACACTAATTCTCAATCGTAGAATAAATATTACTACTGGAAGGCTCCATGTGAAGTTCAAAAATTGGATATGTTTTTAGGTATAATTCTTATAGACATTAAATAGAGTTTGTATGAAATATATACATATTTTTTAAAGAATTAAATGGAAATCATACGGAAAATGTATGGAAACATTAAAGCGTTATATGGAATTATTCAGTATAGGGACGTTATCTGGACATATAACGGTCTTTATAACACTAGTCAAATGTGCAGCCACATACTTTGCTTTACTATCACTGTCGTCTAAAAAAAAAGGAAAACGTGTGACGTTTTGTAAGCGCAAAGCATAGATGACGCAAGGTTGGCTTTGCCTTAGCTTGCCTCCAGCACAGAGATTGTAGGAAGAAATACCTTCTCAGTTATCACTCACTACATTTGGACTGGCCTAAACCTTGCACTCTTGGACTCGCGGCACAGATGTAGTCAGCGCTAGAAAGTTCTTTGTCCGGAGAGAAGCTTGGGAGCGTTTGTAGCAACGCGCTGCACGAAAAAAGCACGTGAAGGACACGACGCGGTATTTAGATTAATAATCAGTTCTTGTTAGGAATGGCAGTTGTTTTTTTTTTTTCTTTTCTAGAGAGGGAACGTGAAGTGATAGAAATCTCTTTCTGTAGCGTGCGAGTGCATGTGCAGGAAATTACAAGAAAAGAAAAAGGTCGCAGGTGATCTCGCTTCACGGGGCGCCGAGTTAGAGCGCGTGGTAAATGAAACATAAAGGACGAAGAAGCGCATTGGCAGCACTAAAGCAATATTCACGTATTTAATAATGTCAGCCGCCTAAGCTAAGTAACACGTATTTCAGCCTCTTGACTGCGTTTCGGTCATTTTGTTTTTGCTTTTGCGAATTTCGATATAACGCATGTCATTAACAGGGTGTTTGGAAGAGGCGTTCGCACACAGCCAGGTCTGCATTGAAACAGGGTAGCTAACCCTCTTTCTGCGTTTGCGTCTTCACGTTGTCTTACGTGCTTCACTTAAGCTGGCAAACGTTACAACCATGTGCCCACTGCATGGATTTCAGACACTTGAAATATGGAAAGGAGATAGAAAGAAAAAGAAACGAAGAAAAAAGTGTGCCACTTTCACAAACTTGACGATTTTGCAGCGACACTCGGCATGTATCCTGTTACGGCGCGACTTCGTTGCGCTCACTACAGTTCGCGATGTTTCAACTCTTACACCCATCTTCTCTGATGTATTGGTGCCCGTTAATAGCCAAAGAAAGCAGTTCCAGCCGGGATTCAAATCGATGAATGGTAGTCAAAGCACGCTCGCAACGTGCGTTCTTTTTATTTTACTTTTTTTTCTTTTAATTTTTGCCTTCTCTGCCACTGCCCGTTGTAGCTTCCGCAATGCGCAGCGTCTGTGGGGAGCGTGCCATTTGTCGTCTTTATAAATTGAGGTTTAGCACATATAGCTCATCGCAAATCGGCGTTCGGAGCAAAAATATAGAACCATTCGTCTCCCTTAAAAGTGGCGAGTAAACCGGGGGCATTCTAACTACGACCTCAGGCAAGGCGCTACGCCTCGGTACTCAGGGCTCGGTGACTAGGTTTCCATTTGCCTGCTGTCTTAGGCTCAGGCGATTACCAAAGGCACGGAGTGCATTAGCAATCGAGGGAGCCCATTGCGTGACAAGAGCCTCGGTATAGCACGACCGCGTATGTGCTTTCGGCAAAGGGATGAAGAAAAAGAAGGAGAAAGAAAGTTGCTCGCGAGAGCTTCGCTCCACTAGGCGAGCGAAGTTTGGAATGGGCACTGATGGGGATTTATGGCGTTCAGACAGCCGCTCTTCTTTGCCACCTAGATGTGTAAACACTTGCCCCAGCTCTGCCTCCAAATGAATTCTTGTTTCTATTGGCGCCCCACTTACAGCTATGGACATGGAGTGAACGCTTCCATAGTAACACTTTTCAATTTGGCTCTGTAACTATATAGAGAAAGATAAATGAGAAAGTTGAGACTTATTTCCAGCCCTCTTGCATTTATGTATAAGGCATTTGTAGCCTTCTGCTAGTGTGTCTGTCTCGCACTCCGTTTCAATTCAATGTATGAATAATTTAGTTCTCTCTTTTGAACGTCCTTGTGCTATTCAGGTTTTAATATTAGCGGATAATTAATTATATATTACGTGTAGAAAAGCTCAGATGGTTATAAAAACTATTTTATGAAAATTCCTGGTAAAATCTGGTAAAACAAGGTGACATCGGCGCCTTTCTCTTGCGTTACTACACTTGCAAATAAATAATTGCATATGCACGACGCCATTTATAATCTCTAATGCATACAGAATATTCTTTTGCTATTCAATTTCTATTCTATTCGAGAATTTTGTATTCGATGCTTTGATTATTTTCTTATGGCCCAACAAATAGTATTACTGCTATTTCTAGATCCAGCCTACATAGAGCCTGCAAGTTCGCGCCGTTTGGCAAACTCAACCAGACCACGAAGATTAATCATATTGATTTGTGAAACGTGGAGCCTTGGTTTGGTAGGAGCTCACCACGTTTGTGTCACCAACGTGATTTGTGAGTTCGCAAGCTGATATATAAATAGTTTTTGTGTAAAAGATAATCGTGTATGACCTCATATTAGGAGTACCTCTGCAGCCAGATATATACTGAAGCAAAGTACATATTCAGGAACGGTAGAGAATGTGACCTGGCAATTCACTGTCGGGATCGCAAGTGCGCTCCAAACTTTGGCGCATGCTCTGTTACCGCAAGAAGTCACGAGAAGTCGTTGAAGTCGGTAATGGAAAGCAAGGAGAATCACTGAGGCAGACGAGCGTTGAGTGAACGTATAGCACCCATCTCATTATTATCTGAGGGAGTGCAGTACCTGGACTCGACTGCGCACTTATACGCTCTAGGATGAGGAGGATGTTGTTGACTGCCGCTGGATCAGCCTCGCGGGAATCGCCCACAATTGCTCCGCCCCTGAGCCACCTTTCAGCAAAGGTTAAGAGACATAAAAGCTGTACGTTTTATGTGAAGCGCGTCATCACTCATAGCGCATCGCGAGACGGGCGAACAAGACTGCTAACAGCGATGCGGAACACGACCCTAGCCCACCGCATCTTGTGAGCCAACCATATCACAACTACCCCCACCCCCTTCCCTCTCTCTCGAGCGAGACACAGTGCACTGAAATGCATGACATGAAAGCATCCACAACTTGATTGCACGTATCCAGTTGAGAAAAGCGCTAAGGAACAGGATAAAGCGAGGACCATGTGTCGTTTTTCTATATAATCTGCCCTCACTCGGTCTTGTCCTTAGCGCTGTCCCTGCCTGCCCTGAAATGAGTCTGCTGAACGTTACCATCCACAGGCTTAATACACAACGCTTTAGGACTTCAGGGCGAGCCGGCACACTTTCCTCCTAAATGTCCCGGAATTTTAGCTAGATAACACCCATATTAAGTAGATTTTTATCCGCATCCGTTTGTAAGTTACCTATTTCGCAGAACATAAATGGTCGTTTAGGCATTGCTTTCTTTCTCCCGATTTCTTTACGACTTAAAAGATAGAAAGAGAGCGCATGAATGATTGTTAACACGGAATAAACAAGGGGGCTAACCAAGGGGCCCGATATTTATTAATCATGATACCAAACAATGACACCAAGGAAAACATAGGGGAAATTACTTGTTACTAATTGAATTCAAGAGATAAAAAATAATGAAAATGAAAGTGGGTGAAAAAACAACTTGCTGCAGGTTAGGAACGATCCCACGTCTTCGCATTACCCGTGCGATGCTACACTAATCGAGCTACCGTGGCGCCGTTTTCCCATCCACATTCTTGGGTATTTATGTTTCATAACTAGAACTAGCCTGAGTGTTAGCCAGCGCCACCACTTACAAACCTTGGCGGCGGATGTGGAACATCCTTTCTTCCGCAGGCGTCACGTATACGTGATCTATTTGGGTGAAGGCAACTGGTTGCCTTCGAGCTTCGCACGCGTAATGCGATGACGTGGGATCGTTCCCCACCTGCGGCAAGTTGTTTTTTTCATGCACTTTCATTTCCATTAATTTATCATTTGTTTAATTTAATTAGTAACTACAAGTAATTTCCCATATGTTTTCCTTGGTGTCATTGTTTGTTGGCTTCTTATGATATTATTAACATTGAAGTGATTTATGCCGTGTTCCACGATCAACTTCCTGTAAAAGATGTGACGTCGGCGCGAATGTGTAAAATATGCCCTCTTGACAGGGATGGCATCGCCATCTAGCTAGGAGCGGTGAAGCGAAGTACTGCATCATGACACTAACGAGCGCCGACAATGGACGCTTCGGTAGTTTAAGCGCAGCGAAGGCTCCAACGCGGTGTAGTATGGTGTAGGCAGTGTAGGCCTTCCGTTAAGGTGACGACGTATATATACATATATAGTTTCCGCACATGGTTTGTCTTTCGCGTCGGATTAGCCTGTGACGCCTCGTCACCCACGGAGTGCAGCTTCAACATGCATCAGCAGTGCTTACACGCCGCCTACTGCTTCGCTTGCGATGGCACCAACTAAGCAAAATGCTGCGATAAGCGGCGCAGAAAGGCAACGACGTCGACAGGCGAATCTCGCTTGGGTCCGGTGAGAGACACGCCAGCCTGAAGCAGAACGCCCTCGCACGTTCGCGATCCCCCGCTGCGAACTCTGCCGCTCGCATTCCTGAAGCTGAGCAGACACTGCGGAGCCGCACCTTCGCCGAAGCGACGCGGCAGCCGGACGCCGCTCGGCAACAGGACGCCGCACGCCAAGCAAGCAAACTTGTAACACGGTCGCCAACAGGCAAATCGTGAGCCTTTGGCTGCAGCGGACCGCGAGTTCACGAAGTGATTTATTAACAACCCGGTCGGTTTCACTTGTACGGTTTGTGAACGCCTGCGGTTTATGGCGGATTTGCGCCGAGCTCCGGCGCCTGCGGTGTAGTGTCTCCGGGTGAAGTTTCCCAGTCGCGAGTCGTTCGACAACTTTCGCTTCTGTCGCGGTTGTCGAAGACAATTTGCAGTCGTAGGGTGCCGCTGATCGCTACTTGCAACTTAATTCTTCACGTACAATAAACATGCAACAGCTTCTGTGAAGGCACGTTTGACATTCGTGTTCTACCGATTCCTATGAAAGAGGGATCAAGCGTATACTTTTTTTTATTTTTTTTTAGTTCTTATACGCTAGAATTGCTTGCAAGAGCAGACCATCCGACAGAGATATTGGACGCAATATTAGCGCAGTCTGCCAGCCAGTGACCAACACCACTTACTAACAGCTTTGTGAATTCGTCGCCTATTTAAACAAAGATCGATTGTACAAATAAACTCACCGAATACCATGCCAGTAATTGTCATTTTCCTCTCTGTCACGGGCACATGCACAAAAAAAAAACATTTCTGGAACAGCCTTTGACAAACAAGGCTCCTCGCAATACAGACTGCCGGCCCCATCAATAAGAAAGAGAGAGAAAATGATAAACGAAAGACAGGGAGGTTAACCAGGACTGAGCCCGGTTGGCTACTTTACACTGTGGAAAGGGAGTTTACGTAATGGCCAGTATGCTGGTCTCGCGAATCTCACCTCACTAGATCAAAGCGTCCGCTGTCCACGTAGATAACGGGTCGAACGCAGTTGAACATTTAAAGCAAACTTTAATCAGACTGCGAAGGTCAAAAAAGCAAGTTAAAAGCGCACAAGACGTTCAGTTTTTCAGCCCGTAAAGAAGTGTTCCTCTCTATGGGCTAGTGGGGTAAGTTTAGCCGTTTCGAGTTTTTTGAACCGCGTTTTCCATCCCCGTTTCCGTTCCCCAGGCCCGGCCGGAAAACAGCCCCTGACACCTCGGAGCGTCGTCACTCGGTCACTTCCAGAAACCGAACGGATGGAGCCCGTTCCTTTCTCTCGCGAACAGCTCGGAGTCAGCAGGGGTTCAGTGAAACAGAGTGGAATAAAAGAAAGGAAGGCTCGCCTCCCTCCTTGAAGAGAAAGCCCGGCCGCGCGTTCGCGATGTGCACAGAACAGCCAGTAAAGGCCACACCTAATCGCAGTGTGCAGAGAAAGCTTCTTTGGCGTCGCTTGATGGTGGGCGGATTCTTCATTCGCTTCTTTTGGTTGAATCCACTTATTTGAGACGGCGGGTGACGGTAATTCGATACACGCAAAGGAACTGCAGTATTTTCGTTATTTTCACATATTAAATTGAAAAGTATTCGGTAATCCTGTAGATATTCGAAGCTCATTTTCCCTTTCTCAAATATTCGCGCTCGATTCCAGAACTCCCTTGTTCACGCATCGCTCATACACATAAATGGTAGCTGTATCTTGCCATACAATTTCATCGAAATGAATTGCAGAGCTGTAATAAACGGGGCTGGTTCGGTGCGTAACTGAAACAAATATTTATTACTATTAAGGATGAACACATAAAAACAGAGACAAAGGCAAAAAGGGAAAGAGCGGGCTTGAATCCGGCACCGGAAGTGTCACGGCGCCTACCTGCTCAAGAGGACGGAAATATGAGATAGAAAGATGGGAAGACAACAAAGAAAAATATGACACAAGGCAAGGACATCACCAACAACAAAGAATATAGGTAGTGCATCGAGAAAAAAAAGGAAAGAAAAAAAAGCAAGCTGCTAAACTTGAAGTAAATCACAAATAAAGATGATGAAGACTTGTAAACCAACAGTCCCGAGGTCTCGTCACCCACTGCAAGAGCACAAGAACCAGAGAAAACGAATATGCAAATGAACAAATAAAGCCCTAATAGCTAGCTTAGCAGGACTCTTTGAGGAACTATCAGACATTGTTTGGTATATCATCGGCCTTAGTGAGATTAGAAGAACTGGTGAGGCTTATACATTGCTGAGTAACGGACATGTCCTCTGCTATAGAGGTCTCTCAGATAAGAAGCAATACGGAGCAGGACTTCTAATTCATAAGGACATAGCGGGCAACATTGACGAATTCTAAAGCATTAATGAGAGGGTAGCAGTAGTCGTAATCAAACTTAATAAAATATATAGATTAAAGGCAGTACAAACCTCCGCTCCAACATCCAACCACGATGATGATGAAGTAGATCAGTTTAATGAAGATGTTGAATTAGCGATGAGAAAAGTGCAAACTCAGTATACTGTAGTAATGGGTGACTTTAATGCAAAAGTGGTGAAAAAGCAAACTGGCGAACAAGCAATTGACAACTACGGCGTCGATTCTAGGAACGCTAGAGGAGAGATGCTGGTAGAATTCGCCGGAAAGAATAAGCTGCGAATGATGAACATCTTTTTTCAAGAAGCGTAGCAACAGAAAGTGCACCTGGAAAAGCCCTAATAGTGAAACAAGAAATGAAATTGATTTCATACTTTCTGCCGATCCCAGCATAGTGAAGGATGTAGAAGTGATAGGTAGGGTAAAGTGCAATGATAATAGGCTAGTGAGGGCTAGGATTCACCTCAATTTGAAGAGAGAAAGGGTAAAATTGGTCAAGAAGAAACAGGTCAGCCTCGAGGTAGCAAGGGTAAAAGCACACAAATTCAGGCTCGTACTTGCAAACAAATATGCAGCCTTAGAAAACAGAGATGAAGATGACATAGAGGTAATAAATGAAACCGTAACTAGTCTGGCTTCAGAGGCAGCAGTTGAAGTGGGAGGCAAGGCACCAAGGCAACCAGTAGGCAAGCTCTCCCAAGTAACAAAGGACCTAATAAGGAAACGACAAACAATGAAAGTGCCCAACTCAAGAGATAAGATAGAATTTGCAGAACTGTCAAAACTGATCAACAAGGCGAAAATAACGGATATTGGAAATTATAACGTGAAAAAGACTGAACAAGCCGTAAAAAATGAACGCAGCCTGAAAAATCAGTGTAAGGAAACCTTGCATAGGACAAACCAAGATGTATGCACTGAAAGATAAGCAGGGTAATATCATCAGCAATTTCGAACATATAGTAAAAGCAGCGGAAGAATTCTAGACTGACCTGTACAGTACCCAGAGGAGTCAGAATGCCTCTATTCGAAGCAGTAATGAACAAGATACAGAAACTCCTAAAACTTCTATAACTTGCGATGAGATCAGAAGAGCCTTGCAAGACATGAAACGGGGAAGAGCGGCATGAGAAGATGGCATAACAGCCGATTTAATCAAAGATGGAGGAGACATAATCCTTGGAAAACTGGCGGCTATCTATACGAAGTGTCTGTTGACTGCAAGGGTCCCAGAAAAACGGAATAATTTTAACATTATACAAATCCACAAAAAGAAAAACGGAGACGTTAAAGAATTGAAAAATTATAGGCCCATTAGCTTACTTCTAGTATTATATAAAATATTCAACAAGATAATTTGCAATATAACAAGGGCAGCACTGTACTTTAGTCAACCAAGGGAACAGGCTGGCTTCAGGAAGGGATACTCTACAATTGATGTCATCCATGTCATTAATCAGGTATTCGAGAAATCCGCAGAGTGCAATCAGCCTCTCTATATGGCTTCCACAGATTATGAAAATGCATATGATTCAGTAGCGATACCAGGAGTCATATAGGCATTACTTAATCAAGGAATACAGACCGCCTACGTAAATATCTTGGAAAATATTTAGATTGCACAGCTACCTTAATTCTCCAGAAGAAAAGTAGGAAGATACCTATAAAGAAAGGGGTGAGACAGGGAGACGCAATCTCTCCAATGCTATTCACTGCGTGCTTGGAAGAAGTATTCAAGCTATTAAACTGGCAAGGCTTAGCAGTAAAGATCGACGGCGAATATCTGAGCAACCTTCGGTTTGCCGATGACATTGTTCTATTCAGCAACAATGCAGACGAGTTAGAAGAAGCGAGTGAGGACCTTAACAGAGAGAATGCAAGAGTGGGGTTGAAGATTAATATGCAGAAGAAGACGATAATGACGAATAGCCTGGCAAGGGAGCAAGGATGGCAAGGATCGCCAGTCAGCCTCTAGAGTCTGTGAAGGAGTACGTTTACCTAGGTAAATTAGTCACATTGAATTCTGATCATGAGAAGGAAATTCATAGAAGAATAAAAATGGGTTGGATCGCATACAGCAGACATTGTCAGCTCCTGACTAGAAGCTTACTATTATCATTGAAAAGGAAGGTGTACAATCAGTGCATTTTACAGGTGCTGACATATGGGACAGAGACTTAGAGACTGACAAAGAAGCTTGAGAACAAGTTAAGGACCACGCAAAGAGCGATGGAATGAAGAATTCTAGGCATAATGTTAACATACAGAAGGAGAGTGGTTTGGATCAGAGAGCAAACGGGTATAGCCGATATTCTAATTGACATTAAGAGAAAGAAATGGAACTGGGGCGATGAAATTAGGAAATTCGCGGGCGATAGTTGGAATCGGTTGGCGCAGGAGATGGGTAACTGGAGATCTCAGGGAGAGGTCTTCGTCCTGCACTGGACATAAAAAAAATGAGCTGATGATGGTGATGATCATGATGATGACATCACAACCTTGAAGCCAAGCCATTCGCTTTTAGGGACGATAGAAAGGCGAGATGAGCCGCACGCATGGTGGCATCGACACAGACATTCATCAAGGGTTGAATCAGGAGCGACGCACGCTGCGCAAGGTAAGCGGGGCCCTCCAATATCAAGTGATGGAGACTTTCGGGGTAACCACGGGAAGTACACGACGGAGACGTCCTCGCCAGCACAAATGCTCGGACACTGGGACGCAAACAACTCGTATACCTCGAGTAGGAGTGCCCTGGGGCGACGAGGTGAGCCTCGCCCGCGAACGCGGGACGGAAATGGTCCAGTACGAAAACGATGTAAACAATGAGATGAAGTCGACTGTAAACAAACAAAGCGATGTCTAACCAGTCAGCACTATTTACCTGCTCCTAAACTCGTCCTCGTCTGCCGGCCTTTTTCGCTGTTTTCGTTTATGGCCCAGTCTGATAAAGTGCAACACTCTTCTACTCTATCATTCTTCTTCTTGCGGGATTCACCAATCACATTTATTTAAGGCCAAGTATTTTAGCAGACGTAAAATTGTCAAAGAGAGCGCCAAAAGAACCTTCGCTTCAGTGTAGTGAAGAAGTATAGGTGCCAGAGGTGTTTATTATACGGAGATAATAATTTTTATTTTTATTTCAGCCATTTACAGCCGTTTTTTGCTGGGACTCGCGAATGACGACTCTTTCTTTGCAGTTCTTTTTTTTTTTTGTAAGCAGTATTTATTTATTTATTTATTTATTTATTTATTTATTTTGTAAACGTCAAGCATTGCACAGCGATATTTTTGCACGTGGCCTAGAAACCTACTGCCTAAAGATGAGCCTGCAGTATATTGGAATAAATAAGTAAATAAATAAATAATTAGCGCCCTGGTGCACAGTCGGAACAGCACTGTTCACAGTGCTTTTCCCGACGTTACACTAGGCTTAAGTGTGAACGTAATGTTTCTTGCGACGTTCTTGGTTGTCTCCTCGTTTTTGTAACCAAGCTGTGCTCAGTAAGCTGTTCGTAATTATAATTTGCGAATTATGCAGTAAATTCTACAAATATCGTTTCGTCACACAATTTCAGACCAGTAGACATCTGGACTCGCATTCCGTAACCTTAAATCTTATTTCCCATACTTCTTTTCTGAACTTATGTGTGTCGCCGAGCAACGACAACGGTGACGTGGCGGTGTGAAAGACAATGACGAATAACGAAAAAAAGGAAAAATAAGATTGATCGATAAAAAACATGGTCCTTGCTATACATACACGGTGGAATGCATGCTTATGTTTTGCTTCATGGTGTCTTTCTTTTCTTTGTTTTTTTTTTAGGACGTGGTGAGCTTTTCCGAGATACCGAGCTTTGTTTTGTCCGCCCGGCATGATATCGAAGCAATTTTATAACATTTTGCGGTAGTTTTTATCACTGTAGTCTATACACTCTGTGGTGTCTTTATTTTCACCCTCACAGAGATGTTTGGGTAAAACTCGTGGTGACAGAGGCGTATAAATTGCGTTATGTGCGGTGTTCGAGAGGTTTAAGAGAGAGATAGAGAGATGTCCTGCCATTTACACGAGTGTAACATAATCGACTACAAAGGAAGGATCACGCTGACTTCACAAGGTTGCTGACCTCTTCGTGCAACAACGCGTTTTCATGTTTGAACAAGTCAGACTCCATTAGCGTATGTTGCCTCAGAGGCTGTGATAATGTGTCAATGATGCATTTTCTGCACAAAGGAAAAACTATTCTTGCTTAGTCCTCCCGACACAAATTACCCCTGCATGCTTCATGTGTCCTGGAAAGGAATATTGTTAACATCGAGAATAATGAAGCGCGAACGGATTAGTCGAAACGCGAACTCAAATACCGACGAAAACAGATACTCTGGCTGATGGAGACTAAATAATGATGGATTTCACTTCTTTGTGCGAAGACCGCTTCGTGTTCGAATACTTAAATAATCGCGCGGTAGTACATTTACACATTCTTGACAACATCCTCCTTTTGTTCACCTTCCGCCGTCTTTCCCTTTTCATTTGTTCTTGGTAGCAGTAAATGGACGCTGTCTCCATTTTATGATGCGCATGCCACGTTAACACACCATCGGGCCACCTTATTTCACTCTCGCAGTTATTTTCCGATTTGCAGGCACGAACCTTTTATACATCAATCAACTCCTTTTGCACTCCTCCGCCACCACAGCAAAATATACTAAATTTAGTCGCGTAGGCTGTGCGACGTTCATGAGCGAGCGCTTTTAAAACGCGTAAGTCGTCAGGTATCTCTCGTCAGCATTTGCCCTGCGCGAATGTTCAGCACGAAGAGAGTTAGGAAAATTCGGGACTTGCAGCATCACAAAGCGTGGCGAACGCGGCCCTTGCGTGCCCGTGTTTGCGGGCCCGACGATTAAGTCCAGAAGCAGCATCGACGTGTCTCGCTGCTATTACAGCGTCGTCCTTCGCTCAGCGCTGCCGCTGTCTGCAGACGGAAGACCGCGAGCGGCAAGCCCCCTCAGCTCCCAGTTATTTGTTTTTGCCTCCGCTTTCCTTCCTGCGTGCCAGCTCTCCTGTGCCGTGCTTGCTGTGATAGAGAAGTGTAGGAGCCAACCGCGCCGCATGCTCCGGGTTCGAAAGCGTTCGCGTCCGACTTTCCGAGCTGTGCGCGACCTTGCGAGGACAATTTTTGTTTACCCATCCTTATACCTCGCTGCCTAGTCGCCTGCACAAACTCAGCTGGCACAAAAGATGCGAAACGCAGCCGCTCGCGTGTTTATCTAAGCCCGGCCCGCGAGGTTTGTTTAGCTTTCGCAGTTTTTCAAGCGTGGCCCTCCCTCGGCACGCGCGAGTTGAGTCTCGAGTTTCCCCCCGTTTGTTGGCTCAACTTCGCGCGCACGCATCGCGCGGCCGCCCGCCCGCCCGAGATGGCGGCGGGGGCTCGATTTGTTTTCGGCGCTCTGCGGCAGACTGAGTTTTCAAAGTTGAACGCGCGACGTTTGGCGCGCGAGCTCTTTCTGGCTCGCGCTTTCTCTTGGGCGACAAAGCGCGCACCGCTTTAGGGTCGCGCTGACATCACGTAGTGAACGCCGCACGCTGGGGAGCTTGGTTGCGTGGTGTCGTTCCCTCCGCCTTTTGTCTCTTATTCGCACCAGCCTAACGTCATTTTCGGTATCTCGCTTTTCTATCTATCATTTTCTATCTCGCCGTTTTCTTTCTTCCTTCTCTTTGAAAGCCCATTCTCTCGAGCGGGGAACTGGATTCGCGCGAATCGATACCGTTCGTGGGAAATCAGGCACGCGTAAAATGCAATGTGCCGCTCGGAGACACTCGATTCCGACTCAGCGTCGCAGCGGACGCGAAAGGCTCGCCCACCCGAAAAAAGGAAAAAAGAAGAAGAAAAAGAAAGCGATGTATCCTTTGGCCGGATCACGCCAGGCCAAGTGTAACACTCCGGCGCTACTGCGCACAGGGATGCACCGACTGGCGACGAAAAGGCGTAGCAACAACAAAACAGCGAAAAACAAAAACTCAATTGGGGCTCTCTGTTCGAGCAGGTGACCAATGATAACGTCTCGGCCTCCCTCCGCGCAGCATCCGACTCCACGCCTCATCGCAGCTGGTGAAAAGAAATGGCAAAGGTCGCGTCCAAAAACAAGTAAAATATTAGCCCTGGAGATATCACTGCACGAGAGTATTCAAAGCTGGATGCGCGGTGAGACGGCAAAACGCTCGAACGACACATCGAAGGAGCGGAAGCAAAGGAAAAAACAACAACACATGCACACAAAACAACAAGAAAAACGCGGAAAGGAGGCGTTCGAGGATAAACATGGCCAGTGTGCGGAGAAAAAGAGCGAGAGTAAGACAGTATAAAGAAATCAAGAGAGCGCTTGCAAGGGGAACGAGGAGGGGTGTTGAGCCGAGTCGACGTTACTTCTCCCCGAATGTTTTCCACAAACCCTCTTGCGAATGTACAGTAGACACTGCGTTCTTTTCTACTGCGTCCTCCACTTCCGAATTTCATCCCCGCGCTCAGATCTGAGGCGCCAATGTGCCTGCGCTTCTTTTGTGTTCTGCGCCAAGGTTTCTTCCTTGAGTACGCGCTAGCTCCTAGTGAGGGCTCGACCAACAGCAGCAGAAACAAATATATAGACGATAAACCGGCATAGGGGAAAGAAATAAGAGAAAGATGGTGATGCGAGGAGCAGAAAGTCGGTGAAGGAGAAGCAGCACCGGGGAACGGTGCATCGTTAACAAAAAAAAAAAAAGGGGGGGGGGGGGGAAGAAAGGCACGGGGCTCGGGGCGAGAAGGAAGGGGGCAGGCGGTGGGGGCGAAGCAGAAAAGTTTTCGTGCTATAGTTTTCGCATTGTTCAGATGTGCGCATAGGCGGATATACATATAAATATAAAAAAAAATAAAACCCAGAAATAAACTTTTGCAAAAGAAGCGTGACGGGACAGTTTCTACGTCTTCGTCGGAGAGTCGCCGTGTGAATTACAAACGCGTTTTCTTCACTGAGGTTTGGGACGAGAAGCGGGCAAAAAAAAAGAAAAAAAAATCGACGAGGCGAGACGGCAAGAGGCGGAAAGAGGTAAGCGTCTTCGCAAAGGAGCAGGGTAAGAAAAAATGCAGAGGACTATGCAGAGGACTATCTACGCACGGAAAGTTGAATCGCGAGTGTGAGAAAAGAACAGGCCATAAGCTGCGAAAACGAAAGGGAAAGGGCACGCGCGAGATTTCTTTGTGAAACCTGAAAGTGTGTGTGTCGGTGAATTGCGGATTCTGAAATGCCGCGATTCTGTACGTGAGTATCCCACAATTTTTTTTTCGGCCAGAAGCTAGGAAGAAAGAAAGTGTAGAAGCAGGTGAAGAGTCTAGCATGCGTAAAGAGGGAGAGAGAGAGAGGGAGAAAATAGCGAGAAGAAACCGAGGAACAAGCACCAACAGCTCAGGAGTAGTCAGAAAAACAGGCGAAAGAAAAACGGCGAAAGGTTCTAAGCTGAGATAGCAGCACCATAAGAAACAGAAAAAAATGAGGAAAAACGAAAACGCAAGGTAACACTCAGGAATTTTCCAGTGCCGCAGAAGCATGAGTAATAAAAAGTGAGCGATCAAAATGCCTTCAAAAAAGTTGTAAATATACTTCTCGCCTCTTGCACAAAATGTTCTGCGCATATCAAAAATGTTGATACAAACTGAAACAGAGACCGTAGTGTCCGCACAAATTACGAGCAGACTACGGTAGTACACATTTGTTGAAAAAATACATGGCCGTAAAGAGACGCACGAATACTCTTTTATTACATTCGTATAGTTGGTTTCCTCTCACTCGTTGTCTCGGCCGTTCTCACTCACAGCTTTCCTGTCTGAACTTCTCTGCAGTGCATCGTTTTCCGAGTGGTCACGCAGTTCCTTCTTGAGCTTTTGTCGCGCGCATTCCGAACCTCCCTGGCCGGCGGCGACAGAAGGCACACTTTCTACGTGATGGGAATAATGTATCTGGGCGACAATATACCACACTAGAAGCAGTTCCGCTGTAAATCTGCCACCAGAGAGCAAAGCACTTTGCTGCAATCCTCACCAATAGGGACCCAAACAAGAGTGAAGTTCACAGTAAGATGGTGGTTTGAAGTGAATAACAGTGGTCGAACAAGGAATGTCGCTGGAGAGAGAGAGAATTCATTTGAAAGTAGGCAGAGAGGTTGGCCTGAGCTGGCGCCCTCTAGCCTGCTAGTTTGTATGGAAGGAGCGGGGACATAGCCAAAGTTTCGGCAAGGGGAGTTCTTTTCCGTTGCTGCCCTGACGAAGACAAGTCCCCTTGTCGAAACGTTGGCTTAAAGCGATATTCCTTGTTCAAACACACGTGTTTGCCAATATGGAGGCATATGAACGTGACTGGAGCCCGCCGCTCTCGCAGCAAGCTTTCAGTGAGTAACTTGCTATTTCACAGTTTGGCGCCTTATCACTGGCGTGTATGCTGGCGTGCATGGACAAGCGCGGGGTTTTATTTCTTACGATGCCTGCGCCGAAGGGGTTATCGAGCGATGAGTGTAAGGCCCGGCGAGTAGAACTAGATAGAGCACGACGGTTCCTAAAGGCGCCAGAGAGCGCCGCTTGGCACTTGACCCCTCGGCGCAGGGCACCCTGTTCTCTGATGATGTGGTGAGGCTCTACGCACGACACTTCTACATGTCAATGTCAAAGCAGGTGTCCATCACACACAGGCAGCATCCAGCACAGAGACCCTGAGATATTGTGGGGTGTTCGAGCGTTCCATTGCACATGTGCGGTATCACAGTTAATGACTTGGAGATTGCTTGGGTACTAGCGGAATGAAAACTTTCCTTTCATATGTACATATTAACACCGAGCGTTGCTTTGCAATATCCGTCCCAAACACACTCAAAAATACACCCGAGAGTACTAACTATTGCCCACAAAACGAGCTGAAATACTTGAGCTGCCTTCTCAGCATAATTAGTGTTATAAAGGAGAAGCCAGCGTCGATGTGTAATTTTCTGACGTGATAATCGGCCAGGGTAAAGTAACGATTCTATTATAGCTCTTTTCTTTTGCGACGCTTGTTCTTTGGTCCGAGTGGCGCTTCATCTACATTATTTCATGGGCCGGCAGCGAGTGGTGGATGATAAGAAAGGAACAAAATGGATCGAAATGAGTCGTCATATTATGCAGGTCCTCGTTTGTCTTCACAGAATGGCCAGTGCGCTGAACGGGAAACAGAAGGAAATTTACGAAGATGGAAATAAGTTAGTGAAAGTTGGCGCCCTATGTTGTCATCTTTGTATCTGCACAAGCTACGTGCCTGGTGAGCGTTTCCAGGAATTATCGAGGCACTTACTCCAGTGAGCCATTGTAAATTAGCAAGGCGAATACATCCGCGCTAGGGGCAAAGTAGGCTAACATGCACACGTAAGCTATGAGTGCGAGGCTTGACGTGAAAAAGAGGAAGAGTGGTACATGCTAGTTGGGCAGAGTTGGCAAAATCATGCTTTCGCGCACTGTGACACACGGCAGAAAAATGACTTAGTGCCTGGGAAGCAACCTTAGTCATGCGTTTTACTTGAGATATTTCTTACCGTTTCAGCAATGTACTTTGTGCGCAGCAGAAATCTTTCTTTACGGATATCACCGCTAACTTAGTAGGACGCCTAACCATGTAAATGCCTTTGACTATTGTTGCGCGTAACATCGCGTTAGTGCGTGCATTTTTCTTGTTTTTCTCCCCTCTCTTCCTTCTCCTTTTATTCCCTTTACCCCTTTCCCCAGCACAGGGTAGCCATCCGGTATTGACACTGGCTAACCTCCCTGTCTTTCCTTCCCTTTTGTCTCTCTCTCTCTCTCCCTTCTCTATAGTCACACTCAAGACGGATATAACATGAATATTTGCCGTTAACTTCGTTCAGATATCTTTTATAGGTTCCTTATGCTCCTCACCACCATTGTATACTGCCGCACACATTTTTATTTTTTTTTCTCTCTCACCGTTGATGAGAATCAGATAGGAAATGGGGTCATCATATCGCAGTTCGACAAATAGGCGGCAAACGGAGTAAATGTGAGCACATTCTCGCGTCATAAATAAGTTGCCGTAACGACCCGACAGAGGCCTCACCCGTGTCAGCGCGTTTTATTGAGACACCGGTGGCGGCAGCACCGCAGCCGGCAGGAAGTAAAAACGAAGCACGATCAGCCGCGCCGAGAGGAACAATGGTTACGGGACCCTCGGCGAGGCGAATAGAGCGCCCAGTCAGCAAAAACAGACGCACAGCCGCCGCCAGCGACAACGCGGAGGAAAGGGCTTTTTGGGCGCGAAGCCGCGCGATATACAGGCCCGACTCCAGGCAGGACGGTCACTTCATAGGAATCGCATTACGGCCAATCTCGGCGTCTTGTGCGACATCGATGCCGCACCTCGCGGATCGATTTGCACCGCGTTTTGTCCCCGCCTGCTCCATGGTGCTGTCGATCTCCTGCCTATGCGTGGGCCTTGCCACCGGGAAAACAAGGCAACAGAGTAAAAAAGGCAAAAAGAACGAGCGAAAGGAATCTGTGCCGGTGACAGGGCTTTGTCTTTTTCGGATCATTTATTATCTTCTGCTTTTTCTTCTGCTGCGCTCAACGTGTGTGCTCTTTCTTTTCTTTTTTGTCCTGCCTGCGGGATGATCCAACCAGCTTCGTTGTATTGCTAATGACCCAGGTGTTACCTCGGAGGGTAGGTTCGGTAACAAGTAGATAGGGGATAAATGAGAACTTGTGTGTTTTCGTCGGATAGTTTAACGAGAACACGTGCGTGGAATGACAGCTAGAGTAGCAGGAAACTGTTTTTACATGCCACTCTTTCTCCCTGTCAGAAGAACTGCGTCTTTGCTTTGTTGGTACTTGCTGAAAGACATTTGCTGTTAAAAGCAAACACACACAAACAAAGTAAGAAACATTGTCACCACCGTCGTCGTCATCGTCGTCGTGTATGTTCCTGCTTGTCATTAAAGACAGGAATACATTTAAATATGCATTCCTGTCTTTAATGCGCAAATATAAAAAGACATCATGAACACGACTGCTCGTATCTGCTTCCTATATCAACGTTGGCACAAGTCGAATGCGGAAATTCTTATTCTCAGCCAAAGCTGCAGAGTTTATTCTTATACAGTCCTATTTCGCTTTTTTTCATTCTGTGACCAAAAGTTGCTTCAGGTGTACGCACTTACCGGACTCAATATAATTATTGTCACTCACAGAACGCATGATTACCCGTGTTTTTCATGTAGTTGGAGTCTCGCCACGTAAGTCAGTGGATCCAGTGACAAGGCACGCTGCTAGAACTGTCTCGAGTGAGTGGTCTCGGGGCACTCGAGTTTGCTACAGCACTGCCGCCATAGCTCAGAAGTAGTCCTGCAGAATAGGGTATGCGTAGCAAATCCACAGGAAACATGGAAGCGCCAGATGATCTGTTCACAGGATGCCGCTTCCCATCCTTGCAAATGGCGCAGCCGGCCGCGTTGCTGTGCACCCCGCAGCAAGAACGCCACGGGAAAACTCCCCGAGATAATCTCTGCGGCGAGTCAACCAACCCGGTACGTTTCTGTGAGCCCCCGGGTGATCACAGCCTGATGAAAGGTGCACGGCGTGCATCTTGCATTTGTGAGACGCACCATCCGAAAGGAAGCGCCGCACATCGAGGCCAGCGAATATGCGCCGCCCACCACCACCCGCGCGAGGCGCGGAGCCAAGCCCTCGGGGTGTAGGCGCCGTAGCGCAGGTTCGCCCGAGCTTTCTGACGATAGCAGTGATTGCTAGGAAAAGGATGTGTGGTAACCATCCGAGAAAGCACGCCAGTAAACACGCAGATGAATCAGCAGAAGCAACAATCTAACAAATACTGGCAAAGAAAACGACGCTCCAGTGCGAGGGAAGAGTATGTATATAGGCACAGGGGGAAAGGAGTCTTTTGCATTGCATGTAAAGTGTAGTCACTCTGGAAGCCCTAAACCACAATTCGAGCAGGAGACACGGATGACCAAAAGTATAACGTTCTCGAGCTGTAACGGTAAACAATTACGACTGATGCCTAATATCTGTACACGCCAAATTCACCACCTGCGGCTGCGGCGCAGCGACGTAGGCTATAGGAGAAGGTACCACTCTTACTACCAAGCTAAACTTCCCTCTAATTTGCTCGCCCGGGAGCCGTTTTATGCGATAATAGCTTTACCAAGGTTCTTCAGTACTTTCTATCTGGTCACGAAATTTACGCGTAACACTTCTGTTGCGAGCCTGCATGTCGGTCAAGTTAAATGTCACATAATCAACCTTTATAAGTGTACTAAATAAAAGGCTAGCCTTACTACTTAACTTAACAAATTCCATAGTTAATAACAAACTAAGCTAACTAAACCGGCGATATAATTAACTAAACCTACTAATACCGAAATGAACAGGGCTAAATAATACCGAACCAACAAAGCTAACTGAACTAATTAACTAATTATACAACTAATAACTGACAAATATAACAAATTAGTAACTAAACTAAGCTAATCAAGAAATAACTAAATGAACCTAACTAAACGAAACAATCACTACTCTATATAATCAAATATAGCTATAGCTAACTAAATTATATAGCTAACTAAACTGAATAATAACTAGCGTAACAAACTACAGTAAGAAACTAACCGAACTAATAAGCTAATTACATGTTCATAACTAAGTAATGCACTAACTAAACTAAGTAAGCAAATAAGGTAACTAACAGAACTAATTAACTAAGTTATCTAAATGAAATAACTAAATTACTCACTAGCTACATTAACTAATTAACTAATAACTAACTGACTTATCTAGCTAACCAAATGTAACTAACCTATCTAACCAACTAGACAAAGTGCAAATAGAGACAGCCGACCGAAGCAGTTTGTCTGGGGCCACGTCCATCATATGGCGATGCCGTTTATAACTTGAATACAAACGCATATATGCCAGAAGTTCCCTTTGCGTGTTCACTATGCAAACATGCTGAAATAAATGTGGAAGAGGCGCCTGTCCTAGTGAAAGCCTTGCATGATCGCGCAGCCCGGCTGTATAGCACGGCAGATTGGCCCCCTTCTACTTATTCCAGCGCCTCTGACGCCACCTCCTGTCCCTATATGAAACTTCGAGGAAGTATAGAATGACCCTGGTTTTACTCCGTTTCTATACCTCCTGTTTCACAGGGCCAGTATACACAAAGATCTCTTTCGCTATACACAATTCTTCGTAATAGATAATTCCAGCCAATCCTGACGCTTAACATACTATTAGCGAAAGCTGCCAGCCAAGGTGTCATTTCTCATAAACCCTCTGAGCGTATTAACTGCTTCGTGAATGCGGGCCCCCCGTACGCTGCCAAACAGGAGGACGCTCTTACGTAAGAAAAAAATTGCGAATAAATGTCCTGGGTCCGTATTCACCTTGGTTTTCTTTCCTGAGAGCGCCCTCTCATTGGGAGGTTACGCCTGGTGAAGTAAAAGAACATAGCATGTTTGCATTTCATCTCTCATTTCTTTTTATGTGTCTATACTTAATGCTTTTTCGCATTTGTTTATTTTCTACTGTTGTGAACCCTATCGTGAGCTATTTCGTTTTTATTTAATGTGGTTCGGAAGAAGAACATAGATTTACCCAATACAATTCCACGTACATGTTTAATCAGGGCTGAATTCACGAAGCTTTTCGCTCCTAAGAACGGGTTGCCATCGGCCGACCACTTCTACTATTTTGTCCAGCGTTACGATTGGCTGACACCTCTCATAAAGAGTTCAAGCATACGAACTTTTTTTGTGAATACGGGCCTACGTTTTTGGAAAGCCAAAACGTGAAAAGCATAAAGAAAAGTAGAGGAGTGGGGGGGGGGGGGGGGGGGGGGGTGCGAGCGGCGTGGACTATAAAGAAATCGCCGCAAGCGCAAAGTAGACTTCAAGATTGATATGTTCAGCAGCAGTGGACAGACGTGCTCTTAACTACTGGGCGCGAAGGGAGGAAGCTTTTTGTTCGTTAGGGCTGTTTACTATAGGCCAACCGCCGGCACTCATGGTATGTGTAGAATAATGACTGGCTGGCATTTACTCTTACAAAAAGTTCTAACGTAAGAACATTTGTTTTTAATACAGGCTCCTGCTTAAATTACTGTACCATATCTCGTGTGTCCGAGCTAACGACGTTAGCCAAGCCCCGCTCCAAGAAAAAAAAAATACAAGATGAAAAGCTCGCGTTGCAAGATATGATTTTAGGACCTACGGTGTTCAGTAATCAGACCTCTGGCGACCGAACGCCGTAATTTTTTAAATTGCATCTTGCATCGTCTTTTTCAAATCTAATTCTTGTTTGGACAGATTGGGCAACGTATACGTTAGCTGGCACACGGGGCGCATGGTACAGGGTGAATGTTTGCTTGCTTGCCTCCCTGCGCACAGTAAACTGGCTCCGTCAAGCGTGCTGTGCACTTGGGTGCTGTCAAAATTTACTGAATGTTTATATTAGAATTTAGAAAGCAATGCTATCAATGTGTATTTCTGTATGTAACCGTTTACTATAGAACTAGATACCAGTAAGACCATCCGTGTCGCGTGTTATGAGCAGTTTCTGTAACTCCATTAGTGGTTAGGTTACACAAAGTACAATATACACATATTAGGACATAATTGTCTCACAGAGTCACCGCACCTTTTACTGTCACCGCGTACAGTCCCGACCATACCGCATCAAGCCAATACGTATATCCAAACTCGCCGCGAAATAAGCTCGCTGCATTAGACAAAAGATGCTCTACGCTTCGAAACTGCTGCGCCAAATCACCGGCGCGTGAGCCTTTCTGAAGCGGGAGGGACCGCCGTGGCGACGCGCACCAAACATCTCTGACGGGCAACACATTTCATCGAGTGATGAAGCAGTCACGCTGAGCTCCAGAGTTGCGGCGCCCCCACGCGTCGGCACTCGCTGCGAGCGCGCTGCGTTAGGCTGGCGCTTCCCTGTCAAGTAAAAGCTAGGAGCGCGCGCGCCAGTCGGGAGGCTGTTCATTATGCAAATGTCTTAGATACGTCGTTAGACAACAGCTCTCCCGAAATGCTGCCGAATTAACGACGACCCCATTTTCCGAACCGGCGCGATCGGCGAGAGTAGGCGGCGGCCGTGTCTCCTCATCCATGCATGAGCTGCCGGAAAACGCGAGTCGTTACAGCGATCGACGGGCGAGCTTTATGCGCGACAATCGGGAATGATCAATCTCCTTGGGCAGCGCTGTCGCGGGACGCAAATCGTACATCGCGGAGCAGTCGTTTATGGAACATGGGCGATACTCGTGCGCGGGGCCCCTGCATCGATTGGGCCCTAGTTGGTACAAGGTGCTTTGTGTGTGGGTGGTGTGTCGCCGCTTGTTCTGGCTAGCGAGCCGTATACCTATCCCTCGCCGGCGCCGCATTAAAATGCGAACTTGCGAGGGCATACGGAGATTTCGTTGGCGCATTTTTTATGACCGGGGCAAGATTCCAAGGGGAGCGAGCGCCGGTGGGAGCGTCAAAGGAACGACGCGGGAATAAAACCAAATGGCGGCGGGAATACGACTCCCACTTACAAGTCCTTGGCGTATCCTCGTTCGAGATTTATCCTCAACTCCATTGGCCTGGTTTCGGTACACTGACGGTATGTCAGGGGGCGCAGCCCTTTCTTACCTTGTTGCTGTTAGGTAACACGCATAATCTCCGGAATGCAGCGTTTCGAGCTGTTAGCTGAGGGAAATGTTCGGTTCACGTTTTAAAGTCACGGAGTGATCGTCGCAAACTGACATTTTTCCCATTAAGTTTTATCGCTCTTTGGAACCAATGTCGTGGGGCAACCACCTTTTGTTGAGCAAGGACAAAACGGGGAAAATTACTACTTTTCGCAATATAGGTATAATAACTTATTTTTTCTTTACTTCCACCTTGCAGCTTCTAGCAGGACCGAAATGCAACAGCAGTAATAGTGAACACTATTGTTCGTTTTCTTTTTTCTTCTCGGTGATGTAACATCGCCATAATAGCATTTGTTATCCAGAAATGTTATTATATTGACTGTTCAAGTTACCTGTGAAGTTCGTATAGGGAATGGAGCAATTCGCATTGTTCTGGCTGCAGAAACTATTTCTAGTATTACAGCGCCGGAAGGAGTTCCTTGGTGCTTCCTTAGACGTGGTGCGCAATGCAGTTGTCAACTCGCGCATGCACTTGGTTTTAAATGTAAATGAAACTCCATTCATACACACGACGCGTTGCTTGGGTTATCCGCACTAGCTGCTGGGGACCGCGATCGAAATCTAAAACCCCCGCCGTGGTCGCTCAGTGGCTGTGGTGTTGGGCTGCTGAGCACGAGCTCGCGGGATCTAATCCCGGCCACGGCGGCCTCATTTCGATGGGGGCGAAATGCGAAAACACCCGTGGTACTTAGATTTAGGTGCACGTTGAAGAACCCCAGGTGGTAGAAATTTCCGGAGTCCTCCACAACGGCGTGCCTCATAATCAGAAAGTGGTTTCGGCACGTAAAGCCCCATAATTTAATTTTAATTAACTCTAAAACCATTTTTGTTACTAATGTGAAATTCTTCTGGCGATCCATTCGCACTGCCGTGCGCCAAGACAGGGCGTAACATTGTATCCTGTATAATTTCAAAGTAATTCACTGGCTGGATGAGCAGACGTTTGCTCAGACGATTCGGCCATAAAAGAAGCCAGAAAGTAAAACGAGTCCATTGGTGCGGGCGGTTACGGAAACCCCTGAAAAGAGCTACGCTCGTGGCGTAGGTGCCTCGTAGGTGCTCTTTTGTTCCAACGGGAGGCAGTTTACCAGACGGCTTCCCCTCTTGTGAACTACCGGGCAGCTTTACTGCAGCGGCCTCTTCTAACAAGCTATCCAACGCTGAGCGCTACGGAGCGTTGGATCACGTCTTTCGCCACCGCTGCTATCGATTTCTTTTCGTTCACGTATTTTTGTACTCTTCTTTTTTTTTTGGTCCAGCCGCGTGTCTGGCAGACAAGTCGACTCCATCGGCAGTTGCATTCGTCTTATCGCGGTCGTTTTCGGCATGAATGCCTTCAATCCAAGACGGTTGCGCGACTAACTTCTCCTCGTGATGTGGTGTCTCCGATAAAAGCATTTCTGTTTCTTTCTTTTTTCTCTTTTTTTTTCTTTTTGCGTTCCTTATTTTTTCGTTTTCATTCTGACAGAAAGTTCAGAGTGTTTTCTCCGCCTTTTGAGGATGATATATACATTGCCCGTTTCACATTTTTCGACTGCGAAATGATGAGCGTTCCTAATCTGGGAAAACTAGATATATATATATATATATATATATATATATATATATATATATATATATATATATATATATATATATCATAAGAAGCCAACAAACAAGGACACCAATGAAAACATAGGGGAATTATTTGTACTTACTAATCGAATTAAAGCAATGGTAAATTAATGGAGATGAAAATGGATGAAAAAACAACTGGCCGCAGGTGGGGAACGATCCCACGTGTTCGCATTGCACGTGCCATGCCTTTACCATTTCTTTAGTTTAGGTAGTAACGACAAGTAATTTGGCGTATGTTTTCCTTGTTGTTTTTGTTTGTTGGCTTCTTATGATATAATTATTAAATATCGGGCCCCTCGGTTCCCTTTCTTCTCGTTCATATATATACTACTACATGAAGCCAAATGACAATGAAACCAAGCAAAGTATAGGGTAAATTGTTCCACTTGAACTGTACAAATGATAAAGGCAAACATGACGAAAAATTTTTAAAAAAATTAGAAACCAGCTTGCCGCATGCAGGATCTGAACCAACGTCTTGGCATTACGCGCGCGACGCTGCTACCAATAAAGCTACCGCGGCGCCACTTTCCCATTCAATTTCTTGGGCATATTGTGTGCACTACATCTAGCTATGCCACTGTTAGCTGGCGTCGCAAGTCACGGCCATGGCGGCGGATATGGAACATCTTTCTACTGCAGGCATCACGTGGTAAGCAAACTTGGGATGGGGAAACTGGCCACCAAGCCCTCGCATGCTGCCTGAAGGCATCAAAGCGGCCGTAGTCGAGGCCCTCGCTATGTAAAAAACGAGAAGCAAGGGGAACTGAGGTGCGTGATTGTTGTGAGTCACAATCACACGAAGCCAAGGAAATCATAAGGTAAATTGGTTGTTTTAATTTAAATGTAGAAATTCGAAATGTCAATCGCTTAGTTCTCTGCAGCCTTTCCTGCGAGAATGGGGGCTTGCAACTATACGTAAGGTTAAAAATAATTAAACAAGAGAATGGGGCTGTTTTATGAAGTCGTTGAGAGCTTGGCTTTGTAATTATCTGACAATTCTCGCTTTCTCGCACGCTGCTCGGCCTCGTCAAGGACTAACTGTCTGCGCCTTTCTATCGGTTAAGTCAATACCGTGGTTGCATTGAAGCATAAAGAGGCGTTAATGCCAGTATGATACCGCTATAGACGTGTCTATTTGCGATCCGTTCATAAAATATTTTGGATTCTTTCATAAAACCAAAAGCAGTCACCAACGACATGTGAAGCAACGTCACTAATTGAAGCAGAAAGAACTTAATCTCGTTCTGTTTCATTCATCCTCGTTCTTCTGTTTGCGCTGTTCCATCCAATTGAGTTTTTTTATATTTTCTAGGCGCTGCATTTCAGAGATTTATTGCGGCAAGTGAAATCTGGTTCTCAGGCGGCACCATTGTTTCCAAATAATTTGAGCAAATGTTCGCTGAGCTCATCTTGCGTTTACGAAACTCTGAAGTAACCTACTAGGGCGAGCGAAGCGTATCGTATTATCTTCCACTGGAAACTCGGTCACTCCGATATCCTCAGTAATGTTGCAACTGACGAAGCAGCACATCAAGCGCATGAGAGAAAAAAAGTGTAGCATCGGAGCCTCGCTGGACGGCCGAGTAAATTGCGTCACATTATCAGGCAGAGACGGTCTCGCGATTGTAGAAACACATGGTTTCAGCAAATTCAAGGCTGTGGCATTGTTCCTCGTTCTATCTATCGGTGTCTGGAATTCAATACCGGGACTCGCTTCGTGTAATGACTGCACAATCCTACTTCTCGGCGATTCAACGCCCGCTAGCACACGTTGCGCGCTCGTTTCTGCAGCGATTGCCTTTGATAGCTATCGTCTTATCACGATGCGCGTCTTGCATGTTCGAGAATAGGTGTAGAAGGGCGAGAGCACGCCGGTGTCATCCTGCTCGGGAGCTGCTCTTCATCTGTAGGCAACGTCTTCGCGACGCTATGGCCTCGGAACAATCGAGACGGCTCTGTCTGCATTGGCGAGGAAAGCGCGAGATAAGTGAAGCCCGTGGCTGGCGCGCCGGGTTTCCATTGCGTTTACCGAGGGCTCGGGTTTGAGCTTTCGCCTGGTGCGGCATATGGTGCGGTGGCAAGAGAAAAATCGCGCCCGAAGGTGTGACGCAACGGACTCCTTCCGAAGAGGACGCACCGACTCAGTGACGCTGAGAGGCTTCCTATTCGGAGCTATGCAAGTGAAACATACCGCAGCATTTGGCAGGTCAAAAGCAGCTGTCTATTGATGAGGCGAGACTTCAATTTATTCTCTTAGAGACCCCCCCCCCCCCCCCCCCCCGACTTCGGGGGTATTACATTATGGGTCGAGTACAAGAGTTGACATTACACACGATCAAGTAATATATACAGGGTGTCCCAACCGCGCGAATTGCCGTTCAAGGCACTTTGCGTGTAATCGCGAGCTCCTTTCACTCTCGGAAAAAAAAAACACTTTTATGTAGCACGTATTGAGCAGCCGAAACTGTATTGGGAGTTTTTCATGTTGCTCTACAATTTTCTCATTGACACTTTTCATCTAATTGTAATATTTGAGAAGTTGATTAATTAATTAAAGCTAATTGTGTAATTAGACGGAATGCAAAAAATAATATGAGTAACTCCAAGCGACGGCAAACAAAATTACCTTGGTTCAGTCCAGCTACGTGGCATTTTCATATTTTTATATCTTCAAGTATATTCAAGTAGAGGCACACATACAGGGTGTTTCACTTGAGATAATCATTTCTCCTAGCCCCTAACATCATCTTTATTGCTCGACCATATCTATGTTAAAATGCTTTAAAGATTATTTGACCTCCTCCGATTTCCATTTTACTCCTTGGTCATATACGCCCGTCTTATTTGTCACTTTTGCTTCTACGGCATCCCATTCCCAGACAGCAGCAAAAGTATTAAAACAATTTTTCATGGCATGAAACTAAACATTTAGCCAGTATGCCTCCGTCTATACTTATGCACGCCATGTACTACACATGACTAAAGCACCTAATATTATTAAAATAATCCGTCTTGTAGTTTTGGCGCCCACTGCAGGTTAAGTCTTCCGGTGGTGAACGTGTGTTGGTTAACTGTGAGTGGCTACCGAGTTTCGCACTTGCCCCTGGTGGTCGTAGTGTATCGTAAAAGTCGTAGCGTATTTAAGCAAGGATCCAGGGGTGTTAATTGCGTCACCCAATGTATGAACATTGCCTTCAACGCGTGCCCTCAACGCCGTTTTCACTTGACCGCCTAACTATGCCAGGCAGCGGTCTTACGCATTTATTGTCTTCTGCTGGCAAGCTACCCACATAGGAGACAAGCATTTCGTTTCAGCGCCACTGAAAAGCGTCATATGAGCGCTACAAAGGACAAGCCCGATTAAGCAGGGCTTTCTTTTCAATAATAAAATTATTAGTTTTTAACTGAAGACAGCAAGGTAACAATGTGACAGTGCGAAGTGGTGTCAAGAGAAACACTAGTGAGCTCTCTTCAAAGGCGATATCTCGCTAACTGTGTTACTCGCAATGCCACGTATAGTGGGCATATATCAAAACCTTGTTTTCCTGTAAAAAATCAGAACATTTCATCGTTCAGGCTCAAAATTTTCTCTCATATACACTCTTAGGCAAAGTTACACCCTTTGGCTTGCCCCTTCTGCCACACAACAATAATCGTTATCTGCCTTGATTCGTTTCCTTTCTTTAACACTGCGAGCCCGGAACTTTCCAGTAACGAACGGCACGCGCGTTATCAGAAGGGGCACTCCAAACGGTGTAAACTGTTCTATGCTGATAACACGCGTGCCGTTCGTTACTGGAAAGTTCCGGGCTCGCAGCGTTAAAGAAAGGAAACGCATCAAGGCAGATAACGATTATTGTTGTGTGGCAGAAGGGGCAAGCCAAAGGGTGTAACTTTGCCTAAGAGTGTACTACATTCTTTGACAGACGACAAATAATTCACGGATTCGTCACAGGTCCGCAGAATAGAAACGTTTGATTGCACCTGGAGTCATTCGGCAGCGGATATTGAGAAGTAAGCGGCTGAGATATAGGAGACGACAGTCTGCGCCAATGGTAGGAGAACAGCGATGCACTGAAGAAGAAAGGGTTAAAAGAAAAAGGACAGCTCTGGCAAAAGCATGCCTTTTTGTTTTCTTGTATGTCACTAGCAGACTCCTAAGAGCAATAACCAAAACGCGCGACGAAATAGCGGTCACCTTACAAGCGCATTTATCAGCTTCCGTCGTTTCGTAACCTCTTACACGTTCGCATTCCAGCGACTCGGCGCTTTTGTTCCATGGTGTCCTCACGGTGCCTCTTATCGCTGGAGCTGTTCGCCACTTATGACGCAACGATCAGAGGCGGGAAAATGTGCAAAGCAGGCCACTCTCCCTCGCCATTACTAGACACAGCATGAGATGTTCCTTCGGTAAATGTTTCGGAGGCAGGCCTGTGTTATTCTTTTTCTTCAAGCACTCAGCATTATGTGGCCTTTCTGAGAAGCTTTCTGGGAATCAAGAGTATAAGTAAGGCGTGGCCAACGGCAATTTCAAAGTAAGTGGTTACGCAAGAAAATAGTAATACTACAATACAGGTTTTATAGCGAAGAAATCCCAATGATGTGAGATTGCTGGGACTACTTAGCTATTTTCCTTCTTCTCCTGCTCCTCTCGCGACGTAAGATGGGCGCGAATGTTCTTCCTCTGCTGTTGCAGGCTTTGGCCATGTCATGGAGGTGCGCACACTCTCTAACCTGGCACTCCGCTGGAAATTTACAGCAGCATGTACTTAGCGTTATTTCTTTTAAATCTAATGTAACGATGACATATATAACAGTAAAGTTGAACTACTAGTGATTCCGTCTCCGAAAACTTGCGGCAAAGTCAGTCAGTCAGTCAAGAACTTCAGAAATAAAAAAAAATGCTCTGAAGAAAAAGAAAGTAATCTTTTTTTCCCTGATCAAGCTGAAAGAAAGAGGTTACTCACTAACGCAGCTGCATATTATTTTTCTCATTATTATTTCAAAACAACTAAGGAAAGAAAGAGAGAGACAAGCGGTAAAATCGAGCGATCACGCTCCACTTCGTTTTCTCATCTCTTATACGCGGGTCTTGTTTTCTTACGTTCATTAATTATCTTCCATTCTTCTAACTTTTCTCTTATTATTCTCCGATTATCTTTTGAACAGTCGCTAGAAGCCAGCAGCTCGATACAGAAAAAAAAAAAAAAAGAAGCAGGTTGGGGGGGGACAGAAAAAGTAAGAAAAGCCCTACGGATAGATACACCCTAGAAAGGGGCGTATCACATCGTGGCTGCCATCAATATTTCTCAAGCCTTCAAGTGCGCGAGAAATGAAAAGAACAAAGGAGAATCCCGAAAAAAAAGAGACAAAAAAAATCAAGAAGTAATAAAAGGTTTAAGAATCCTTTCGATTCGCTCTTAATTTCGCTTTCCTCGCGTTGCTGCCTCTCCTCCGTCCCACCTCAGGCTGTCCACGGCCGTCTTTTATGTTTCTTCCCGCCACTCCTCTAAGCGGCACTCGCCCCACATCGTCCTTTTGTTCGTCGCGGGCGCCGAGTTTCTAATTTGGCCTTCCTGTATGCGCGCTGTTGTTTCTGGGCTCGAGACCGACAGGGCCGGAGGACGGAGCGTGCGGTGAGAGTGTGCTCTTCGCGCACCCAAATTGCAGCAGCCAGCGGCGCGCACACGACGGTAGAGGGGACCATAGCCCCCGCCTGCATAGCGGACGAAAGCGAGGAACGGCGCAAGGCAAGTAACAGATTGCGCTGCAACGATGCGGCGGCTTGCGGGTACGCAGCGCCGGGGCCATCGGCGACGACCTGCAGCGTGCTTCTGTCCTTGCCCGAATATACAGGCCACTAGCTCCACCTCACTTGTCTCTGTCCGTGCCACCTTGTCCTCCCGCCAACTGTATATACCTCCTCTTCGGTATTGCTGTTGTGCTGTTCGTTTTTTTTTTTCTTTTAAATCGCCAACTTGCAGAATGCGGTGTTTCTCACTGAAATTGTGTAGTGCCGGGAACGCTATAACGCTCGGGTCAGCCAGTCCGGAATCGAATTTGTACCTGGGAGCAGACGACTGATGAATCGCTAATGCTCACGCCAAGTCAAATCCGCGACAGACAGTTATGCGATTCCGGCAAGCTGCCCAGCAGTCGCGAGCAGTTATCGCACGCGAACGCCTTTTAAGAATATTGTTCTTCATTTATCAGCATTAGCGCTACCTTACGCAAGATTGCACAGTTTCAGTTAAAAAGAAAGAGAGAAAGGCTTGTCTTACTCGTCATGCACTTCAGATTAGAAAAAAAAAACGAAAAGGTAATGTGCGTAAGAGTTTAACAAATAAGAGGATCGCAAAGTTCAGAGAGACAGAGAGAGCTCGGCATAAATACAGAGCGCTATAATGAAGGAGGAAGGCTAATAAAGGGACCAACACCCCCGCCCCCCCTTCCTTTCGGAGTAGACGCGAGGAACGTGAGAAGAATGAGTCAAAGTGCAGAAACTTTCTCGCGTCAATGTATTGCGAGAGAAGGGGAAGGAGTGGCACCATGAAAGCCATCAAGTCACTTCCAGCTACCGTCCATCAACATCTCGCTGATTTCGGCGGGGGGTAGCATTTGACCCTGCCGCCCCGGCCAGAGAGGGAAATAATAAAGATTCTGCGAGGGCTATACTTCCCTTCACGTGTTAACAGCCCTTCTCGAGTGAATAAGAAGAGCACGGGCATAGGTGGAGTGCTCAAAAATGAGGGAAGGTCATAAGGAAGAAACAAAGAGAAAAAGTATCCTAAAGCAAACGGTCTCTCACTAGAGATTAAAAATAGAAAGGTAGAAGGGGGAGGGAGGGAGGGGGGAGACAGGCGCACTTAACAAGCTCATCACTTGCCCTTCTCCTAAGAATGGAAAGAAAAAAAATAATAAACGAATCTAGGGAGCCAGCGTTGCCGCTGTTCTAAGCGCACACTTGCCTCATTTTCTCCTGCGTGCCTTTTCTTTTTCTCTCTTTTTTTTTTTCATACTCTCGCCAGCTTTGCTTCACCCAGCCCTCTGTTTCGACATAATTCCCCGTTTCTTTCTCCAAGCTCTCCATTTCTGTCTCGTCCTTCTCCTGGCGCTTCTTTTTGGTCGTTTTATTTCTCCGCCATGCTCCCCTGGTATCACCGTTTCTTATTTTTTTTTTTTTCATTCCTAAAACGGGCACTCTAGTCGACACTTTCCCGACGGCTAATTAATCCATCGCCGAATATTAACTGCAACCCCAACCTAAAAGGGTGTCGGCTTAATGGAACTAGACGGCGCTCAGAAAAACGCCGAACGCGCGCACCCACGAGAGGGTGGGACAGTTAGGCGATGAAGAAATAAACAACCCGCGAAGCAACTAAGCGGCCGCCGCTGCATAAAGAAGAGAAAAGAGCCGTAGGGAGAGGTAGGGACGAAGGTCCGAGAAACGGAGTTTAAAAGGCTTCATTTAGGGGGAAAATTAGAGAAAGAACATACTGCAAAGCACAAAAAGTACCGGATCACCATCAAGAAAAAGGGAAGAAAGCACTGTGCGCAGAAAGAGGTGAAAAAGTTCGAAGGAGTGATCTTATTGCCTTGCCCGAAATTGAGATTGCAACGCTGTACTCAGATGGGCAAGCGCAAAACTTTGAAGCCTTTTAAAGCTCAAGAAGTGCGAGGATGGGGCAAAATAAGGAAGTTTGGATGTAATGTCTTGCGATGGAAAGCGTGCAAGTAAACTACATCTTCCGCCCCCTCTCGAAGACACTCACTTTTGCCTAATTCGGTGATAAAAATAATAAAGAAGGAATGCTTCTGTCCAGTGCAAAGCATGGCGAGAAAATTGGACAAGGATACTCGGGCGTTTTCGCTGGGCACGCATGGAGATGCACGGGCAGTGTTCCACCGGCTCTTTTTGTTGAGTTCGGCCGCCGATGGTTGTTCTCATTCAGGCTCGCGCCATGAGAAAGAGAATAAATACGCACTGAACGAGACTGGGGCGAAATACCAACGGAAACGACCACATTTCTATACCTGTCGTCGTTCGTCGGATACTATCAATACAAACAACGGTGCGAATGCTTTTAAACCTTCGTCAGCCGACACTGCCGGCAAGAACAAAGCAAACCGAAGTATATCAAAGATACATGCCAGCAAACACTGAGGGCAACGGGAACAGCCCTTTTGGGATTCCTTTCTTTCTCCTAATATCTTGAGCGGCGCATTAGTTTCGAGGCAGTTCGAGGGGAAAAAGAAAAGAAGGCCCGACGGGAAAAGGTGGCGCTCCGGAAGAGTTATTGACAAATGCATTAAGCCTCAGCGCGACGTTTGTCTTGGCGTTTCTTGTTTCTCCGCGCGCAGCAGCATCTCCGCCTTCTCTGTTCATGAAGGGAACGGCGCAAGAAAGGAGCGCGGCGGGGATATTGGAAGGAACGTTCGTTCCAACGCGCTCATGCGAGAGTTGCTTGTTTGCCGGCGAAACGAGGGAGCGCGGCGCCAGTTCGGGACGTTACGTAAATTGCGCACCTCGTCAAAACCTCACGACGAGCTCCGCAGCTGGCCCTGCGTAGAGCTGCGCGAATGCGGTACTCCTTTCTTTCGCTGTAATTCTCCGCCTTCGCCAGTATAGTCTATATGTAGCGAAGAAGACGGGCGTTCGCTTCCTGCCGCGCTTGATCAATTTTTATCTTGCGTTGCCCGGCGCAAAGTTCTAGAGTGGCCCAGCGAGGCAAGGTGGTACTATACAGGAGCTGAGCGGCAGGACGTCTTTGGGTTTCTCCTCCGCCCTGATGTGGCGGACGGAGGCGCGGAATGCCCGGGGCGCGCGACGTGGCCGTGGTTTCGCTGCCGCATCGAATGTGCGGAGCGGGGATGTTAGTCGTACAGGTTATTCGCCTAACTTCCGAAGATAAGCGCTCGCGGCACGCAGGAAGCTGGTGTGTCGGGAGTCGGCCGTCGCATAGACAATGCGAGAGTAGCGTGTGCGTGCCCAATTCGACAGCGTTGCTTCAGTGCGCAAGCCATTCATTTCTAACTTGCGAAAGTCTACTATGGAGGCTCCGCAACATTACCCGATACGTGGTTTTCCTCAACACCATTTTTTTTATGCGTAAGCGTTTCTATACTCACCCAAGGAGAAAACCGCCCGTCCATCTGTCCCGTAAGACGACTGCTTTCAAGATAGCGACGATGAATTCGCCCGCAGGAGCGAGCGAATTCACCTTCGCGCTGCCTCTCACTTCGACGCCAACAAAGCGGTGAGAACACAGCGCTCACGGGGCTCTCGGAACATGCCGCACTCTGCCACTTTCGCAGATCGCTTTCAAGATTCGGGCCCGTGTGTCTCTCTTCAACGCCAAGTAAGCGGCTAAAACACAGCACGCTAAGCTATCAGCACTCGGTACTTTTTGTCGGCATCGCAGATCGCTTTAAAGGCTGGCCGAGTAAGTTTGGTCAAGGTACATAACGGTTCGACGAGAATGGATAAGGCGCTAAAGGGCGATAGCACCTTAAAATTATCGGAATGTCATCAGCGCACCTGGCGCCGCTACCTAGAATACTTTGTTTGCGTCATCAATGCTCCTTGCGTCGCCGTCCGCATCAGTTCATGTCGTCGCAGCGTGATCGTTCGTACTCGCTGGATCAAGTTTCATAATATTGATAATGACACCGGGGTACGTGGAGCTGAGCAAGTGGCACAATGCTTACGCATACTTAGACAACTCCCTGAGGAGTTTCCGTGTGATATTTTTTATTGTTAGCATCTGTACTCTGTTGCTTTAGCGTCACTTATTGGAGGATGGTATTTTTTTTTCCAAGGCGCCTTTCTTAGAAGCGCATGCGTATAAATACAGAGGATTTGAAAGAGACTGGAAGAATGCCCTTCCTTTATACGGAACGATGTTGCCTCCTGAGATACCTGCATTGGAGTGGCGTGGCAGGTAATAAATGTGCCTGCCGCGCCGCTACATCGTCTCTTCCGACGTTGGGTCTACGAAACGCATTCGCGTTATTTCGCACGCGTGCAGTCGTGATGGTGACTCAGTGCTGTCGTTACACAACCTACTGAAACACTTTTAAGGTGAATAGGCGTGGTCGCGTGTAGACGTCAAATTACCGAGCTGATCCGCTGGGCGAGAAGCCACACTCAACGAACATTAACAACTTTGGTCTTCCACTTCCTTTCACTCGGTGTGCAGAGATCGGGACAGATGTTCTTCTGGGCAAATTGAGCAGCGTTATAAGTGTGACTTGATTACAGCGGCCCCGTCGGCGCTTTAGCCAAGAAATTAAGACTCAATCCCCTATTACACATACACTCGTTCACCCTTTCATACTACACTCACAACAGGGAAGCCGACAAAATGAGAGCAGAGCTGCTTTGCAGGTGTCTTAAGTATGCAGTTCACTGAGCTATTTAAATGCGTGTTCATTGTGGGTGATGCTGCATCTCTTCGTCATACACGTCAACGCAGAAAAAGAAAGGCCAGAATTATAAAAGGCATGCCTCTAAAGGTTGCTGACTGCATAGCAGAGAGCGGAAATGAGTTGAGTTGAGTGCGTGGCCAACGACGGAAGTCCCACTTTCTTCCGGCCAGACAAGAGGCTCTTAAGAGAAGCGGTGTTGTGCCACTTCAGTTTTTTGTGGAGCTCACCTCACAAGCCATGTGTGACCAAGGGCCTCAAAAGAAACCAAGCCACTTTACTGCTCCGCATTCGCACGGGCTCTGCTCGAACCCCTGCGTGGATGTATAAGACTGGCCTGGCGTTATCACCATTATGTTCAACGTGTGGTGTGTGCGGGGACATAAAACATTACCTTATATGCTGTATTCTTTATAACGCGGAAAGGAGTGTGTTATTCGGGTCCCTCAAGAAGACAGGAGTTCCTCACAGTTCTTTTCAGGACATTGTTTTCCCGCGCGGGAGCTAGTTGCTTAGGAAATAGGTTTCTCGCCTTCTTTTAAATTACCTGCAGGACACGGATTTGGCATCCGCATGGTGACCTTAGGAGTGACTATTTGTACTTGTGAGATCTGTGTCTGATTTTTGTGGTTTATTTATTTTAAGTGTCGCTACGGTGGAGCAATTGCCGGCAGCAACTGCAAGGCCAATCCAACCAGTAGCCTACAACCACTCAACTCAAGCGGAAATGAGGACGGTGCCGTTTTCTTGGTTTATCTTTTGTGGAACGCATTGTTTCGCGTTTCGAGCAGTCTTTAAAGCACAGCCAGACAATTTTCTCTTGAAAATGGATGTCCCATATCGTGTCCCCTAATGCTGAAACTGCAGAATTGCCCGAGTATCGCGAGGAACCACATCATGTGCGCAAACTTAGTTCAGAGCGAACTGAAACGTACTGCTGGTACTGAATTGGCGAAGCTTTTTGATCGTGCGTGCTGTTTATCTTTGACCCGTATATATCGAGCATCGCGATTGGCAGGCATCTTCTCTTACTAACAGTTCTAGCGTAAGAACGTTTTTTTCTTTTTGTGTGTGAATGTGGGCTCACAGCGGTTGGCGCACCGGCAAAACATTCTCTATTTAGCCTGTGGATACTCTCTTTATGGCCTGCCTGTTTTTACTGCATAGCAGTTCATGGGTCGTCACTGTGTCTTCGACTTGGTGGATGGGTGTTCACACTGAAGCGCGCAGCTAGTGCAAGAGGAGGCGCGCACAGGCGAGATAGAGTCACGTGGTACTAGAAAGGGTGGAGGGAAAGAGGGGGCATATAGCAGTGGTGCTCAATACGACGAGTAGATGGCTCCTTCTCAAGAATAAGCGCGGCACGGTGACGAAGCCGCGCTGCACCGACGGACTGTGGCAGACAGCGGCGCGCTAAGTAGCCCTCAGCCTATAGACTCCTAAGCTGGTATCGCCCACTTTCCGATCTCGAGTCTCAAGTTTAGGTTGCAAAGACCACAGTGAAGAATGCCCGGGGCTTTTCTCCACAACATTAAATAGAAAACAGGCAGCGGGATTGGCGCAGTTGGTCTTATATACGATCCAATGATAAGTGGCTTCTTTCTTTGTGCTGTGCCACGAGTCCGTGGCCTCCAGAATGACGTTCACTCACGAATGCGCTCTCGCTCTTAGGAATTTGATCATTTCGCACATTAATACACCACTGACACAAATAGACGAAAGCGCTGTTTCAACTCCAGTTTCTCGAAACAGACGAACGGACGAGAAAGCTGACGGACCATTCTTTTTTTTTTTTTTTGCGTATTTGACCGCTCCTTTAGTGCACATCGCGTGACCTACGTGATTTTTTTTCTTAGGAGGTGGTTACATAGCGCGAAAGGCTCAGCAGACACGCTGGTAATTCCTACCCAAAACTGCGCACTCTATATGCGGCGATGAAGGGAGCGGAAGAAAAACGTAATAGAACCCTCAAGAATTCTGAAGGGACCACCGCGCCTCGATGTGCAACCCCCCTCCAGAGACCAACTTGTTTACCATCTTTATACAACTCTTGCCGGACCAGCAGCCGGCCCGAAAAACGCGCACGGGGACGTGCAGGAGAAACTCTGAGAGCGAGGACATGGGCAGGAAAACGGGGAACCGGAGGAAAGAGTTCGGGAGGCAACGAGGTCGAAACAAAAATAAACGAGACGGTTCTTTTTTCTGCGTTTTTTAACGCTTTTCTTTTTTTTTTCCCCGCAAAATGAGATAGTGGACGCTCATGCTGGTGGGGGTGCACTCTAGAAAAGAGACGCCTCGCGTTCCGGGACCCGCCAGGCGCGTTAGAAGAGCATCGCGCCCCGTTTCTAAGCATTTGTCCCGCTACGAGATTAGACCGTTAACATTCCGACGCCGAGGCGCGAAGTGGATTGCTTCCCTCCTTTCCCCTCCTGCCGTGATCTCGGCCCTTCTTTTAGTTCTTCATTTTACTCGGCTGACCCGCGGTTTTTCTTTTGCGCTCGTCCTTTCTCTCCTTTTTCTCATCTCCCCGGTGTTCCCTTCTAACTTGGTTGCCCGCTGCCCTCAATATATATAACGTTTGCCTTTGCGTTGATTTTTGTAGTGCACGTGTCGCTGCGTTCGCAGTTAGAGGTCGCCGTTAAGTAATTCCCCGGATACGTTCTCCACTTGGGGGTGGGCAGGGGGAAGAATGGAGAGGGGGCGGTGAGAAGAAAACAAAACAAAAAAAAAAAGCCGGGGAGGTGGTCTCGCCGAATGCCTGACCTCCGTTGCCAAAGAAAAGGTAAAAGGAGGCCGCAAGAAAGCAGCGGGGCGGGAGAAAAAGCTGGAGAAATAGGGAACTGGGGACCTGAATGGAAAGGGATCCCGCTAACGCAAGCGCGCATTCTCGCGAAGTGCCTTAGTTTGCCTCATTACCATGAAAGATCGCAGGGGAAAGCGCAGAATGAAAAAGCCATTAAACCGTCACTGGCTTCCTTCTTTTATTCGCACTTTAATTTTATGTTTGTTTGTTTCGGCACCCCATTTTCTTTCCCTTTCGCTTCCGTTCCCTCGCCCAGTTGCTATTTTCACCGTTAGGTGGTGCTTTATGACTGCATTCGCACATCTATCTCCCTTTATATAGATGTATGTATGTATATATAAATGCCTCCTCGTCGTACATTCTGCACAAAGTGTCGTCGCGGGGGCATTTAAATTGGAACCTGATTTTCAGGAAGGCCCTCTCCTGCAGCACTTTTCCGGTCCGCCTCGCCATTTTCCCCATTCCTTCTTTACTAATGCGCATGTTCCTCGTTGGTGCGCGCGCTAGTTTTAAACCGACATCTTCGCGCTTGCCGGCTCCTTGTTTCTTTCTATTGCTTTTGTAGAGATGTCTTCTCACGACAGCGAGAACAAGTCTTAATGGCCGCGAGTCTGCCATTTCAGACATTAAACTCGCTCGTTTTCGTTGCACTTTTGTTTGGCACAGTCGCGCATTGTGCCTGCGCCTTTCTTTTTCCTATCTCGTTTTCTCCTTGCCAATTTGTTCTTTCATTTGCGTAACCCAGTTTGCGCTGCACGCTGCTATACTGTAAGGCTCCAAGTTTTTCGCTCTTTCTTTCCCTGAAACTTCGTGTTCTTTTTTCTTTCGTTTTCTGAAGCACGTGAAACTAAGTTCGTTCTTGGTGAATCTCCTCTTTTCCTCGGCCTGTTCGACTTGAATTCATAGCGAAGCACCGCGAGAAATTCAGCGCGTGATTCCGAGCCCGAGAATTTCATGGGCCTGAAAGTCCTTTACTGCACTTGCGCGGCCCCTCGTGAAAAAACTGAAAGCGTGTGAAGGTACTTCGTGTACCGTGCTTGGACAAGTTTTCAGAAGCAAAAACCCTTTGTTTAGGTGGCACCGTGACAGAAAGCTTCTAAGCATTTGTGCATCTCGGACGCTTCCGCAATTAAAATGTCAGGTTTGCAATCACATTAACATGTGCTATTCTTATTTTGTTCGCCTCGAGACTCAGATTAATATTGCCGGAATTATTCTCTAGTGCGCCCTGAGTCTATCTCGCCCGTGCTCCGGAAGCACGGAGCTTGTCTTAGTTCCAGCCGCATACACATGTGTACGTTGGGTGACAAGGCGTTTATTTTGCGCCTACAGTTCTATGTAGTGTGAATGGCAGATTCAAGAACCAACCAAAGAGATAACTGGGAAACTCAGCGAAAGTATTTCTGATTATGTCGAATAAATTTATGAGCATTAAAAGTTAATCCACGAATGGAGTCTCACGTCTCAATCGGAACCATTTTGGGAGAAAAGAAAAAGAAAAAATAATGTTGAGGGATAGAGAGTAGCAGCGTGCAGAAAGAAACTTGGAACGCGAAGGAGTTCGCTTCCATTACGATGGTAGATCGTCAGTAACGCATAATGGCTTCCCGTGGAGTGTTGTTTGCAGTATGTGCAGAGTACCATCACGCGATCGACCGAACATCATCGTGACTTCACAAAACTTTTGTTTCGTTTTTCATGATTTAACAGCATGACAGGTCAGGACCTGACTTCACAAAACTTAATGTTCGTAAGTACGAAACAGCTTTTAACGCTTATTCGCCAGAGTAGAAAAAAAAATCTGTCGTCATGCCATCACCGTCACACCAACGTCGTCGCCGTCATCGTTTAATTGCTGCCGTCGCGAACTAAATACTCACGTCACGAACTCGCTATTGCTTGACGTATACACAAAAACATTGGGCCACCTGGTAAGCATTGCAGAGCACCTAACGGTGCTGGATAGCTAACTGTCTAGAAAATAAACAGTTTTAGATTAGCGTTAATCACCTTACGTACGTTAAACACAAGCACTTTGCGGGACGTTGTGGTGTGCGTCCCTTCAAGACATTTAGTTTAACGTGCGGGAACGTAAACGTAAGGCCGATATTGGAAGCCAGGGCGCCGTCTGGTGCCTTGTGCCAAAGGTATCCAAGTGAAGGCAATCCATTAGCAACCAACCTGTTGTTGCTATGTGGACGCGTCTCGTTTAAGCATATGGACGCCGGAATTGCCGAACGATCTCAGAAATTGGACACTCTATGCACCCATTACTAATGTTTCAAGTGAGTTTAGAGGAAGCGAAAGCTCATTTCAATAATTCCTGGTGATCAACAAATTTACGCTGAAGCAGGAGCCATATGGGTGCCGCCATGTTCGACAACGCTATTTCTTAGCGTACAATGCCGTCCAATGCTGTGTAGAGCGCGCGAACGGCCAGCTTTGCTCTACGGGACCACCCCTGGCTACGGTTGCTGGGACCGAGATAGCGTGCCCAGAAGCATGCGCGGCCTAATAAACATGCACACTTGCGCGTGTTGCATTTAACCAGCGGTCATGTTTGCAAGCGCCTTTGTTATCTCGAACAGTCCGGGAGCGCGGTTCATTTGTTGCGAAAGGACCGGCGCGCTTTATCAGCCCATACGCTTCATTCTATGGAATTTGCCGTGCCTCAAGCGCCCTCAGACCGAGTGCAGATCCATCCATCCATCCATCCATCCATGCGGCCGCTCGCGCGTTCTACACAGCAGCGGACGGCACTGTACGTAAGCATTACCAACGTTAAACTTGCCAAATAACGTACGTTAACATAGCGCACGTAAACCACAGAAACACAACAACGTTCGAAGCATGCGCAGTAATGACAACGCTATTTCATTACGTGCGTAATGCGTTTGGTTGCAACCGCTATTGTAAAACTGTCAAATGTTTCGAATAATATTGATTTCTACAGTGCGTGGAGTGCGTAGTATTTTATCGAGTTTTCATTCTTTTGACGTGATAGTGTTAAGGTCTCCGTGTCGCAGAAAATCCGGCGCCGGCGCCCGCGGTCGAGAAAATCGTCCCGAACCACGCAGGTCCTCCGTGTGGCGCATAGGCGTTACTGAACTAATCGAAATGCTCAAAGTAAAATGCGCCATAAAATTGGCAAAGTACGACTTACACACAACCTACAGAGATGATTTGTTACAGCTTGGACCGATCATGTATAGCGGTGCAGTCTAACACAGCGCGGCAAAGTGCTAGCAGCCACGAGGGAAGAATGGGAGAAATTTGCACGCTCTTGTTGTTATGAGCAACTTGTTGCTGTGGGACGTGACGCGCGCGAAAGGCATTAGTAAGATTGACCACCACTAGGGCGTTTCATCTTCGAGTCTGGCCAAATGAAAACTGGCGCTTGTACAGGTGCTCTCGCTCGTGCTATATGCGACGGACCGAGCGCGCCATGCGTCATAAAGAGCTAGCTCACTGGGCCCGAGAGAAATACGCGTATGCGTGCAATCGTGGTCTAGTGGTTGGCTCGAGCATCGAGGTTACATGCCACCATAGGACACCGGAATTACTTTTGAAAGCGAATAGCTTTTCTTTGGCTCGTTCGCCATTTTCGTAGCCGGGTGGGACTTTCACCACCGATGCATAGGCCGCGTGCTCTCGCACAGCCGAGTTACAGGGCGCGTTCATTGCCGAATGCCAACTGTCAGAGCTCTTTGAGGTGCACGTGCAGTCCCGCGGGTGGCTTGGGGCGTGTGAAAGGCTTGCATGCTGTGGTGGAGCGCTTGGTTTACACTACATCGCTTACAGATGTGCTAGTCGACCGTTCTGCCCTCTATACGGAAATACGCTAACAACAAATGCTACCTAAATGTCCCATCTGCAACAAATACGCCTTCAAGCGCATCATTCCTTCGATCAAGCGAATATATCTTTAGAAGCGTTCGGCTATTCGAATACGTTCACAGTCATCGTTGATGATCTCTGCACATTTTTTGTTGAAAAGTATCGAAACTATGCGAGACAGGAACCTATCTACTTAACGCAAAGGGCCTAGGATGAGATAAAGAATGTTTCACCCTTACAGGAAAGAAAAAGCCCTTTTCATCAGAAGTTTGCAATAGACAACCTCCACTACGAAAATATGCATTTTCAAGCAGCTGTCTAGACATTGGTCAATTAAATGTAACCAGGAAGTCGCGCTGCCATCGTCAACATTGATCAGTCGCATCTTCTCTGCAGTGTGATTACCTATGAACCACTTGACTGCGTTTGGCCAGTGGAAGCGCGAGCGGCTCGTAAAAACACACGCACAACTCTGTTTCTTTTTTATTTTTTTATAGCGTGTACAGTAATTCTAGCCGGAACGGTGCGGATGTATCTTGCATGGGCAACCAGCGCTGAAGCTTCGCGTGCCTACAATAAATCCGTAACACACAGCAAGCGGACCTGCGCATCTTCACCTAACCGTCTTTCATTCATCTTTTCCTTGCGTGTGCGCACCTTAATCTGACATGTCTTTGATATCCCCACAAAGATTTAAGTATCAACTTTCAAATAATAATCGTTCACTGATCCATTTTAACGCTCGAAGCCTTAGGAGGAATCAGGATAAGATTAGTAACTTTATCAACAATCTTGATCACTCTTTCTCGTTTATTTGTGTTTCTGAGACCTGGCTTTCTGACAACGATTTCAATTTATACGGTTTTCCATCTTACAGTTCTGAGTACTGTCATCGTTCGGCTAATAATCATGGAGGTGCTGCTATTTTCATTGCTTCGGACGTCACTTACACGCGTAGGCACGATCTTTCAATAAATGTTAGTTCCTGTGAGGCTATTTGGATTGAGGCTGAACAACCTTTCTTTGCACATAATCGCAAAAATCTTATTCTTGGTTCCATCTATCGCTCCCCGTCATCTTCTGTCACTGACTTCCTACTTGCTCTTGACGTCATACTTAACAAATTATCGTTCGAAAACAAGAATGTTTTAATCGTTGGCGACATTAACATCAACTTACTCGATACAAATACCAGCGCATATTCTGCCTACTCGGACTGCTTTTTCGGATATGGCTACGAGTCGCTTATTAACTGCCATACCAGATGTAGCCATAACGGAACGCAAACACTTCTTGATCATGCGTTATCTAACATAACACCGTCCCCCGTGTCGGGAGTAGTGCGTACTGACATAACCGATCATTTTCCCATTTTCGTTACATTTAACAGTCTAGTGCCAACCCCTAACATCTCTTTCAGTACATCAGTATTTAACCAAGATACATTTATTGATACCATTAACAATACTAATTGGACTCAGGTCAATCTATTGGATGATTCCGCAGCAGCAGTTGACAAATTCTCTGCGTTGTTTTTACATGCCGTATCAATAAGCACCCGGACCGTTAGGTGTAAGAATAAATATAAGTATGCCTGCAACCCGTGGATGACGTCCGCATTACTGACCAGCTTAAAGAAAAAAGATAACCTATACAGGAAAACTAAGCGGCGACCTTTTAACTCTAAGCTGGCTCTGCGTTATAAAAAAATATTGTTATGTTCTTAACACGCTACTTAAACAGGCTAAAAGGCGCTACTATGATAATGAATTTAATAAACACAGCAATAATCCAAAAAAGCAATGGAAGCTTCTGAACGAATTCATGAATAAGTCCTCTACGCCTGAACAATGTTCTAAAATTAACCTGAATGGTATAACATACCGCGAGCCCACTCATGTTGCCAATGCCTTTAGCGACTATTTTGCTCTGACACAAATATATAACAACCCAGTCACTCAGCCAACCATGTCTAGGTTACCTCACTCATTTTTTCGTTCCCCTGTTACTGTTCCAGAGGTGTATTTAACAATCTGTAGCCTTAAAAACACAAGTCCAGGTTTAGATAACATTTGCGCACACCATTTAAAGTTAGTTGCTAATGTTATTTCTGAACCAATATGTATCATAACTAATCGCATTTTCGAATCCGGCACTTTTCCTCTATGTCTAAAGAAGGCTAAGCTTATTCCCGTATTTAAGAAGGGTACCAAAGACCTAATTTCTAACTACAGACCAATATCTATTCTTTCGTCTTTAAGTAAGATTATTGAACATTTATTAGTTAAACGTTTAAATAACTACCTTGAAAAATTTAGTATAATTAATCCCTGTCAGTTCGGATTCCGTTCCGGAAGTTCTACTTGCTTAGCATTGCTCTCTTTAACCGATTTTATTAAGAAATCTATAGATTGTGGTAAATTCGTTGGCTCTGTCTTTTTGGATTTCACCAAAGCTTTTGACACGATTAACCACAGCATTTTGTTCACTAAACTTGAAGCATACGGTATTACTGGTCCCGCTTTAACTCTATTAAAAAGCTATTTGTTGGATAGGCAGTACGTGGTTTCTGTAGCGGGTGCCCTTTCTCAAACTAAAATAATTAACTTAGGTGTACCCCAGGGGTCCATTCTCGGTCCATTACTATTTATTATTTACATTAATGACTTACCCCACCTGTTACATTCATCTCACTGCGTTTTATACGCCGATGACACCACCATATCATTATCAGACACATCGTTAATCTCATTAACATCAAAGTTAAATGCTGCGCTAACTGACGTTATAGAATGGTGTCTCAGTAATTACCTAATTATTAATCCAGAGAAAACTAAATATATTATATTCAATAGTGGTCACAGGGTCCTAACTACTCCACTAGCGTTAACACTTGGTGCTCATCAAATTCCACCCGGTGACTTGGTTCTATTCCTCGGTGTTCTCCTGGACGCTAACCTCAAATTTGACTCCCACGTTAACAATATTAAGAAAAAAACGGCATTTGGCATTCACGCTCTAATAAAAGCACGCGCCTTCTTTTCTCGCAAGGCTGTTTTATCACTTTACTTTGCTTTTATCCATAGTCATATTAACTATGGTATCGCTGCCTGGGGCAACACGTACAATTGCCACCTGTCATCAGTTCAGCATTTACAAAATCAAGCCATTCGTATCATTACTAGCAGTCCTCGTCAGTCAAATGCATCCATTTTACTCCGTCAAAACCTCATTTTAACGACCGCGAACTTGTTTCAATATAATTTAACAATCTTATTTTTCAAGTTACTTAACAACCGATTGCTTTACGAATTCGTTAACCTAAATGATTTACATAACTACAATAGAACTAGGTTTGCCTTTAACAGAAATTTTTTACTGCCTCGTGTCGGTACCAACTATGGTAAACTAACATCATCTTTCGCTGGCATATCTTTATGGAATCACTTACCTTCAAACATAAAATCACTCACATCATTCTATGCCTTCAAAAAATCCCTTAAAGAGTTCCTTTTGACGCAGTGACGCAATTATGGTTCCAAATGTTTTATTTATTATCACTATTTCTGTTATGTTTTGCTGTTCACATGCTTGCTGTTGCCTTTAGTCGTTTTGTTCATAATGCTTCTTTTTATGCATTCTCATGTTTCTTTTGTGTCTGTTGAAATTTTGTATATGTATATTTATAGCACACTTATATTTTTACTTCATGTTCATCTCGGCCTGCCGATCATATTTCTCTCTATTTCGTTCTGTTCCTTCTTTAGATAATTTAAAGGTTCTGTTGTACGCCGATATTATTTTTATCTTTGTTAGTAGTACTGTACATTGTAATCATAATCACTTTTCTGTTGTTGCACTAGAGCTCTTCGTTTCTGTTAGTGTACATTCTATAAATTTTATTTCTGTCCTGCCACCTATGTAATTTTTTTTCTTATAATTACCCACCGAGGGTCCCGGTTACAGTCATCGACTTTGGGACCCTCGTCTGTAAAACGAAAATGTAACCATTTCTTTGTTTGTAATGAATAAACTTGATTTGATTTGATTTGATTTGAAAGCGAGTGGTAGAATGTAGTTTTCAGTTGCGCATAGCATAATTTATTCGTGTCAGCAAATTCACCGATCATCTTGAGACACAGAGCTCCTCACATGAGAGGACACCGCCGTGCTAGGATGCAGCACCGCATGCGCTCAACGTAACGCACATGGCCATGGACAGAACATGGCTGGGCGCATCGGGTTAAGTAAACGTTGATACAGACGCGCGTCTGTTATCGCTGCATACCGGACGGTGTCACCATAACTTAGTTACTCAAACCATCTCCATTGCTCACTCGGACTTGTGCAGGTTGAGGCCCAACCTTCCTTAATGCCTTAGTCACTCTATGTTGACTCCGCAGAACGTCGGCAACGTCGACCGGCAGCAAAATCGAAAGACCTGTGGCGACACCGCCTCGATGTTCCCTCGACAGATAGTTGTGACGTCATAAATTTTGACGGCGTCTGCTTGGGTTTATATTGACTGTTTATCGATAAAAGTAGACCGCATTATTACTCTTAAAGAGACTGAACTTAGAACTTTCAAGAAATTTTACCCAAACCCCAAAACGGCCCACATGGAAAAAAATAGAACACATTGCAATCCGTGACGTCACACCGACGTGCTGACTTGGGGGTTGTAGTGCAAAATTCAAAAATCAAACTTTGACCGTCATTTCCTCTTCCAATATTCAACCTATTACCGCAATATCAATAAAAGAAGAGTTTTTTAGGAGTACTTTATCAACCTAAATTGATTCAGTGTTTCTGTTTACTGTGCCTTTAAAGTTATTGAACTTACTTTTCTTCATGATAACTAAAAAGAAAATTATCCACGGCATCTTCGTCAACAGGCGGCTCACAACGCACGCTTGATGGAAATGTGTTCCGCTTCATCTGCCACGGTGGCTTAGCGGCTATAGTGTTGGGCTGCTAAGCACGAAGTCGCGGGATCAAATCCCCGCCGTGGCGGCCGCATTTCGATGGGGGCGAAATGCAAAAACACCCGTGATACTTGAACTTAGGTGCACGTGAAAGGAGCCCGGGTAGTCCAAATTAGTCTGGAGTCCCCCACTACAGCGTGCCTTATAATCAGATCGTGGTTTTGGCCCGTAGATCTCCATAATTGAAAAACGCCCTGTCCCGTTCATTGAGGGTAGGTTAAAGCTACCCTAATGGTCGAAATTAATCTGGAGTCCCCCCCACCGCGTGCATCATTATCAAAGCGTGGTTTTGGCACGTAAAACGTACCCCAGAATTAAATTCAGTGTCTTCCGCTTCACCAGTGTAGAGTAGTACGCCAGAGCAAACTATAGCGGGTGACCCTCCTGCATTTCATATAAATTCCTCTCTCTCGTGGATATGTAGGCTGTAGCACCGTTGTGTCTGTATTATCGTTGGACCATATACCGTGTGTGCCAGCTAACGTTATAATGGCGAAGCCGTTAAAAAAATAAAAATTAAGAACTCATCGCGAGATATGATTATAAGGCATACGGTGTTCTGTCGTCGGAGGTCTGACGACCGCACATTGTAGATCTCATAATCGTACCCTACTCTGTTTTTTTGTTTTTCTTGTTTAACAGCTTCGCTAATGTCACCTACGACACCTCACATAGGTGGCTATTGCTATACATTTGCAGATAACGAAATTAACCGATGGTAACAGTTCAGCACTCACCACGCATGTCTGACGCAGCCAAGTACCACATGTTCCATTGAGCAAAGCGGCATTTTATCTTTGCCTTTCATCGTTTGCTTTTACCCCAAGTCAGATACGACTCCAGCAGCCGCTTTTTTTTTTCACTTCTTTCTGTAGACAACTTGCCCTGAAGTAGCAGTAATACTAACAGACTCCCAAGCAGCGGCGCGCAACTATCAAAAAGGACGCGTATCAGAAACCGCGCTCAAAATACTAAGAAATCACATCGCACGCGCCCTGCTCCCCGACGCCCACATCAACTGGGTCCCAGGCTATCAGGGCATGACAGGAAATGAGGCGGCACACGCCGCTGCCCGCGAGCATACCAGCCGGGCTTTCCTGCCATCCCACACTAGGCCGGCCACCAACGTTGATGACATCACCCTGAAGTACTCGGAGCTTCTGCAACACCACCGACTCAGCAGAAGAACGTACGCTTCACCACACAAGAATCTGAGCAAAGAGGAAGAAGTCATCCTGCGCCGCCTACAGACCAACACCTACGTGCACGGAATAATCATGCACAGACTGTATCCTACGCAATACTCGTACACATGCCCCCATTGCGACGTTCCAGACACCCTGCAACATATGGTCCAGGATTGCCCACTGCGTGACAAAGCCGCAGACCCCACCTCACAAGCTCCACAAGACGACTCCAAAGAAAGCCGCCCCATAGAAGCAATAAAAGAGCGCCCCAGATCACCTCAGATCCATACAACTGAAACGTGGGAGGCCAAGCTTTCCTCCGATGACCTGGACGACCAACGCAGTCTCGTCGCCCGGGCCAAGGAGGCAGCCCAAGCCAGAGGGTTCTTGGAATAAGGAATCCTCCCACCTAGGGTGAACCGGGTTCTGACTCGGTTTACCGTTTCGGAAAATAAAAGTTTAGTTCTCTCTCTCTCTTTCTGTCAACCGGTGCACCCGTGCTTATCTGCAACGCAGAATCCTCTCTTTCTGTAAACCGGTGCACCCGTGCTTATCTGCAACGCAGAATCCAGAAGATAGACCCGCGGCTTCTGCGAATTCTGGCGAAATGCGTGTCTGCGGAGGTCGCGTAATTAGTGCCGAACGGGCGTAATTAGCCACCTGGCTTCACGCATTGCGGCCTGTATCCTTTGCCAGAGAACGCATTGAAATCTCTTTCCCGTTGCATGGCGTTGCGAAAGAAGCCTAGAACGACTTCCCAACAGCAGCAGCCCAGAGGCCGTTTGCCGTAGGAAAAGGCAACAGCGACATACCGAGCGCCTCAAATGAGTCGCGAAACGCGGGGGAACAGCTTCCGCTCTTTGGGCGCCCTCCCTCTCGTTCGACGCTCTGCGCGCGTGCGGCACAGGCCTCGACGCCGCATTCCATTTGCTGCCGAGAAGCTGGCTGCCGTTCGAATTTGTGTTCGCTTAACTCGGCCAAACAGCGCGGCTGCCGCCACCGCTGTGCGAGGTGTCGTCGGAGGGTCCGCCGCCGAGCGCCGTCGACTCCGCGCGATTGAAATTTACGGCGCGCTCGTCCCACATTGTCGACCGCCCGGTGCTCTGCTGGCGCGGCAGTCAGATAACTCGCCTCTTCCCGCCATATTATTTTTGCCGCCCGTTCTTTCTGAGCGAACCCATTTCCTAAATACCTTCCTGCGTCCTCTTCGCTTTGAACATTTTGCGTCAAACCTTTTCGATTCACACATGTTCGGTCGTTGTCTATTGTGTTGTAAAGTTGGTTCGGCTCTGAGCGATAGGCAGTGCGCGTGCGGCGCTCCATCGCGTCGCGGTTTATAAGTTTCTTTCTTCCCACCCCGCCCAGAAATTCGGTAACCCAAGAATGAAAACGCATACTATCATAACCAAACGCAATTTATTATAAGTGCTATCATTGCTGAACAGTGTCAGAAATTGAACACGTTTTACCTGAGCAACTGTGGTGGTGCATTACAGATTAGATTATGGGATTTTTACGTGCCAAGACCACGATCTGATTTGTTGCAATGTCGCAGTGCCACTGCAATGTCAATGCAATGTCGCAATGCTGCAATGTCATTGTTTTCCAATGTCGTGCGCCAGGCATTATTTTCAACTGACTGGATAGGTACATTAAAGCTTGCTAGATATAAAATAGTTGCTGTTCTCATATTTGGTATTTCTGTAGTGCGTTTTTGCATGAAGCCCACGCTATGTGCACGTGACAAAACTGACTAAAGAAAATATATTCTGCAGCTGTATGCTTTTCATGACTGTGAAGACGGAAGAAATACGGTGAAAGTAAGTTTTCAATCAACAGAATTAATCGGCGCCTGAAACGGTCAAGTGCAATATGCGTTCGGACATTTCGGAACCTCGACGAGAAGCGGTTGCTCATTTTTCCATCACCCGAATCCCAATCTTCCTGCTTTTACTTTTCTTTAATTCTCAACTTTATTCACCACTCAGAGAGGCTCCCATCTATTTCTTCGTTTTGATTTTTTTTTTTTTTTTTTGCGTCACGCAGTATGGTCGGCGCACCATTTCTCGAGGAGCCAGTGCTTCTAGATTTCAAATGTTCTACTTGAGCAACTTGTGCAGTCTACCTGTGTCTCTATAGCCTAATTCAAATATGCATACACTGCCTATTCTTTGTTTTCGCTTGCGCGACACCTCAAAGCTTACACATACGCGCAGTAGCTGTAAAGCGTGAGAAGACAGACAGCTAGAGCTACGGTTTGCGAGCCATCGGCTTGGCTTTCACGAGTCATTCAAATGAGAGAGCGTCCACGACTTACATAATAGCGTTAAAAACAGAACATTTTCTTATTGAGTGACACATCTTTGTTAGCCCCTTCGACGTGTTACCCTTGCCCAGCGGCACCTGTAGCGGCATGTGTCCACTCTGACAATGGAATAGACACTAGTGCCTTATTTAACAGTAAAATGCTTAAACTAAAATGTCTGGCATCAGCTTTTGGCATAACATATTTAAGGCTGCCAGCTGATAGTCTTCTCAACAGACGTCATTTTCTACAGTGGTTTTCTCAGTAACGGTCAGTTAACGACTACATACTTGCAGTGCGTAAAGCCATGCACCGCTCCTGACTGATGCCACACGGTGTACTATGGCAGTTGACAAGGCCAAATAATACCTACACCATTTCCGAGGGGCTATCATGCCTGTAGAATATTTAATTCATGATGGGTTCTGTCTTGAGAAGCAAGTGGTCAGAATGAACGTGTTAAAGTGTGATGACACCTGTAACTGATGACTGTGTCAAGATTAAGGTAACGCGCATTGCTTTCTTGAATGCTAGTACACTAAAGAAAAAAAACTTGGGCATTTCACTGGTATTGTTTAAGCATCCCGGTGTAGAGTGCCCCCAAAAGGAAGCCCCAACTGTTCAGCACACTTGTCCCAATGCATGATGCATTGGCAAGGAACGCAAAAGATAAAAAAAAGAGAAAAGGAAAGAAAAAGAGATAAGATAAAGCTGTCACAACATCACAGAGTGTGTATCTTCGTCATTAGACAGAAAGTGTGGATTTAGACAGAATTATGGTTTCGAAAAGAAATTAGAACATACAGAAATTGTCACGGCTAAGTATCATAAAATCAGGAATAGCAGAGGCAGGAATCTCGCTATCTGTTGCGTTTTCGTCCTCCCAAAAAGAAAGCGAGCTTTCGATGTGCTCTCTTTATTCGCTTCTTTTACATTCACCCAGTCTACATTCGTTTCGCCTGTCATGCTTGATGGCGTATTTGTTTATACATATATTTTTTTTAACACTACGGCACCGGCGCTTATCGTTTGCACTTCAGCTCACAGAAAAAAGCGCACGTGGACGCGTTGGAGCGTTTGACACCGCCGAAGAAATAAGCAGCCATTATGCTCGAACTTCCAGAAGACGAAGCAAAATGCGCTGGAGACGTCGAGGGCTGTGAGCGCTAGGAAGAGGAACAAAGGTGATCCTGTCTCACTCTCTCGTCTTGTTTGTTTTTCTATTTACTTTTTTATCTTTTTTTTTCTCCACGGCCCGCGTACCCTTCTCTCGCTCTCTCCTCTCCAAGGCCTCGCTCGGCTTGTTTTTGAACGCCGCGTGCGCGAGGTGGCGCAGCTGCCATCCATCAGCGATGGACGTGCTCGGACGGGCGTGTAAACGAATAATGTCGGGCATCCTCGACCCGCTGCCGTTCGTCCGGCGTGAAACCTAGCAAGCAACGCCTCAGGAGGTTTGAGAGCGCCGCGCCTGAGCACACGGGTTCTGCAACAATTCTTTAACACCGGGGTTCGGCTGTAAGCAAAGGACCCATCTTACGCTCACCGCTTTGCCACCCATCTTCGCGGAGCGTATTCGTTTACGCCATTGCCGTTGTATAGCCACTTGCTTCCGGTCATTTTTAGCCACTTCTTGAAAAATTCTGTGCACGGCTATTTTCTTTTTTCTCACTCTCTCTCTTTCTCTCTTTTTATTTATGGAGCGACGATTCAGGAACATGCCCGAACCATTTTGGCATATTCCTTTATACAGGGTGTTTCACCTAACTTAAACCAACGATTTGAAACAAGCGGTTAACCGCAGCTGAATGAAACCAACGACATATGTTCTGTCGTTGTGTGGCGCGCCTTAGAGCATTTATTTTATATTCCGCTTAATTAGTTAACTAACATCAATCATGCAATATTTTAGGGTCAAGTGCGTTTTTTAGGGTCAAGTGAACTCCCTCTACGGCGTTAAGTACGCCGTAGAGGGAGTTCAGAAACGACCGATCAAATTTTTTTGTGGCATCTTACATGCTGCGTGGAGATTTTTTTTTCGGCGTTTAAAAGCAAGCCCGCGAAATACGTAAATACAACCGCGTGACACCGCTCATGCGCTATCGCATTGCAGCGCGCTGGCAACCGTGCTTCGAGCGAAAGAACTGCGGGTCCGTTCGCTTATCAAAGACGGCGACCCGTCTTTTCGGCGTGCCGCCGTGGAAGGTGCTGCCGCACAGAGAAGCCGATGCGTAGGGCCGCGGCCGCTCACTTCGCCACGCTCTGCACGCACGGTTCTCTCGGTCGAAGCCCGGTTGCGAACGCGCTGCAATACGATAGCGCATGAGCGAAGTCACGCGGTTTTATTTACATATTTCGCGGGCTTGCTTTTAAACGCCGAAAAATATCACCACGCCGCATGTAAGGTGCCACAAAAAAATTAGATCGGTCGTTTCTGAACTCCCTGTATAACATAACGAAACGCACTTGGCCCTTAGGTGAATATAGTAAAATTTGAATCATTGATCTTAGTGAGTTAACTATAATTAGGTGAAATATAAAAAAAATGTTTTCAGGAGCGCCACATGACGGTGTGTAATTTGTTTCACACAGCTGCGGTTAACCACTTTTTTTTAATCCTTGGTTCATGTTACGTGAAACACCCTGCATTTTATTTCGTTGTCCTCTTTGGATAAGTGCAGTAAAAGGTTACATACGGGCGAAAATATAGCGCTCTAGACCACTAACAGAAAGGGTACTCGATTTCCTGCTGTGTTTCGGTGCATAATAAGGTGTCTCGGCAAATGCAACGTAGTTTTTCTTGGTGAAAATAAAATGAAGTCAGTCGGATTAGGGAAGCTCAACTTTGCCGCAGCTAAGCGCTGAGTTATGGCTGTCATAACATATTTATGAAGATATGCAATAAAGATCACTTACTTGGATGTGTCTATAGCCCCCTTTGATATTAGCAGAGGAACCTGCGTACTATATATGCGGTTAGCTCGTACTCGCAAGCATGGTACATTTGTGTCAGGGTGGCATTTTGGTTTGAAGCTCTAACGCTGCGAACGGGTTGGAACCAGTCGTGCGTGCCCACTTACAAATAAAAAAATGGACTCAAAATTCTTTCTACGGTCTTTCCTGATTGCTCTTTCTGCGCACTAATCGTTGTGCCAAGCGTGATCGTTTGACCATATCATTTCTTTCTTTATTCTTTATTTCCTGCTTTATGATTTCCAGTCTGTCTGTCTGTCTGTCTGTCTGTCTGTCTGTCTGTCTGTCTGTCTGTCTGTCTGTCCGTCCGTCCTTCCCTTTCTTTCCCTTTCTTTCCCTTTCTTTGAACGTTCCTGGAGTTATGCTGGTCAACAACCAGCTCAGCTAGAATCATTGCTTTTTGGGCGTTCGGCGCCTCACATTGCGTATCACGCTGTCACCTATTTCCTTCCACCCTAGGGCTTGCAAGGCAGACGTGGTGTTACCCGTGGTCACTGAAAACAACCCCGCCGCTGCGGTTCGCAATTTTGAAATTTATGGCGAATAACGTGATACTTCAAAAGCATCGCATCGCGGTCGTAGATTTTTTTGTCGCGAAAAAACCCAAGTCGCTTGCCGCATTTTATTCTCACTTTATCGTGGAAACCAGCCTGTACCCGGTGCTGCGAACGGTCCGGTGGTTTCATATTCCAGCCGTTAGTGCTTCGATTCTTCTTGCAGCCTCGCCCTGTTTACATGTCCTCACTGTGAAAGCACAGGCGTCGCTCTTCACGTCGTGAGGGATAGCACCGAAACAAATCGATGGCAATACGAGCGAGAACCGCAATTTTTCACTGCAACAAACGAGCCCGACGCGTGCGAACCCGTACACGTCCGGCACATCAGACGTGGCCTTCACAACCGCAACCGGTCGTGACGTCGCGCGGACGAGCCATCAAGGCCCGTCCGGGGCGGCGTTTTGAAAAACGGCCGCACTCGTCCGGTGTGCGAACGCCGGGCCGAGCCGGGCGTTGTGGCTGCAGCAGACGAGCGGCTCGTCGCTTCGGCCCGGGCGCAGACGACGCTTGGGGCCCCATCTGGCCCCAACAGCGCAGGCTAGGCTTCACGCTCGCTCCGCAAGGCGGCCCACTCAGGTGAGAGGAGAAATATTCCGCCAGAGCGAGTGGAACAAATTTAAGCTCTCCCTGAGTTATGGCGCCAGGGGTTGCGGGGCCCGACGTCCATATCTATATCAATGGCCTCCGAAGGAAATGGATCCCTGTTGCGCTTCGTCGACTTTGCGATTTGCGCCATCGTTCCTTGGATCGGCTTCGCCCTTCTACGGCCCGGCCGCGCTGCCGCCGTATGGCGGGCCTGCGAGCGCCCGAGTGTCGGGACCCCCTCCTCCCGTCTCTGGCAGGACCTTTTGCGCCAGAGCCCCGAGTGCACGGATATATGTGTAACGAAGCTGTTCAGGCGCTGTGCGCTGGCTCGAGTCTGAGATGGTGATAAATTGGGAAAGCCCGAGATGTGCAGCCCTGGCGGCGAATGAATCCACCCCCGTGTCCATCCGCTGCCGACGTCTCTCGCGAGCAGCTGTGCTTTACTTGCCTTGCAGGCCTGGCAGTGTCTAGATGGCGTAACAGCTCATTCCTTCCAGGGATCCGAAAGTATAGGCTTCTATTTACTCTTGGCTTGGGCCTCATTCTCGTTTGGCACAACAGTGAGTGCTAGGTTAAATTGGGGACTGCTTTGCCACTTTAAAGTGGATATTGAGTGCAGAAAATAGAGCCACGGCATGAAAAATAAGAAAATGAAGAAAGGAAGCAAGCCTTCCCGTCAACGCATAAAGCTTCGTTTCTCCGAGGAAATAATTCAGAAGGTCTTGGTATAGCAACTTACGGCGTACTAAAAGTTCCAGCTTTAATAATGTCAGTGATATAATCACAGCTACATTGATTACGGCAGAGCGGTTCCATTAAATCTGAGGACAGGACTGGAAGAGCTTTAACTGTGATTCTCATTTTTCTTCCTTCAGCTGCAATCACTGTTAATGCTCTATTAACGCGCACACGTTCTCGAAGGGGACGTGTGATATGCGTATAGTCGATTAGGGGTTGGTTTGATAGGTAATATGGAACACTTCGTCTGGATACGCCCCCAGTTGAGTTTGGAACGAAAGACGCAGCTTCACAGCCAGCAGAGCAAGAGTCTTCCCCACACGAGATCCCAAGTCGTAGTGCTCCCTGAAGGTCCCGCAGCGATCATGTAAGATGTTCTAGCACGTTGATTAGCTTCTTCTGATACGCAAAGTTTGGTGAAACACCTGGTTTAACAACTTAGGAACTGCTAAGGCTTATTAATTGCAGGCCAAAGAACGCCAGGCTAATCCCAACTGTTCTATCAGCACCGTTACCACTACCACCGCCGGTACACCCACCACCACAACGATCACCATTATCAACACCAATACCACCACCACAGCCACCATCATCCCCAACACACAATTACCACTACAACAACCACCCCCACTCTGCAGCACAGGTGACCAATTCCCGTTTACTACAGAATAAGCAAGCAAAGGCGCAATTGTATACGCTGGTACTCCCGCCGTTCTAGGATGTGTGCGCGGCTCGCAAGACATCAACAATGGTGACACCACGTATCATCACAAAATATTGCCCCCTCGGTGCCATCGCGACGTCCACTACTTCGAAAGAAAATATCTCTCCAGTACTGCTTATTCTATATTTTTTGTACGCCGTGTATTTATTCTTATTTCTTTTTGTGCACTGGGATCGTTTCGTATAGTTATTAGGGGTGTGCGAATAGTGATTTTTGAGACTGAATAGAATGCGAATTGAATATTGAATAGTTTTCGAATAAGGAACAACCGTTATCACTAATTATTATAAAGCGATGTTCACATCCTAGTATTCCTAAAGTTAGCAAGTTTCCGTCATTACATAGTACGTTATGAAGTGTTGTTTATTGAAACTACAAATGGAGCATTCTGAGCCAACAATATACAATACACAAATACTCTACAATGGATCACATACATGTTATCAATCAGGCAATCGAGAAATGCGCAGAGTGCAATCACCAGCTCTATATGGCTGTCATAGATTACGAAAAGGCATTTGATTCAGTAGAGATACCAGCAGTCATAGAGGCATTACGTAATCAGGGAGTATACTAAGACGCTTACGTAAATATCTTGTAAAATATCTACAGAGATTCCACAGCCACCTTAATTCTGCACAAAAAAAGTAGGAAGCTACCTATAAAGAAAGGGGTCAGACAAGGAGGCACAATCCCTCCAATGCTATTAACTGCGTGCTTGGAAGAAGTATTGACATTATTACAGCGAAGCTGTATGCCTCTACCGTCCAAGGAAATTTTCGTGTCGTTGGCGTGGTAAGCAAAAAACTGCTTCACCTCCGTCGCGGGTCGGCGGAGGTGAAGCAGGCGTTAAGCACTCCCCGTAGGTGGGCCGATCCCGAAGATAGTGCAATGCCGGGCCGACCCGCGCCGCAGGTGCAGTGTGCCATTAAGGGGCCCACATACAGCTTCGCTGGTCATCCTTCTTCACAGAGTGGAAGAGAACTGCGTTTTTTTTTTTTTAACTGGGAAGGCTTAGGAGTGAGAATCAACGGCGAATATCTCAGCAACCTTCGGATTGCAGACGACATGGTCCTGTCCAGCAACACTGGGGACGAGTTACAACAAATGATTGAGGGCCTTCATAGAGCGAGTGTAAGAGTGAAGTTGAAGAATAAAATGCAGAAGACAAAGATAATTGTTATCGATAGCCGGACAAGGGAACAAGAGTTCAGGATCGCCAGTCAGCCTCTAGAAACTGTGAAGGAGCACGTTTACCTAGGTCAATTACTCACAGAGGACCCTTATCATGAGAAATAGATTTACGGAGGAATAAAAATGGGTTGAAGCGCATACGGCACACATTGTCAGCTCCTGACTGGAGGCTTTCCATTATAATGAAAAAGGAAGGCGCACAATCAGTGCATTTTACCGGTGCTAACATATGGGGCAGTAACTTGGAGACTGACAAAGAAGCTTGAGAACAAGTTAAGGACCGCGCAAAGAGCGATGGAACGAAGAATGCTAGGTATAACGTTAAGAGACAGAAAAAGAGCGGTTTGGATCAGAAAGCAAACGGGTATGGCCTATATTTTAAGTGACATTAATAGAAAAGAATGGAGCTGGGCAGGTCACGTTATGCACAGGTTAGATAACCGGTGGACCATTATGGTTGCAGAATGGGTGCCAAGAGAACGTAAGAGCAGTCGAGGACGGCAGAAGGCTAGGTGGGGCGATGAAAGTAGGAAATTCGCAGGCCCTAGTTGGAATCAGTTGGCGCAGGACGGGGGCAATTGGAGATAGCAGGGAGAGGCCTTCGTCCTGCAGAGTACGTAAAATATTGACACGTGTACTTATCTTTATCGAGCGACTACGTTTCGCCGCCTAACAAATGTTATCGCAGAGCGCGGAACGCGCCTGCATCTATCCGAAGTTTCTGGAAAGTTATCGATGCTTCTATCCGCTGTCTGTTGTCGCCGAACCTTGTGTTATCTGATTTCATCGCCTGAAGCGAATGGTGTAGAACTTTGTGGAAGGCACGCGGGTCCCAAAGATTAGTCTGGAACATTCGACGACTGCTGTATAAAAGCCGACGCGCTTGACCCGCTGATCAGATTTTCGACGATCGCCGAGTGTGTTCACCGCTACCGTTGTTCTTCGAGTGTAGCCTGTTTTTGAGGGCACAAGTTCGCCCAATAAAACGTTCGTTTCGTTAATCACAGTTTTGCTGCCTTCTTAACCGTCACTACCACGTGACAATATGATGATGTCGATGCTGATGATGATTATTTGTTCGCATGCACAGGGCTTTTCAGAGAGTGCTATACAGCCTGTAAAGCATGGCTACCTAAGTGATGTAGCCTGCTCTACTACGTAAGTTCTAATTTTTCATATCTATACTATGCCCGCGAACGTAAAAACTTACCATAATATTACTCCAATTCTATCTTGAATTAGGTGCGGTTAAGGTTTTGCAATCTTCTAAAAGTATTCAAAAAATATTTGCATTTATGATTAGTGGCTGTACCATTCGAAAACCGAACCGAATAGGATACTATTCGATTCATCATTAGAAAGTGTCAAATATTCGCACGCCCCTAATCATTATGCACTGATTGGACTAACAACTGTATTTGCGGTGAGATTCTTTATGTTGGTTATTATAACTATAGTGTTTCCTTTTTGTGTCATCTGCTATATTTATTGTTAATCACTCTTGCTTATTTCAATACAAATGGGAAGTAACCTAACCACTATTCGCGGAATCTAAAAAAAAAAATGAAATACAAAAGTATGTATGTTCATTCCCCTGGGATGGAAAAGCTATAGTCAAGCCATGTGAAGCGTTTTCCCTCCCTCTCTCTGCCATCTCTGTCTGGATTAAAATTAAGTGATTATTATTATTATTATTATTATTATTATTATTATATTATTATTATTATTATTATTATTATTATTACAAGCTCGTCACGCGTTTGACAGCGTACGCCAGCGATGGCTGCATGGACGACTTCTGAGTTTTCACAGCAAATCAATGCCTGCGACAGTGGCTCTGTGATCTATTCCTTCACCATGAAAGCATAACCACCTACGACGCCTACGGTGGACTCCTATCAACGGCCAATTGCACCCGCTAGAGCCATCTTCGGGGACTAGGACGCTCTTTATTATCAACATCCTTGACTACCAGGATGCGCAAACAAAAGGTGAAGTTCTGAGGAAAAGACCTGAAGATGCGCACTCATGAGCGAATGCAAAGAGGAAATACCGGGAAAGGAAGAACGAAGAGGAGGAATCGGATAAAAATGAGGCGCTGCGAGCAGTGGCGGATTGTCTCTTCATTACAAAACATACACAAATACCCGAGAAAGTGAACGAGAGGAAGGCGTCGGTGGTAGGCCTATTTGGTAGAGCACTGCACGCATAATGCGGAGGTTGCAGGTTAGGCATCTCGCGGAAAGTTATCTTTTTGCCCACTTTAATTTCCCTGTAGCTTACTATATCTGTATGTCTGTTAATTAAGCATAACAATTATTATCTCACATGCTTCCTTTGGCTTTAATGTCTCTTTCTTGGCGCAGTTGGGACTAACAGAGCACCGAGCCCCTCGGATGCCTTTTTTTTCTTCTCTCTAACAACGTGTACAGTGTGCGCCACATTCACTGTCACATGGTTAGAGCACGCACTATACCTTTGGTTTTTCATATGTACCGTCAATGTCTTGTAACAGTTTTCTCAGGCCTTCGGCAGTATGTGGGTCGACTTATTGCGGCATATGTTAAAGAAAATCGAACACGCTGCGCCAAGCCACAACCCTGACACTGTGCGACGCCGGACAAACGGTCTTTGACAATGCTAGTGTACTAAAATCCTACATAAATATGCAAGCCCGGCGCTCGAACATGGATCACCCACGCAGTGGCCGTCTTGTCATTGTAGAAACATCTCACTTTCGGAAAATTGTAAGAGAGTCCCACGCCAAACACGCACGACATGACAAAGGTACGTGACCCTGTAGGTCCCTGTGCCTGCGACGTCATTGAGGAGAGTCGGGACAGTGAGAAAGAAAAAAGAGACACTCTATTTAACCCGAGTTACATTGAATAGGAGCGCTTAGTCCAGAGCGCCTGTGTAGTTCCAATTTATGGACTTAGCCTGACGTAGTACGACAGTGCAAACTTGAATTTTCAGTCTTGTGTTGAAGTGCGTGCAGCGATGAAGCCCGACTCTTACAGGTCTACTGAAGGCACGGACTTACAAATTCTCAGAAAGATGGCGGACAATGGAAGTGTCCGCCGCCGTTGGGATGGGCCGCGAAGGAAGGTACCCGGTATGACTGTCTCTTGAGCTGGTTTTCTCGCAGAGTCCCACAGTAGCTCTCGAAACTGCCCTATGCTCACTCCGACGCCATAGCATTGCTGATGCATACATTAGAGGGATTTTCCAGAACTCTAATACGACACCTGCATGATTAATTCCGATATAATGGATAGTGGCAACACTTGCTATGTTTTTGGTGACAAAGGTGGGGTGTTCTCACACGGACACCTATTTTGACAAAAGTTTGACTTATTCATCTTGATTTACTCCCGTATTCTCAAGCGATGCACTAATCGAAGGAGGTACTTTCTCCACTTCACCGAGTTGGCCACAACGCCGCCCCCTCAACAGAGAAAACGCTTCGCTTGTCAAGAATTCCTGAGATGTGTCATTGAAGCACAGTAATCAAATCTGTCGGATAGCGGCACAGCCATCTACTTCGATGACTCAATAGGCAGGATTGAGTGGAAGAACGTTCTAGAATACGGGGGTTGGCCCTACTTAAGGGGGCAAGCAGCCGTGAAACTCCCAGCCTCCAGGGTTGTGTCAGCATCAGTACCGTGTTCAAACCTGCAGCCTTATAGGCTGCTCCTCACTAGCGGAAAGCATGTCTCGGCAGCCTGCAGGCTTGCGTAGCCGCTCACCGTCAGCTGACCAGGAGGAAACCCAGCCGGCGAGGTAGCCAACGCACGACAGACCGACGAATAGAAAACCACAAAGATGCATGACGTGGACGCCAACTTGTTCCCTGGTTGCGTGTTTGCGAAACATCCCTTCCAAATAAATGGAGCGTATCTTTCGGGAAAACGGGCCAGTGGCTCGAGCGTGACGCCGCCAATGGCAGAACAAACATCGGTTACGATTTATTTTTCCCGCTAAATAATGGACGCTAGAATAAAGTAATACTTAAATTCCATCTTTTGTGACCAGCAACGATCACCGTCAAACGTCGTGCACTGTCGACAGCTGCGCAAGGAGTCACGTTCAGGAGTTCATTTACTGCCAGTGCAGGGCGAAGTGGCTCCCCCGTAAACACATTCGCAGCCTATACGGCGCCATGAATGTCCGCCTCTCTTCTGTTGGTTGAAGTACGCCGAATAAAAGCTAAAAGGCTTACGAAACTACTCTGTCATAACTGACGTTTTTTAGCGCACGAAAAGGGACGCGAGACAGTGGCAAAACCTGGACACAGCGCTAACTTCCAACAATTGTTTTGAAGTTAGCGATGTGTCCGCGTCTTGCCACTGTCTCGCATCCCTTTTCGTGCGCTAAAAAACCTCAGTTATGGAATACCAACACGCCCTAACCTACGCTCTTTCAAGTTACTCTGTCATCATTACCCGCAGCTTCTAAAGTGCTGACCACTACAGCTTTGCAGTGATGCGGCATAGCCCGATGACATCGGCCTCAAGCCGTCACTGACGAATGGCGGCGGAGAAGCCGCCCGACGAAAACTGCGTGGTCGTCTCGAAAACTCTCTGTCGGTTGTCAAGCCACTACGGTACACACTATTGCGGGTAGGTGACTGCTAGTGTCTTGGTATCATGGAGTCATTGAAAAAAATATATTTAATTTTTTACTGATTCTATTGTACCAAAGCCGGCGAGGTTGGTGCGCGTGAATGGTATACAGACAACGGCCAAAATGTAGCTATGACAACCACTCCTCTATCGCTCTATGCCGCAAAAATACTTCATGGACCGATTCCTTTTCCTGGGGGAAGGAGATCTCTCCACTCGCCAACAGTACCAACGTCGGCAGATGGTCCGCGTGCGGCATGCAAACGGCGAATCACCGTGCTGCTGACATGGGTGGGCTGTATTCAAGCTGTAGAGTGGCGGGCAAACTCGCCTGATTTCAGCCCAACAAATTTCTGTATGTGGGCCACTCTAGAGTAGAAGGCCTGCGCCAACAGCCAGCCTACCACGGAATCTGCAAATAGCACACTAGTCTGGTGGCTGCTGAGTACGGCGTGGCCGCGCCGGTGCGCTATGTTGAAAGTGATCTGCGATGTAGACAAAGTGCACCGTCGCGCGGGCCTCATCTTCAAACCGATCTGCGATGTGGACAAAGTACGCCATGTGCTGGTAGCTTCATTTGCGTTGTGCTTTCGACGTTAGGTCGCACTGAACCGAGAAGAAACACGGAGGCCAATTCGCTCGCTGCTGCTGCCACGCTTCCTTGATCCAGCGTTTTGACAGCGAGTTTCCGTGGTCATCGAGTGAGATGTGCTCATGTTTACCTATGCGCGCGTGACACCATGCTTGTTATTTTAATTAGTAAGCGAATGTTTAGATGTTTATACAGCTGATAAAACTACTATCTAATTTGCTATCGCAATCGATGTTTCGCCTTTCGGACGCAAATGCGTCTTTTAGAGCTCAGCTCTTAGGCGCCCGTTCCTGTCGTGTGCGTAGGCGTCGGCGTAACCGACCGAGCGAACGAGCAAAGGATTAAGGGCGAACGCGGAGCACAGCATTTAATGAAAGACGCGAGGAGGAAAGTGGAGGAGGAGGGTATGGCTGAAGCGTGAGAAGAAAAGCATAGTACGGTGACGATGACTACAAGATGGCGCCGTAGTAGCGCGCGTCGTCTGGTAGGTCCGGCTGCTGCGGCTGCTGTGGCTGCTGTGAATAGCGCCCACACGTTGCCCACGCGCTGCCTCTCGCAATCTCCAGATTAGCGAGGCGGTCGAGCCACACTTAGCTCCGTTTGCAACGTGCCGCACGAGACAGATTGTCCGCGCCAGCCAATATATCGTGAAATGAAAACACTTATAGAGCTGCACTCAAATTTCCCATTAGGGAGACTCCTGTAATCGTCTATGATATTATTTTTATTCTAATATTCTAAAGTGAAATTTACGTAACCGGCGACATAAGCATCGGGCGGTGACCCACAGCATTGTTTTAACAGTCCAGTGAAACGCTCTCCTCGTTTATTGGAGCGCACGTTTGTTTTCAAAGCGAATAGCATTACCTACCGTGGAAGATTTGTTCTTTATCTAACTGTCCGACAAGGCGCATGGGGCACGCATAAGGGAGAAGGGTTCGATGGGGCTGGGCTAGTGCAGTGAAAGTAGATAACCGGATGAGGAGGGCCGTGCCGGCGCCGGTGATTGGCCCGCTTCTGCTTGCTTAGCTTTCGTGGCTGGTAGAAAATGGTGATGGCGGGCAACTGCAAAGTAAATATGCTGCTAAAACGGATCCTCAGCGAAGAAAAGGTGGCAAAGTGATGTCGTATACGTGCCAAAAGGGCTCGACAATGTTATGCTGCCATTAGAAAATTCGCCGACGGTTACGATACTCCCTAATGTGAACTTTGAGCGCAGCTCTATACGTGTTTTCCTTTTGCGAAATGTGGAGGCAAAGAATTTGAGAGAGACATATAGCAGAGTCGGCGATCGTCGAAAATCTTATCTGCGAGACAAGCGCGTCGGCTTTTATACATGTCTCGTTGAAGGTTTCAGTGTAATCGCTGGTGCTGCGTGGCTTCCAGAAAGTACTGCACAATTTGCGACGCGCATGCGATCAGATTACAAAAGAATTGGAAACCATCACAATCGAAACAAGCGTGAACGAGGCAAAACCAAGCTAGCCAAACAAGCGCGAGCGAGAACTGACGCTTGCAGACGATATTACGAAACGAGCTGTCCGGCTGAGACCACATACTATCACGATTCGCAAGCCGCAGGAGCTGATAAAAAAAGGCAGGACACTTTAATTGCAGGCAAACTGAAAAACGATCGCACAAGTACCTCGTCTTCTCTTCTACAATGCGCGAGATCTTCGTCTTTCTCTACGTGCCACATATTGGATGTGGCATTTGCCTCCCTCCAGAGAGAGCATCGTCTCGATGCTCACCTAGCGGCAGGAAGATGTGTCAGACGAGGTGTGGGCACTTCATTCCGAACAATAGGGCTTCATGCGCACAATGCACGCGACTTCTGGTGGACGCTGTCTTGCCCTGGAGGAAGCAGCACTGTCAGGGATAACCTCATAGTTCGGTCGCTGAGGCGCCGTACAACCTTGTACGGACCAAAGTACCGCCTGAGGAGCTTTTCTGAAAGCCCTCACCGACGGATGGAACTCCAAAGCCAGACTTTGTTGCCTGGCTAATGTCTGATGTATCGGTGTCGTAGAATGTAGCATCGAACGTCGTAGTCCTGTTGTCGGGTGATTTTGACGCGACCGAGTTGTCTCGCTTCTTCAGCCCGTTGAGCGAAAGCTTCAGCGTCCGTGCCTGTGACCGCAGTCATGTTGCAACATCGCATCGGGCATCGTCGTCACTTCACGGCCATGAAGAAGGCTAAAAGGGGTCTTTCGCGTTGTTTCCTGTTGAGCAGTGTTTTAAGCGAATGTGATGTACGGTAGAATGTCATCCAAATTTTTGTGTTCCACGTCTACGTACGTACTCAGCATGTCGGCGATAGTCTTTTTCAAGCGTTCTATTAGGCCGTTCGTTTGCGGGTGATAGGCTGTGGTCTTTCGGTGAACCGTGCCGCTGAGGCTAAGCACTGTCTTTAGGAGTGTAGTCGTAAAGGCAGTCCCTCTCTCCGTTATTGTCACCGTTGGCGCACCGCGCCTCAGAACCACGTTTTCAATAAAGAATCGCGCTGCTTCGACTGAGGTGCCACGTCGAAGGGCCCTGGTTTCTGCATAGCGTAGGGAATGGTCCGAGGAGGCCCATCCTGATTTGGGCCAATGGGGTCGTGAGCACTTGGACTGGTTAATGTAGCCCAGCGGGTTTCATATGTGGTGGTTTGCGTCGTTGACAATCGAGGCACGTGCACACGTAATGTTTCACAAAGGTGGCAATCCTTGACCAGTAATGTTTCTCTTTGACTCGGGCCAGTGTTCGCGTGTAGCCGAGGTGGCGAGATGGCGGTTCATCGTGGCAGGCTTGCAAGACCTCATGACGGAGAGACGTTGGGACAACAAGTAGGCGGCTGCTTCAGCTTGCAGAGAAGTTCTTGTAGAGAACATTGTTACGGAAGCAGAATGATGGCAAGCTTCTTGCGAATGTTTTGGGCGCGCTTGTAACCCGGCCTTCTAAAATATCAATAAGCGGAATCAGTTCGCTGTCTTCCCGCTGCTAACGAGCAATGGTGGCAGTATCTAGAACACCTATAAAAGCCATGTCTTCGTCATCTACTATGACTTCCTGCTCAATAGGTTACCTTGAAAGGCAGTCGGCGTCGGAGTGCTTTCGTCCGGACTTGCACACCACTGTCATATCGAATTCTTGAAGCCTTAGGCTCCAACGCGCTAGTCAACCGGACGGATCCTTCAAGTTCGTCAGCCAGCAAAGTGAGTGAGGATCGCTGACAACACTGAAGGAATGGCCATAGAGATATGGCCGAAACTTCATAACTGCCCATACCACCGCAAGGCATTCCTTTTCTGTGGTTGAGTAATTAGACTCAGCACGTGAGAGCGTCCTGCTTGCGTATGCAATGACTCTCTCGGCTGGGTCTTGCCACTGCACGAGCACAGCGCCTAGACCTACGTTGCTAGCGTCCGTATAAGTCGTGGTAGGGGCGTCCTCGTCAAAATGAGCCAGTACAGGAGGTGTCTGCAGGCGCTGTTGGAGATCAGTAAACGCTGCTTGTTCTTTTTCGCCCCATACGAAGGCAACGTCTTCCCTTGTAAGCTGCGTTAACGGTGAAGCGATATGTGAAAAATTGGCAATAAATCTTCGGTAATACGAGCAGAGACCTAGGAAACGCCTGACTGCCTTCTTGTCCGTTGGCGTTGGAAACATTGCGACGGCCGTGATATTGTCGGGGTCAAGGCGGACGCCTTGATGACTCACAGCATGACCTAAGAACTGGAGTTCCTCGACACTGAAGTGACACTTTTATGCTTTCAGTGTTAAGCCGGCGGACCGTATCGCTTGTAGAACCGCCAGCAGCGGTCTCAGGTGTTTCTCGAACGTTTTCGAAAAACATGTGACATCGTCGAGGTATGCTAGGCATGTCTGCCACTTCAAACCATATCCATGAGTCGCTGAAAAGTTGATGGATCTGAGCATAAACCGAAAGGCAGGGCCTTGAATTCGTAAAGCCCATCAGGCGTTACGAAAGCAGTTTTTTCTCTGTCTCTCTCGTCAACCTCGATTTGCCAATAGCCACTTTTGAGGTCCATCGAGGAGAAGTAGCGGGCATGCCTCAGCCTGCCGAGAGAATCGTCGATACGCGGTAATGGGTATACGTCTTTCTTTGTCACGCGGTTCAGCTTACGGTAGTCGACACAATAACGTAGACTGCCGTCTTTCTTTTTGACCATCACTACCGGCGATGCCCACGGGCTTTTTGATGGCTGGATAACGTCGTCGTCGAGCATGTCCTTCACTTGCTCTCGGACCGCTTCGCGTTTTTTTGGGGCTACACGGTATGCGTTTTGTCGGATTGGTCTCGCTGTCTCCTCCATGATAATCCGGTGTTTCGTCAGGGGCGTCTGACCAACTCTGGATGTCGACACGAAGCAATCGCGAAACTGGTGAAGCAGATCCACAAGGCGCTGCCTTTCCGCTGGTGATAAGCTCTGGCTCACGTCAAGAATAGGTAAGGGTGCCGAAACGTCTTGCTCACCTTGTTCTAATGCAAAGCATTCGCCGAATTCCGCCATCTCGTCGAGGTAAGCGGAACCAGCGCAATTTGTCGTCGTTGCTTGCTGAAGTTTGTCAGTTGTAGTTCTGTTTGCCCATGCATTACTTTGACGAGACTTCTGGGTGTGGCAATACCTTGAGTGAGCAAAAGCGTAATTATCTGCTCAGCAATACCTTCGCCATCGTACTTTGTGTCACACCTGACGGAAACAAGACGACAAGATAACCGTGGTACGGTCACGTCGTTTATGATGGGCAAAGACTTCCGTTGTAGTTTTGCACTTTCGTCCCCAGAAAAGGTTAGTATACCTTCCGGTATGTTGATAACGGCGCCGTACTCGCGTAAGAAGTCCATACCTATGATTACATCTTTGCAGCAGTCGGGGAGAATAACAAAATTTGCGACGAATGACGAATCCCCTATGTTGACCCTTGCAGTGCACTTGCCAGTCGGTGTCAGTAGCTAGCATCAAGCACCTCTAATGTGCGGCCCTGACCATTCTATTTTCAGTTTGCGAAGTCTGTCTGTCAGTTTTTCAGTCACGATCGAAAATAGAGCGCCAATGTCTACTGGCGCCATGACGTCGTGGCCGTCACTTGATACAGTAACATCGGCGCTAACAATCTCGTCTGTCAAATCATCCGGCTGTATCGGCTTCTCGTTCGACGGCAATGGGGGATTTTTGGCACTTCGACGTGCGGCAACCTTCCCCCTGATGTCGCGGCCTTCAGTTTCCCCGGCGTGGGCTGAAAGATCGCCCTCAGGCCACGTCGGTTGAACTGCGTCTTGAAGCTGGAAAACACTGCCCCGGAGAAGGGGAGCGCGACCGGTAACCAGGAGAATCGGCTTGCCAGCTCGTCGAATTCGCGTCGATGTTCGCTCGGCTGCCGTCAAAAGCACGACGAGGAGCAGTGGATGGAAATGCTTGGTACCCTTCGACGCAATAAGGGCAATGACGGCAGATGTGGCCCGCTTCCCCACAGTGGAAGCACAAGGGTCTGTAGTCAGATGTGTGCCAAATGTCGGTTCTGTGAAGCGGTGGTCGCGTCGGTTGTTCCCTATGGTACCAAGGTGATGCCGGTGCTGGCTGCTGGTGATACTGCGGCGTCGGCATCGGAGGTGGTGGTCGACGGACAACATCTGCGTAGCTGTGCTGCCACGTCTGGGAATTTGGCTCGGGAGCCGCAAACGCTTGTTTTATTTCTTGGCGCACAACTTGAGCCACCGACGCAGCTGTGCATTCATTTGGCGTGGCAGTGAGCTTCTTAATTTCTTCCTGAACAATTTCACGTATCAGCCGGCGCAAGGAACCCTCGTCTGTGACCGTCACTGCTCCGGCGCTTGCCGGTCCAGTGCTGGTCAGGTGATCACACTGGCGGCTGCGTAGGTGTAACAAGCGCTCTATGGCCGTAGATTCCTTAATAAGTTCATCGACGCTCGTCGGCGGCTTCCGCACAAGACAGGCAAACAGCTGCTCCTTTACGCCGCATATGAGGTGACTGAGTTTTTCTTTTTTTTTTTTTTTGCATCGGGCATATCGGGGTCTGCAAGACGACAAAGACGAGCCACGTCCTCAGCGAACATGGCAACAGTTTCATTCGGCTTTTGAATCCGTGAATCGAGAAGACGCTGCGCGTGGTCTCACCTTTCGGTGCTCCCGAACGTATGGAGGAACTGGCGGCGGAACTCATCCTAGCTTGGCCTGCTTCCCTCGCGATTTACGAACCACGTGCGGGCTCCGCCTTCAAGACAGAAATACACATGGGATAGCTTCTGTCTACCATGCCATTCATTATACTTGGCTACGCGCTCGAACTCCTCGAGCCAGTCTTCTGCATCCTCGTAGGTGTTGCCGTGGAAGCTCACGGGAGATCCAGGAGTCAAAAGAGTCACCTTTGCAGGGCCTGGGTCTGCCATGGCTTGTGCACTCGTGGTAACAGGCAGACTTTCTGGCAGGAGACCAAATTCTGGGCTTAGGCCTAGTAGGCGACGGCTGGCGCGGTGAACGGGTGTTTCGACACGTGGAAAATGTCCTGGGCATGATGTGGGGCTGTTGACAGGTGTCCCAAACATTTACCCTGCACCTCCACCAGTGTCACGATTCACAAGCAGCAGGAACTGATAAAACAAGGCAGGACACTTTAATTGCAGGCAAGG